>NC_137459.1:57985148-59199522 GCF_964235325.1 Thermobia domestica
CTATCTGCACGGCGCATCCACCGAGTCAACTTTTGGAATATCCCCTTAAGGTAGCTTTCAACGCAGCTAAGGGAAACGTATGTGAACCAGTAATAGAATTCTCCGTAGCAGAATGGATGAAGTCATGGTTCGATAACCACAAGATTCGTGGTTCGAAACCCGTCGCCGAAACCAGATTTTTTAAAATCTTAATTCCTCAGTTCTGAAGATCTTTCTCTCCTTTCGTAATCATCTGATGCTCTAAAAAGAGTTCTCCACATTAATTCGACAACTGCCTAATGTGATCCTCGCAGTTCGAAAACTTCCCTTCTTATCTTTCACAAAATCAGAATTTTCGTCATAATACGAATGCTGTCCGATCATTTTTTCCCCAATTCTAAATCTGTGTATACAAATCACCCCTCTCTGTCTCCATACTTGAATCCCTCTCTCTCTCTCTCTCTCTCTCTCAATGTCACCCAGGAAGTCATATGGCTTGAGATCAAACCTTCGACTCTTGAAACCAAATGTAAGCTCTTTAGCAATGTGCTATCGTAGCTCTATAGGTTTGTTGTTAAAATCAGGGTCTTTTAGACTTTATTCGGGGGGGGGGGGGGGGGGGAGGAAGAGATTCTCCGGCGACATAAGATTTTCACTTTTTATTAGTGTATTACTATACATTTGATCAAAAAATACGTATTTATGAAGCTCAAGAGAGGGGGAATTACACCCTCCTGTCCTGCCCAAATGACGCCCCTGAAACATTTGCTTGCACTTACTGAAAAGAAATTCAATGAATCATTGAATAAAACTCGTTTCTGTCCGTAGATATTTTAGAGCTCTTGGCAATTTCCATAGATTTCTTAGGGAGCATCTTACTAGCTTGCACTCTTTAAAGAAAGAAAAGAATGAAACTAAAGATATTTATGAAGCTCTGGGAAGATTGTGTGACTTTCCTTTAATTTAGGCTCTTAAAAATATTTCAGAACAAACGAATGGAAAAGACTGTTTTAAAGCTATAACGTTGTAAACTTGATTCCTGTTTCTTTTTCAGCTGAATGGAAAGAGTGTACTACGTCACACACACTGCTTTAGACAAGGAGAGGTGGAGGACGGGGAGGAGTTGGAATAAATACTAGAAGCAACTAATCGATTGATACATGTATTGCGGGAATGCATAAGAAAACTGGGCAAGAGTTTGTTATTCATTTGGACTTGGATTTTTTGTAACAAATTTTATGCCGCGGACTGTACAAAAGAATTTTAACAAAGAGTGTAGGCTAGTCATACTCATGATGGTTTTCAAGTGAGTTGGTTCTTCGGGGCGAGACAGCAAAGCTGTTTGCACAAAAGGTGTGAGCCTCTGATGGATTCAATATAATAAATTAAAGGTCCACAGTGGCAGTGCGTGCACAGAATTTTGAAGTTACGTTAAATATATATCTGACATTTTTAAATATCCTCAATTTATCAAAGCAAAACCGTCCGACGAAACTTCAAATTTATCCTAACTTTCATTCGGTTTCCCTGACCATTTTTAATTTCTATGATTCTCCCTGATTTTCAAGTTTGTAGGAACCCTGGTATATGTCATCATTATGTCATTTCGTAAATATATTGTCATATTTTTCTGCTAAATATGATAAAGCCAACACTCTTATCACTACTTCATTGTATTCTCCATATCCTAAGCCGCCGTAAGTTCAACAATTTTGGCTTACTCTTAAATCTCATGAACTTAAAAATTGTGGCAGAAAGTGCAGACTGAAATAAGCATGTTTCTAATAGTCTGGGGAATAAATACTAACATGAATTAGTGAGATCAAGAGCGAGGCTTGACAAAAATGAAACCGAGAAGCTTCAAGTACTCGAAAATTGCTTACCCCAAAAATATACGACGGCACCTTGTATATCCTAATAATAGAATATTAATAGTTTTATTTTATATTATGCAACATATACTAGCACAGTATGAAACTATTTTATCTTAAGAGTTGCATGTTCGTTTGCTTTTCGGACTCAAATTTGTACTTGACAATAATTGAATTTGACAATAATTGAATTTGCTGAACTTCTACGCAGCGCACCTGGCTTTAATTCTCCGTGGGTGCTCAAGTAGCTCAGATACTATGCTACGCTGAGGTCTATGTCTCATATAGCCTCAGTGCTGAAAGAGACGCTGAACTCCAAATCAAACTACCAAATCTCAAAAGAATCAGAGAGAAGCTATATTCTTATAAGCGCCTTCCGAGCTTTCCAATATATCCTCTCTCTTAATAAAATCTAATTCTTACAACTTAAAAAGTAACTCGTGAACTGTACCATTATATTCCCACTTTTTCTCTAGCATGCATGTGATTCTGAGTGAGTTTTTGTTCTTATCCAGCACCGAGGTTATGAGAGACGGGACCTATTATTAACAGGAGTTCCGATTCAGGACCGGGTTTTCATCCAGTGAAGTCAGGGCTGCACAATCATGCAGGATAAATGCTAATAATATAGGCCGTTTCCTCACTATACTATCTCGCCTTTAAGAAAGCTGAAGACAGGAACACTCACCAACCCCGACTCTATTTGATTTTAATGTAGACATTTGGTTCAATATTGAAGTCATATTGACGAACTACAATCAGCCCATTCACATCAAGACATAATCATGCTACAACAATGTTACACAAATTTACAAGTGTTCCTAACCTTATTACTTGAAACATAGGGTCTTCGTCTTCACAGGCAAGGATCGCTTCTTCGTGTCCAACGCTGCGCCGCCGCCTTTTGCGCAGTGGGGATTTACTGTCCCGAGAGCCCGTCGTACATCGTTTACCGTGCTCTAAATCAACTTCTAGATTTTCCCATGGCAAGAGGCTTACTTTCTCAAACATTGCAATAAAACAACCACTTGAATTTTGCTCATGGGGAAGGATCCTCACACTGAAACAAAAATGACATCTTAGCAAAATGTGACACTGAATCTAACAAACAAGACACTTGTACAGTACATGAAACATTTGTATCTACCTTTCCTTGATTTCATTAAATAAATAAATAAATATATATAATAAAAGTAAGTGTGGTTTGTCCGTGCGTGCCACAAAGGCTCCGAAACCAAGACCCGGAGCCCCATGGGAGTTATATGGTATTGTAGCCCTATATCTCCCATCCATGAAGAAGGTTTCGATTTGGACTAGCAGGGGTCCTAGACGGAGAAAACACCCTAGCAACGCTGTTACTGTGCTAAAAATTGCGTTAAATTTTAGAATTATTAACAATCTTGGGAAATGTTACAGACTGTTATAGAAGTTTCCCAAAGGTTCAAGAATGTTCTAAATTTTCAGGATGCTCTAGAACCTTCTAGAATGATCCAGGATGTTCTAGAATGTCCCAAAATGTTCGAAATTGTTGTAGAATGTGCCAGCGTGTTATATTATTTTCCTGTAGGTTCGAAAAGATTCTAGAAAGTGCACCACTAGGAAGGTACACATTAAGAATACGGTTATTTGCACTACTACTACTACTACTATGTATTCTACTATTACTACTGCTACCACTATTACTGCCAACTACTACTATTACTATTTGTACTACTACTACTACTTCTACTAAAGGCTGCCTCCCTTGTCTAAACTAGGGGTGGTCAAAACCGGTTTTCATAAAAACCGGAAACCGGTTTCTAGAAAAATCGAAACCCGAAAACCGACATTACGGTTTTTCACAGAAACCGATTTCGATTTTCTCCAAAACCGGTTTCGGTTAAAACTTTTGGAAAACGAAACGATTTCTGTGGAAACGAAATCGGTTTCTGCAGAACAACGAAATACTATTCTGGTCAGAAATAGAACAAATTTTGGAAAAAACGGAGCCGGTTTTGAAGAAAACCGAAACCGGATCCGGTGAAAACCGAACCGATTTTGTGAGGAAATCGAAAAACCGGTTTTTGTGACCACCACTAATCTAAACACAGGACGAACTGTGCATTCAGCTTTGAAACTATCATTAACTGTTACAGAACAAGAATTTCCCATTTGTAATGTATCAAGAGCATCTGGACGAGGTGAACTTTTAAACAGGCTAAAGTACTCATTTGGGATGAATGTACAATGGCATATAAAAAATCATTCGAAGCATTACATAGAACACTACAAGATCTCCGAGGTAATTCAGAATTAATGGGAGGTGCATTAGTTATACTTTCTGGAGATTTTCTGCAAACTCTTCCAGTGATTCCAAAATAAACTCCAGCAGATGAAATAAATGCATGTTTAAAGCAATCATTTCTCTCGCCTCGAGTCAAGAAAGTACAATTAACAACAAATATGCGAGTTCAACTTTTCAATGATGAAGAAACGAGACACTTTGCAGAAAAACTCTTACAAATTGGTGAAGGCAAACATCCAATTGATTGTATAACTGGCCAAATTGAACTTACAAGTAATTTATGTAATGCTCTCCACAGTCCAGATGAATTAATAGATAGAGCTTACCCTAACGTTGTTCAAAATTACACAAATTCAAATTGGTTATTTGAAAGAGCTATTCTAGCAGTAAGAAATGGCGTCGTTGACAATATTAATTTAAAAATTCATAACAAGATTCCTGGCGAGGAACGAATATATAAATCAAGTAAGTAAGTAAGTAAGTAAGTAAGTAAGTAAGTATGTATGTATGTATGTATGTATGTATGTATGTATGTATGTATGTATGTATGTATGTATGTATGTATGTATGTATGTATGTATGTATGTATGTATGTATGTATGTATGTATGTATGTATGTATGTATGTATGTATGTATGTATGTATGTATGTATGTATGTATGTATGTATGTATGTATGTATGTATGTATGTATGTATGTATGTATGTATGTATGTATGTATGTATGTATGTATGTATGTATGTATGTATGTATGTATGTATGTATGTATGTATGTATGTATGTATGTATGTATGTATGTATGTATGTATGTATGTATGTATGTATGTATGTATGTATGTATGTATGTATGTATGTATGTATGTATGTATGTATGTATGTATGTATGTATGTATGTATGTATGTATGTATGTATGTATGTATGTATGTATGTATGTATGTATGTATGTATGTATGTATGTATGTATGTATGTATGTATGTATGTATGTATGTATGTATGTATGTATGTATGTATGTATGTATGTATGTATGTATGTATGTATGTATGTATGTATGTATGTATGTATGTATGTATGTATGTATGTATGTATGTATGTATGTATGTATGTATGTATGTATGTATGTATGTATGTATGTATGTATGTATGTATGTATGTATGTATGTATGTATGTATGTATGTATGTATGTATGTATGTATGTATGTATGTATGTATGTATGTATGTATGTATGTATGTATGTATGTATGTATGTATGTATGTATGTATGTATGTATGTATGTATGTATGTATGTATGTATGTATGTATGTATGTATGTATGTATGTATGTATGTATGTATGTATGTATGTATGTATGTATGTATGTATGTATGTATGTATGTATGTATGTATGTATGTATGTATGTATGTATGTATGTATGTATGTATGTATGTATGTATGTATGTATGTATGTATGTATGTATGTATGTATGTATGTATGTATGTATGTATGTATGTATGTATGTATGTATGTATGTATGTATGTATGTATGTATGTATGTATGTATGTATGTATGTATGTATGTATGTATGTATGTATGTATGTATGTATGTATGTATGTATGTATGTATGTATGTATGTATGTATGTATGTATGTATGTATGTATGTATGTATGTATGTATGTATGTATGTATGTATGTATGTATGTATGTATGTATGTATGTATGTATGTATGTATGTATGTATGTATGTATGTATGTATGTATGTATGTATGTATGTATGTATGTATGTATGTATGTATGTATGTATGTATGTATGTATGTATGTATGTATGTATGTATGTATGTATGTATGTATGTATGTATGTATGTATGTATGTATGTATGTATGTATGTATGTATGTATGTATGTATGTATGTATGTATGTATGTATGTATGTATGTATGTATGTATGTATGTATGTATGTATGTATGTATGTATGTATGTATGTATGTATGTATGTATGTATGTATGTATGTATGTATGTATGTATGTATGTATGTATGTATGTATGTATGTATGTATGTATGTATGTATGTATGTATGTATGTATGTATGTATGTATGTATGTATGTATGTATGTATGTATGTATGTATGTATGTATGTATGTATGTATGTATGTATGTATGTATGTATGTATGTATGTATGTATGTATGTATGTATGTATGTATGTATGTATGTATGTATGTATGTATGTATGTATGTATGTATGTATGTATGTACGACCGTTCCGTATCGTAGATAAAACAGATAAAAATGTCTACACACTTTGTGATGTAGCCACAGGAAAAGAGATAATTAAAAGAAATACATTTCTCTTAAAGAAATACCATCTGAGAGAAGACAAAGAAAAGGAAGATAACACATCCGAGCAACAGACATGAGATAGTCTTGCCTCGTATAAAAAAAAAAAGGAAAAAAAAAGAAAAAAGAGAGAAATAACAATGTCTATGTACATATCTTAAAACTATCATATGTATCAGAATTCTGTATCGTCAGTATGCTATATATGTATGTAGTGTCAATGTTATTATTGGAAATAAGTTAGGAATATTAATTTGTCAAGTAGTCATTACATAATTATTATAGTTCTTAAGTATTGTATCAGTGAGTAATATATTAATTGTCCTGTCCATTAATATATAACTCAAAGGGGGGAAAATGTAGGACGCAGTCTCACATTAGTTTCATTAATAAAGTTTATATAGTAGTATATTTAAATGTTATCATTAATTTGCATATCAAAATGGAAATGGTTTTCTTTATTTTCAAATATTATTTATATTATTAATTAACTTAGAATCATATTTATTTTTATTTTCTAAGTATTGGTAATATTATAGTTTATATCGAGAATGTAACTATAGATATTGGATTTCGTATATAGAAAGATAGACTCTAGTGAGTTAGAGATTTTTTTTTTTTTTTTAAGGAAAATTTGTAGAAGACAACTAAGCTCCAAAAGGTCAGTCACCTATGCTTGATCAGCCTAACCAACTATATTGTGAGTTGAAACTAAAAATTACTGTTTTATTTCTGTTAAGCAGCTATAAGAATACTGTATAGAACTAAAAAACCATAAAACCCTCTGAGTTGTAACACTACCGAAAAGGCGACAGAAAGTCGGATATTTGTCTATTGTCAAAATTTAACACATAGATATAAAAACAGAAGGACAATGATGTGTGAAAATCTTGGGTTAACCGCCGATCTCACAAGAATTCTAGCTGGCGTAGTGAATCTATCAAAACAGGCTGTGAATTCGTTCCAGGTTTACCAGATGAAGCAGTTTGTAATATCAAATAATAATAATAATTAAAATATGTAGGAATTAGTGTGTTTAAGAGTCAATTATGTATTGGAAAGCTACGCGTACCCTTATTGTTTGTTTTACCTTTTCCGTTCTTCCGTATATCGTATCATAAAACTTTCTTTCAGCCGTGAGAAAAAAAAAAAAATAACAAGTACTATCTGGTATTGGAGGGTGGAGTTTTGGCTTTCTGCTGGGGACAGACGGAAGTGGGAATCCTTACCCTAAGAAATTGTTTCAAATAAAGTTAATAGAGGATGACAACTCCATACCACATATGTATATGGTAGCAAAGATATGTATATACTTGTAAGTAAAGTAGATGTATGTTTAATTTCATTCTATAATTAATAATTTGTAAAATTGTCACGCGGAAGCAGAAAACTCCGAACTATTATGGTTGTCCGCAACATTGTTAATTCTTTCCGCTAGAGGGCACCAGTGACTAGACAAACATAAGAAAAGAAAATGTCAGGTGGTGGAAAACATATTAACCGGCCTATTTTAAATGCAAAATTTTAAGGTTATATCAGAAGGGGACTATAACATATTTGGTATCTAATGAAAGGCCAAAAAATGCAGATTTTAGTGCTTGATTCGAAATTAGGTGACAATCTATAAGAAGTGAATTATTTGCGTATAATGTCAATGTAAATAAAATTCAGCATACTTCCTTGCAAAGTTCCGTTAGCAGGTAGATAGACAATAGAAAAGGTTATCTCTATTGAAAAGCCAGTAGCTTTGATGCGAAGCACGACTCTTGGGCGTCAAACCCCTTTTACAAAACCGAAATTCTGGAGAAGAACAAGGCAGTTGGCGTTTAGATCGGGTCTGTGAAGTTGCTGCTCGTGTGAAAATAGTCATTTTCATCATGAAATCTATAGATTCAACAGAGTTAGTTGAATTGGAAGATAGGTGCATACATTTATTTTCAAAGTGAACTTAGTTAAGTGCGATAAGTTGCACCATTGGTGTTCAAAATAAGTTAAATAAACTGTGTCAGTTTTCTAGACTATATGCATTTTAGATCCAATCGGACAACACTGGAAACGAATACATACATCTTACGTATGCAGCAACAAACCATTAAAATATATAGATAGAGAGAGATAGAAGTGCAACTATAACCAAGTTTGAAGTGGTTACACAGTGGTGGACTCAAAGTTATAATTAGGTACCAAGGACTTAATCTACCTTAGGATGATACGGAAACCGTTTTAAAAGAATACTATCAACATGAAAGAATAGACACTAAAATTGTGATTAATGCTGTGAAGTAACGGACACACCTACCTGGAAATTAAGGAAGATGAACTGTGCAATAGATACAAATACATATTATTAACCATGAACTAGTGATAAAAAAAAATCATAAGATTTTTTTTTATTATTATTTTAGTTCAACTGTGAGCATATCTTATATCGATAGCAATTAAGTGTTGTGGTTTAAGTGATTAAGTGTTGTGTTTATAATAAAAGTGTTTATTAAACTACATGGAGTTATCACCTTCCCTAACGGAATTTCGGCTGGTATGGTAAGTACCAGAATAATTTGTTTGTTTCTTGCAGGTTTGCTGGATTCCATGTTCTTTAATATCAGATGTTCGAAACTAGTAAGGTAATCACACACCTATTCTTTGATAAACCAAGGTGGCAGATAACTCATGCGTAAGTCCACATATCAAAGAAAGTCCGAAAGGGGCTACAGGACTTTAAATAAGGAACTCATACTTACAGGAATGGCATTATAGAAATTATAAATATATATTTTATTATATATTTTTTTTTAATCTTAGCTCTACCGACTTTTATTTAAATTTCAGTATTTTCTATTATTTTATTTGGCATATCTTTTGATTTTCTTTAAATTTGGATAATACAACATTCCTGTAAGTAAAGGGGTAGTGAGAGAGAGATTTACATATGAGTTTAATACGGAGATTTCTCTTTTCCTCCCCTGCACTCCACAGAAGGGATAAGGGTATTAAGGATAATAACAGTAAAATATACTATAGCTTCAAATCACACTCTTTCAAGCAATTTACCATATAAGATTCTTACCATCTGTTTAAATGCAAGTGCGGTGCTTCTTTCCGAGGAGGTGGGAACATTCCAGGTCGAATCTGGGATCTCAAGTTTTCAGGTACGCAACTGAAGGATATGTATGGTACCATTTCTTTACTCATCACCTTCCAATTATTCAAGCCGTTCCTATACTTGAAGAATCTTAATTGATCGGATATATCCACTAATTTTAGGGCTCCTGAAAGAGAAAGAGAGAAGAAAAAAGTAAGAATTAGACTAAATTTAACTCCGAGGTGACAAAATTATAAAGAGCTACGGCCGTCTAGACGTATGAACGTCTAAGTACAGTGTTTGTTCCACGAATTGCCACCAATGCGATATCTGAACCTCTATACAGAATACGCGCAGACTTGCTTTATAAATGAGATATTCTGGGTTCGAATCCAGTGGAGGTTTCCCATTGTTTTTCTTCAGTGTTCAATGATTGAAGGTCAGAGATGTAATCGAGAGTATAAGGAGTATTCGGCGTATATCCACTTAACACTTGTTATAATCTATGCTTTGTAATCAATGCTCATTTATAAAAACTAAATTCTTAGCGAAATCACTGATAAGTAAGAATTTTTCAAACAAGTTACAAAAAATTTAATGTTATATCCATTTCTCAGATCTGAAAGTTCAAGGTAGAGCAATTGAAGCAAACAAATTATTGAGAGACACTGTAGCAAACGGACTCAAAATGAGTTCTTTCTCTTTTAACCTCACGCACAACAGTGAGCGTTAAAACTTCAATATTTTATTTAAATTCAACGGCGGAACGCTACTCACTAACGTTTGTTCATTTTATATTATGTTATATTTTTAAAACTCATATAGTAGAGAAATAAATATATTAGACAAACCTTTAGAAGCGCATAACATTCTGTTCACAACGGCTTCACCTTCAACTGGATTTAAGGAAGACACGAAGTACAGAAGTCGCCCTCCGACAGTTAACAGTTCTGCTGCGCGAATTCCAATGGGATACTGTATCCTATAATAATAATTTTTAAAAAAAATTAGAACTACAAGGATTTGACTTCTAATATGCTAGCAATAAATTAACGAGTTTATGAAGTCCAAAATTTGTGTCAAAATAAAAAGCCCACAATAACTGGCAACCCTGTGAGTGATGACTCGTGCTTCCTGTCCACCGAACAAAGGAGGTGCAAAGTGGTTATGACAATCTAAAAAAATAGTCCCTTGAATTCAAATGCCATCGTAAAATACTTTTACTGTTTTTAACACTTTAATTATTTTGTTTTAATGGTGAACTTATTTAACGCCCTTTGATATTTGTATTTCTGATGAAGGATATTTATTATGAATATTTATAAAATCTTTTCTGGCATGCTCAGCGTAAACATACTGACGCTGAGGCAAAAAAGCCGCGAAAGGTACTCTAAGTGGTTATGGTGGTTGATTGGTTCTACTACAGTGACGCCCGAGAAGAATATCAAAGTTTTTCCTCGCAATCCTTCAAGATTTAATAAGTTTGATAATGAAAAGAATAAGCTAAATCTGCGCAGGTATATAAATATAAAATTCATACAAAATCTATGTTCGTATACCAAGACAACGTTTAATATGTGAAATCATGTAAGCAACGAGGCATGATTAAGAAACCTACACAAGTAAAAGGGTGAATTCCACTTGGAATTGAAAGGTAATAACTTCCACGGAAGCTAAATAATGACTGGCCAACGAGCAACAAGAAGCATGGAGAAATCTTCTTCGTAAGAATGACTACATGATCCCCCCCCAAAATCCATCAATTTATAGTGTGGTTAAGTGTGATACCGAAATGGCGTGTGTTTAACACTAGTGCATTGCGTAATATAAAATTTGGCCGGCATTCGTAGTGCGTCATTTTCCTTCAAGAAAGGAAGAATAAAATTAAAAATATATAATAATTCCTTCGCATAAATTACACATTTATAAAGTTTTGGGCTCATGGTATTTTGGTACATGTTAAGTAAAAATCACTAACAAAATGTTGTAATGTCATTAACGTAAGTACTATACATAACCTGTGTTAACTGAATAAAATTTACATACAATAAATTTCTTTATGTACAATTACCTTTGCAGCATTTCTGCACAATCACTACCCAAAAATGGTGGATGTTTTCGTCTAGTAACTTGTACTCATTCCGCTATCGCCAGCAGGCGCGGTAAGGACGGTGGGCGCTCGTAGTTGCAACCTCAATGAAACAGTATTTTGGTTCGCGATCCAACTTGGAGGTTTGCGCACTCTTTATTGTAGTATTATCATTTTTGTTGCGAATGCCTTTTTTATGCCAATGGCTAAAATCCACCACAGGTAAGCTGTATTGAACAGGAGTTGTTTCCAGCAAGGTTATAAGATTTGGTTATCCCGAATGGAATCAGGTAAGGATCAGACTCTACCAGTCACAATAGTGGTTAGCTCGAACAAGAATTAGACCCTGCAGGCCATAAGAACGGCTGCCCCGAACTGGAACCGAACCCAACACGATCCAATCGTGTTACAAGAATGGCGCTCCGAAACAGGAACAGAACTCCTTCACCGTACATGTAAAAAGTAGTGATTTATGTGTAGAAACGTAAAGGTATAAAGTATCTGACTCGTACTTAGAAATTTTACATAACTGTGAATAATGGATGCAAGTAACGTTAAGTCACTTTTAGAGGCAATTAAAGCTGAAATGCAAACTTTGCACGAGTCGTTAGAAACTAAAAGTGCTGCTTCTAATAAAGAAATGCAAAATTTACGCGAGTCTTTAGAAAGCAAAATTGAAAAAATCAACGAATCTTTAGAAAATAAAATAGAAAAAAGTAATACATCTTTAGAAAACAAAATTGAAAGGGTTAGCGAACAAACTAATAATGTACGGGAGTCTTTGGAAAATAAAATTGTGGAAGTCAGTGAAATAACAAAACAGCACGTCAACGATAAACTCCAGGCACAAATAGAAGTTGCAAAGAAAGAAATTTGGGGTAAAAGTGAAGAAAAGGGGGTCCAAGCACTTGAAAAAATTGAATCAGTTGAAGCTCCAATTGAAAAGGCTAGTTGTGCAGATGTAGAACAAGGGTGCCAAAAGGTAGTAAATGAGTCAGGTTTTGTTAGCGCTTGCAATGGTAAAGAAAAAAGTAGTCAGTCAGTGTCATACAAATGTAAAGGTTTAGTTAGCCAAACTGTTACGTCATGTAGGCCTAGTGTTCGTTCGAAGTTTAAACAGAAAGTAGATGCGTTGAACACAAAATATTTGTCATGTTACGGAGGAAAATGCACTGATAGGTTTTGTACGTGTAATTGTACTAATGTAGTAATATTAATGAATGGAGGCAAGAGAATGCGCTCTTTACTCATTAGTCATATGTTGAATTTAATGGAGCTAGGATGCGTCCAAAGCACGTCACAAACAGATAAGTTAGCATGTATTCCGAGTAATGACATATGTTCGTACTTCGTGAACATAGTTAGGGTTCAGATTGACAAAAAGGAAAACAGTGGTAACAGTTCTCACTTGGTGGTAATAAATATGTATGTTGTAAATTTCAAGCGCATAAGGTTTTATTGTTTTCTATGCACCCAAATATGTGTAATGAATGATGAAATCAGTTCAGGCACTAGTAGCATCAAAGAGAATAATGTTAGTGGAATGTCATGGCACAAACAAGTTGAAAGTTGTCGAAATAATTTTAGTAAGTTGCAGTACATTTTGAGTAAATCCGTCAGCAAGTATAAATATTGGTCACAGCGTAGTAAGCACACATCCGATAAGAAACGAAAGTTGTGTAAATTGAAACGCAAAATAAAAGGAATGCACAAAATATTGCGATCTTTTGAAAGAATGTCAAAATTTGTCCGTAGGAATTTTAAGAAAACCCAATGTAAGCACAAAGGCAATTGTATGGTGGTAAGTAGTAATGAAAAAAGCAATGTAGTCACTCCAAAAAAGGCACAATCAGAAAATGTAAGTGAAAAGCGAAATGAAAAGTTGAAATCTAGTAAATCTTGTAAGTTGTTCAAAAGGCCAAAAGTCAATGCGAAAGGAAAACATATGCAGAAGTTAGTCGTTAAAAATCATGATGGTGTCGGTGAAAAATGTAGAAATCAAGTGAAAAAAACGTGTCGTAGCCAGGCGTCGAAAATTCAAAACAAACGCGAGAAAAAGGCAAAAGTTAGGTTAGTCCAACGAACTTGTGCTAGGTGGCACGAGCATTCAGTAACAGCACCTACGCGTAAGCACACAGGGAAAATGAAAAACTGGGTTGATTATAAAAGCAAATTCGATATTTCATACAAAATTGGGCAGAGAATTTCCCGTAATAAAATTTTGAAAGAAAATAAATGCAGTAAACATAATTACAAAATACGTAAAAATTGCAAGTTCGTGAAGCAATGTGGTAAGTCGAAAGCCAAAATTTCTGCCAATATACGACTTATTGTTGCTGCTGATCGTGAAAAATCATACGCGTATGGAAAGCCAGTGTTTATCAAAGTAAATATTTGTTGCAAAAAACACACAGGCAATTACGAAGACATGTTTATTAAACGTTTTGGAATAAAATTCAAAATTCTTGTTGTACTTGAAAAACCAAGAGTAGGAATTGGATAAAAACATGCTTGCGAGAAAACTGGACTGTGTACATTTTGAAAATTTGACCGTAGCAATGTTTAATATACTTGAATATTACAAAAAAAAAAAAAAAAAAAAAAAAAAAAAAAAAAAAAAAAGGTTGTTTCATATGATATATGCAGGCATCTGTGACCAGCTATGCGACTTCCAGATGGCCGTTGATATTTCTTTTCCAAAGCAATGGAAAAACCAGCAAAGAAATATGCCAAGTCATGGAGATGAGGTTCCCCCCCCCCCCTTTATGTGTAATGGGTAATGTAACATATTTTTAATGCTCGGAGTAAGCTATTTTGGTAAATCCCATTCTTTATTATTTTAAGTTTTTAACCTTGTATTCTTTAATTCGGCCTCATCTCGGGGTGGTAGAACAAATAATTCATTGTGGGTAGGTTCCTTCGAAATTTAGCCAGGCAGATCCCGTCGAGTGATCAGAGAGAGTCATAACTGAATTATTACATTGTAAAAATTTAGCTGTGAATCTTTAAGGCGCCGATAAATTTTATTAAATCTCGACAAAACGTATATTACTCAATATTGTGTGAAATAAAGTTTTTAATATGTAATATGTTTTAAAAATTTGTTTACGAATGAAAGATTCCATTTCATATATTCGTGTTACTGTATTATTGCATTGTGTTTGAAGTTAACTAACTAATTAATAGTGCTGTTTAAATGTTGTATTTTAAAGGTTTGAAGAATGGAAATATTACATTATTAGGAGTTATTTTGAGAATTAGTTATAAGGAAGGATATATTGATGAAAAAGGTTATTTTTGCATTTCATGTGTCATTTTTCTCAAAATATTGAAAATTTCATGTGTTTAGTACGATAAGAATATTTAGTGTAAGATGTAAAAACACGAGTCAGATACTTACAAAAAAAAAAAAAAAAATTGAAAATTTTGATTTAAGTAATAATGTAAGAAATATATTGGTTTGATGTTAATAAATAGAATATGAATAGTATATAATATAAAACGAAAATATAATAGATAATCAATATCATTCAACTTATATTGAAATATTGTATTATGAAAAGAAATGTAATCTTATATTTACACATACAAAAGAAGAGCCCATTTAAAGTATATAGCCCATAAAATAAAAAGCCCATCTACGTTTGTGTAAAGTGTTAATGAACCATAATTGATAAAATGTTAATAATGGAAGAAAGAAGAGGAATAATAACCGGAAAAATAACTCTAAGAAGAGGAAACCCAAGATCCCAGGGTTCTGATAATCTTCAAAGAAGATCATCGTCCATGTCGCACGCCATTTGTGAGTGTGTGGCCCCCCTCACTCCCATTCCATTTTAAAATTTCCCAGTTACTGTTGGCTGAATTGGAATGAGGCTTCATGTACTGTTCGTCGACGCAAACTGTGTTTTGGTTTTATCTTTGTAAAAGTTGGCAACCCTGTGAGTGATGACTCGTGCTTCCTGTCCACCGAACAAAGGAGGTGCAAAGTGGTTATGACAATCTAAAAAAATAGTCCCTTGAATTCAAATGCCATCGTAAAATACTTTTACTGTTTTTAACACTTTAATTATTTTGTTTTAATGGTGAACTTATTTAACGCCCTTTGATATTTGTATTTCTGATGAAGGATATTTATTATGAATATTTATAAAATCTTTTCTGGCATGCTCAGCGTAAACATACTGACGCTGAGGCAAAAAAGCCGCGAAAGGTACTCTAAGTGGTTATGGTGGTTGATTGGTTCTACTACAGTGACGCCCGAGAAGAATATCAAAGTTTTTCCTCGCAATCCTTCAAGATTTAATAAGTTTGATAATGAAAAGAATAAGCTAAATCTGCGCAGGTATATAAATATAAAATTCATACAAAATCTATGTTCGTATACCAAGACAACGTTTAATATGTGAAATCATGTAAGCAACGAGGCATGATTAAGAAACCTACACAAGTAAAAGGGTGAATTCCACTTGGAATTGAAAGGTAATAACTTCCACGGAAGCTAAATAATGACTGGCCAACGAGCAACAAGAAGCATGGAGAAATCTTCTTCGTAAGAATGACTACATGATCCCCCCCCCCCAAAATCCATCAATTTATAGTGTGGTTAAGTGTGATACCGAAATGGCGTGTGTTTAACACTAGTGCATTGCGTAATATAAAATTTGGCCGGCATTCGTAGTGCGTCATTTTCCTTCAAGAAAGGAAGAATAAAATTAAAAATATATAATAATTCCTTCGCATAAATTACACATTTATAAAGTTTTGGGCTCATGGTATTTTGGTACATGTTAAGTAAAAATCACTAACAAAATGTTGTAATGTCATTAACGTAAGTACTATACATAACCTGTGTTAACTGAATAAAATTTACATACAATAAATTTCTTTATGTACAATTACCTTTGCAGCATTTCTGCACAATCACTACCCAAAAATGGTGGATGTTTTCGTCTAGTAACTTGTACTCATTCCGCTATCGCCAGCAGGCGCGGTAAGGACGGTGGGCGCTCGTAGTTGCAACCTCAATGAAACAGTATTTTGGTTCGCGATCCAACTTGGAGGTTTGCGCACTCTTTATTGTAGTATTATCATTTTTGTTGCGAATGCCTTTTTTATGCCAATGGCTAAAATCCACCACAGGTAAGCTGTATTGAACAGGAGTTGTTTCCAGCAAGGTTATAAGATTTGGTTATCCCGAATGGAATCAGGTAAGGATCAGACTCTACCAGTCACAATAGTGGTTAGCTCGAACAAGAATTAGACCCTGCAGGCCATAAGAACGGCTGCCCCGAACTGGAACCGAACCCAACACGATCCAATCGTGTTACAGACTCGTGAACTTTGCAACATCCAGAAACCTAATCGTGAAGAGTACAAAATTCCCACATCGCGACGTTCATAAATACACATGGACCTCACCATACGGAAAAACACATAATCAAATTGATCACGTTTTAGTAGATAGAAGAAGGCAATCTAGCATAATTGATGTCCGGTCGTTTAGAGGGGCTGATTGTGACACTGACCACTACCTGGTAGCAGCGATAATACGAGAGAGGTTATCGTTGAATAAAGGTAAAATTCAATGTCCGAAAACGGAGAGATTCAATTTAAATAAATTAGAAGCGAGCCAGGTAAGAGAGGAATATCAGATTGAAGTTTCGAATAGATTCTCGGTTTTAGAAGATTCGGAGTGCACTAGTGTTAAGGATACCTGGATTGAAATTAGAGATAGCATTAAAAGTTCAGCAAAAGAAAAATTGGGACACGCGGAAATACGTAGGAACAAACCATGGTTCGACCAGGAATGCATAAAACTAGCAGAGTAGAGGAAACAGGCAAAATTACGCTGGCTACAAAATCCGAATAAAATAACTACACAAAATTTCGCAGATATCAGGCGGGAAACTTCCAAAACTTTTAGAACAAAGAAACGCGATTTTCTGAAAGCTAAAATTAAGGAACTTGAAGATAATAGTAAAAATAAAAACATCTGGGACTATGTATAAGGGAATTAACAAATTTAAGAAAAGCTATCAACCTCGTGCTTATATATTAAAGAAATCTGGCGGTACAGTTCTCGCTGACACGGATAGCATCTTAAATAGATGGAAAGATTTCTTTGACGCAACCAAAAACTAGTGTGCGTGGAGAAAAGAAGATACACACCGCAGAACCATATATTCCAGAACCCAACCGAATAGAAGTAGAAACCGCTATAAAGAAATTAAAGAAACACAAATCTCCGGGTGTAGATGAAATTCCGGCTGAGTTAATTTTAGCTGGAGGCGAAAAATTGTGGATCAAGATACACAAACTCATTCTCCTTGTCTGGGACAAGGAAGAATTGTCACAAGAGTGGAAAGAATCAATCATTGTTCCAATTCACAAGAAAGGCGACAAAACTGACTGTAATAAATATCGAGGCATTTCTCTTCTCTCAACATCCTATAAAATTCTTTCAAATATTCTATTAGCAAGATTGACCCCATACACAGACGAAATTATTGGAGATTATCAGTGCGGATTTAGACGAAACCGATCAACTATCGACCAAATATTTACCATTCGCCAAATACTCGAAAAAAAGTGAGAATACAATACCCCGGTACATCAACTATCTATTGATTTTAGAAAGGCGTACGACTCGGTTAGGATAGAAACATTATACAACGTTCTTACAGAACTTGGAACACCGAGAAAGCTAATTAGATTAATTAAGATATCTTTAAATGAATCCCAGAGTAAAGTCCGGGTAGGAAAATTTTTGTCCACGAGCTTTCACGTCGAAAATGGCCTGAAACAAGGAGATGCGTTGTCGCTATTATTATTTAACTTTGTGCTGGAATACGCTATAAGCAAAATCAAAGATAGCAACCAGGGCCTAGAGTTGTACGGTGTTCAGCAGGTTATGGCATATGCTGATGATGTAAATTTAATAGGTGATGACAGGAGAACAATAGAAAGAAATGCAGAGATCTTATTAAACGCTTGCAGGGACATGGGTTTAGAAGTAAATGCAGAGAAAACTAAGTACATGGAAGTGCGTCGGGACCGGAATACAGCAAATTATGGATGCGTTAAAATATTAAATAATACTTTTGATAAAGTGGATAGTTTCAAATATCTAGGATCACTATTAAGAGAGAAAAATGATATTCACAGAGAAATTAAATGTCGACTAAAAGCAGGGAATTTGTGTTACTATTCGGTTCAAAATCTCTTGTCGTCGCGAATTCTGTCGTGGCATTTGAAGCTTAAAATATAGAAAACGATAATCATGTCTGTTGTTTTGTATGGCTGCGAAACATGGTCACTTACTCTGAGGGAAGAACATAGACTGAAAGTATTTGAGAACAAGATCCTGAGACGAATATTCGGACCCAAGAGGAACGGGAATGGGGAATGTCGGAAACTTCATAACGAGGAACTTCATAATTTATATGGTTTACCCAACATTGTTAGGGTCGTCAAGTCTAGGAGGTTTAGGTGGGCGGGTCATGTAGCTGGAATGGAAGAAAGTAGAAACGCTTTCAAAGTCTTGACTGGAAGACCAATCGGAAAACGGCCATTAGGAAGACCTAGGCGCAGATGGGAGGACAATATTAAGATGGATCTCGCAGAGATAGGAATACAAAGTAGAAACTGGATCCAGTTGGCTAAGGATAGAAGTCAGTGGAGAGCTTTTGTAAACGCGGCATTGAACCTCCGGGTTCCATAGGCAATAGAGTTAGTTAGTTAGTTGGTCCACTTAAAGACGCTCTGGGAGGCTGTCGATTCAACTCCGATCAACAGGTGAAGGAAGCGTTGCATTCGTGGCTTATTGTGCAACCGAAAATCTTTTTCACAAAGGGTATAGGAAAGATTATGCAACCATGGACCAGGTACACTGAAAAGCAGGGTGACTATGTTGAAAAATCATATGAATAAAAACATTGTACTCTTGTGGTAATAAATAATAAATAATGATTGCAGATATTTATTGAATAGTCTCGTAGGTGTATATTCTGTAAAAGGAAAAAAGAACTTTCATTGCATGTCACACTAGAGATATACTTCAAACTTTGCAAAAATTATAAAATTTCATGTTTTTTTTTTTTTTTTTTTTTTTTTATGTAGGAAACAATGATCAATGCTGTTACTCTAGCTATAGTCAGTATAGTACAATTTGTAATCATAATTAAAAAAAAATCAACTTTGATATCCACTCAAAGTTGGGGGGAGGGGGGTGAACGTGAAATTTTCAAATGGGAACATAGGTCGAGTGATACCTCGTTCGAAAGGGATTGAAAAATTGAACAATTTTTGTAGGAAACAATTTTTGATATGGGGCACCGTTTTCAAGATAGACCCCAAAATTGGTCCTGTAGCAGATAAAATTTCCAGTACTTATAAATTGGAAACGTATGAGTAGGAAACGATTAAACAAAAAATGAAAACATCATAGGCAATGTGGAATGATGATGTCCTGGTGTCCCCAGGGACCTAATCATGGGGCCCCGGGACCAATTTCAAAATTTCAAATGGGAATATAGGTTGAGTGATACCTTGTTTGATAGATCGTGGAAAGCCAAACAGCTTCGTACAACATTTGTTTTCATTTAGGGCAAGCCTGTTTCAAAAAGGCCGCCAAAAATGGTTCCACATTCAGATAGAAAGTGCAGTGTTCAAATTGAGTATTACACGCCAATATCACGCGAACTACGCATCAAATAAGAAAAGTGTTAAGAGTCAATGTACAATACAGACAGGCCTAAAAATATGTCGAACACGAGGTGCCATCATCATACTGTAAGTGAATAACAAGTAAAATGTTCGGGGGCAAAATCGACCTATAAGGGTTAACGTAATAATAATAATAATAATAAGAAGAAGAAGAAGAAGAAGAAGAAGAAGGATACTACTACGAAAAATAATAATAAAACTAGTAATAATAATAATAATATGAATGAAAATAATAAGACAATGAATAATACTAATACGTATGCGCAAAGAGACGTCGTTCCTCAATCACTACAATCCTATGAGAAAGGGATAGGAAGGTACCTATTAGGCCCTACTTGTAGGCAACATCTCAACATGTGCCCAGTCAGAGTAAGGAAAGCCCGTCAACGTCATTGCCTGGGGAATGGAACCGATGGCCTTCGGAACATAGTACAACGATAACGTTGTATATTGCATTCACACAGAGGACGGGGAATGTGATTTTCATTGTTCTACTGAGAACATTTGAATGTACCTGTGTGTTGTTTGTTCATGCAGTGTGAATAGTATGGTATTATTTTTTTCTTGTTGAGTAGTAGTGTTCAACGTAAAATCATCATTGATGTTACATTGCCTAGCTGTTAGTGAGAGTGTTAGTGACTTAAAGGGAAGTGGCAGTGTGGATATTGTAGGTAGGGGCTGTAGTTGTGTGTTGAACGGTTCAAAAGCGTAGAAAGAACGGATTATCAACTTTGGTGATAAGTTTTCCGTACAAAGAAACGAACACTATCGCATTAATATTATTAATTTGGGTAGCGTTTGAATAGAGCAATGGTGGTGTTTGATCATTGTGTAGATATGTTGCTGGTGTTGGGCGAATGTAGAAGAAAATATCGTAACGCGGCACGAATGTATGCAATGCGCTATCCCCAACGCCAACAAACATCTCACATGGCATTTCTGCGATTGGAGAGACGTTTGCGGCATCATGGTAGTCTTGTCCGGGGACGAGGTATGGGTCGTTACCAATGAAGAACGTGCAACAGGAATATTAGCAGCAGTGCATGTAGACCCACATGTTATCACGAGACACCTCGCTCAGGCCAGTGGAGTTAGCCAGAGATCTGTAGTGCGTATTTTGCACGAGTACATGTTTCATCCGTATCATATCTTAAATCAGGAACTATCTGGCAATGATTTTCATGCCAGACTGCAATTTTGTCTATGGTTGGAAGGTATGGAAAACAGACAGCGCAACTTCATATCCACCATCTTGTTTAGCGATGAAGCTACATTTACAAACACAGGACACGTAAACCGACATAATATGCATTATTGGGCTAGGGAAAATCCTCTATGGCAGAGACAAGTTGCTCATCAGCATCGGTGGTCTCTTAATGTATGGTGTGGCATCCTTGATAACCATATCATTGGGCCATATTTTTTTGATGGACGTCTTACTGGTGATACCTATGCCGCATTTATCAGTGTTGTACTATACCCGGAGTTGTTAGAGAATATTCCTTTCGCTGAACGTATAAGAATGTGGTATCAACATGATGGTGCTCCAGCACACAACGCACCCCAGGTCAGAGCCTTATTGGACCACCATATGGCGAATAAATGGATTGGGCGTCGAGGTCCTATTCACTGGCCTCCACGATCTCCTGACCTAACCCCACTTGATTTTTTTCCTCTGGGGTTATGTTAAGGATCGGGTAATGTCCAACGTATCAACAACTACTGATGATATGAAGGCGCGTATCCAAGGTGTGTGTGCATCTATCACTCCAGAGATGCTACATGATGTACGAACATCCCTATGCCGCCGCTTACGGAGGTGTGTGGAGCAGGATGGAGGACATATCGAGCATCATTTGTAACATGGTAAATGTTGAAATTATTTGCTTTACAGTGATAGACATTACAATTTTTAACATCGCACATACCCGTAGAATTACTAAACGTTATTCTACTACTTTATAGGATATTAGGTTGTGGTAATGCTGTTGTGACAGGCTTGCCTGAAATCAAAACAACTTTTGTAGTAAGCTGTTTGGTATTTCACGATCTATCAAAGAGTTATCACTCGCCCTATGTTGCGATTTGAAAATTCCATGTACACCATACAAAAGCGGGGCGACGGAACTTCTTTAACACAAATTTCAGGCTTTCTGTATTGTACATTGACTCTTAACACTTTTCTTATTTGATGCGTAGTTCGCTTGATATTGGCGTGTAATACTCAATTTGAACACTGCACTTTCTATCTGAATGTGGAACCATTTTTGGCGGCCATTTTGAAACAGGCTTGCCCTAAATGAAAACAAATGTTGTACGAAGCTGTTTGGCTTTCCACGATCTATCAAACAAGGTATCACTCTACCTATATTCCCATTTGAAATTTTGAAATTGGTCCCGGGGCCCCATGATTAGGGCCCTGGGGACACCAGGACATCATCATTCCACATTGCCTATGATGTTTTCATTTTTTGTTTAATCGTGTCCTACTCATACGTTTCCGATTTATAAGTATTGGAAATTTTATCTGCTACAGGACCAATTTTGGGGTCTATCTTGAAAACGGTGCCCCATATCAAAAATTGTTTCCTACAAAAATTGTTCAATTTTTCAAGCTCTTTCGAACGAGGTATCAATCGATCTATGTTCTCATTTGAAAATTTCACGTTCACCCCCTCCCCCCAAAATGGGGGCGGGGGAAACCTAATGTTTGACTCATTTCTTAGGCCCCTCTGTATTGTACATTGTCTCTTAATATTTTTCTTATATGATGTATAGTTCGCGAGATATTGGCTTGTAACACTTATTTTGACTCACCCTGTATGTATATATATATATATATATATGGTTTAGTTTTGCAGCATTCTTATTGAATAACCCTGTATTTTTATTATTTTTATTACTCCATCTGTGTCAATTAATGATACAAAATAAATATATTTATTAAGAACCAACATCGAGAACTTACGAATGAAAGTTATTTCCGTTCGAAGGATTCCACTTCTTCAAGTTCTCAAAGCTTTGGCGATATACGGCATCACCAGTGCTTGGAACACTGCATAACACACTGTCAAATCTCAACGGCACAATTCTGCCTACTGGAAAAAGTACATATAATAATATGTAAATAAATATTCATCAACAGATTTTCTGTACACATTATTTAACAACAATTGATGGAAATTTTTAATTTCATTACTAACAGCGAGATAACAGAAGTTAGGTTATAGAACATTTTACTTGGGTTATAGAAGCAAAATTCAAGTAAGTGTCCTTCCTGGACAAATGGATAACGTGCATACTTTCTGTGTGTGAAGCTCCGAGTTTGCCTTCCGGTAGGGGGGCTTGCCTTGAATACAGAGCAGTGTAGTGGTTCTGTGTTCTCACTTGAAGGGTGCGTCCCGTCTCATATAGCGTCGATGACGCAAAGGAATGTTAAATCCCAATCAATCAATCAATCAATCATGATTACACATATTGTGAGTAACATTCATTAGTTTATTTAGTTTAAAGTATTAATGTCTCTGAAATAACCGTATTTAAAAGGGAAAAATAATTAGTTACTACTATACATATGTACTTAGTAATCGAGCACAAGGAACATATTATTACACTTAAAGATTCAACTTAGAGTAGAATAAGGAAGAACTTATCAGTGTGTTTCAGCAATATATAGAAAACCTACTTCTAGTAGTTTCTACATTCACAAAAAATCTGGTCACTTTTATCTCTCAAAATCAAAAGTATGGATTAATTTAATCGTAAGTCCCTATAATTAGTTTCTACAGCGTGATTTTAAGGAATAAAATCATCCAAATTTTCAGTTTAGTAAAATAACAACTGTGACATTAACACATTGCAGAAAAGACATTCTGTAGTGTTTATTAGGTCTATAAAACTTGAAATTAATAGACTGAAATCTCATGGATCAAAAATGGATTCCCTACCCTATTTGCTCAATTTTAATAAGATTTAAGACTTTTCTCTTTTACTGTTTTTTTTTCTTTTCTTTCTTTTGTTCTTTTTCGATCACGAAAGTCACTCTGGGATAAAGAAGTAAACTGTGAATGCAACAGTACTTACATTTAAGCACGATCAAACATAACCAATATTAAATTTAAGAAACAACTGAGGGATTCCAAGCAACATATAGGTTTATTAAACATACTTATTTTCGTATAGGCATAATATAAATGCATATTTTACATAAATCTGGACTGTAAATTCAAAACAACACACTGAGCCATTCTACATTGTCATTAAAGATCATCATTACAAGCGAATAAAACTTGGACAGATATTAATTGACTGGGGTGTTTAATAGAAAGGGGCTGTTTGTCCCGGTCACGAAGGACATATATTTTGTTTTCCTTAATTAGGCTATTAATAGCGATATCTCAACATATCTGTAGTTTTACAGCTATGTATATTAGGACGGGGCTTTTTGTTGTTGTTGTTGAAATCGTAATACCGTGGAAAAGTTGCAAATTCAGAAGATTAACAAGGAGTACAACAAGAAATAAAATCGGTTCCTATCTTCCGGGTGCGCACGTGTTCTAAAGTTTGCCGAAATATGGAAAAATACAAATATTTTCCGTAAATTTTTAACATTTTTAAATTACTCTCTTCTCGAATGTAACACCTCAAATTCGTATGTATTAGAACCACAGAAAATAATGTTTAAGTATTATTTAAATCCATCGAAATCTTCCGATCGCGTATTTCCTTCTAAATGAATGAAATTTTCAAACAAAATTTACCAATAAAGGTAGATTACAGTTGAAGGAAAAAAAAAAAGTAACAATTTACATTTTTTCTTTATTGAATACAAGTTTGAAAGCAAATTATTTTAGACCATTAGTAATATTTATAAACATTTTTTTTATTGATAGAACAGCGAAATAAACTTGTAATATGACTGTACAAATTACATCATGTTTTAAATCTGTGGTTGTAGTTATACTTACCAGAGTTTGTTGTCAGTAAATCCGGGAACGAAGCAGGATCGTAGTTGGTTGTTATTAGTAACGGGCTTTCGCATTTATTCGACTGATCTCGTCTGAAGGATGATGTATTGGTTTGCCAGACATTAGATACAACAAATCCATCTAAGAAAGAAAAGAAAATTATTTAAAATAACATACTACCATAATGGAAATCAATGCAAAAATGACATGCCCTACCTACTTCAGAGACCACGTAAGACTCATCATTCAAGAGTATAAGTCACAATGACATATCAGAGTCAACTGAGTGAAAAGAGGAAGGTTTAACCTGATTGACTGATTGATTAACGCCCAGGATAAACCGCTTACGGTAGGAAACTTGAAATTTGGACAGGACATAGAATTTGTAATGTAGGTTCCCACTAACGAAGGATTTTTAGAAATTCGATGGCGAAGGGGGCGCAAGGGGGTAACAATTATTGTCTCAAAATGTTTCTCTTTTTCAGAACCTCTGAAGGTTAGAAGAAACCTCGTTGCCATATTTATTTCAAATTTACTAAAACTTCTATTTAAATGTTTATTTAAGACTGTGTGAATTCAGTACGCGAATCAATCTTCTACTGCTTATCATCTTTAATGTGACAGAAGTAAACAATCTTCAGTCTGAGAACTATCCCAACATTTACGAACCAATGAAAGTTTGACTACAATCGGATGGTAACATTAAAACTAATTAAATAAATACAGACATTTTAAAAGGACTATTTTGAACAAGGGCTGAACACAGCTATAGACCTATAAGAAAAAAAAAGTGCAGCCAGAGTTGAAAAAAATCACAATATTTAAAAAAAAAATAATTTTCGTTAATTTCTTTTATTATATCAACTGTACTTAATATCTTTTTTCAATCGGAATTCGATTTAAATATTCCTTTTTTTTATTTTTTTTAACTGGTAAGTTACGGAGATTCCCTGTATATATATATTTTTTCCCCAAGGTGTTTCTCACACGTGACAGTTACTCAGTAGCAGTAATATCGAAAGGATGATCACAGTTATACACAGAACTCCATATTCACTGCACAATACTTGGACAAAAAGAAATTACGATACTCTTAATATGTATATCTTTCAAACATCTTAAACAGTAAGTAAATAACCAACATAAAACACGCATGTGTAGAATATGCTACCATTTTGCAGACTAAAATTTTGCATTGCGTTGAACAGAGAGTATGTTTTTTAAATTTCTTTACATAAATTGAACACACTTTTTATATCCTTTTCATCATAATTTTCTCATAATGAATGAATATCTTTTGCTTCAAAATTATAAAACTGTTCAAGGTAAACTTGCATATCTGCTGAAAGTAAGTATGAATATAAATATTTGATTTCAAGTTATCAGCATTCAATGTAACAAAAAATAATGCCATTATACGTAAGATTTTTAGTAATGATGTTTCGTATCAAGAATGGCTTCCTACTTTGAAATATATTTTCATTTTTCTTCCTATTTACGGTATTAACAACTAGCTGATATTCCCCCTCCTAGCACGGGAAGAATAGCTTTATTGCAAATATACGAAAGGTACATTTCAACTCTATTTTACACCCTCTCACGATGCTTATTTGAATCGAAATGAAAACATAGAAAAACAACTTCACCCAAGTGCTATCTTCCAAAAGTCCTTTCAAAAGTTGCAGCCGTTATTACTTGCGAAAAATCGTGCCTCCCTCCTTCAGAATACCCATTTCGATCCAAGTGTAGAGTTAATGAAAAATATCCAGGTCAACTCACATTATGTTTAAAAAATTATTTTAAACGCCTGAATTTCGTCCTTAGTTTCGCCATTTTATGAGTTCAAAATACGAAATTAAAATATTCCAGATTAACCATTTCGTTGTGATGATGAAACAGATAACGTCGCTGTTATTTTGACATATTGAGAATTACAGAAATTGCCTGCCCCTAACAAGAGAAATTCTCTAAGACGAAGCACGAGGTCACTTAAATATAATAATGTCGAATTTACAACTTGTGGACATAACGGACTCATGAGATACTCTACTTTTAGATTTTTTTTTTTAAATGTGACGTGATAAAAATTGACTCGATCTAAGGGATATGTTCAAAAATTCATCTGGAACGGTTCAGGCGCTCTCTCATGATGATGATAGACACCGTTCATTTGAATAGAGAGGGAAAAAATACAGAAATTTCCCTTTTAGAATCAAAATTTTAAAAACGGTAGGATGTGTATCCAATTATTTTTAATGAGGAGTTCACATACCAAGTATTATTTGCCTAACTTGAGACATTCCTGAGAAAACTAATTTGGTATAAAGTTTGATACATATCTCCTTATGATAATAGCCCAGTTGGAGGCATGTATTATGTTTAAAAACTTCATTTCAAACTGTTTAGTCCGTTATGTATAAACGTTCCAGTTACGGTAAAAAGGCTATAATATGTATTACCAATATATGTAGCATTCTGAACTAAAAATTGTGAGTACTAAATGTTAAATGAATTAACTTTCTCTCCTCAAGTCTTCTGTACATTGTGAAATAATTGTATCAGTACATTGTCAAACTCCATGGCCTGTTAATAATAATAATAATAATAATAATAATAATAATAATAATAATAATAATAATAATAATAATAATAATAATAATAGCAATAATAACAATAATACGATGTACTTTGTTTAAGATATTACCATCTTGCAGGTTAAGATGTCAGTTTCAGACTTAGTGTCCCAGAATGGTGAGAAATATCATATTTTATTTGTGTAGAGCAAAATAAACTTGATTTAAATCAGATACAAATAAATAAATAAATAAAATTCATTTAAATGAATCCACTTGAATGTACTCCCATGCGCAAAAAATATTGCGCGTATACTGTAACTCACGATTTTTCGCAATTATTCCATTTTCCTTATGTTTATGGGTAAAATTCAGTTATTAGTATGTGGAGATAATAGAAAGCAATCCATCTAAGGAGATATTTCCAAAATATATAATAAAATAATACAAATATAAGCAAAAAACAAAATTATGTTCGGTTTTGTGTATACTGGCAATAATGTTTTCGAGGGATTTTTTGCAGTAGCACAGCATGATTGCAGAGGGAATAACTTTAGTTGAATCAAGGAACTGGAAAGTGGACTAATATATTGCATTTATTGGCTTAAATCTAGGGTGTAAATTGTCTACCAAATATAAATTAGCTTCTGTAACCAAGATGTTATACGGAAGTATAGAAACAAAGAGAAAAACTGTTGTCTTAAGTTTGGAAGTGACATGCTCTATAGCCATGAGCATTTATTTGTTAAGAAAAAGACAGGCAACAAAAGGTAGTCAGTGTGGTCAAGTGGGTAGAGTGGCGGACTAGTAATTCTTATATTGTTTTGACACCAGATCGAATCCCATGCGATCCCATCCAATTTTTTCTTTAAAAAACATTGTAGAAAGTGTATAATTTTTATGTTAATAAGAACCGACACAATATAATAATGAAATAACTTTTTGTTTTTTCTGATGACGTATTTATTTAGAATTAGTGTATGCTGTTGTATAGCTTCTTTTATCATCCTCTTTTCTTGAAAAAAAAATTGTCTCCAATAAAGTATGAAAAATATATATAGACAGAAACAGACATCTTAGTATCAAACGTGATTAATCGTGATGAATTAAACAAGTTTCCCGTTGTTAAAAAAGAAAACTATGGAAAATTATTGAATTTGGTCTTTAGGTTTTTAGCATGCTATATATATTCTTTATAAGACTATACTTTATAAGGGAAGATGTGCGATCATACCCACAAATTTAGCTAGTGAGTGAAAGATGTTTTCGGCACAAATATTTTACAGGTTTAGGTGCATGAAACACCAATACGCCATGGTCTCGACCTTCGTTTATTCCACATTATTATCCGACATATCATAGCAGGTAAAAAGCAGCATCAATTGGCAAGAAGAACTGCAAGTTGTGGTCTGTTTTCGATGCTCCGGACTCGATCGCCTAGCACGCCCGTCTATACCATGACTCATACGTCTATCATTCAGTGCAGGCACGTATCCAGCTTTTCTTTTCGGAGGGGGCCCAACACGAATTCTCGTAAGCATGTAATTCTAATGTTTCAAAAATATCAATAATAATAATAATAATAATAATAATAATAATAATAATAATAATAATAATAATAACAATGCAACAGTTCTGTATTTCTCTTAAACGTTTCTTACTTTTCATTTATGAACCGGTCAAACTGCATTGTAACACAAACGAAATCAAAAAATATTTTCTAGAGACATGTAAGGAAAACTGTCTGCTACGTATATCACATAAAAAAAATAGCAAATGGCTATGAGTGTATCGTTCTAATACAGTAATGTTATAAACAAAACGGAAACGAAATTATAATCCCATTTAAAAGTGTGCTTTAATTCCACCTGGTTTCAATGGCATTACGGTATATTCTTACAAGTAACACTCCGATTTTGATAAAATTTGGCAGGTAGATACTACACATAAAATAAACGAATACATGTTTCTTTTTTTCTGCGGAAAAACGATTTTAGGGGGCAAAAGCCCCCACCCAAAATTTTGAAAATTGACGACCGAAAGGCAAAAACAAGTGGACCAAAGTGAACGAAATTGTGCACAGATATGGCAGACGTAAAATGAAGGAATACGTGTTTTGTATTTTCCTGGAAAAAACGGTTAGGTGGGGCACAGACTCCTCCAAACCTTTGATCATGAAATATCAAAAGTGCTAGTAACAATATGTCAGATGTGTGTAAAGGACGAAGAATTCCAACGACACTTTGTGTATATACGATACGCAAAAACTAAACGAATACCTTTTTTTTTTATTTATTTTCTGGCGAAAAAATGGCTTTTGGGGGCAAAAGCCCCCATCCAAAATTTTGAATGTTGATGCCCGAAAGGCAAGAAGAAGTGAATCTAAATGAAAGAAATTGTGCCCAAATATTGTAGACGTAAAATGAGGAAATACGGGTTTTGTATTTTCCTGGAAAAAAGAAAAGAAAAACGTTTGGGTGGGACACAGACCCCTCCAAAACTTTGATCGTGAAATATCAAAAGTGCTAATAACAGTATGTCAGAAGTGCTTAAAGGACATGAAGAATTGGAACGACACATTGTGTAGGGACAATACACAAAAAACAAACGAATACGGTTTTTTTTCTGCGAAAAAATGGTTTTAGGGGGAAGAATTCCCCACCCAAAATTTTGAAATTTGAGGCCAAAAAGGCAACAAGAAGTGCACCAAATTGGATGAAATCGTGCACACATATTCTAGACGTAAATTGAGGGTAATTGTGTTTCGTATTTTCCTGAAAAAAAAAAAAAAAAACTGTTGAGTGGGGCACGGATTTTCTTAGCTGGTTATTACGAAATATCAAAAGTGCAAATAAGTATACGTCAGAAGTTCCTAAAGAGTATGGAGAATTGCAACGAAACTTCGTATAGGGACAATTTGCAAAACAATAAATGAAATGTGTTTTAATTTGTACGGAAAAACAGTGTTGGAGCCTAGAGCCACTCCGAAAAAAAAAAATATTACCGTAAAAGTGCAGGAAGGAGTGGACCGAAGCAAATGAAATTGTGTGTAGATATTGTATAGACTGTATGTAAAATAAGGACTTTCGTGTTTTTAAGATGTCCCTATCAATTTTGGCACATCAACAGCAAACAGGAAATTAATCGGCACGTATTTTTGTTTATGCGGAAAATCATTGTAAGGGTTAAAGTTGCCTCGTGAAATACTATAAAATACGCTATACTGTTTGTGATTGTTGTTGATCTGCCAAATTTGAATAAATCTGATGGAGACACTTGTGAAACAGGATAGGCTTTATTTATCATATTCAATATCTATAGACAATTTCATTGGCTTCGGTCCACTCCTTCCGACACTCAACACCACGGTCCACTCAACAGTATTTTTCTTTTCAGGAAAATACGAAACACGTATTCCCTCATCTTACCTCTACAACATTTGTGAACAATTTCATTCAGTTCGGTCGATTTCTTCTTCCCTTTCGGGCGTCAAATTTCAAAATTCTGGGTAGGACCTTTTGCCCCTAAGACCGTTTTTTTCACAGGAAATAAAAAAAGCCGTATTTGTTTATTTTTTGCTTATTGTCCTAACACAAAGTTTTGTTCCAATTCTTCATGTAAATTTGGGCACTTCTGACATACTGTTATTAGCACTTTTGTTATTTCATGATCAAAGGTTTGGAGGAGTCTGTGCCCCACCTAACCGTTTTTTCCAGGAAAATACGAAACCCGTATTCCCTCATTTTTCGTCTAAAATATCTATGCACAATTTCATTCACTTCGGTTCACTTTTTCTTACCTTTCAGGTGTCAACTTTCAAAATTTTGGGTGGGGGCTTTTTCCCCTAGAACCGTTTTTCCGCAGAAAATAAACAAAAACCGTATTCGTTTATTTTTTGCGTATTGTTCATACACAAAGTGTCGTTGCAATTCTTCATGTCCTTTACACACATCTTACATGTTACTAGCACTTTTGATATTTCATGATCAAAGGTTTGGAGGTGTCTGTGCCCCACCTAACCGTTTTTTCCAGGAAAATACAAAATACGTATTCCCTAATTTTACGTCTGCAATATCTGTGCACAATTTCGTTCACTTTGGTCCACTTGTTTTTGCCTTTCGGGCGTCAACTTTCAAAATTTTGGGTGAGGGCTTTTGCCCCCTAAAACCGTTTTTCCGCAAAAAATAAAAAAGCACTTATTTGTTTACTTTATGTGTAGTATCTACCTGCCAAATTTTATCAAAATCGGAGTGTTACACTGGGGAAGTGTTACTTGTTAGAATTATAACAACAACGCATTGCCCACAGTTTGAACACTGACTCAAAGTAATCTGATATAAAAGAACCTCAAAAGGAAAAAAGTAGGTTTATTAAAAAGTGTTTGAGGTTTGGAAAGGGACAGCTTCCAGGACCTCACGCTGGATACGTCCCTGAGTCAATGCATTATATTTGTTTCTTGCAAAACATGATTATTAGATGAGTAATATGTAAAATTATATCATAGTTTGACTTTTAATAGGTCTTTCCTTAACACACCCATATTATCCGGCATTCTGCCTGTCTGTTTTATGTCGGATAAACGAAACTCTACTGTATTTCCAAAGATAGCATATACACAGGGGCTAGCGGTCTGCACGGGCCGGAATTTTTAGAACGGACCCTGCCCGTCCCCTTTAATTTATAATCTATAGGCATTAGCGGATTAAGGGCGGAGCCAATGGAGCCCAGGCTTCGGGACCCCAAGCTCAGGGGGCACTTTAAAATCCCTCTGTTTAACAGTAAAATATAGTAATCAACTTATATTATAGGCTCCAGACCCATGCTAATTTTTTTCCGCTCGTTACGCTCGCGGTATCGCTAGATTTAAGTCTTTCCATCAGCAGCATTTAACTGTTAATAATGAATGCAATTATTTAATTGTTAATAACGGATTTAACTAAACTAATTATTGTAAACTTGGAGCACATTCAAATATTACAGCATAGTTCTCGGTAGTTCCATAAACCTATGAGGCTGTGGAAGGCAGCAAAGAAAATTTATGCACTGGAACTATTCTTAACATAGGGCCCCCTTAAAATAGTAGGCTCTAGGTCCCCAAAAGCCTTAATCCGCCCATGTCTATAAGCAATATTTCACGAAAAGCATGTATTTTTTAACAAATGTGTTTGTCATCAAGTTTTCATAAAGTAGTCCCTTTCTCCTTTAAGCAATTTCAGAGGCCACGGTGTTTCAGTGGTAGAGCGTTCTCCTCTTGTGCATGGAGTCCTTGGTTCGATCTATGCTCGCGCCAAGTGAACCTTGTGCTGGACACTGTGTGCGTGAGTTTTCTCGGGGTTCTCCCGTTTTATCCCACTTTCTTCATTCGACCATTTCATTCATTTCTTATCATCACTGTCTCCTTTAGGCTAGCCGGCATAACGTGGGACGTAAAACTTAAAGGTTTCATTTCAAATCATTTCAATCAAAAAACAGTTGTAGGAAGTATGTAATTTCGAATAAAACAAACTACTATATACAATTCTGAGTATATTATTCTTTTATGAAATTCTCGCGAACCTTATTTCTAAATCGAAGGGTAAGAAGACTAAATTCACTCTCTTATTGTTATAGATCCATTTCAATTGAAGCAGTTGGAATAGTTGGAAAAAATTAAAAAGCCATACCCTATATTCCAGTGTGGCACAATTGGTATAACGCGGCACACTGGTGTGTCTAGCAAAGTGAACAGTGTGACGCAAACTGTTTCCTATTATTTGCAAGAATATTTGTCGAGTTTCTGTTATTTATTATTATTATTATTATTATTATTATTATTATCAACGATTCTTCCATGGACAGCTGTCTGTATACGGTTAAGCAACCACAAGTATCACATTGAGGGATAATGCAAAAGTCTATTTGCTTGTATATTCTATCGGGAATAACTGCATCCGTCTAGAAAGCTAGGACTAACAACAAAGGGATCCGATGTTCTGACCGCACACCGCTCCAAATCGTGAGTGCTACAAGTTCTCTTCTACGCCTTAGCACAATAAGGGCTGTTGCGTTACGGGAGAGAGAGAAACAACTTAATTCCATTGCAGTTATATGCTTATTAAATGTTAACTTATGTTTATAAATTATGTAAATGATCGTATCGTTTTCTGTTTATTATTATTATTATTATTATTATTATTATTATTATTATTATTATTATACATTTCTTAATAGGTTGATTGCCACGTGTACGTGTGCAGCAGAACGTGATGATTTTCCATACGCAAACAATGTAGATATTCCAAGTTTGTTGTGTTCGTTTTATAGGTGTGTATGTAATTAGATACATATGGCGTAGAAATCAAAATTTAATATCCATGCCACGTATATGCAAAACCATACACAAAGAAATTTATGAACAAAGACATTGAGTTTCAGTTTATCGTCTCGTTCAGCAACGAAGCTATATGAGACTTCGGCCTACTGATTAACGTGGACTCTAAACCACGTGAGCTCTCGCCGGGAATCAAAGCCGTGTCTTCCACGCCAAAGGCGCATACGCTAACCGCATATCCACTAAGGAGCTCATGAACAGAGACATTTATGGGCTAAAACAAAGGCGAAAACAAAGGTGTGTGATGTGATTTTGAGTTTATCGTCCCTTTCAGCAGCGAGGCTATATGAGACGTGGACCTACTGATTAAAGTGGAATCTGAACCACCTGAGCTCCCGCCGGCCGAAAACAAAGAATGTTCATTTCAATGCAAACCTATGTAGGCCTACGGACTTCAATATTCGCCCTCAAACGAAAGTGAAGACTATCCATGATTCGCAGTATTAAACTCTCTCTCACCTCTGTATTCTCCTAACATGTCTCCCAGCGATTACAACAGTTTTTGGCGTCTCAATCACTTCTTATGTTAGTAGGATAGCTTTACCTAGAGGCCACTGATTAACCTGGCATTGTATTTTTCACTTTTTTACCTTTGGAATTGACAATCATCGTTTGGACATTTCAGTCGCACCTACCTAATATTAACAATGTTTCTACGATAATTTCGTAACATTGTATTATTTCTTTGTTGATTAGCTTGGTTAGGCTTATTTAAACACTTTTTTTCTTTGCACCGACGTGTAACATCTCTTGGACGAAAATACACTAGCTCTCACTGGAAATCAAATCCAGAACCAATGCACTTGAACCATTTGACCACAACAAGGCACATTTAAAAAGAGGTTTCGATTTTGTTCGGAAAACTGTGATTAGGTGTAACATTAAAAATACATTTAAGAAAGGGTACGGAGCAAACGCACTGTACTTTCTCGCTTGAATTTCTTACGCTGACTCGTGTTAGGCTGCAACTATTATTGAAACATTTATTTGGGAAATTGCGAATAAAATAATATTTTGGAAAACTTTGCTAGAAGAAACTTCAGGCCCAAAAGTAAAGTACCCATTGGTCATATTTTGGTTAGAAATAACTTGATCCATATATTAGAATTATTAAGGATATAATTGTATGCGAACTATAAGCAAAAGCGTCTGAGTAATTTCTGAGAAAATCATGAAAAAAGTCACCCCAAGAATAAATTATCCTTTGTGGATCTTTTCAGGACAAACAAGCTATGCTATATTGTTAGTGTTTTCATAAAACATTTATTTATGAAATACGAACACACTCGCCTGAGTCGTTCTTGAGAAAATCGCAGGGTAAAACTTACTGTCAAAAGTATTATACCACTTCTAGATTTTCCGGATGAGGGAATTATACCATATAGCTAGGTTATTTATGTAACATGTATTTATAAAATATGAACAACAAACATCTCCTGAGTTGTTTTTAGGAAGGTCGTCGGGAAAAGCTTACCCCAAAAGGTAAACTCTTCTATCTGTAATTTTGACAGTATATCGAATAATTTTTAAGCAAATCGTCGGGAAAAATTTCACTGTCAAAGTAAACTCTCTCTTTTGGATTTTTCTTTTCGGAACAAGCGAGTTATGCATATTGTAAGAGTGTTACAGACAATATTTTTACTGAAATTAGAAGAAATTTGTCTGTTATTACTGAGAAAATTGTCAAAAAAAAAAAAAAAAAAATTCAACCCTTGAGAAAACCACTTCTTCTGTATGTTAACGGAATAAACGATTTATGCTGTATCTTAGTTTATTAATGAAACATTTCTTTACGAAATATGAACAAAATTGCCTGAGGCATTAATGGGAAAACCATCGGGGGAAAGCTCACCCTAAGAGTAAACTACTCCTTCGAACGAGTTGTCATATTGTTAGGCTATTAATAATACGTTTATTTATGAAATGTGGTTGAGAAAATTGTGGAAAAAGAACGCATACCATACAGTAAATTACACCATATATATTTTCTCAGAAAAAATATTCATATACGGTGGATATTTGTTAATAAAATATATATTTATAAAAAGTAAATAAAATCGTCACAGCTTTTTTTTCTTGAGAAAATTGAATTATTTTAAATTTTAATCCTTCAGTAAATTACCCTTACTTTTAGGTGTCGAAGGATATAAAATTCGAAAGATAGTATGTTATTAAAACGTTATGTCTAGAATTCGGTCCAGATACGTTGAACATTATGGCCTCTATTTGAGTGCATGTAAAAGCGTGACGAACCGAGAGACGAATAGATGGACAGACATCGAAAAATAATTTTTTCGATATGTAGGAGCATTGTAGCTTGAATTCATTGAAATCTGGTATTCGGTTTTTATAACTATCACCACACTTTCTTCTTTCGTCGCTCGACTGTGAAAACGAATAGGCCTATACCGACACGTAAGGTGATAATTTGTAATCCCAAAAATTTAATTTGTTATGTTTAATGTGTTGTCACGCTAGAAAAAAAAAAGCTTATGCATGTTACATCATTTTATTATCAGTTTTTCACGCTACTGTATAATTCGGTATGATTATAATTAATATCCATGGCATCTTTTGGAAGCATTCGTGTTCCTCACAAATAGAGCTGTTAATTTAGTTTTGTTTAAAGAAAGCATCCTTTATTTCCTTACACAGACTTATGATTGCATTTGTTGCACTTGTGGATATGAAACAAAAGGAGAGAGAGAGAGAGTCAATACCCTAAAAAGAAACACACACACTGAAACACTAGAACAGTAATTTAACATCAGCTTTTTTTTTCTTCATGACAACGAGCTATCGCTGTGACTGTGTTCGCCACGCTGTGTGTAAGGCAGCAGGTCGCACATGTTTTTTTTTTTTTTTTACTGTTCCTGACTCACAGACACTCGCAGTGAGTTGAAGTTACTTCTGCTGACGGAGAGGGAATGATTAAGCATATCATACCATAAACTGAAAACAATCGCTATTAGTAATAATACACTAATTCTAAATAAATACGTCATCAGAAAAAACAAAAAGTTATTTCATTATTATATTGTTTCGGTTCTAATTAACATAAAAATTATACACTTTCTACAATGTTTTTTAAAGAAAAAATTGGATGAGATCGCATGGGATTCGATCTGGTGTCAAAACAATATAAGAATTACTAGTCCGCCACTCTACCCACTTGACCACACTGACTACCTTTTGTTGCCTGTCTTTTTCTTAACAAATAAATGCTCATGGCTATAGAGCATGTCACTTCCAAACTTAAGACAACAGTTTTTCTCTTTGTTTCTATACTTCCGTATAACATCTTGGTTACAGAAGCTAATTTATATTTGGTAGACAATTTACACCCTAGATTTAAGCCAATAAATGCAATATATTAGTCCACTTTCCAGTTCCTTGATTCAACTAAAGTTATTCCCTCTGCAATCGTGCTGTGCTACTGCAAAAAATCCCTCGAAAACATTATTGCCAGTATACACAAAACCGAACATAATTTTGTTTTTTGCTTATATTTGTATTATTTTATTATATATTTTGGAAATATCTCCTTAGATGGATTGCTTTCTATTATCTCCACATACTAATAACTGAATTTTACCCATAAACATAAGGAAAATGGAATAATTGCGAAAAATCGTGAGTTACAGTATACGCGCAATATTTTTTGCGCATGGGAGTACATATTAAAACATCTCAAATATGGCTACCCTAAAAAGAGGAAGAAGTTCACAACTGCATGTAGCACATGAGGTAGACTTCGACGTACCTCTGCCTATATAAGAATTTTAATTTAGATGGTTAAAGTATCGCATATATTTTTACTAACATTTCAACATTTCTTTCACTTTCTTCACCTGATGCGCAAACAAAAAAACAAACAAACAAACAAACAAAAAAGATTGGCTCTAAAATATAATTGTAACTAGCATTTTTGTATGGAGAGTGACCTTTTTATTTCTCTCTCTTTTCTTCCTCCAATTAAACTTACTAATCAGTTCAATCTTAAATAATAGATTCTGGAATCAAGATTTAAAAACTAAGATACGAAATGAAAGATGTCCAAAATAACATTATCAAGAAAGAAAATACTGAAGTAATATACCAACCTGGTTCATAATCATCTTCAGACCTGAACATATTAAGCAAATTCATTGTATGTGATGAATGGCCTTCACAAAACTCTAAGACCTGAAAAAGAACATTTTAAATCAGATATAATTATTAACACATTAACAAAAAATCAATCTCAAGGACAGTATGCATATAAACTAAAAGTTTCCTACTTTTAGAAAGTTCGGTCTCTAATATAGTAGTCAGCAGTAACTAGTAAACAAACATCATAAACTCTAAAAATAAACAATCAAGTCCACAACGCTAACTCTAAACTCAACCTATCGTATAAAAAGTAACATTCTCAATTACCATATATATCCTAATTCTAAGTTCCATTGCTGGATAAATAATGAACTTGGCGTTTAATTTCATTCATCAATCTACAAGAACATGCCGTTTCCGGGTTCACAAGAGGGAGGCCATCACCAGTAAAAAATGAAATGAAGTCTTTTAAGTTTTAACGTCCCACGGTTATGCCGGTTAGGCTAAAGGAGACGGTAATGATGAGAGATGGGTGAAATGGTGGAATGAAGAAAGTGGGAAGAAACAGGAGAACCCCGAGGAAACCCACGAGCACGGTGTTTGTCCACCACAAAGTCCACACGGCGCGAGCTGGGATCGAACCAGGGACCCCAAACACCAGAGGGGAACACTTTACCACTGAGCCACCGCGCTCCCAGTCTATCAAACAGTAGATTAGGAATATATATATATGTTCCTTGCATACACAAATTCACTACACTGCATTAAACACTCTACATTCCCTAAATGTCCAATAATAATAATAATAATAATAATAATAATAATAATAATACATTAGACCCGGGAAAAGAAAACACGCTTCTGGATAAGCAATTCACTGTTGAAAAAAATCTAAGATTACCATACAAGATTGGTAAATTACATGTGACTTTATAGCATTAAATATTGTTGTATTTAAGCTCTACCTTCATCCCTACACCAGTGACATTAAAACTTGTGGTCAATAACAAAAGGAAATAATGAATGTACCTTAATCGCAAAAGTATTCATAATGGCAATTTCCAAACTAAAAAAAAAAAAAAAAAACAAAAAAAAAACAAAAAAAAAACTAACGTAGTGTTGGTAACCCTTTTTTCAATAGTACGATGGGAATTCGAATATTTGTTGTTCGCTACAGAAATAATACCTTTCTATTTTAGTGTTTTGAGTGGATTAGCGTATGCATCAGTGTATAATACATTGACATTTTACTGCTTGGATATGTTTTGCAGTTTAAGCAAGTGTTGTAAATTCTAAAATTTGGAAGAAAAATCTCTCAGGTAGACAATGTGTAGGTAGACAACTTGTCCTTTGACTTCTAGGAGACATGGACTAGACAAAAACTCCAGAGATTATTATAGGTTTTGAAATTATGGCCCCGTTAAACAGGAAAATACGCAAGGTACGTTCAGCATTTCCTTTTATTTAAAAAATACTGGTTATAAAAATAAGAATGACAAATGAAGGGAAAAAAAGAAACAATCTGTATGTATAGAGTAACTAAAAAGAATACCTATCAACAGGTATAACTTACGAAGTTCAATACTTTACACCAACGGATTAATCTAATTACTGGCTAATATGGCACTCGTACTTTCATTAACCCTGACAATAACACGTTACTAAATATCGCTTCAGGTGCACCACACGATTTCAAGACGTGTTTGTTACTCAAGCTGTTCTCCATAAATGTTGCATTTCGGTCAGCGTTATTCTCTACAACTAATTCATGACAATAGCAATATTTTTGAATTCAATTATTTCAATTTACGATAAAACGGGATGATTTAAATACTGCTACCAAAATATGCTACCAAACTAAACAATACTAGTGCGGACTGTCTACAGCCAATGATTTCCTACTGATCTTTACAATATGGGTAACTTCTTAACGGGGTTCGTAACTTCTTAACGGGTTAAACGGCTTTGAGTGACCTTTTAGTTTTTAGATATTGAGCAATATATATTGACTAGTTTCAGAGATAATTGGCGAAAATCCGTCACGCATCCATCCAAACGTACATACACAAATTCATACGAAAAATTGTATTTTTGTTTAGAATGGTGCTTACAGTAAAACATGCGAAAGTTTTGATATGTTGTTACGAACACAGAAGTGTCGAATACAAATTTTTTACAAAGTCGGTTAATGAAAAACTACCTGACAAATATGCATGAAATAGTCGTGCAACAATACCGTGCCCTCTAAGTTACACCCTGCGTCAGAAGAACGTGTAAAGATTTACGTTACAGGTATACCAGATGTCATTTGGGCGCACTAGATTTAGAAAACAACAACAACGTAACTGACACATTAAGGACATACAGGCCACAGCGATGGAGTCACCGACCAGGCTGAAAGAGGCAATGAATACCAGTAGAAGGGACGACTCCCCTCCCCTCCCTTTGACTTCAGGAAGGAGCTGATTGACGCAACACGTCAGAAAAGCGTGGAGTGTTATCGTCAAGGTTTAAGAAACTCTGAATATTTGAAAGAGTATATATAATATCAATAACTACGTACTTTTTGCTCTGGTTTTATATCCAGCAGCACAGATGGAATAACGTTTCTCACATCCTGGTTAATTAGCTTCTCGGCTAATATTTCTGTCTTGATGAAAGACTTCAAAGGGATAAAATTTTCTGCTTGTAATTGCTCTTCGGGCACATCCAGTTCCCAACAGTCTCCATTCGGGTACCTGCAATAAAGAAACCATATACAACGAAAGTAAATGAAGTATCTGTAACATGTAATATGTAAAAAAATCTACAAGGTGTGATCGGAAAGTACGGTGAATGTAGTCGCACAGTGCCATTTATCGATGTTGTATCCATTTTAATTAGTAAGCCCGGTACCCTAAACCTTTGGTAGAATCAGTGTCGAGTTTGAATGAGCTCTGACATATTAGTTGCTTCCAGTGGCAGAAGAGTGAGGACGTGTTACGAGTGCCAGTCGCGCGCCAACATTATGTTTTTTTCTAAGCTGCAAAAAAGTGTCAAAGAAGCTGACGAAATGTCAAAATCGGTGTATGGCGATGAAGCGGTGGCATTGAAGACTGTTTACAAGTGGCACGAGCGATTCAAAAGAGGCAAGGAGTCGGTTGAAAACGAGCAACGATCGAGACGTCCTTCGACGTGCAAAACAGATGAAAACGTGCAAACAGTGGCACAAATGATTTGTTCAAATAGGGAATGACTATTTGAGAGCTTTCCGAAGAACTAAACATCTCGTATCGGTCCGCGAAAAGCATTTTAACCGCCGATTAATGGACAAACGGCTTCTTTCTTTACCATGAAAACACGCCGTGCCACACCTTGCTTTTGATCCGCGAGTATTGTGCCGAGAAAATACTAATGTCTGTCCACATTGGCTGTGCTCTCTCCAAATATAGCACCATGCGACTTCTGGCTCTTTCCAAAACTTAGAACCGTTCTTAAAGGATAATGTTTTGACACCATCTTTAACCTTGAGGGCCACGACAAAGAAGCTGAACACCCTTCCAAAAGAAGCCTTCCAGTCATGGATTCAACGTTGGGATAAGTGCATTACTAGCAAAGGACAGTACTTTGAAGATGATTAAATAAATTTCATGTAAGCTTATTACTTTGTTTTAAAATACGACGTGTAATTAAAAAAAAAAAAAAAAAATACGGTGAATAATTTAAAGACTATAACCGATCTCTCCGCTCAAAGGGAAAACACAGAGATTTGTCTCACGAAGTTGAGTCGAGTTACCTCTTCCATAAGTCACAAAAAAAAAAAAAAAAAAAAAAAAAAAATTCTGTTTCTGCACTGTAATCTTTCCGCCAACCCAGGAAACGCTGAAAAAAATAATGGTTCAATTTTGAAGGAACTATATTACTGATTTTAAAGTTTTACGTCCTACGATTATGCTTACGATTAACATCCTGACCTTTAAGGCTAACATGGATGTTGATAATAAAATGAATTATGAAAATACAGTACGTAATCCACGTTCTGGGTGCGATTGGAACTCGCGACAGGCATGTCTTGCTATCTCTAGGATAATGGAATGTCTAATCTGTGAACTTTCTTCTTGTCCATAATCCTTGGGATTACTTGATTGGGGTTTAATGTCCTATTCGAACATCGAGACTATACGAATTTGAACTTTTGTTCTTACGTCCTTATGAAACAGTAAGTATGTGAATGAGAGTTCTGAACCAACACCGGGAATTTCATCCAGTGCGGTCAGCTGGTGCACAAACTATCATGCAAGATCAACCGTCACACTATCTGTTCCCTTCCACAATATCTCGCCTCTAAAAGAGTTAGGTTCCGATACAGCCTCGCAGCCAAGTCGTTGATGTTGTCCTGTAAGCTATGTGTAAAGTGAAATCCGAATCACTAGTTGGATTTGCATCCGAAGCACGCACTTCCACCGAGAATCGAACACAGGAACAAGTACACACTAAGGTCGTGTGATAGCCATTTTGTTACCAAGGTTATAATAACTTTTCTTTAAGGGCATTGTTGGAGGTAAAATTCAGATTCTGGATTCGTGTGAGTATATTACGCGTATGCTAAATGAATTTTTATTTCTAATTTCGCTGTGTACGTTACTGAGATTCTGTAATAATTACAATTGATTTATAATCTGCTAAAGGAGAAACGTGTCATCAATATACTGAAAGTATAACGTATGTACTAAAGAACTGGTAAGAGAAGAATGAAGGTTTCATATGACTCAAAACTATACTTGCCAAAAAGGGCAATGCACGACTGTCCTTCTATTAGAATGTCGTTCAAACCGTAAACAGTATGGAGGCAAAGTGAAGGAAAGGGAAAAGCAATAGACTTATAATATGATCTGCGTGCTAAATTCGATGAATACTAGTGTATTCTTCAATTTTACCAAAACTCTTATTCTCTCTCGTTATATTCTTAACGCACAACATGTGTCACTGTATAACTCACATATTAATATCAGAGACATATGTCTATATTTCTCAATTACGTTAAGACAATATCCTTGTTTTCATTCCTCTATAGAAACAGAATAAATTTTCGAGAATTTTGCTAAAGAACGCAAAATTATATATAATTATTTGCCGGTGTATAAGACGCATCCCATTTTCTGTATTCAATTTTCAGGGAAAATTGTTTTCACTGTGTATTATATATATATGTATACAAAGTGATATTGTAGCAAGAAATATATACAGAGTTAACAACACTTAAACTAAATGCAGAATCGCACGTACTTCTCGGAATGTCTATAGTGCAAGTACATCCACAAAAAAGCAAACATACTCTGAAGCGGTACACAAAGCCGTTTCTATCCAAACTATATTTACTGAGACAATCAACTATGTGTAACTAGAATGCTATGGAACACCATAAACAAAAAAGGAAGAATCAAAACACACAGAATCGTGAATACTTACTGAAATTCAAATAATATAAATCTCTGTATTAGCGTATAAGACGCATTTCATATTCGGATTATTCACAGCGGGGAAGAAAAGAAAGTGCGTTTTATACACCGGGAATTACAACTAAAGTACGATATCAGGACAGTATTTACGCACGTGCAACATCGGTATGATAAAATATCGAGCTTGATGCATTGTAAGTGGCAAGAAAGAGGTTGTCCATAACAGTTAGATCGATAGTAAAATCAATGTTGTTATCACAGTGCGATCGAGTTTGCTCCTTGCACGTTAGAAGATGCTGAAGATATTGCTGATTGACCCCTAGCGTAAAACTATTAATGTTTTGTTTCTGTTAATTTTGCATTGCTTTTGCTTACACATAACTGAGTACAAACAAATACGTGACAGAGAGGGAGTAGTTTCTTGAGTGTAGGTGCGGTAAAATGTTAAGTACTTCCTTGACTACGACAGTCTTTTGCTTAGTAGTTTTTCTTCTTAACTATAACGTGCCGCGCTTCTTCTGGCTTTTATATCCAGCAGAAAGAAAACGGTCGTATTTTTAGAAAGTATCATCCTATAATCTCTCTAATTTAAGTACGAAGTCAGAAATCGGAAAAAAAAAAAAATCCAAAACCCAGATTTAATAGCCGAGCAACTTGCTTAAGAAACTTAACTACTTGCATATTGTCATTTTATGTATTGCACTACCAATACATTCGACAGTACTTCAGAAGCTGAACGTTATTTTCGCAATGGATTTCTCTTATATTCTGAATTTCTAAACATACAGTCTTGATTAGATGCGTTTTGTTAGTCTGTCACCAAACGAGGGCAATACTACCTACGTACAAACCGGAGAACCTCTTTCGAATTGATGAGGATCGACTTTGGAACTGACTCAAATTAAGGTAGCAAAGTCACAGATTACAATAATTGCAAAAATTGACAAGGGTTTACAATTAAAGATATTTGAAATCGCTCGGTGGTTACCGTACGCATCTTCGGTGCGGGAATCCCGGGTTCGATTTCCCGCGGAAGCTCATGTGATTCGGATCCCACGTTAAACTGTACGTCTCAAATACCCTCGCTGCTGAAAGGGACGCTAAATTAAAATCCAATCCAATAAATATATTTTACTGATGGATGCTATATGATTCAGATTTAATATTCAAAGGTCACATTGAGAAAAAGACAAGAAAATGCTTAAAACAGTTTGCCTTAAGAAGTTCTTTACAGGGATATAAGATTAGATGTCTTCTGTCTTTTAAACACACACACACAAAAAGTGATAAATCGAAGAAATAAGCAAATTTGCATTACACCAATTTCTCTATGGGTAGGAAAGAGTTGTGGTACAGTTTATGTTATCTGATTGGTTCAGTAACCATTTTAAATGTGATAGAATGTGAGGCTGGTTCAGGATGCGGGCTTGGCAATGTAGTGGTTAATACATCGCCAAAGAAAGCGGCAGATCCGGACCCGAATCACGATCTAATCGTGCACTATTTTCACTCTTTGAATATCATACAATAAATATAGCTATTCGTCAAATTTAATCCACTTGTATAAAGGTAAAGATATACACTACCGTTTAGACTAACACAGAAGATACGGAGAAATTAATGCAGAGACAAATCTAGCAATAGCCAGCCATATCTACTGGTCTATCATGTCAGTTGGAAGGTAAAGATAATGTATGAGAAGAAATTGCAGTTTGTATGTGTGAAGCAAAGTATAGTAGAGGAAGAAAGAAAAAAAGCAAAGGGAATAGGGAAAATCGCAAACTACAGTTGATATTGAGAAAAATTCCTATGTAACAAGTAATTTATAGTGATGGACCTAAATAAGATAATTTTTCGACTACAATATTAAACAAAACTATGGTACTATTTTGAGGAGAAATATATGGTGCCTTCCATTTCAACTCAGGCAAAAAAATATAAAATTGTACCATCACCATCTCAGATATTGTTGAAACTTTTTTTATAGCAACTAGACATGTTTTTAAGAGACCCATATTTTTTTGTTTTGTCGAAAAAAATTTTCTCGCCAAGTAATGGGCCATCAAAGACGGGGAGTACAATTTATGAATTGTAGAAGACATGGAAAATGGTCAACTTCGGAGCCTCACCATTCGGCTATGGAGACAGGTAGAGTTATAATTCTTGTTGTGGTATGTACATAGGGATATAAATAAACTATATTTTATTATAGTTTGGTTTGCGCATGCGTATCTTTTTGTACATAAATTAACAAATGAACGTCAATTTATCTGAAAAGTCGAAGTTTGCGAATTTTTTTCGAGCACTTCCGGTTCGAATTTTAAAATTCTGTTTTCACAGTTGGTAAGACCTGGTTACGCGCTTTCCAAAAAAAATTTGTATTGCTTCTGTGTGCAACCGTTTTGTTGCAAAAAATTCGAGAAATTGTAAAATTTTCAATAATCGCCATTTTCTCGAAAACACCATGTTTTAAAATTCTGAAATTTTGTCGGATGGTTCAACTTTACATGAATAATAAACACACCAAATATCATTCTCGACCAATGCTTCATGAATTAACTGCAGCCGTTTAAAGTTAGCGAAGTTTCGTGAACTTTGATGTCACAGTTAGCAACACTGGGAATAATAAAAGTGCAATGATTTGATTATGTTTATGGTTCACATTCATTAAATGAAGAATAAAAGGTTTTCTTGACTGTTTTTTTTTTTTTTTTTTTTGATTATTTTGATTAAGAAGGCTCTCTGAAATAGTAAAATGAGTCTCCCCCTACTCCTCCGTTTTCTTAAACCGAAATAATCTGAGGTGGAAATTACGATTACGAAACGCAGAAATTTCCAGTTCACTTACTTAAAATGGTCTCCGGAAACAAAATTTCACTGATTTCTTTTATTTTTTTTATTTTTTACATGGACCAATCATTTGCTTGATTGGTGTCTTCTTCGCTAATAGCATATAACCGTGCAGGTGCTCCAATAGGTGTTGGCTCACTCACAACCAGGGTTGGCAAGGTAATTTACTTGTTACGTATTTTACGTAAATTACGCGTAATTTACTAGTAATATACGTCATGTAGAAAACCAGTTTTTTACGCAGACGTAGAAAACTATATTTCTTTCATTAAAACTAAGATCATTTTGAATAGTCGGTTATATTGTAAGCTTAGTTTTCTTATTTAAGCATTAAAACATTATTATCTTCTAAAATTATATTTAACAGTAATAATTACATGCCAAATCATAGTAATAAAAGATAATTTTGGATAGCCCCTCGCCGGTCCACTACTACTTTCCACCTATTAGCGCACACCCAAGCACAACCACCCAACATATAATAAGCACACACATTAAAAATATGTGTTGGTTCGGATATGTTTGAAAGTATAAGTAACCTTTTGATTATAACAATTTATTGTTATACCTTTGCAGCTTTTAATATAAAACTCGAAACATTTCAGTATACTTTGAAACTTCTATTAGAAAAGAAAGAGGTTGACTGTTAGGCTCATTTCACCTTCATATTACACACTAACACACACACATAACTGATACGAAAAATACTGATCAGAATATTGAAATAATGAAATTTTAGAAAAAAACTGATTTGTTTTTCTTCCACGTCTCAACGATACTTATACCACTTCACTTAGCACTGGGACATAATGAATTTTTGATGTAAAAGTTATTAGATTCTCATTTTAAACAAACACAACTGAAAAAATATAAAAGCACTAAATTTTTCGGAATGAACTCATTTATTTCAGTTCTTCAAAATTTCCACATTTTCCCCGATATTGCTGGTAGCTAGTTATTCCTGAAGGGCCGAGGTTTTCCAACAGAAATCTCCTCTACTTGTTCGTGGTGCTTTTCTCAGACATTGCAGAAAGTCGTCAGAAATGGAGACCACGAAGGCTTACCATTAGTGTTATATTGCACAATAGTTTCTTCCATGGCTTCTCTGGCATAAAACTTTTCTCGATTAGAGAGGGTTTAAAACATGAAACATGATGAAATGGGTTTTGAACAGTCACGCATGCAAACCGTATTATACAATGCTACTTTACAAAGCCAATACAAAATTCCCAGTTTATGCTTACGGATTAAGTTTTGCAAAATCCAGCTAGATTCCATACAATTTTGGGAAGAATTTTTTTAAAGCTCAGCGCGTAGAACGTTTTCTTTTAATTTGTAGACCTGTTTCTAATTTTTTACGTACTTTACGTATTTTACGTAAATTACGCGTTTTTTACACGTCACGTAGAAAACATTTTTTTACGCGTAATTACCCAACCCTGCTCACAACTCGTCCAGGAGTGGATCTAGGGGGAAGAAACTTTTTTATTTTATATATAAATAAAACCGATCTCAGAGTTTGAAGCTCGTAGCTCTAAGTAGCAGTATAACCCCCCTCCTTACAGATCTCAGTACTGGATCCGCCCCTGCGTAGCACATTGTCGATAGTCACAAATGCTGAAGGTCCATGTGGAAGCATAAACAGCACTTCAACTTCACGTAATTCATGATTTATTCATAATATTTCTGCTACGCACCACTGGTTATCATACATATATATATGTAACGAAAGTTCCTTTTTTGCAGATTTGTTAAATCTACACTTTGAATTGCAGAAGATCGATTTTGGGGGAAGCATGAAGTTAGTTCATGGTGACCCGTTACTGCCATAAAAACTTCGCCATTTTCCGAAAGCCAAAGATGACTTCCTTGAATACCAGTTACCGGTCGCATACTTTCCCTTTTTTCTTCCGGAATTCGTCGAATTCAGTTCCAGGCAACAAAACGAGAGTAATACCCGGAGTTTGTACTTGCACTATACTCACGAATTCTTCTGCGGTTTTAGTGGGGGCGCGGTGGCTCAGTGGTAGAGCGTTCACCTCCGGTGCTTGGGGTCCCTGGTTCGATCCCAGATCGCGCCGTATGAGCTCTGTGGTGGACAAACACCGTGCTCGTGGGTTTTCTCAGGGTTATCCCGTTTCCTCCCACTTTCTTCATTCCACCATTTCATTCATTTCTCATAATCACCGTCTCCTTTAACCTAACCGGCATAATCGTGGGACGTAAAACTTAAAGATTTCATTTCATTTTTTTTCTACTGCGGTTTTAATACTGTGTATCTATATCTGCCTAAGGGTATGCCGCGTTGCCATATTCTTTACACCTCCCTTCCTCCTCAATACCGTCGCAGAGACCCTTGCATGACCGGTTTCACTCCAAAACCACTGCTTTATCGGACCTGTCTGCATCTCGAACATCTGAAACCGATTTTTAAAGTGGGATGCAGCACCATCAGAAATCACTGACACGGTTTGGGAAATTGTAGACATTTATTTTCTCGTACTCAAACCTTTTTCTGTAAAATGTATTTTCGCTATTCTTCGAGTATTTTTAGAATTTTGTCCATGGCTATGAGTACATGAGCCGAATCGTGTGTTTTATCGTCGTTCATTACAACAAAACTGTCAATTGTTTCATATTCCGGTGATAACTCTGAATTTCACTTTGCAGAATAACAGTCCAGTTTTCAGCGAAGTCTACATGAAGTAAAATAGAATTTGTATATTGAAATTTTATACGGTGCTTTTCGGTAGCAATTAATTCTCTTTGGATTTTCTTGATGTAGTCATGAATTAGAATTCTTACAGTTAAATAAGCAATGTACGATACGAAAACCGAAAGCGGCACAGTTTTTTAACGAGATTATTGTTTTCCCATATGGCATACGTAACACTTTCATTTTCATCAGGATCAATAATTGAAGACTCCACACTTATTCCTTCCACTCCAGGACATTCACCACATTCTTGAAGAAGACAGTGGTCATTTTCTACGGATCATACTACTAAAGGAAATAGGTCACTCATGACAGGTTCAATACAGGCTGCACCTTTGATTTGTAGCAACGCAGTAGCAGCTAACTTAAAATTTGCACAATACACACACACACACACTTCCCTCGCAGGTTGCGGACTGACCCACTTTAGTTGAATACTGTAAAATTCCGAGTGGCCCATTCTTATGTTGGGATTGTTCTGTTTAAAAAGTCAGTAAATTTCTTTGGAACGCGAACGAAAACGTTTCGTTTTTTTTTAACTTTTTGTTCTTTTTCGATCACTGTAATGACATCGCACTTAATTGAGACTTTGTCTGGAGCATTCCAAATCATCACTGAGGTAATAGTTTAGGGTTTTTGTAGATCATCAGAATTTATTGGATGGCCATTTCAAGTAAACTTAAAATTTGTGTGTTTCGTAATCGTAATTTCCTACTCAGATTATTTAAGAAAAAACGGAGTAGTTTACTATTTCAGAGAGCCTTCTTGATCAAAATAATAATAATAAAAAAAAAAGCCAAGAAAACCTTTTATTCTTCATTTAATGAATGTGAACCACAAACATCATCAAATCATTGCACCTTTATTGTTCCCAGTGTTGCTAACTGTGACATCAAAGTTCACGAAACTTCGCTAACTTTAAAAGGCTGCAGTTAATTCATAAAGCATTGGTCGAGAATGGTATTTGGTGTGTTTATTATTCATGTAAAGTTGAACCATCCGACAAAATTTCAGAATTTTAAAACATGGTGTTTTCGAGAAAATGGCGACCAAAAATGGCAATTTTTGAAAATTTTACAATTTCTCGATTTTTTTGCAACAAAACGGTTGCACACAGAAGCGATACAAATTTTTTTTCGGAAAGCGCGTAACCAGGTCTTACCAACTGTGAAAATAGAATTTTAAAATTCGAACCGGAAGTGCTCGAAAAAAATTCGCAAACTTCGACTTTTCAGATAAATTGACGTTCATTTGTTAATTTATGTACAAAAAGATACGCATGCGCAAACCAAACTATAATAAAATATAGTTTATTTATATCCCTATGTACATACCACAATAAGAATTATAACTCTACCTGTCTCCATAGCCGAATGGTGAGGCTCCGAAATTGACCATTTTCCATGTCTTCTACAATTCATAAATTGTACTCCCCGTCTTTGATGGCCCATTACTTGGCGGGAAAATTTTTTTCGGCAAAACAAAAAAATATGGGTCTCTTAAAAACATGTCTAGTTGCTATAAAAAAAGTTTCAACAATATCTGAGATGGTGATGGTACATGCTCTGCCTGAATTGAAATGGAAGGCACCATATATATATATATATATATATATATATATATATATAAACTTACCAGTTAATCTTCTTTACACGGGTACCCTTAGGTTTAAGATTTTTCAATCTTCTATAAATATACAGTGATTCATATTTGGAACCCATGCTTACAATGAATGTTGGCTGAACGGGTTTTCTCAGTGCTTGGAGAAATTCGGAAAGCTCTTCTGTGTAACAAATATTCTGAACCTAGGAGAGAGAGAGAGAAAAGACATGTGTATCTATCTATCTATATATGGGTCATTTGAAAATAGATTGGCTTTTTGAAGTCTTCCAGTAGTAAGTTTAAAACAATGTTTTTTTTTTTTTTTTTTTTTTTGTTTGTTACAAAAAAAAAATACTGATTACCAGATTGATATATTTCGTAATGATGTCATATTTCTATTCATCTTTCCTCTGAAAACATATCATTCTCCTGGATATCCCTATGTACAAATATTACTAATAACTCTTGTATATCTTCTTTTGTTGTCAATTCTATTTCATAAATTTCACATACACTATTTGAAATATATGATAATTTTCCAATACAAAAAAGAAAGCATATACAGGGTGTTTCAAAACAACACCGACAACATTTGGCAGGTAATTTCTGAAACCAAGATAATACAAGAAATACAGACCAACCTGGGTGCACAAATGCTTCCTTTTGGAGTTATAGGCTGCCGAAAATATGAAAAAATGAACTTTAAAGGTTCATAGCTACAAAACTATGGGACTTACAGTAGTCGGGTCAAGACTTCACTTAGGAACTAATATGTGAGCTATACAAAAATCCATGTTTCAGAATCCTAAGGTACTCATGAAACAATTTTTATAGAGGCAGTTTGGCTACGGGCATATAATTTGAAGTACTCACCAACTTCCTCTACAAAAATTGTTGTGCAAGTACCGCAAGATTCTGAAACTTGGATATTTGGATAGGGCACATAGTAGTTCCTAAGTGAAGTCTTGACTCGACTACTACGGTAGGTTTAATAGTATTGGAGCTATGGACCTTTAAAGTTAATTTTTTCATGTTTTCGGCAGCCTATAACTCCGAAAGGAAGCATTTGTTCAACCAGGTTGGTCTATACTTTTTGTCTTATCTTGGTGTCAGGAATCACCTCCCAAATGTTGTCGGTGTTATTTTGAAACACCTTGTATACCATCAAACTCTGTACTTAAGATTTCCGACATTCTTCTGAGTGATTTCCCGTCTCCTTTAAGATCACATTTGATTAAATGTACAAAATCGTAAAATTTCATTTTTATACATATCTGTGATATTGGCAACTCTGTTCAAGTTCAAACTGCCTGTTGCATCAGCCAGTTTCTGAGTAACTGTAGTGCGAAGTAGGTGTGTGATTCTTTGTTGCATTCCCAGTCATTCTTCGATTCTTCGGGTGAGTATTTCTTTCTTTCTTTCTAAATTTTTTTTAACAATATATACATTAATTAGCTTTCTTGAGAGAGACAGAACAGATATGTTTAAAATGAGTACATCATTTCATGCAACAGATAAATACGGTGGATGATTTTAACGGAATTTTAATGAAATATCATTCTCCTGTCACAATTACTCAGTCACTTTCCTGGCATTTTCGTAACAGGAGAATGACCGACTAGCCAGGAGAACGGCAACTACTACATAATCAGGAGTCTATTTTAGATCCCTTGTAAGCAGGGTTGGCTGGTTTAAGCCAAGGTTGTTTAAACCAGCTGTTATAATAATAATAATAATGGTTTAAACCAAAAAGCAAAAAATGTTCGTAAAATCTTGATGGACACACTTTGTGGGTTATCACGTTTCACTCCCGTATATTATTCGTATTCTATTCAGACCGAAATTCCCCATTCATTACTCAAAGGGATTATACTATAAAAGCAACTTTTGTTTTTTGTGTAAGTTTATGAATGTTTTTTTATGTGATTTTTTTATAGTTTATTGAGCTGAGCGAAGCGAAGCTCTTATACTCGGGTTAGCCGTTTGGTTGTCCGCGAACTCCTCCTAGACCGTTTGGCCGATCTCAACCAAACTTAGCACGCTGATAGAGTATGTCGTGCTGAGTGACAACATAGGTCGAAATAAAAAATCCGATGTACCATCGAGGAATAATCACCGAAAAACGCTTCCTGATTACGTAGTTTAAGCTCGCTCAGCTCATTTCATTGCAATCGGGTATATCCATTGCATTCCTAGTTATTATTATTATTATTATTATTATGCACTTGCAATCAAAGAAAACTTCTAAATATTGTTTCGTTCTAATAATGTTTACTATTGATAAAATACATCGAAATGCCGTACTTTGGAGAGGTCATACAAACCGCACGAGAGGCATTTATTGAAATCAGAAATATCTTTGATATCTATTTATGTACAAATGGGTCAAAGTGGACTTAATAATTCGTATCTTTATTCACTTTTCGTACTGATACGCCAAGTAAGTCGTTGTATTTCTTTAACTTGGACTAATAAAAGTCGTAGTGAACTAACTTGGACTAAATTAGTTCTTCTCTACTCTGCAGTATTTTGAAATTGTCCATAATCTGTATAATGGTTTCACTTGTTCAACTATTTATCTTTTTGTCCTTCTGAAATGACTCTTGACAATTATATTAACAAGTATGTAAAGATCAGTACAACGTATTTTTATCAGGAGTCCTTCGTGAGTGAGTCGGCAGACGTATCGCAGTTATGGCCAATTAGTCCCGGTTTCGAGTCCAAATGAAGGACAATTTCCCTCAGATGTAAGCCGAGAAGCGGTTGGATTCCGCTTTAATCGTTATGTGACCCCTTCCAACATAACCCAGTTGTTGCATAATAACACGAAGGCGAAACAAACTTACTTTTGTCCATATGTGATATAAATACATAGACCAAATTATTTAAACCAAAAAAACCTGGTTTTTTGGTTTTTTCAATAAAAACCATGGTTTTTGCCAAGCCTGCTTGTAACGTCTGGGTGCTCTGACTTTCTTGTCACTTGCAGATGAAGAGAAAGAAGCAAAGTAATGAAGAGGGTCTTCAGAAAAAAGGGAAGCTGAACGTCGAAGATATGAGAGACTGAAGCAAAAAGCTGCGGAGTGTCCTTCTTTCGCTGCAGGATTGAAGGGTGTCCAGAATGAAATATCAAAGAAGACACAAGAAAGGGAAGATTAAGCTCATCAAAGAAATGTCAGAAAAGGAAAAGTGAATAAAAAGAAAACAATATCGTCAAAACACAGCAAGAATAAGAGACAAAGGCGGGAAGTAGCAAGTAATACGAATATTTCTTGTAATATTACCCCATCAGACAATCTTCGGAACGCAAGGATGTTCGACATACACTAAAATTGTGCGAAAAATTAGAAAATCAACAGAACAGGAAAAAAAGTAAGAAGAGAAAAAGATAAAGTGATTAAACATCTGAAGAGAAAGTTGGCTAAATACAAGAAACGGCTGCAAAGATTGAAAACGAAGTCTTCTAGGGAAATTAGCTCAGACAAAAACTCACTTTTAACTCCAAGAAAGAAAGTAAGAAAGCTCACAGATTCAAGACATAAGAAAAGGACTTGTCTTTGGTGTTGTAAATCAACAGCTAACGCAATCAGTCGAGAATGAAGGGGGAGGGGGGAGGGCTCAGAGAGAGAGAGAGAGAGAAAAGAAAGAAAGAAAACGAACGTTACACTTAATAACCAGAGGAAAGATATTTAAAAAGTATCGGATGTCTGCAGCTAGATTTCTGACGAGAGGACGTGTAAAAATGTTAAGAGCTACTCTGAAGCTTCAACGGGATATCATCTCGTTTTACGAACAAGACAATGTCAGTAGATTCTAAGTGTGGAAAGCAACAACGAAGGGTATTGAAATATGACATGATCACCTTATATACAAAGTATTTGAGAGATAACCCGAAAAGGAAATCTATCAGTTATAGCACATTTACCCGGTACCGACAAAATGTATGACGAAAATGACTATCGGTGAAAGAGAGATGTACAAATGCACGAAGCATTCAAAAGAGACACTGACCAAAGCTTAAAATTTTACTTTATTTTAAATTATAATTTGTAACTGTTTCGGATATCTAGCATATCCTTCTTCAGACACCAGATGTCAGAAATCAGATGTCTGTATTTTCATTAATTTCGATCGTGTCTGAAGAAGGATATGCTAGATATCCGAAACAGTTACAAATTATAATTTAAAATATAGTAAAATTTTAAGCTTTGGTCAGTGTCTCCTTTGTTAAAACAATTAATCCAAAGCCATGAATAGTCTTACTATCGAAGCATTCAAATATGGATATGTTAATCAAAGCTCTCTACGCACGTGGTTGTTTAGATGTGCCAAAACCAGACTTGGTGTTAGAAATAATTTGCTGTGACTCGCAACAGAAACGATGTTTATTAAGAGAATGTGAATAATGTAACAAGAAAACAATCATCTTCAGGGAATTTGATGATCATGAAGCCGAATATTTAAAGTTGGTCACAAAAACTGAAAATTATTCAGATGGCAATGGATCGGTCAAATCAGAAAAAAAAAAAAAAAAATGTTAAAGAAAAAATAAACACGACAGTTTCAAAAACAGCAAATGAAATAATAGAAACAGCAGATGATTTTTCAGTTCGTGGCTCGAGTAAGGCACCAACAAAATAGTTTGAAATTACAAAAAAGGACCATAACTCAAAAAGAAGCAACAATTCACATGGATTTTAGTAAGGATTATGCATGTAAGAGTTCAGAAGAAATACAGTCATTTAACTTTGGAGGATGAAGATAACAAGTGGCAATGCACACAGTGGTTCTTTATACCCGCGACAAGAGTGAGTCTAACATTAATATACGAAGTTTCTGTACTCTGCCCAGTAACCTTCTACATGGAGTACCTGCAATTTGGACTCACTTTTTTTCAACCAGTAATGAAAACACTGTCTCCGACTATAGATATAATCCATTTCTGGAGTGATAGCCCTGTTACTCAATAAGGGAAATACTTGATGTTTAGTGTTCTGTGCAGTGATTTTTTTTAAATGTACCCTAACATACCTAAAGCCACCTGGAACTATCATAATGCTGGTCGTCGTAAGATGGCACTGGATGCACATGCAAATGGGTGGCGGACAACATAGTAGCACAAGGAAAGGATATTGCACACTCAGCAGCTTTAGTCAAGTGTTTAGAAGAGAGCATGTTAAATGTATTCACTGAAGAGATACCATCGGAAGATATTAAACAAATGCAACGCAAATTATCAAGGAGAAAGGTAGGGAAAGTTAAAGGTACTATGTCTGTACATCAAGTAGTCACTGACAAGAATAAAAGTAACAGACGATTGCTCAGAATGAGAATGCTATTTTGTTCTGATTGTATAGGCTATTGTTCTCACTATGAATTAGGCCAGTGCTCTATATCTCTAATTCCAACCAAACAAACTCAGAGTTGAAGACTTTTACAGTAGTGATGATGCATATTGTGCACACGTTCCTCCTTCGGGACACATTAAAGAGAAAAAAATTATTCCCGTTAATTCAAAAGGTATATAGAAAAAGATCATTTCCAAACATTGCACTGTGTAGAAGTGATGTGGAGGATGGTGAAGTGAATGTTGAGTATCTTATTTAGTGTGAAAAAGACATGAGACTATGGAAGAGGAACCTCAATGGTATTACTTACAGTTGTAATGTCTATAAAGTTACTGACGTTCTTCCACAACCAGAAATTATTGTAAAAGGACAGCGTGAATTCCATAAATTTTAAGTATAGAATGGTAAACTAGTATTCCATCTAAGTTATTTTAAATTTAACAATATATTTGCTTCTATAGCATTATGAAAGCTAATGATCGATCTCTTACATTTATTACTGAACACGAAAAAAAATCACTCTCTTTTAGGTAAAATCTTGTATAGAAGTTATGTGAAACACATATCAACTGCATTAAATTTATACTTTCCAACAAACAAAGCTTGTATGAAGAAACTGTAGGTTTATTTTCAGACTTCTTGTCTAATAGTCGCCAAGTTTCAGGTTAGAATATGTACCATAAGCTATGTTGTTTAAGATAGTTCGTTGCTGTTCCTAGTTTCGCATCTGCAAATGATAATTTAAATTCGACTGAACGACTGTGATGTTACTGTTATATATTATTTTCTAAAACATACAATATATTATATACGTTTGTAAGCATCTTTTAATTAAAACTCAGTATTATGTCATACATGTCGCTTTATTATTTTATGTTCTCCCTATTCTTTACGTGTTTTACGCTCTGACTCCTATACTTTTTAACTATAGTTAAAGATGATCCTTGTTTTAGCGCTTAAGGTTATGCGAGTCCGGCTGTGAGTTATGAGCATAAAATTAAAACTTCACGTCATTTTCCTGGCATCGCTCACATTCTGCTGATTCATGTATTTCTCTTTTTACTGTACAAATTACGAAAACCTTAATACATGAATTGGCCTCGACCATGAACGTTTTAAATTTTTAGCGCATATGATCTCCAAAAAGCCAATTTATTTGCAAATGATTTATATATAATTACATTGTCAATGTAAGCAATTAGAAGAGTTTTCCTTATATATAAACAAAAAAGGTTTGTCTGCCTAAGTGGTGCGTCGTGATGTTAGAAATTAAGAGAACAAAGTATTACAATTTGTCTATCAACAGTGTCAAGCATCATGACGCACCACATAGGTAAACTAACGTTGACTTACAACTAGAAATCTGCTAACGTTGCTAGTCTCTAACTTGTTATGGACTCACATTAATGGCCGCATTTGTGTTGACTATTCATTCAGCGTTGTCACAACATAGGCAATGTAAGAGCAGCTTTAGTAGGGACAGAAAATGAAACGAAATTTCTACTTAAACGTTCCACGATATTGGATTATGCATCAAGGCCAAAGGAGACAATAATGATGATAAAGCATGAAATGAAGAAAGTGGGAGACAACGGGAGAACCTCAAGAAAACGCAAGCACATGGTGTTTCTCCATCACAAAATTCACATGGCACTTAGTAGAGATAGCGTAGATGGAATGGAAAATCAAGTACATAGGAGGCGATAAATTATCGACACCAAACATCATGGTCCATTGAAAGGCGCACATACGAAACCTAATTCGAGTTCCCTCGTGGCTACGACATTAGCATACGCGTCTTTGTGTGGAGGATTCGGATTCGATTCCTGGCAGAAGCTCATGCAGTTCTAATCTACGTCTCATATGGCTTTGCTGTTGAAAGGAACGCTAAAATCAAATGAAATCACGAAAGTTAATTCGACTTCGACACGGGTACTCCAGACGAAAGTTGGAATAACACCAATGACACCTATCATCATCACCAAATACTGAAGAAACAGAATGGCTTATCACTTATAATGTGGCAACCCGCACTACAAGTCTCAAGATGAGGTAAAAGGGAGATGTTATAGTGCTGCCAAAATGTCTTGAGCCGTGGCAAAAATGCGAATTAAAGCTCACACCCTGGACATACCCACACGTTGAGCCAATACGGGTTCATCTGTTGCTCAGCAAGAGAGCCTTAGCGAAAGGGAGTGGAATTCCTTCAGCCGATAGCAGCGCTTGGAACGGAAGACTATGTCAGACAATGTGGTATATCTTTAGTGGACATAGTAATTATCATCCACCCTACCCCAATGAACTTTTTCTTTTTTTTTTTTTTTAAACCTGTCTTGACAATGCTGGCAGAATAGTCAGCAAACATTCGACGATTAACGATTTCTTTAATTAATCAATAACACAATACAAAGCAAACATTACGTCGTTAACTGATGTTTTGCAATAACCGAATCGAGTTTTTCATATAAAAATATGACAATTTAAAATACAGTTTAACCTTGTTAATCCGAATATTTATTTGCTCGAGCTGTTCGGATTATCGAAAAGTTCGAAATAGTACGGTATGCTAAAAACCGCCCGAAACAAGCTTAAAATACGTACATGAATTTACTGACAGTATGTAAGTACGTACAATAAACTGAAAAATTACACAATAAAGACCTTCAAAATGAAACTTCGTATGTTACTGTTCTTTAAATACTACAATACAGTAACGTTATGTAAAAAAGTCGTCCCGACAGCTTTGTTTACATTTGTTTACAATTGCATTGTTGTGACATGAAAATCTAAAAATACAGTACGTATGACGATAACGATGACTGAAGGTCGTTCGGAGTACCGTGCGTGCGGATTAACGTGTTTTTACTGTATTATCATCTACTCTAAAACAGAAACATGATGACACTAACTAGGAAGTAGTCAGCCGATTCCCGGTGGGAATTTGAGTACAATACAGAGTGCGTAAACTATGCTTAAATACAAAATTTCAGGTAGAAGTGCACACGAGAAGAAAAGTATTTGCCGTTTAGCATCAAAAAGTCAATGAGAAACATTTTGATGTGCGCGCGCAACTTCAACATGCCATGAGCAACTGCAGCGCAGTGGACCTGTTCAGATACAGCATATGGGCTCAAAGGCACTACCATCTTGTAGTGTAGCTTGGATAACGCCAGCAGTGAGGATTTACTATGTTCTAATTAGTTGCTTACAATTAATAGTTAATCACAATCTAATTAGTATCACAATCATCTAATTGAGATAAACTTGCAAACAGCAACAACAGCGCTAATACAACATATCAAACTAGAATTAGAAAATTTTACCCGTATGTACTCTTCAAATTCATGGCTAATTTTGCTTCGCGTGTTTTGACGAGGTTCGCCATAAACTTCTCCAGTCACTTTAACCGTATCTCCCATGATCCTTGAAATTTCAACGCTATAAAAAAAATAAAAACTTATTAGTGAGGTTTAGTGAATAACAAATAAAACAGATAAAACAATTTTTAAACCATAACTACCTAAATACATATTAAATACATTTTTTTTATTTTCGGTATGCAGTAATTTGAGTTGCAATATTAAGCACATGAAAATACGGTTATTAAGCGTATTTCAAATTGGAGGGTGTATATCAGTTACAAAAATATGATATGCGCTTTTTTTTTTTCTTTTCGTACTGCGAAAAGATGTTTCACCGTCACCAGTTCACAGTGATTAACAGTTGTGATATTTTCAATAAGAATTAAAAATTTTACTGATAAAACGCTTCTATAAGGTCATGGAAGACATAAAAATTACTGAATATGTATAGGTAAATAGCTACACATTAAATTCGCACCAAGTATTCGAGTGTATAGGAAAACAAATATGATAGCTGCACACTGGAAAGTTTCTTTTCTCTCATCAAGAGGACGTGCATAAATAATCTTCAGAACAGCGAAAGCAATATTAACAGGGCATAAGCAAGTCGTAAAGAAATCTTCATAGTACCACCTGAACTAAATTTTTCAGTTTTACGTCTCACGGATATGCTAGCTAGGCTAAAGGAGATCATGATGATGAGAAATGAATGAAATGGTGGAATGAAGAAAGTGGGAAGAAACGGGAGAACCCTGAGAAAGCCCCCCACACACGGTGTATGTACACCACAAAGCGGGGCGTGAGCTGAGATCGAACCAGAAACCCCACGCACCAGAAGTGAACGCTCTACCACTCACCCACCGTGGCCCAAACAAGCCTCGGGTTCGATTCTCGATCCAGTCGTGTAATTTTTCATTTTCTATATCATATCATCGCATGAAAACTAGAGGAACGTAACTCCAAAAATGCGGTCTTCGTTTTCATGCGCTTCATATTTGGAAATAATTTTTAAAGTCCCACTTGGTATAAATGGAACGTAACGCTATCTGTTCTCCTTGTCGATCATTTGTTGTAATGTCAATTACCATCTTATTAAAAACACACCTCTCTAAGAAAATATTATTTTTGTCCTCTTGCCTGTAAACCTATGAAATTTGAGTTACGTTTCCCTGGTTCTCATGCGACGATATGATCTCATTGTTATTATTTGGCCAATCCACAATAAAGTAATCCTGTTACACTAAAAATTCAAATTAGTCCAAATAATGTTTAAGCAGCAAAATACAGAAGGCTTATGTCCCTAGTTTGATGAACCAGCCTAAAAATTTAAAACTTTGAATGATATTCTCAAAATTTAATCATGTTTACATGACAATTGGGGAAGCTCAGCGTTATCAAAGAAAAATAAGGTTGATTCGGGAACGCAGGGTGGAATAGATACTCATTTGTTTCCCCTCAAAACAGTAAGGTTGCAAGCAATTGTGTAAATGGTTGCTTCACCTTGGAAGTTTTACAAAATTGAGGTGAGTTATTGTAAAATTTACGCCCTTTAAAGTGATCTGTCTGTCCATGTCACGCCCGGAACCAAATTTTGCTATAAGTTTTGTTTACTGGAAAACAAGTAATTACGTTAACAGCAAAATACGTGAGAATGCGTTTTATGACGTTTCAAATCTACGTCAATGTCTATTTATTCTCTGACGATACTGTTAATTGTAAAATAAGGGTTCCGATTGTTCCATACGTTTCCTTTCTGTTAATGCATAAGATTGGAAAATAATTTGAAGTCTGAACGACATAAATATTCGAAGTAAACCATACCGCGATTTTTGAGGGTACTCATGATAACAGTTTCATATGGATTAGCTAGGGATGGGTGAAGATTTCAGGTCTCATTCTGAATTAAAGTATTGATAAGTTTCAGAGCAATATTAACGTGAAATAGGTTAGAAGTCGGGCTCAGTTCTGTACGGTAGGCTTACTGAGAGTAGCTTTTCTTAAAACTTGTACATCACAGCAATTTGGACCTTCTTCGCAGCATCCCATTGCAAAGAATCAGTTGACGGAGATGGCGGGATTGTTGAAAGGACTGTTTGGGATGCTGTTCATTCAGAAAAGTACAATGTTGATGACCAAATTCTTCTACAGCATATGCCAATGAAGTAATGAGAGATGTTTGCTGCATTCTGGTTGCGAAGGAAGAAAATCAAGCCTGCAAGCCGATGCTCAATGAACGCTGGAAGAATCTACACCCAATCGAAGGTTTGAAGTTACTCTACATGTTCTACAGCAATGACAAAATCTCCCTTACTGTAGAAAGAACTATTGGTTCCCCCACGCAAAACCCTTGTTGTTTCCTCTCGTTCATCCACCAGAAATGTTTTGCCTTTGGACCTCGTAGATGTCTACTCAGATTCTAACGACGAGTCAAGCGATGAAGTTGAATCTTGTTCCATTCCTTGAGATACTGAAATAAGTGAAGAGGATTTGCAGGCAGGGAAATTCGTGATGGTGCAATTGCTTAGTGACAAAACTGACACAAAGAAAAAATATATTTGCACTTGCTAGTCGGGCGTGTCTGAAACGAAAATGAACGTGATATTTCTTGAACCTTTTGGAGGATTACGCTCTAAATACACTGCTGGTAATAAAGAGTGAGTGGTTTCTTTAAATGAAATTAGAAAAATAATTTCTCCTCCACAAATTGAAATGCAAGGCTTACAAAAAGTGGTGTATATTTTTACATAAGTTCCAGTGTAAAATATTGTGTTACAAAACTAACACAGAAAGCGCCATTTTTGTGATCCTAGTGTACACTCATGTCCAAAATGATTGTCACATATCTATAATTGTCTTCTTGCAAGAATATAATTTGATAATGATTTTTCAGTGTACTTTTAATACTGATACTATATGTATAATCGGGAAATGTATATTTGTGGTCAATTTCATAGGAAAAGTATTACAAACACGAAAATTAGAGTGAGTAAAACAAAATGTTGTTAAATGGACAAGAAAGTTTTATTTTCGTTTTAGTGTTCTTATTTACTGCTCTTTTGACGTGAAATTTGCCACACACATGTCTTTGCCGATTATACACTTACTAACATTATAAAAAATACCGGGCGAATTCGTTATCAAATTATATTCCTACAAAAACAAATTTATAGACATGCGACTATAATTTTGGACATGAGTGTACCTGTGTGACAGTAACGATTTAATATTACAGTGTACGACAAGTTTAATATTTAGTCACTTTTCCAGGAATAAACTGATGAACTAGTTAAATTTAAGTTGCTTAATTAGTTACTATACTTTTCTTAAGACAATATATAAGTCCAATTTACTGAAAAGTAGCTTCAGTTTATTGAAGAGTTGTCGTTTGCTCAAACTCGTAGGTAAGTGTGTTTGTATTAAACAGAGTTAACTTGTAAGGTCTTCTCAGAGGTCACACACGGAACCTTTTTCTAATTTTTTAAGAGAAAAATGTAAGCATGCTTTCTCGAAAATATTTACATCATACGAAAGCTTGAAATCTCCTCATTGCCCTAAAATGTTTGATTGATTTGTAAAGTATGAATATTCACAGATTTTTGCGAGTGAAGAATGGTATCCGTGGTTTGACTTCCCATGTGCGTCACACCCGGATTTTTATTTATACGAAATTAAATCTGAGTTCAATACCAATATTTTGAAGATAGTAGAATACAAAAATTTTGCCATTGTAATAACAGCAAAAACTAGCCTAACAGAGTTTTAAAATATTTAGCTTTCTAGTGTCAGACTGTCACACCGGAACTCCTGGATTAGCCGTGGTGAAACACTAAACATCGACAGATATTAATGTATAATGCTATAACGATAACCTATTGCTAGCGGAGATGACAAAGAAAAATAAATTCTAACAAAACTGTTGAAAACATCATAGGCTATGTATGTATATATATATATATTTTTAAAGTAATTTTTAGTTATAATTATATTCTTACTAACCCAATTTAACGGGCCACAGTTTTGCAAAATTTACAGAATAAACAAATTCTGAATCGAAAGAAAAAACATATAAGAAATCAAAATACAGACTAATCTTACCTGTAACATGTGTAAAACACAAACATATGTAAGACAAAATATGCACTTCCACGCACATGAAAATGTACTGTTAAACACGGAAGCCATAGCAAGCAGTCCTGTAAATCGAGATCCTAATGATCAAAGTATCCAAACGGATCAGTGTCCGTTTTTTTTTTCTAGTGAACTGTCTCAAGTGACGTACTGGCAATGATGATATTGTACGAAAACAATGTAAGGGAATACTGGACCTCAGTGATATGGTATCCAAAGATAAGAGAAAATTGAAGCAGAAGCTTGAATTATCGGACATTGGAAAGTAATGATGGGATTTCATGGAATCTCTCACATGATGAAGTGAAATGCTACGTGAAGGTAGTGTACAAAGTAATCATAGAAGTATAGCAAAGAATCGGGAAGGTTCTAGATTACTGGTCCCCCATGTAGGTTAGTAGCTGGGTTGCTTTCTTTCTGTACTAAAGTTTATGCATTTAATTTACACAGTATTGCCGAGCGAGCGTTAGCGAGTGAAGGTGGGTTCGAGCCCCGCAGGGCACGTTGCTTTCTGTTTTTATTACTGCTCAATGGGAAGGGGGACCAGTAATCTAGAACCTTGCCCAAAGAATCAAGTTTTTAATATATATATTTTTTTCCCTACTATCCTCGTTTATGCGTGTACATACCATCGATGACGCGCCTACTCCCTACAGATGCATCTCTTCGCTAACACTCGAATTCCCCTGCTCCGCTTCTATCCTAACTCGGTTATATAGCATTCGTAATTTTTAGTAGCCACCTAGCAAAAGTTCGTTTGTGTTTTTAGTTACCGTAATTCGTGTCTTAATGCACTAGTTTTTATGCCGTATGTGTACAGTCTTTATTTATACTCGGCCCTTCCTCGGTCAATCTGTACCCATTAATGTAACTCCTCCGTTAAGAAACACTTTCCTGACGCCCCCATTGATCTCTTTTAATCAATTAATGAAGAAAAGGTAGTAAGAGTTCAATTGTTGTTAAGAGTTTATATGTCATGAAATTAAGAATGCATAAAACGGGATAACACGAAGATATTTTTAGCGTAGTAAGAACGTATATATCTGTCAGTAATGATTGTATATGTGAAAAATGTTAAAAGTATCCTACATATCATCGCAGGTTTCATTACAAAATTATGTAAAAATTAGTACACATCTAATAAACGATAGTTCCGTCATGAAAGTAGTAATTCTAGGTTAAAATGTTTGAGTGCATCTGAAAGGTAGAATTATTTTAAGCATATAATAATAAAACAAAATATATATAATTAAAAGAGGTTTTACTAATATATGTTTACTATTTTCGCCAGTTTTGTTTCATTAATGTATGTTGAATGTTTCCACAGCTATAATAAATAATATAACTATACTTACATAAATTCCTGCTTTTAACCATATACTCAAATATAGCTGGTATGCTGTTTTATACATCGAATTACTTACCTATACCCTAATACATAAACAAACGCATATTTAAGGATTTGTTAACTCAAGTAATAAACATCGACCTGCACGTTGACACATCATGGTAGCTAGCAGCCGGTACACGCAAAGTATTATGGGTAAACGTTTGGCGGTTGCTATGGAAACTAAATAAACAAAGTATTGCCATAGTATAATGCTCGGTTGCTATGGAAAGAAAACGAACAAAGTGTTACCATACGATATTTTCACATCGCAAGCTATCAGAAATATGTAGAACTTCATGCTATTTTTGAAAATATTAATTACGGTTTAAAAAATTGAACGAATAGTATAGATTTTATAATGAAATATAAGAATTTCCGTTTGAACAGAATACCTGATAGAGACAAATTATATAGACTGACGGACACGTTCCGTAACGGTTTGCGTCAACTCAACGCCAAACATTCTTTTCAGGGTAAAGGTTCGGCTCTTGGGTCTAGCCTAGAAGAACCCGTCTCAAGTTAAACGAACCACCAACACTAAAACGACCGGAACATATTTCATAATAATGGGCTATCTATGGGTTAATTAGTTGTTCTAATTCCAATTTTAGGGTCCTAACGTTTAGCGGCAAATCGGAATCAAAATGGGCGAGTCTAGCTTGATGTTAAGCTAGAATTCCTCATACGGTTACGATGGTCCGATCGAAAAATATCAAACGCCAGAATTATGGGCTATTTATGGGCTAATTAGTTGCTCTAATCCCAATTGAAAAAAGTAGTATTTGTCCCATTTATACAAGTGAAAGAAGTAAATAGCAAATCCAGTACCTTTACTCCTTCTAAAGGTATTAATAATAACAAAGATGCGAAAAATTGAACTGAAATTCCATACATTAAACATAATCTATGGTTAGCAGTACTGCTCGAAAAACAGCAGAGATTTTAGCAGGGGCGGCTTTAGGATTTTAATGTTTGGTAGGCGCGCTCCGTCGCTTCTGGATGATAGCTATACACATTTGATTGATTGACAGTACGAAGTTACTTTCACAGTAGTGTTTGAAGTTATTTGTTAAATCATTATCTACCGTTAATATTAATACTGGAAAATATATTTACTCTTTATTGTGTCTTTTAGAGTTTATATATTTTTTTCAAAATCTTTGGGAAGGCCCATGCTTACCTGGCCTACCCGCTAAAACCGCCAGTGGGTTTTACCAGTTACCTGTTTGTTGAACAAACTTCAACTTGTCTTCCCTTTTTCATAAGTATCGAATTATTTGACCCCTGCCCTGTAACAAACAGAGAGAGAGAGAGAGAGAGAGAGAGAGAGAAAGAGAGAGAGAGGAGGGAGAGCTGATATCAGGAGATTGATAAGAGCAAAGGTAGACCTAGAACTCCAGGGTTGCTAATTCAATATCAGTATCAATCCTAGTCACATTCCTTTTACTTCTGGACTCATTCTTACAGCTCTAAAAATATAGTCATTGTAAATTAATTGTATGTAGATAGAGGAAATTCAAACGCGAAATTTTTAACTTTTTTACGAGCATGTCGAGAGATGCTGGCAACTAGGCAACACTTCAAACGTCAGTAAAACGGAGGTGTTCGTTGCCTACAGAAGGTTTATTATAACTATTATTATTATTATTATTATTATTATTATTATTATTATTATTATTATTATTATTATTATTATTATTATTATTATTATTATTATTGCTAAGGTAAACAGGAACTAATTCACACACTGACCTGTTTCTCATTTCTAATGATTTTTAAAAAGCCGGAACCTGTCCCGTTTTCAGCTGAAAATTTTATGTTCACCAAAATAAATGTTCCATTGTCACATACCAAAGGGGAAAGTGAAGCATGACCCCAGAGGCGGCTTTTGGGAGGGGCGAACCGGGCCGTTTCCCGGGGCCCCACGCAGAGAAGGGACCCACACATTAATTAGAGTATATGCAACATCTCGTATTTTAATTTTAAAAATATATATGAGAGAAAATGACACAACAAAATAATGTTTACATATTTTAGCCAACAAGTATAAAATATAACACAAACTAAATAAGCCTACTCGAAATACAGTAATATGTACTAATAATCCCAGATGGCACTAAAATTTAAGTAGTTAGTTTGCACAGTTAAAACTAAAACTGTACAGAAATAATCTGATAAAGAGTTTATAAATCAATATTCTAAGCGAGCAGTTTGTTTTTGTGTATTAGATAGTATACATTTGTAGAATGTTTTGAGATTTATTACAACAGACGGGTCTACTTGTATAGCTTTAGTACTTTAGTAAACGTCTACCATGCTAAACGTACGTGTGAGGAGAAAATTAACGAATGCTGTTGTAATCGATTCGTCGTGTCTGTTCGGGCGGCCATTTATTTGTAACCAACTAGTTATCAGGTCACTGTTCGTGGTTCTGTCCTCCGTAGTCCTGCCAGTGGGTATTTGCTGGAGACCTGGACTTACCTGGGTAGGACGATGAAGGACCTCTCCAAGAAGGGATTACCAAATTGTTTCCAAATTGCTCGTCGATCTCAATGCCGAGATGAGCATTCGGCGCCGAGAGGTTCGGATGTATTGTCTCGAAAACCTCACGGACGATCAGATGGTCATCCAGATCATAACGCACACAAATATCATTCACACATACAACGAAAACACACTGGGTTAAATGACACTGTACTTATTTATTAGAATACTATTAAAAAGAAAGCGAAGAGAAATTATCACAACACTTAACACTATATATATATATATATATATATATATATATATATATATATATATATATATATATATATATATATATATAATTATTTCCATTATCACAATCGCACTTTACTTTTCACTATATTGTAACCCTTTATCACTTTGATTTCTATATAGAAAATTATAATTGAGATTCCACTATAAATGCTTTTCTCACACCATTGACACACTTGGGGGATCAGCACTGGGGGAAAAGAAGCCGGGATAATCCCACGTAGTAATCTAGTTGCTGCTCCAAACAATCCTGAAGAGTTGAGATAAGTCTGCAGCAAATTAACAGTCTCAAAAGTGGAATGTTAATGTTGGAGGGCGCGTTTATAACTTATACGCACAAGGTATGTGAACCTGGGACTTCACTAGTTCGGGATAACCGTAAGAAAACGTCCTTCACCGGCTAATAGCTTGTGCCCCCTAACACGAAGTCATACTTGAAGCTCGACGCGACGTCCGTGGTTACGGCTGCCAAACCTGGAGTCAAACTCCTCGAGTACAAAGGTTCGAGATACGAGCTGCAATGGTTCACTGAAGAATGTTGGCAGTTCATTCTAAAAATCACTCAGTTAAATCACCTGTATACACATGCAAACAGAATACGGAAATTAATTTATGTTAATTTTAGTCCACTGGCCACGACGCACGAGACATTGCGATAACTAGGGCTTGTGAAAGTACAGATAACGAACTGGAAAAGCGGTGAGCTGGCGACGATCAGATGGTTGAACACCTGTTCTGCCATGGTGTGCTCTAATCTACTGCAATATTTCCATAAACGATTAAAGAACGCACTTAATTCAGTTCCAAATAACAGTAGAATATAGACTGTGCATATAAATAAGTCAGAGAGAAACACCGAAAAGGTTCGTCGCTCACTGAAACGTTCTCACCAAAAAGCAATGTTTTAAATATATATATGAAAAAAAACAATGAAAGACTTCTTTGTCCAGTTGCGGGGGAAGGAAGTAATTCCCACCAAAGAAAGAACTTATTTGCGTCGTAGAATGAAGTATAAATCGAAAAAAATGCACTGTCTTTACGAAATATACAGAGCGTCCACAAAAAATACTTCTATAACCTGGTGGCGGTTATACTGTTTTCTTTATTGGTGTATAATTAACTTTTTCTCCGATCTAAAGGTAGGCAATACTGATGTGAAGATGCATTATAACAAGAACTTTTGGTTTACTTGTGGGTTAAAAAATCTAAAGTGTTTCGGTTTGAATTTTTTAACTCGGGTGTAGTGTGAAGCCTGAAAGTACGTAGATATTTTGGTTTATTGTTCTGACTACTTACAAACATGACTTCGCGTGATTGGGATGTCGGTAGAAAATATGAATCAGGAAGTACCAAACGAAAAAAAAATCTGAAAGAAGAAAGGAGCTAGAAGAAGAATTTCGTGGATCATTGTTCAAATATTTAGAAACTGAAAATCAAGTTAAAGAAAAATCGTTTGTGTGTGAATCTGTTGGTAAAACTGAGTGTGGACATACAACGGCAGTTGAAGTAGAAGCGGAGCCCAGCAACAGAGTGGAGGTACTACAGCCTGTAGTAAAGTGTGTGGAATCATCGCGTTCGTCTTCATCCGCAATTTCACACCCATTAGCGCAATCACCAACAAATGAAAGTGTCTGTGAAGTGTCTAACGGAAATGGGGAGAATGACCCAGGATTATGGCCACAGCAAATGAGTGACAAGGAGCGAACTTTGATATTGTGAGTAGTAGTCTCCGCACTATGTCTCGCCGAGTCAGCAAAAAATTTTGTGACGTCATAGGTCAAAGGTCAATGACCTTGGCCCGAGGTCAATGACCTATTGGTACTTAGGACCACAACCTCTCGATTTTGGCAGGGGTACTTTGGCCCACGTCCTAAATTTTAGCAGAGGTACATAGGACCACCCCCCTTAAAATTTGGAAATTGCCAAATCTAAAAATTGAATATGGTAGCCTAGAAACATAGTTTGTACCTCTATTAGTATTGGGGGTCCATTTCATTCCCTTTTATGGGGAAAAAATTGCCAAAAATTTAAAATTTGGGGGTTTTTGACCTAATTTATCCCCTTTGATGAGGTGATATTACATTATATAGTTATATGGGCGTATACAGGGGTACATTTACTTTCATAACACATGGGCATATTGGCGCACCCCTTTAAATTTTTGGGAGGGGTACCCAATTTAAGCATTTGGTATCATAGTACAGGACTTCAATATGTACCATGATAAATTTCGATGGTCCACCTCGCTCCTTTTTATGGGTAAAATATTGTCGAAAATTAGTATGACAACGTGTTTTTCTGTTTTTTACCTAAGTTATCCCCTTTGATGAGATCCTATTATCTTATATGATTATATAAGGGTCAATTATCTTACATAAGACATAGGTATATTAGTGCACCCTTCTTAAAATTTGGTAGGGGCCCACCCCTTAAATTTTGGAAATTGTTTAATAAAAGCATTTGGTATTATAGTATAGGACCTCAATATGTATCACTATAAATTTGGGTGATCCATCACGTTCCCTTTCATGGGTAAAGAACTATCAAAATCAAATTTCGGAGGTAATTCGCCCCATTTGATGAGGTCTTATTAGCTTATATGTTTATATGGGCATGTATAGGGGTCCCTTGTTCCCTTTTAGGGGTACAAAATTGCCAAAATATAAACGTAAGCAATACGTTGTACCACGTGTTTGGCTTTTGGTCCATTTTATCCCCATGGATGAGGTCCTATTACCTTATATGGTTGTATGGTCATGTATAGGGGTCCATTACCAATCATAAGACATGGGTATATTGATGCACCCCTTTAAATTTTTGGGAGGGGTACATTGGCCCACCCCTTCAGTTTTGGAAATTGCTCAATTTAAACATTTGGCATTATAGTACAGGACTTCAATATGTATCATGATAAATTTGGATGGTCCACCTCGTTCCCTTTCATGGGTTCAAATTGCCAAATTATAGTACAACCACGTGTTTGGTTTTTGGTCCATTTTATCCTCTTAGATGAGGTCCTATTACCTTATATGGTTACATCGTCATGTATAGGTGTTCATTCCCTATCATAAGACATGGGTATATTGGTGCACTCCTTTCAATTTTTGGGAGGGGTATCTTGGCCCACCCCTTAATTTTTTTTTTTTGATTTAAGCATTCGCTATTATAGTACAGCACCTCAATATGTATAATGATAAATTCAGATTTCCCACCTCGTTCCCTTTCATGGGTAAAAGATTGTCGAAAGTTAGTATGACAACGTGTTTTTCTGTTTTTGACCTAAGTTATCCCGTTTGATGAGATCCGATTACCTTATATCAGCCTTTCCCAACCGGTGTGCCGCGGCACACCAGTGTGCCGCGAATGGTTCGTTGGTGTGCCGCGAGGAAATCGAAACAAATTATTAATTCTATAGGAACCAAATTGCAAGACATAGGGGAAAATGTATATTTGTATTTGACATTACTATGAACCTCTACTATAAATCTACTATTTTAAGTTTCATACTGTGTTACTTTTCTGTACATTTTTAATGTTGAAAAACGTATTTATCATTGGCATAACCATTATTGCTTCTTTATTGTAGCAGATTATTTCGTAACTTGAAATTTTAACATATCATTCAATAAATTCAACAAAGCAAACATGCATACAAATTACCTACATTTGTGTTTCAAAGGTACAGGAGATTTGTTTATTTGTCCGTTATTTAGTGATCTTCCTTTCTAGTGAAAGGTTAGATACAGTTTTCGAAAGAGAAAGTGGATTTTTAAAAACCCCGAGTCCTATATTTCATTGCAATTGTTTTCTATTTTAAAATTAGAATGAAAAATAAGCATAATGATTTACCACAGGGGAAAAGCAGTGATCGTGTGTTCGAGCTTTCTTCTCTGTTAGAAGGAGATCCGTATTCACAGAAAAATATCATGATATTTTATATTTACAAATAATAATAGTAATATATATAATATATATCATATATATAAGATGGGTGTGCCGCGAGAATTCAAGTTACACCTGTAGTGTGCCGCAAGTTGAAAAAGGTTGGGAAACGCTGCCTTATATGATTATATAAGGGTCAATTATCTTACATAAGACATAGGTATATTAGTGCACCCTTCTTAAAATTTGGTAGGGGCTCACCTCTTAAATGTTTGAAATTGTTTAATATAAGCATTTGATATTATAGTATAGGAAATCAATATGTATCACTATAAATGTAGGTGATCCATCACGTTCTCTTTCATGGGTAAAGAACTAACAAAAATCAAATTTCGGAGGTTATTGGCCCCATTTGATGAGATCTTATTACCTTATATGTTTATATGGGCATGTATAGAGGTCTATTCTATTTTTTAAGATATAGATACACCTTTGCATCCGTTAAAAAATTTGAAGGAGTACATTAGCCCCCCACCTTAAATTTTGGAAATTGTCAAATGTAAACATTTAATATAGTACTATAGGACCCTAATACGTATTAGTGTAAATTTGGCTGGTCCATTTTTGTTACCTTTTATGAATAAAAAATGTTAAAAATTCAAATTTCGGAGGTTATTGACCCCCTTTTAATTCGGTTTTATTATACCATGTGAATATATGAATGTTTTCCGCGGTTTATTTTCTGTTATAAAGCATGAGAACATCGATGCTTCAATTTTAAAATTTGGCAGAGGTACATTGGCTCACCCTTAAAATTAGGAAATTACCCAAGTTGGTATAATAATATAGGTTCTTTTAAATTTCGTTTCCTTCCATGGGTAAAAAATTGTCAAAAATGTAAATGAGCCCTTTGATAAGGATGAATGTGTACAGATGTTACCTACCTTTATATTTTTATGTTCCCTTTTAAATTTGAGATTTATTAAATAACAAGTTGGTGTCCCTCTTATGGACAAATATTCAAATTTTAAAGGTTGTTGATCTATTTTATCTTTCTTGATACGGATTTATTATTGAATGAGTACAGGACTTATTACTTTTTGCATAAGACACAGGTGTATTTGACATCAATTTTAAATTTTGGGAGGGGTACATTTCTTATTGTCATATCAATAATTGGTAATTGTTCTTAAAATTGGATGGTATCTCATTCATTGGGTAAATCATTGTCAAATATGAGTATGATCACGTGGTCAGTTATTGACCTATGATAGGATTAGAAGTCCAGGACATTGGTACATTGAAACTTTGTAGGATTATTTGAGAATTGTCAAAATGAAATTATGTCATTGGTTTTCATTATTCACGGTGGAAATATAAACGTAAACAATACGATGTACCACGTGATTGACTTTGATGAGGTAGTTTACAAGGATTCATTTCCTTTGTTGTGGTACTTCTTAAGTTTGAGTACACACTTCTAGAAAACAGTTGGTTCTACTAAGGTAAACAAGTGACGGACATTATTGACCTTATTAAACATATAATGATATGACTAATTCTAAGACTTATTCTTTAAATTTGGGGATTGTGATAAACAAAATTTTAGCATGAGGCGTGAAATTTGAAACAATTCTTTGAACTTTAGTCACAGCTCATAGTCTATCATTCGTGGTGGTTGATTTGACCTTGAGCTTTAGAAATCTATTTAATCTTATGATTCATAATCTAAAGGCAATACATGCTACAACACTGAAATTTAGTCACAAGGTGATATAATCTGACACTGGCGAAGATATTGTTGATGCAATTTGATTGGCTGATCACTATCTTTCGTGCAATCTGATTGGTTGATGATTATCAAATCTTTGCTGCATTCAGTTTTAAGTTTTGTTTAATATTTATCGATTACTGTTTAAAAATCTTGGTTTCGATCAACATTTTACACTCACTGATAAATATGATTAAAACCGTTTATTTGTTAATCGAATAGTGAAAAACCGGATAAAGTTTTACGGTTAACCGTGAAACGTAATTTTTTTTGAAATTTTTTAGTGAAAACTTTTTTCGTTTCAAAATTTTTTGTTTGAATGTTTTGTTTGTTAAATTTTTTCGTTTCAAAATTTTGTTTGAAAATTCTTTGTTTAAAATTTTCTGTATGAAATTTTTGTTTGAAATGTTTTTGTTTCAAATTTTTGTTCGAAAATTTTTTGTTTGAAAACTTTTCGTTTCAAATTTTTTGTTTAATTTTTTTTGTTTTTGAAAGTTTTGTTTCAAAATTTTTGTTTGAAAATTTTTATTTGAAAATTTTGTTTCGAAATTTTTGTTTGAAATTTTTGTTTGGATAATTTTGTTTTCAAAATTTTAAGTTTGTACACTCATTGATAACCGTTTCGTAACTGTTTAGAACAAAACCATCTGTTAACACTGTTTATCATGATGCAATAGTACACGTCAGAATATGGTAATGCAACGTCATCAGTTTTGCATCATCGTTCGAGATAGTATTCATGATAACGTCATCATGGTTACTTGTCTGCAGTTTCTAAGCTCACGTGATGTGATGAAATCATTTACCGATTTACAACAGAATGGAATAGAATTTTAGCTAGCCAAATGATCCCTACAAAGTTTGGATTAAGAATCGTAGTGAAGCTTGAATATAAGAATATAATTTTACCAGCAAGATATTTACTCATGGAAGCTTCAAAACAAAAAAAACTATTACGTTTCTTAAACACTGGATCTGTATCTTTATGCTATAAAAGACTCTTTGGACTGAGTCATCAATTTGAATTTAGTACAGACCCGGATCTGTGAACTTGGTTTCGTCAGCAATAGTGATGAAATCATGAATTCAAACGTCAGCACATTCCTTTCCAATAACGTCAGCAATAACTCTATGAAATCAGCAAATAACCTGTCAGCCCATGAAATCATTCGAGCAAGTGCGTTTCAGAAGGGAAGATGTGTACCTCTAACGATAAAGAAACCCTCTTCGCAAGATATTATCCAATAAATATATTTCAAACAAAACATGTCATTCTTGGTATCAGTGCAACAAAATTTGAACCTGTTATTCGATTGGGCAAAGCAGAATGATTTGATGTACAACTGAACTTTGAAGAATGGCACATATTATGTTCACGAATGGACCAAATGAATGATTATTTTCATGATAAGCTAAATATGACCATAGTCAAATCATTAGGCTCAAATCATGAAGTTGTGCTACGTACAGTCCTCGAGAAGAAGATGATGCTGTTACGTAAAAAGAGTACATTCCATGAAGCCCGCAACATGGTGTATCTAACTCAAACGGGATGGAACAAATTCATCAATGTATTCCAGTGTGTTAAACATGCAGTGGAAGTGTGCAACAAAACAAGTATATTTCTGAAAATGTACTATTTTGAGAAATGTATCATGCATATTGTACAACATGTATCTAGATTGTTGTGATGGTTGTCAACATCGTTCGTGGGTGCATACCTGTATTGATAAACAGTTTATTTGTGATCAAATGGACATTGAGTTTCCACCAATTGACATTGCAATAGACCTTAAAAGACTTCAGTTGGAATTAAAAATATACGCTAAAGACAAACTAGTGCAAGAAGTTCAAAATACATTGTATCGAAAATATCCAGATCCTTTATCTGGTATGGATGTATGTGCAGTGTAATAAAATGATCCATTTCAATGACTTGTGTTTCATTTCAAGTACAACCCATGTTCTGACGTGTACTATTGCATCATGATAAACAATGTTGCTAGATGGTTTTGTTCTAAACAGTTACGAAACGGTTCTTTATCAATGAGTGTAAAAACTTAAAATTTTGAAACCAAAATTTTCCAAACAAAAATTTCGAAACAAAAGTTTCAAAAAAAATTCAAAAATTTTGAAACCAAAAATTTCAAACAAAAAGTTATAAACAAAAAATTTGGAAACGAAAAATTTTCAAACAAAATTTTGAAACAAAAATTTAACAAATAAAAGTTTCAAACAAAAAATTTTGAAACGAAAAAAATTCATTAAAAAATTTCAAACAAAAAATTTTCAAACAAAAATTTTACGTTTCACGGTTAACCGTAAAACTTTATCCGGTTTTTAACTATTCGATTAACAAACGGTTTTGATCATATTTATCATCGAGTGTAAAATGTTGAACGAAACCAAGATTTTTAAACAGTAATCGTAAACAAAACTTAAAACTGAACGGAGCAAAGATTTGATAATCATCAACCAATCAGATTGCACGAAAGATAGTGATTAGCCAATCAGATTTCACGAAAAATAGTGATCAACCAATCAAATTGCATCAACAATCACTTCGCCAGTGTCAGATTACATCACCTTGTGACTAAATTTCAGTGTTGTAGCATCTATTGCCTTTAGACTATGAGTCATAAGATTAAATAGATTTCTAAAGCTCAAGGTCAAATCAACCACCACCAATGATAGTCTATGTGCTGTGACTAAAGTTCAAAGAATTGTTTCAAATTTCACGCCTCATGCTAAATTTCTGTTTATCACAATTCCCAAAATTAAAGAATACTTCTCTCGATATACCTAAGTCTTAGAATTAGTCATATCATTATATGTTTAATAAGGTCAATAATGTCCGTCACTTGTTTACCTTAGTAGAACCAACTGTTTTCTAGAAGTGTGTACTCAAACTTAAGAAGTACCACAACAAAGGAAATGAATCCTTGTACACTACCTCATCAAGGTCAATCACGTGATACATCGTATTGCTTACGTTTATATTTCCACCGTGAATAATCAAAACCAATGACATAATTTCATTTTGACAATTCTCAAATAATCCTACAAAGTTTCAATGTACCAATGTCCTGGACTTCTAATCCTATCATAGGTCAATAACTGACCACGTGATCATACTCATATTTGACAATGATTTACAGAATGAATGAGATACCATCCAATTTTAAGAACAATTACCAATTATTGATATGACAATAAGAAATTAGGCACATTCCTTTCCAATAACGTCAGCAATAACTCTATGAAATCAGCAAATAACCTGTCAGCCCATGAAATCATTCGAGCAAGTGCGTTTTAGCAGGAAAGATGTGTACTTCTAACGATAAAGAAACCCTCTTCGCAAGATATTATCCAATAAATATATTTCAAACAAAACATGTAATTGTTGGTATCAGTGCTACAAAATTTGAACCTGTGATTCGATTGGGCAAAGCAGAACAATTTAGTGTACAACTGACCTTTGAAGAATGGAAAATATTATGTTCACGAATGGACCAAATGAATGATTATTTTCATGATGAGCTAAATGTGACCATAGTCAAATCATTAGGCTCAAATCATGAAGTGGTGTTGCGTACAGTCCTCGAAGAGAAGATGATGCTGTTACGTAAAAAGAGTACATTGCATGTCCCTCGCAACATGGTGTATCTAACTCAATCGGAATGGAACAAATAAATCAATGTATTCCAGTGTGTAAAACATGCAGTGGAAGTGTGCAACAAAACAAGTATATTCCTTAAAAAGTACTATTTTGAAAAATGTGTCATGCATATTGTACAACATCTATCTAGATGCTGTGATGGTTGTCAACATCGTTCGTGGGAGCATACCTGTATTGATAAACAGTTTATTTGTGATCAAATGGACATTGAGTTTCCACCAATTGACATTGCAATAGACCTTAAAAGGCTTCAATTGGAATTAAAAACATATGCTCAAGACAAACTAGCGCAAGAAGTTCAAAATACATTGTATCGACAATATCCACATCCTTTATATGGCATGGATGTATGTGCAGTGTAACAAAATGATCCATTTCAATGATTTGTGGTTTTCATTTCAAGTACAACCCCATATTCTGACGTGTACTATTGCACGAAGATAAACAATGTTGTCAGAGGTTTTTGTTCTAAACAGTTCTGGTTCTTTACTAATGAGTGCACAAACTTAAAAATTTGAAACCAAATTATCCAAACAAAAATTTCAAACAAATAATTCGAAACAAAAATGTTCAAACAAAATTTTTTTAAAAATTCGAACAAAATTTGTTTAAACTAAAGTTTCAAACAAAAAAATCAGTTTTGAAAGGAAAAAAATAAAACAAAACATAGTTCACACAAATTTCAAACGAAAAAATTTCAAACAAAAATTTTGAAACAAAAAAATTTACCAAAAAATTTCAAACAAAAATTTTCAAACAAAAGATTTTCAAACAAAAATTTTGAACAAAAATTTCAAACAAAAATTTCAAACGAAAAATTTTCAAACAAAATTTTGAAACAAAAGTTGTCAAAAAATTTCAAACAAAATTCTGAAACAAAAAATTCAAAGAAAAATTAGAAACAAGAATTTTCAAAGTTTCAAACGATAAAATTTTCAAACAAAAAATTTCAAATAATTTCACGTTTCACGGTTAACCGTCAAACATTATCCGGTTTTTAACTATTCGAATAACAAATAAACGGTTTCGATCATATCAGTGAGTACAAAATGTTGAACAAAAGTTTTCAAACCAACATTTTTAAATGTTAAACAAAACTTAAAACTGAATGCAGAAAAGATTTGAAAATCATCAGCCAATCAGATTGCACGAAAGATAGTGATCAACCAATCAGATTGCATGAAAGATGGTGATCAGCCAATCAAATTGCATCAACAATAACTTTGCCAGTGTCAGATTACATCACCTTGTGATTAAATTTCAAAGTGTTGTAGCATGTATTGCTTTTCGTCTATAAGTCATAAGATTTAATAAGGTACCTATCAGGTTTCTGAAAACTCAAGGTTAATTCAACCACCACCAATGATCTTAGAATATGAGCTTAACTAAAGTTCAAAGTATTGTTTCAAATTTCCCGCCTCATACTAAAATTTTGTTTATCACAATTCCCAAATTTAAAGAATACCTCTCTCGATATATCTAAGTCTTAGAATTAATCATATCATTACATGTTGTAGTTAGGTCTCAATTAGGTCAATTGTTTATCTTAGCAGAACCAACTGTTGTCGAGAAACGTGTTATTTGATAACTTCCACGAATTTTGAAAAGGAAATGAATCTCTGTACACTACCTCATCAAGGCCAATCACAAGGTACAATACCAAGCAAAAAACCTGCAACATGAAAGTTTAAGTTCATTGTGAAACTACGCCAACAACATAGGCAACCAACCTAACGTCTTTGTGGCACTGATCACGCCAGGATAACCTTCGGCTTCGTCCCCCTGCACACTTCGTTTGGAGCAAGAACTGCATAGACCACGTGACTACAAATCACAAATTTCTCACAAGATTGAGTAATAGATTGAGGTTCTTCTCATTTCTCTTCTCATTTTACATCCTCAGTTTTAAAGAGAGAGAAAGAGAAAAAGGTCAACGTGATAAAAACTAAATAAAGAGGAATATGCGAAATATAAAGGAAAAGAAAACGTGCGCATATATTGACAAATGACACATGCACTTCAAAGGAGACCACCTCAAATTTTGTTATGAACCATATATAATAACTGTGAGAATCAGCAAACCACAAAGACATAATTACACACAGTAAGTGTTATATAACACATATTTATTTAAATAAATAAAAATGCTCGCAGAAAGCTGAAAATGTCTTTAAAATCTCAACCATAACTGAAACAAGAGATTACTTCTCTATTGTTTTTCTTCGTAGCATCCATCTACATGGAGAAATGAGAAAGAGAGAACATCTTAAGAGATTCGCACGTATACAATTTTGGAAACTGCTAAATGGAAAAAATTACAGTCTTTGGATGGGATTCGAACCCAGAACCAGGAGTAATACCCTGTTCCTCCATCATTACCTATGAAAGATGGAATACAGTCTGCAGAAAACTACGTCTAACATGTCCACGATAGACCGCCTATAACCTATGTCTAATTGGTACTTTAAAAAGCTAGTTCTACACGTGCATAGAAAAGTAAAATCAAATGAGTAGTTAGTACACATCACTTTGTCTGTCTCACTCTATCTCTGACTATAGAAATCGAGGAAGAAGAAAAAAGTATAGAGGTGAGAACATAGGAAGAACAAGCAAAAATATAAGTTGCAGGAAATTGAATATCAAGGGGAGAGAGAGAGAGACATAGAGACAGAGAGAAAAATAGAGGAACGGAGCAAATAATTTAATATACATCGGAAAAGAAGGTTCACAACTGTGCTATACATTTAATGTATTGAATACTCTGCAGGCCCGTCTCCACGGGGGGGCTAGGGGGCCGGGCCCCCCCTAAACTTTGGCCGGCCCCAATAAAGGTTTCACGATAGGCTTGCAAATGAACTATAATATGGTGATGAAGTATAATATGATTGGGTCGGGCTCCCCCTAACTTCGCCCCCCCTATATTTTTGGGCTGGCTACGGGCCTGATACTCTATTTCTTCTAAATTGCTTGCTAGATGATAAATATTAATTTGTAAAAACGTAGCAAATGCCCGCGTTGTCTTGTTTTCTTACTGTTTCAGTAATAGTGGAAAACGTGGTTTATGCAACATAATAAATTACTAATTTTCCCACAACAATCATGTAGATGTTGTTGATGATTTTGAGTTTAACGTCCGTTCAGCAGCGACACTATATGAGACGTGGACCTACTTATTAACGTGGAATTCGAACCATATGAGCTGCTGCCGGGAATCGAAGCAACCATGTACTGTTGGTAAGAAATTTCTAAGCAAAAGAAAAAACTGATCAGCAAAATACATAAAACGATAGTCCTGCAAACTATTACCTAAAGAGAATTTATTGTAAAATCAATACATCCATGTGGCGGTATATAGCCGTAAAGTGATTAGAAAACTTAATATTAAACTGTCGATCACATTGTTTTACTTATTTGAATTCAATGTCATATAGATTCGGTTTTAGCTCTAGATTTCAGCGTTCTCACTTCGATTCTTAACTTGTTGGAAATATGCATTAATCGAAATTATAAAAGTATACGAAATTTAACTAGCTAAAAGAAGAGAATAACATAAAAATCCGGATTAGAGTATTACAATAAACATGTGTATTTTGTTTAGGGTTTGCAAGTCATAGCTTATAGGAATTATAGAAAAAACGTTCGTTGTGAAAGCAGAGAATAGACACAAACCTCAGGTGGGTTTGAACACGAGAAGGCGGAGGTAGTAGACTACTCTACCAAACCGCTCGGCTATATCTTAATTCTCTAGTACGTCTTGAAAAATATTGTCTAGAGTATTTGCACTTTACTTGTTTCTGTTTTGTTGTTTGTCATATAATGTATACGAGTGGCGAATAATAGAATAGAACTGTTTTAGACGAGTATGAACAAATTTCCCAGACAAGTTGTAATCTTATATGTATCTAAATTGCACAAATAAATCAGATTAAATCTGTAAAGTGCTTCGGGGGTTTTGATGGAAGTTAACTGTTGCATAGTTACGAGCTTTTGTTTATGCCCACCACTCGATGGAAGTTATGTTCTTGAAAGATAGTAACTGCTACTATATTCTAGTGTATTGGATTTAAAAAAAAAAAAAATGGAAAATATTTTGTTACTAACAGTGAGTGAGTATTTTTGCGTGCAACAACAGTTGATTACAGGCACATCTACTTCTTCTGCGCATGTTTTTCATAATACGACGTCATGTATAGCAATATTGTCCATTATCGTATATTCAAAGACGTCTTTAGCACTTTTACTTTTGTGTAAGAATGGCGCAATATGATCATTCTGTACGTGAGAGTGTTATCGCTCTTATTGAACATGCGGGATTGAGTGTTCCTGAAGCAGGCGCTCGATTAGGCGTGCATCGTGCAGCAGCGTTCAGATGGTGGAAAAAAATATGAGGAAACTGGAAGTCTAACTCGAAAATCTGGAAGTGGTCGGCCACGAGTGTCCTCACCGACACAAGACCAACGATTAGTTGATCAATGCTGTCGACAGCCTTTCATGTGTGCCCGACAACTGCAGCAGTCTACCGCCTTTCCAGGTGATGTAACTACAGTCCGACGGCGACTTCGGGCCGCAGGCTTAAGGTCCTTCCGGGCTGCTGTTAAGGAGAGATAGACAGAAGATCATAAAGTCGATAGACTGGCGTTTGCAGAGCTAAATATTGTTACGACCTGCTTTTGGTAAAAGCAAATCGTATCATTGAAATCAATCTTAAATATGGTTATTTTTAGGTATGAGTTCGTTTATGTTGGGCGTGTTTAATTTTGACCTGCACCTAATGTTATTTATTTGGTGTGTGTATAATGTTGACCTGTGCTAACCCAAAAAAAATGTTTACTTGTGTGCCATTAATGTTGACCTGCGTCGCATGGATCGTTGCATTTTATAAAAAATACAGATATATATATATAAAGCTATTTTGTGTGGCCATAGAAAGTAAATTCCAGTATAGTGCTAAGTATAGTGCTAACATATTCAAGCGAATGTACACAAATTTGATATACATTTTATAATGTAATTCGAGTAAATAGTCCATAGGTGCAATTGAACGAATTTATTTATACTCCATTTATACTCCATGAAATTTCGTATTACCATAATTATACTGTTTGTGACAATAGAAGAAGATAGTAAAAAAATAACAAGTTCATCGTATAGTTTGGGCCCGGAAGCATATTTGCGGATCCCAAACGTTTCAGCATATCCTCTGATCTGATTGGTCGATACAGATGCGATATCACTAGACATGATCTACATATAACACAAAATAAACGAAAATTGTTGTCGGCTCTGGTAGCCGAGTGGTCTAGAGTAACATGCTAGTAACAAAAATGTTTTTGGCGAGGGTTCGAATCCTGCCTACGGACAGTTTTTTTTACTACTTTTAAAAATGTTTATAACACTTCTTTCGTTAAAATAAGATTAAAAATAATATTCAAAAAGTGATTTAACGATCGTTGTTTTAAAATTTTCATTAAACTTCTTTCATTAAAATAAGTTTGCCCTTGTACTATATAGATCCACAGCAAATGTAGTAGTAGTAGTAGTACGTTTGCCCTTGTACTATATAGATCCACAGCTAATGTAGTAGTAGTAGTAGTAGGAACGGGTTAGAAGCCCCGCAGGGGTTGTTTGGATTATGTTCTCGACATCAAATTGGCAAGAATGCTGAAACGTTTGGGATCGGCAAAAATGCGGCCCGGAAATTTGGACGATTGATATCTAATGTAAAAATTTGGACTATAAAATCTGTTTAAAAAGGAAGTTTGGACATCGAACAATGTTTGGATATATTTAAGGGCCACGTAGACTTAGAAGGTAACGTAATTGAAATTGTGAAAAAGTCCAATAGTCAAAAAGTAATGAAGATCGCCATCTTGCTAATAGTTTAAAGAGGGTCCTGTTTTCTTAAACTTTTAATTTCGTAAAAGGTGTATTGGAACTTCCTTACAAGAATTTATTCATCGGATGTTTTCTTCTACAAGTTTGATGGGAGTATGTGTTATTATTACTATGGCTAATTAAGGTAAATTCGCGGTTGCACATATCTGGGCAGACTATAAAAGGGGACATGTCTAAATTGTTGCTTCTTAATCGATAGACCTAAATGTTCTATCACTGAATTATAAGAGGTCACGATATATATATATATATATATATATATATATATATATATATATATATATATATATATATATATATATATATATTTATATTTATATATATATATAATCTAGCAAGACCAAGTCAATATGATCATGCGGAGAAAGTAACTAACATAGCACACAAGCTGTTACATATTTAAATTAGTTCAATAGAATAACGATATTTACCAAACCATTGTTCGGCCGAGTTAATAGTTCGCATTTGCAGCTCGTTTTCGTTGATAATTTATTAATCAGTATGAAATCGAATTTTAACATTAAACTAAGAAAAATATCACATCTTCTTATTTGACTTTTAATGATATGTATACGAGGATGATTCATAGGATCTATGCACTGGTTCTCCAACCTAGAATTAATTGTTAAGGGAGGATAAGATCTTAATAAGATAAATCGAGTCGGGACTTCTTTTATCAATGATAAATAGGTTAAGTTAGCTAGGTTAGGTATAGTATAGGTATAGCGTTTTAGACTAGGGAGGTTAGTTATTAATTGTGTTACTTTTGTGTTAATCGTATATACTAAAATGGTGACGAGATTGAAAACTCGTATTACTGAGATATGAATTGTGATAATGTGCACATATTATTCTTATTGAAGTGAGTAAGTTATTCTTATAAAAAAAATCTACATTCTTGTGTTGCTGAGCTCTCATTATAGTAAAGCTTTATGATCTGAAAGGAGAGTAATATAAAATGTATTTTGTGTTGTCGTCATAAATTGACGAGGGATGTTCCTGATTGTTCAGTCATAAAAGAAATAATTAAACATGGAAAACCAGGCATAGATTCCAGCATATGATATAGAGATGTATAAATTGAATAAATAAGCGTGTATTGGAAACAAAGTATTTATTAGACAGATTAGCTACATAACTGAAAATTATTATAAATTATTACTGTGATTTATCGTAAAACTATGTAATAAATCTTTAATTATGGATATAAATTATCCATGGTTTTGTAAATTTGGTAATTAAGTTCGTTGTTATGAGCTGCATCATACATCTGAAAATAATAAACGCCAAACGTTATAGATTTCAGAGATATTGCTTTATTTCCATTTAAACGAATAATAATATAGGTTAGAAATAATAATATATACATATAAGCATTTTGTTCACTTAATAGTATAGTATGTAAGATACGCTGAGGTTTCTTGTTCGGAGTGGCACTGCTGCAAGTTCCTGGAATACTTATTTATAAATTTTGGATAAATAACCGTTGCGCTTGAAAACAATTTGGACTTTAAAAATCGTAAATTAAAACTTTTGAGTATGTTTAAAAAAATCGTTTACTATATGTTATAGAATTGTTTAGTTTAAATAAATGCGCCAAAATGAGTGCGTATTAATATTACTTGTCACTGGGGCACTGTTGTCTTTACAGATGAGAAAATATTTTCCACTGGAAACTTTGGGAAAACACGTGTGTATCGCCCATCTGGAAGACGGTTTGATCCACAATATATGGTCCGTTCAGCGCGAATGGGTCATGTGACGATTCACTGTTGGGGATGGATATGTGAGACTGCAGGTTGAGGTGGTATCCATCGAATTATAGGCCGACTTAATGGTAAAAAAAATGTTGATCTTCTCGACTTTATGCTCCCTGAAATAAAAGCACATGTTGGCGACGACGTACTCTAATCCGGATTTTTATGTTATTCTCTTCTTTTAGCTAGTTAAATTTCGTATACTTTTATAATTTCGATTAATGCATATTTCCAACAAGTTAAGAATCGAAGTGAGAACGCTGAAATCTAGAGCTAAAACCGAATCTATACGACATTGAATTCAAATAAGTAAAACAATGTGATCGACAGTTTAATATTAAGTTTTCTAATCACTTTACGGCTATATACCGCCACATGGATGTATTGATTTTACAATAAATTCTCTTTAAGTAATAGTTTGCAGGACTATCGTTTTATGTATTTTGCTGATCAGTTTTTTCTTTTGCTTAGAAATTTCTTACCAACAGTACATGGTTGCTTCGATTCCCGGCAGCAGCTCATATGGTTCGAATTCCACGTTAATAAGTAGGTCCACGTCTCATATAGTGTCGCTGCTGAACGGACGTTAAACTCAAAATCATCAACAACATCTACATGATTGTTGTGGGAAAATTAGTAATTTATTATGTTGCATAAACCACGTTTTCCACTATTACTGAAACAGTAAGAAAACAAGACAACGCGGGCATTTGCTACGTTTTTACAAATTAATATTTATCATCTAGCAAGCAATTTAGAAGAAACAGAGTATCAGGCCCGTAGCCAGCCCAAAAATTTAAGGGGGGGGGGCGACCGAAGTTAGGGGGAGCCCGACCCAATCATATTATACTTCATCACCATATTATAGTTCATTTGCAAGCCTATCGTGAAACCTTTATTGGGGCCGGCCAAAGTTTAGGGGGGGCCCGGCCCCCCTAGCCCCCCGTGGAGACGGGCCTGCAGAGTATTCAATACATTAAATGTATAGCACAGTTGTGAACCTTCTTTTCCGATGTATATTAAATCATTTGCTCCGTTCCTCTATTTTTCTCTCTGTCTCTATGTCTCTCTCTCTCTCCCCTTGATATTCAGTTTCCTGCAACTTATATTTTTGCTTGTTCTTCCTATGTTCTCACCTCTATACTTTTTTCTTCTTCCTCGATTTCTATAGTCAGAGATAGAGTGAGACAGACAAAGTGATGTGTACTAACTACTCATTTGATTTTACTTTTCTATGCACGTGTAGAACTAGCTTTTTAAAGTACCAATTAGACATAAGTTATAGGCGGTCTATCGTGGACATGTTAGACGTAGTTTTCTGCAGACTCCATTCCATCTTTCATAGGTAATGATGGAGGAACAGGGTATTACTGCCAGACTAGCTACATTGATAGAGTGTGGGATCTCTAATACTAAGGTTCTGGGTTCGAATCCCATCCAAAGACTGTAATTTTTTCCATTTAGCAGTTTCCAAAATTGTATACGTGCGAATCTCTTAAGATGTTCTCTCTTTCTCATTTCTCCATGTAGATGGATGCTACGAAGAAAAACAATAGAGAAGTAATCTCTTGTTTCAGTTACGGTTGAGATTTTAAAGACGTTTTCAGCTTTCTGCAAGCATTTTTATTTGTTTAAATAAATATGTGTTATATAACACTTACTGTGTGTAATTATGTCTTTGTGGTTTGCTGATTCTCACAGTTATTATATATGGTTCATAACAAAATTTGAGGTGGTCTCCTTTGAAGTGCATGTGTCATTTGTCAATATATGCGCACGTTTTCTTTTCCTTTATATTTCGCATATTCCTCTTTATTTAGTTTTTATCACGTTGACCTTTTTCTCTTTCTCTCTCTTTAAAACTGAGGATGTAAAATGAGAAGAGAAATGAGAAGAACCTCAATCTATTACTCCATCTTGTGAGAAATTTGTGATTTGTAGTCACGTGGTCTATGCATTTCTTGCTCCAAACGAAGTGTGCAGGGGGACGAAGCCGAAGGTTATCCTGGCGTGATCAGTGCCACAAAGACGTTAGGTTGGTTGCCTATGTTGTTGGCGTAGTTTCACAATGAACTTAAACTTTCATGTTGCAGGTTTTTTGCTTCGTATTGTACATAGTGTTAGTTAGGTTTATAAATGGCCCATAGGCGGGAATAATCAAAACCAATGACGTAATTTCATTTTGAGAGTTCCCAAATTATCCTACAAAACTTAAATATACCAATGTCCTTTACACCTAATCCCATCATAGGTCAATAACAGATCACGTGACCATACTCATATTTGACAATGATTTACCCAAAGAAAGAGATACCACCCAATTCTAAGAACAATTACCGATTTTTAATTTAACAATAAGAAATGTACACCTGAAAAAATTTAAAATTGGTACATAAATACACCTGTGTCTTATGAAAAAGTAATAAGTCCTGTACTCATTTAATTATCAAAAAAATAAAATACGTCAATAACCTTTAAAATTTGAATATTTGGCCATATGAGGAACACCAACATTTACAATGGGTCCTAGAAAACGTTTACCGAATTTTGTTATTTGATAATTTCCAAATTTAAAAGGGAACATAAACATATAAAGGTAATAAACCTCTGTACATACCCACATAACTTGCTAAACCCTTATCAAAGGGGGTCAATAACCTCCGAAATTTGATTTTCAGTAGTTCCTTATCCATGAAAGGGAACGATGTGGACCATCCAAATTTATAGTGGTACATATTGAAGTCCTGTAATATGATACCAAATGCTGATATTAAACAATTTCTAAAACTGAGTGGATAAACCAAGATACACCCTTCCAAATTTTTAAAGGGTGCATCAATGTACCCATGTCTTATGATGGAAATGAACCTATACACATGACCATATAACCATATAAGGTAACAAGACCGTATCAAAGGGGATAAATTGGGCCAAAAACCAAACACGTGGTTGTACTATATTTTGGCAATTTTTTACCCATGAAAGGCAACAAGGTGGACCACCCAAATTTATCATGATAGATGTTGAAGTCATGCACTATGATACCGAATGCTTAAATTGGAAAATTTCAAAAAATAAAGGAATTGGCCGTGGTACCCCTCCCAAAATTTAAAGGGGTGCATCAATGTATCTATTGTTTATGATAGGCAACGGACCCCTATACATGATCATATAACCATATAAGGTAATAAGACCTCATGAAAGGGGATAAATTGGCCCAAAACGAAACACGTGGTTGTACTAAAATTTGGCAATTTTGTACCCCTAAAAGGGAAAGAGGTGGACCACCCAAATTTATAGTGATCTATATTAGGGTTCTATACTATAATACCAAATATATAAAATGGGCAATTTCAAATATTAAAGGGGTGGGCCAAGGTACCCCTCCCAAAAATTTAAAGGGGTGCACAAATGTATCTATTTCTTATGATAGGAAATGGACCCTATACATGACCATATAACCATATAAGGTAATAGGACCTCATCCAAGGGAATAAATTAGGTCAAAACCAAACACGTGGTACAACGTATTGCTTACGTTTATATTTTGGCAATTTTGTACCCCTAAAAGGGAACGAGATAGACCACCCAAATTTATAATGATCTATATTAGGGTCCTATACTATTATACCATATGTATAAAATGGGCGATTTCCAAAACTGAAGGGGTGGGCCAAGGTACCCCTCCCAAATTTTAAAGGAGTGCATTAATATATCCACGTCTTATGAAAGATAATAGACCCCTGTATACGACCATATAACGATATAGGGTAATAACACTTCATCAAAGGCGATAAATTAGGTGAAAATCCTCCAAAATTTAAATTTTTGGCATTTTTTCCCATGAAAGTGAACGACATAGACCCCCAGTACTGATAGAGGTACATACCCTGGTCCTAGGCTACCATACCCAATTTTTAGATTTCGCAATTTCCGAAATTTAAGGGTGATGGTCCTGTGTACCCCTGCCAAAATTTAGGGGTGGGCCAAGGTACCCCTGCCAAAATCTAGAGGGTGTGGTTCTATGTACTGCTAGGTCATTGACCCCGGGCCAAGGGCATTGACCTTTGACCTACGACGTCACAAAATTTTTGCTGACTCGGCTGCATATACGTCGGCCCCTACTACTAACACGTTGTCATAATAATTTTCGACAATCTTTTACCCATGAAAGACAACGAGGTGGCCTATCTACATTTATCATGATAAATATTGAGATCCTGTATTATAATACCGAATGCTTTCCAAAATTCCAAAATTTAAGGCGTGGTCCAAGGTACCCCTCCCAAAAATTTGAAAGTGTGCTATAATATACCCATGTCTTATGAAAGGTAATGAACCCCTGTATACGCCGATATAACCATATAGGGTAATAACACCTCATCAAAGGCGATAAATTAGGTCAAAAAACTCCGGAATTAAATTTTTGACAATTTTTTATCCATGAAAGGGAACGACATAGACCCCCAATACTACTAGAGGTACATACTATGGTTTTTAGGTTAATATCAATATTGTAATTATAAAGTGATTAAGCGAAATAACGAAGCATCAACAATGACGCAATTATTCAATGTTAAATGATTGACACTATTATGACATCTATTTGAGTGACATTAGCAAATTGATTTACAACAAAATTTTATATTATTCACGAAGAACAAAATTCTAAACATTAATGGAATGGAAGATATATCAATACATAGTTCATGGTAACAGATCAACTTTATGATGTCATTTACAAAGGTGAGTGAATATTTACAAATTAGTCACCCCAAGTGAATAATTATTAATAACAGCAATGAATGGGGTTTAAATAGAGACATCTGTTGTTACATAGCTATGGCTATGGAGATTTGGTTACATAAAGATTCGAGATATCTAAAAGGGTTGAATTACTATTATTGACTACCATTGATTTGTTGATTTATTATAATGAATTTCCAATATTTAAGTTCACGAAGATTCAAGGGGGGGACTACCGCCAAACTGTTAATATTACGATCTTGATTTTTAATTTACCTCGTTACTATAGGTTATATTATTTTAAGCTTGACAAAACAAAACAAACGAATAATAGTTCAATATTGAGTTGACTTGTAGTCGCTGCCTTGAGTCTACATGTCATCAATTTAAAATTTATTGGAACCCTTTTTCGTCTTAAGTAATCCTCCAAAATAATGAATAATCCTCTCTCCTTTCTCTATTATTTACTTTGTGTAGCCAATGGAGCGAAGAAAGAAGATTTCAGATTGTCGGTCTGTAGTGAAGGGGGATCGAACCGACAATTACTGACATTCGAGAAATAAACCGTATATTTAATATAGATTTTAAATCAACGTATCCAGGGGGCTATTCCACTATGGCCATGATGACTGAACAGGCACATGCAATTTTTGTTGAGAAAAAAACATGCAATTTTAATTGTGATTTTCAGGCATAGTCGGTTTACAGCAGAGAGAAGATTATTTTAACAAATATTCTGTCTCGTTTAGGATAGACCACAGGGAGCTGATATGGACTTCCTGTTTACGCATTAAAATGCTATTACCGGAACTTGTGTGAATGCAGCGAAGAAAGTTGCAGCAATATTTCCATCTGTAAGTATGAGTTTTAAACCAAGATAGGGTATTACATAATTCTACACTGTAACCAATAACCGTGAAAATAAGTGCCTCCTACCACAAAAAATATACGGTTTACCGTTTTTCTAAAATAATGGTAGGAGACCGTTTTCCTGTCAGATGCTTGTGTTGGGCATGCGCATTGGAGAGAAAAAACACATGTTCGAAGCGAGGATTCATGGCGCGTAGGTTCGGATGTTTGTGCTTTGTTTTGTTTCTTTTTTTCTTTTGTTTGTTTGTTTAGTGTGTGGTTTTCTGGTGTGATATATACGGTATTACAGTTGAAGATATCCTGGAAATTCAACATTAAGCAAGGTAATGTATGGGAAAGCACTATGTTAATATTTGAACTTTGTTCGGTAACAAACAAAACTTTAGTTGGCTATCGTGGCAAGCAGATCGCTCCAAAGTGCAACGATTCGAAACCAGGAAGCTGCTGGATGTATAAAGTCTTATGATAATGCAGCCAACTACGAGTGGTTTGTGAAGCTAGAATTAGAATCACAATGTTGAAATACTTAAAACTTTTTAGGAAAAGTGTTTTGTAGTTTACCGTAACAGCATTACATAACTTGTGTTGCATCAACTGGAATTTTTCATGTTACAGAAACAAAAGTATACTGTCACTCATGTGTGCCCGAAGGAGGGCAGGGGGTCGCTCCCCTAGCTAGTGAAAACGTATTAAATTTCTTAATACAAATAAAAAATATCAGGGTATATAGTAACCAGGGAGTTGAGTCCCCTAGAAAATTTTCATCGGGCGCCCATGCTGTCATTATTTTTTCTGGATAAATAAATTGTTAATTTGAAAAATATTTCTGTAAATGTTTTTATCTTTAATTTTGTTCTGAGTACCTATAATCTGTTCTGGTGTTTTGTTAATACATTTGAGCGTTTAATAGTCTAAATATGATAAAGTTCGATACTCTGGAAGTTTGGTGACTTTTTTTTTTTAACATTGATGCCACTGTTACATAATTATACAAATACGTATTTATTAATTAGAGATAGCGGATACTGGATACTGTAGGCAGTGTTGTGAGAAGTCATATGGTTTTACACTTGTTTAGTCGTACTTCTGGTCATTCTAAGCTATGTTGTCGAGTGCCTGCTTGGTTATCTGAAACCGTAATAATGCGACTAATCGAATGAATCGCTGATTAGAATATTTGAGGTCTATTAGTCTACTGGTACTCATAGCGAAAATACATGCAATAAAGCTAGTCTTAACACTGTAACAGAATATCGATTTATGAATATCTTAAAAGGGCATGGATGTTTGTTCCAACTACATCTTCAAAGCGTGCGAAAACAGCTATAAAATTCAAGATTTTTTTTGTATGTAATATCGAATCCTCTTCTGGTGTTTTGTTCAATACATGACAAAATTAGTAATTTTGAAAAGAAAAAGCAATGTATGTTCAAGATGATATCAGAACAAGGGTTCGATATTACAAACTAAGAATTAATTTCAACTTTTATTCTTATGGATATTATGCACGTCGTAGGTGCAACGCTTCTTTCGTTCACTTTTGTTTTCTTTAGTTACGTAGTCTTTAACAGCAGTGGACCAGTGTGCACTCTAGTTGCATCCATCCAGCAAAAATTATTGCTAGCCAGTGTGTGATACAGTTTCCAGCAATTCGATGAAAATTGGGTCAATATAAATTGACCAGCAAGAATTCTTACTGGATCTAGCAATAGGGCACAGGTGTGTTATTACCGTAAATCTTGTACGGTAATAACACACCTGTGCTTTTTTTTTTTAAAAAAAAAACGACTTTAAATATTACGGTAAATTACCGTAAAATATACGGTATCAAATTTGTTTCTAAACACGGTCAATATTATTTTGCTTCTAAATATACGGTCTGCCGTTTTTATGAAAAAACGGTGGTCCGTAAAATTTAGGGTAATCGGATGGCAGCGAGAGTTGACGGTAATCGGTCAGTAAATTTAAGGCGAAATTTTTTACAGTGTACAACTTATATTCCTTCAAGCTGTTTATGCGCGATATCGATATACTAGTGAAAAAATGTTGGGATGGAACGTTTTAATTCTGACTAATGTTAGCAAGTGAACCCATAACGCCTAATATTGGTTGAAAATATGTTTTCTGTTATTCGATTGGCTGCTGCTATTTATTAGTGGAAACCCGGACGGGCGTTGACCGGAAAGCATTTGATTTTTTTAAAATATAATATTGATACCCAAGTATTCTACCACGAGACAATCAAGAGGTACACCACGTAAGTGGTGTGCAGCGTAAAGTTTGGGCAGTGTTACAAGGATAATCCAGATGGATACTGAAATTAAAAGTGGATCTTGGAGTGAAAAGTGAGATGAATTTAACAATAAATGTGCAGTTAACAAACAACGAAGAGCAAGGGAAGAATTTGTTAAATAGCAGGTATTCGTTGTAGAACATACACAAAAACAGGAACGCATCCAGAGCTAAGGATGACTTTTGGCATTTCCATGGTACACTGTAAAAAATTTCGCCTTAAATTTACTGACCGATTACCGTCAACTCTCGCTGCCATCCGATTACCCTAAATTTTACGGACCACCGTTTTTCATAAAAACGGCAGACCGTATATTTAGAAGCAAAATAGTATTGACCGTGGTTAGAAACAAATTTGGTACCGTATATTTTACGGTAATTTACCGTAATATTTAGGGGTCGCTTTTTAAAAAAAAGCACAGGTGTGTTATTACCGTACAAGATTTACGGTAATAACACACCTGTGTCCTCTTGCTAGATCCAGTAAGAATTCTTGCTGGTCAATATATTGACCCAATTTTCATCGAATTGCTGGAAACTGTATCAGTACACACACTGGCTAGCAATAAATTTTGCTGGATGGATGCAACTAGAGTGCACACTGGTCCACTGCTGTTAAAGACTACTTAACTAAAGAAAACAGAAGTGAACGGAAAAAGCGTTGCACCTACGACGTGCATAATATCCATAAGAATAAAAGTTGAAATTAATTCTTAGTTTGTAATATCGAACCCTTGTTCTGATATCATCTTCAACATACATTGTTTTTTCTTTTCAAAATTACTAATTTTGTCATGTATTGAACAAAACACCAGAAGAGGATTCGATATTACATACAAAAAAAATAATAAATAAAAAAATTGAATTTTATAGCTGAGTTTTCGCACGCTTTGAAGATGTAGTTGGAACAAACATCCATGCCCTTTTAAGATATTCATAAATCGATATTCTGTTACAGTGTTAAGACTAGCTTTATTGCATGTATTTTCGCTATGAGTACCAGTAGACTAATAGACCTCAAATATTCTAATCAGCGATTCATTCGATTAGTCGCATTATTACGGTTTCAGATAACCAAGTAGGCACTCAACATAGCTTAGAATGACCAGAAGTACGACTAAACAAGTGTAAAACCATATGACTTCTCACAACACTGCCTACAGTATCCAGTATCCGCTATTTCAAATTAATAAATATGTGTTTGCATAATTATGTAACAGTGGAATCAATGCTAAAAAAAGTCACCAAACTTCCAGAGTATCGAACTTTTGCATATTTAGACTATTAAACGCTCAAATGTATTAACAAGGCACCAGAACAGATTATAGGTACTCAGAACAAAATTAAAGATAAAAACATTTACAGAAATATTTTTCAAATTTAACAATTTATTTATCCAGAAAAAATAATGACAGCATGGGCGCCCGATGAAAATTTTCTAGGGGACTCGACTCCCTGGTTACTATATACCCTGATATTTTTTATTTGTATTAAGAAATTTAATACGTTTTCACTAGCTAGGGGAGCGACCCCCTGCCCTCCTTCGGGCACACATCAGTGACTGTATACTTTTGTTTCTGTAACATGAAAAATTCCAGTTGATGCAACACAATTTATGTAATGCTGCTACGGTAAACTACGAAGCACTTTTCTTAAAAGTTTTTTTTTATTTTTTTTTTATTTCAACATTGTAATTCTAATTCTAGCTTCACAAACCACTCGTAGTTGGCTACATTATCGTAGTTGGCTACTCGTAGTTATGACTTTATACATCCAGCAGCTTCTTAGTTTCGAATCGTTGCACTTTGGAGGGATCTGCTTGCCACGATAGCCGACTAAAGTTTTTTTTTTTTTTTTTCACCGAACAAAGTTCAAATATTAACATGGTGCTTTCCCATACATTACCTTGCTTAATGTTGAATTTTCAGGATATCTTCAACAGTGGTAGGCCTATTGTATATATCACACCAGAAAACCACACACTAAAGAAACAAACAAACAAACAAAAGAAAGAAACAAAACAAAACAAAGCACAACACATCTGAACCTACGCGCCATCAATCCTCGCTTCGTTCCAACATGTGCTTTTTCTCTCCAATGCGCATGCCCGGCACAAGCATCTGATAGGAAAACGGTCTCCTACCATTATTTTAGAAAAACGGTAAACCGTATATTTTTTATGGTAGGAGGCACTTATTTTCACGGTTATTGGTTACAGTGTAAGTAAATAGGCATTATTTAGTCTATTTTTCTTAATTCTACCAAACATCAAATTTAATAATACATTAGTACAAATTGTCGTGATACCATAAGTGCGCCAGGAATATTATGATAATTGATGGATGAACTTATCTTCGTGAAGAAAACAGTCATCCAGATTTCCAATAACGGTTCTGAGGTTTAACCAATTTTTGATTGTTGGCGTATCTCCTCCCAGTGTGAGTCGTTATGTGTGAACGAGGTGACTCACATGAAATAGTCAAGAGTGAAACATGAAAAACACAATTGAAAAATAATATTAATTATTTGTATACAATAAATAAATAATAACTAAATAAGCATCTAAGTAAAAATTCCGGACAATTAATGAGTATTAATAACCATTAATCACCATTAATGAATTTTAATTTAATAATTTAATAATTAATAATAACTTCTGTAACAGCACAACACAATTAATAGATTGGATAGATAGTAAGGAAGGATACATAATTTATTTTATTTTATATTCTTATATTCCTTTTTTGAGTTATGAGTATGAGAACATTGGTGTTATATATCTAAATAATTGCACGTGTGACTGTATAGAAATGCATTCTATATGTTCATTCATATGTGTGTCCTTGCTCTGCTGATTAGTGAGAACTTGGGATGATAATTGCTTCCGGTCTACAACTCTACGCGATAAGTTGTTACATAATTTTATATAATAGTTCAAGCTGAAAGGAAATAAATGTTTGCATGTAATTTGAAGAGAATAATTGCATGTAGCAACAAAATATTATTTTAGTAGTACAATGTATACATATAGAAATAGAATTCCTAACAATTCACATTATGCATGGTTTGCATGGATGGTTTACAACCAAGGTGTCTCGAGTCTACCTGTGCCTTTAGTAATAAAATCGTGTTAAAAGAATCAATAGGAATTTATCATCTGCTGGAAATGAAGATAACACATTAGATAATATTGATTATACTTATAACTATATCAAACAATGCTTTTATCTGTAAGAATTAGGTTAGATCAAAATCATTTCATTTCACAAAATACTTTTCCATACAATAAGGATTAATGTAATAACATTATCTACTAATGGGACTTTGAAGAGGAGGAAGGCATTCATCAACATTTATTGACAATTAACAGGACACACTTCCAGAACAAATGGGAAATTTTACGCCACTTCTTAGGGAGCGCCGGTAGCAGAAAAGCGAAACTACACCATAGATGTTTCCATGAGGCAGCGTACTGCTTGGTGTGTGGAGCCTGACAATTTGCAATGGGAGCTGATGGCACTATGTTGTTTACTAATAACTTCCGTTAGGGACAACCCTGACTCTAACGTGATTTTAATTCAACTCCGTTGGGCAGGGGTGTTCCTGGGGAATGTTAATGATTCATTCCGCATGCTCTTATCAAGTGGATGTAGAGAGGAGTGGATTATTTCACCAATGAACGCCTACACACTGGAGCAAGACTTGAATGCATGAAGCCTAGAGTATATGTAGAATTTATAATTAGTGGGAATGTCGCATGTAATGCATGAGCAGTGTAATATGTAGTATTGACATAACTTGTCTGATTTCCTTTCACTTTTCTTATTATCACAATATATTTTATTCTCAGTTATATATGACGCAAAAGTTTTATGCATGTTCCATGTACAAGGTATGTGATGTTGAGTGTTTATTTATTTGTAAAAAATTCATATTCAGTAGTGTACTCAAGGGAGTTATATCTATATGTGTGATAACATATATATGCAATATACTATTGGAATATATGAGTAATATACTAATTAATAAGCTAACCTAAACTTTACTGAACATAGTGTTCTTATGTAAAATATGTGAATGAAGTCAATACTACATATATATATATATATATATATATATATATATATATATATATATATATATATATATATATATATTTAAATAAATCTAGCAATTATATAACGTTACTTCTAAACTTCTAATAATAAACAACACTGAATCAATATTAAATCAACAACACAAGGATCAATCAACATTAACCTGAAACATAATTTGCGCAACTAATCTTTCTTTTTTTTTGTAAATCAAGACTATACACATATAATTATGTACTAATAGTAACATCATAATTACATTATCATCTGTAATCAAAGCAATATAACGTTCATAATAGTACATTAAAAAGAAGTAGTAGAGCGCATAATTCAATAACATTTTGATAGATTCAGATAGTCAGCACAGGTAAGAGTCAAGCTGTCTGAGAAACGGAAGTCACTCTTAGGACTGACGCTTCATCCAACCTAAAGCGGTCAGAGTAAGGGCACTCATACGCAGAAGGGCCTTCTTGGAAGAGGCCACTAGGAGGGCTCTTTGGTCATAAATTTGTAGGCTGTGGAGCACATATTCCTAATTAGCCAGTAGAATAAAATTGTTTCAGTGCAACTTTTCTCTATGAATGTTAAGTAATTATTATTATTTTGTTTTCAGAGTATGGAATGCTCATGACTTATTCATTTATTCTAATGCATAGTACAATGTATTTACTTATTATTATTATTATTATTATTATTATTATTATCCCTAAGATGATCAATATAGACCCTATTACAAGAATCCCATCTACAAGGAACAAGGTTAGTAGCCAATTGAATTTCATGCCCTGTTATTGTTTCGTGACACTACTAATAATATCGCTTATTGAGAGTTTAATCTGTCTATATTTTATTTTGAACTTTAAATTGAAAGCAATTTCATACTTTTTCTTTCAGTTTACAAATTACGGAAACTCATTGTCTTTTTGTTTTATATAGCTAAATTCTAAATAACATCCAGAACGCAAGTGTGCATATCTTAGATAAGCTTCAGTGGCTAATACTGCTGAAAATTCAAAGGTGTTATGAGTTTAACATACCCTTCAAGGATATTTTCAAAACATAGACTTAAGATGTCCTTTGCCCAATGTTCGACTAATTATCTCACAGAATATGGAAAGGTACGCCATTCTGCTATACGAGGATGAAGCATACAGCGCTTCATGATTGTTTATCTTATGATATAAAGGAATATAATTTATTATATCAGTCCTTTTAATACACTTTTATTTCCTTAGCTAATTCTTCTAATTACTAATTACCTGCGCATTATAGAAATTAAAAGTAAATAAAATTAAAAGAAATACAATGAATAAGATAAAGGAAAATAATTACCAAGGCTTGCTTATTTTTGAGCATTATCTATGGGCCCTACATTTTGAGTTCCCTCATCCTCATTGTTGATCTATCTTCCACTAATAATCTGTCATCACGGTTAGTCATGATATCTTCCACTGTTAATCTGTTTTCTACGGCTGGCCTCTTATACCACGGCCTCTATTATTACAAAATCATTGTTCTCCACGATTTTATACTCTTTGTCGATTGAGAGCGTTCACCTCTGGTGCTTGGGGTCCCGGGTTCGATCCCAGCCCCCGCCAAGTGAACTTTGTGGTGGACAAACACCGTGTTCGTGGGTTTTCTCGGGGTTCTCCCGTTTCCTCCCACTTTCTTCATTCCACCATTTCACTCATCTCTCATTATCACCGTCTCCTTTAGCCTAACCGGCATAACCGTGGGACGTAAAACTTAAAGATTTCATTTCATTTTCTTTGTCGATTGATTTTAACTTGAATTGACTACATTCCACAATACGGAGCTCCAAGGGAGCATCAAAGAGGGCACGTAAACCTGCTTGAACCTTATCAATTCATACAATTTTAGTAGTCTATCAACTTTATTTACACACGACCTGGCTCATGAGCAAAGATAATTTCTAATGCGCGGGTTCCAAACTTTTTAAGATGTACCGTTTTTACTCATAATTAACTCTAGTTTGTTACATACTCTTAGAACTGCATACTTAATTCGAAAACGTTCATGAGGTGTTTTATTCCATCTTGCCAATAAGGCAATGGTTCACCAAGCTTAGCGGAGGCTATGAAGGCAAAGGCCTATCTGGGCCTACAAAATACGAAGGCGTATCCTCTTTTTATTTCTTATTCTTTTTTATATTCTTATTCTCTTTTTTTAATATTCTCATTAATGCGATTTTCAATCCTTCTAACGGAAGTTTTACCTTTAGCAAATAAAATATTTTTTTTTGTTTTTCATTTCTCTATCCGCTTCTCTTTTTCTTTTCACTTTGTGTTTTTTGTTTTATCTGTCTGTCTGTCTGTCTTATGGTCTGCTAGTCTACACCAGAAATGTATACCTACTTAAGGAAATCAATTTATTTCCTTAGTTGTATATCTATTTATTTATGTATTCTTTCTTATTTTATTCTTTTGTAGCAGGATTTCCGACCATATATGGATTTAAAACTATCTTGTACTTCTCTAAACTACTCTTTTCTCTATTTATTCCTTCTATACATATAAATATATTTACTTAATTGATTGGGTACCCATTTACTTGTTTATTAACGTAACATTTCTTTCAGAAAGCCTGCATCATCATTGAATTTCACGTTAGAAGTTTCTACGCCTACCGCGATAACTTATTAAAATAACATTTTTTTTAAAATTTGACTATGCAGTGTGAGATGATCGAACAAAATCGATCAGGTTTGGAACTAGAGAACTTGGATAATATAACTTCATTCGTTCAACATTAACTTTCTTTGGCTGATCTTCCTCGTTTACATTTAGGAAATAACCCCGGCGTAGTTGCCAAATTTTTAATGAGGACTAAATCATTTTCTTTTTACGTATTTGCTTTCCTATGCTTATCAATTATGGCTTTTTGTTTTTACTGCTGACTTATTAAGGCCCTTTGACCTAGTTTTCTTATACGACTAAGATTCTTTTTCACGAGCTTCCCATACGGGGTTCGACATGGTGTCTCGAGTTCGATACCTAATACAGCCTTTCTACCAAACACCAATTCAAAAGAAGAATAAGGATGGTGTTCGTGTCTTGCAGTATTGTAGGCGTAACAAGCAGTTCTAACAAATAGAGACCAATCTTTTTGAGAAGTAGTCCCTTTTTTTTCAAATAGTTTGCCAAAGCATGATCATATTTCTCCACTCGTGAATTTGTCCTAGGATGATAAGTAATACTGAACTTTTGATGTATACCTAGTACAGCCATAATTTCGCTAGTTACTTGAGCGTGGAATCTAGAACTAAGATCTGACAATATATGGCGGGGTGGACCAAAGTAACTAATGATGTTGTCTAACAGAAACTTTGCAACATTCTTTGCTGTTATGGTTTTTAAGGGTCGTGCCACTACATAGTTTGAAAACATATCGGCAACGGTGATGACATACTTATAATCATTAGAGGAGAGCAGTGGGCCAAACACTTCCAAATTTAGAGTATGAAAAGGAGTTATTGGTTTGAATGGTTCATGCAACACTAATGGTTTAGTGGTTGAGTCCCTGCGTTCGTGACAATCGCGGCAAGTTCTGATAAATTTTTTTATATCAGTTCCCATCCGAGGCCAATAAAATCGCTCATTGACACAAGAAAACACTTTGCTCTCTCCAAGATGTTCACCTTCTAGACATGATGTATGGAAAGGATATAAAATTTCAGGGATCATACATCGTGGAACACATTGTTTTAAATCGTTATTGGCTTTACGATATAACACCTCGTCTACTAATACATAAGGACGAGCCTCATTATTAGTAGGATCAGATCTTACTAATTCGCATATTCTACCAAAATATTCGTCTTCTTTCTCTGCCTTGATTACATCAGTCGCGTCAATTTTCATTGTATTTATACAAAATCCTTCTTCTCGATTTGCGTTTTCTTCCTCACTTAAGGTCTGCAAGGGATATCTGGATAGGCAATCACTATGTCTATTAGAGGGGTTGCCTTTTATCGCTTTTATTGAAAAGTTGTAAGATTGAAGCCTGATTAACCAATGAAGATATTTTCCTTTTAGATTTTTCATGTTTCTCAAATAACAAAGACAACAGTTGTCTGTGAACGCTGTGAAGTGAGGCAATCCTATTAGATATTCAGGGAAATGTTATACAGCTTGTACCAATGACGTGGTCTCTTTTTCTGTGATCGTTAAAGACTTAGCTTCATGGTCTGAGATTTTTCTGCTATAATAAACAATCGGTTTCTTCTCTCCTTTCTTGATTTGCATTAATACGGCGCCAATTCCGTATTCACAGGCATCTACGTACAACTCGGTAGCATCTGCTTTCGGATCGAAGATGGCTAATACTGGGGCATAACTAACTTCTCCTTTAAGGTGTTAAAGGCTTGACGTTCCTTATCTCCAAATTGAAAGATTACATCAGGCTTAGTCAAATCTAATAAAGGTTTCGCGATAGCTGAAAAGTTCTTAATAAATCTTCGATTATAACTAGGCAATCCAACAAAGCTACGTACATCACGAACTGTTTTTGGTTCGGGAAAATTAGTGATAGCCTCGATTCGTTTAGGATCTATCTTAACCCCTTTTCCGCTCTACGACGAATCCTAAGATTGGTAGTTCGGCATACATGAAGTGAGATTTTGAGGGATTTAATTTTAGATTGGCTTCTCGCAAACGAGTGAATACTTTCGGAAGTCTGTCCAACTTTTTATCTATGGATTTTCCAAAAACAATCAAGTCATCCACAAAGCATGCCATAATATTAAATTTTAACTCGGCAAACACTTTATCGATCATTCTTTGAAATTCTGCGGGGGGAGTGGAGAGACCTTTTGGAACTACATTAAAATTAAATAGACCAGCACTACAAACGAATACAGTTTTCAATTTATCCTCTTCCCTTAAGGGAATTTGTAGAAAACCAGATATGAGGTCCATTGTACTTATAAATTGAATATTTGTAAATAAATCTATCAAGTCGTTTAGTGATGGAAGAGCGTAACTGTCAGGAGATATGATGGTGTTCAATTTTCTATAGTCCACTACGAGTCTCTCAGAATTATCTCACTTATTGACTAAAATAACTGGAGACGCATATGGAGACCGACAAGGAGAAATGATGTTTTGTTTAAGCAATTTGTCAATCTCTTCTTTCATGGCTCTCTTTGTCTCTAAAGTCTCTCTATAGGGTGGTGAAGATATAGGAATGTTTGAAATTAATTCTATGCTATGCTCATATTCGTGTGTTACAGTTATATCATATAATGTCCACGCCAAGGTATCTTGAGATTCAGATAATAGATCTATTACCCCTTTTACGATCTTCAGGGGAAAGGTCAGGGAAAATGTCAATTTCCTTGCCAACATCGTGTTGTAGTTTAGATTTCGATTCTTCAACATTCTCAGCTGAGAGTGAGCTGGCTTTAACCGTGTTCACTCTTACCTCTGGTGTAGGAACACATATCTCTAAATGTCCTACGACTTGAGAGTCAGGGATAATCACATCTCGTTTACTCAGATTGAACACAGGCAGTTTGGGAAACCCATTATCTTCCACAAAAGTTGTGGGTGTATTAAACATGAGTAAGATCGATGAAAAACCGTTATTCGGTTCTACATAAAAATTTCCAACTATAGAATAACTTGACTTATCGTTTACTAAACCAACTTTTCCAGAGGTATTTGCATGCACTCGGCAGTTTTGATTAAATTACGCGATGATTGAGTTTCAATACAATTGATCTTCAAGATAGGACATTCGTTCACCGGTTGTGAATCACGAAGAGCGTCTTCAGAAAAGGAGCTTGAATCATTGAGTTCTAAACTATTTTGAGTCACTTCAGCTTTCGTACGCGGTACCGATGTTGAGCTAACGTTTCTATTTGTCCTAGGGTTACCATTCTTGTTGTAAAACTGAACATGTGACAAATTCAGTACTGTTTGTTCCTTGCGACTTGGCAAATACTGAACATGAAACTTCATGTTTAGCTGTCTTTGATTACCGTTAATGATTATAGACTGTAACCCTATACCGTACGTGTAACGCTGAATGAAATCTATTCCTAGAACCATTTTCTCGTCTAATTGAGACTGTTTAACAAATGCCACATTTAACCATAAACGACGCAATCTTCGACCATAGGTTCCCACTTGGAAACTTAATCGAACCACTGGGAGTGGTTGAGTTAACTTATCCCCTAATGTGCGCAAAGGAATTGTGGCACGCATTCGCTTAGCAATTGGAAAATTTTGAGGAATAATTTCTCCAGCCAAAACAGAGATCTGCGAACCAGTGTCTAACAATGCATCTACCTTTCTATTAAAAATTTGAATGGGTATCGTGGGCAGTCTGTGATCACAATTTCGTTCGAGCTCGTTTCACTTCAATTGGCCTACCATCACTCCCGATTTCACGCTTATACGTTCACATTTTATGACAAACGAATCGTTTCTAACACCCATATAAGGTTTTTAATGATGTGGTCTTTTTAATTCTCTACATTTTCTCTTCATTTCCCGATGAGATTCAGTATAAATGTCAGCTAAATATAATAATCGTTACACATGAATGGCTTGATCTATTGTTTATACTTCCTCTAACACCAAGGCTTGGACATAATTTGAAGGCAAGGCCTTATACAATAGGCGTGACAATTCTCTCTCTCCCATTTCAGGTCTTACGAACTTCCAGTCTCGTATTAAAGTATATGCGAAGTTATCAGGGGGGAAACGAGGAGGGAGTTGTTTTCTCTTTAATTTTTGTTCAAGCTGACCTTTATATAAATCGTCAGGAAACGCTTGAGAAATCATTTGCTTCAATTCCCGAAACTGCAAATGTTGAATGGCTTCCTTACGACATAAGAACCAATCAAGAGCCGAAGTTTCGAGACAGTCCGCCAGATAAATACATTGCTCCTGGTTGAGCCAATTGAGAGCACGAGCGATGGTCTGATATTCATCAAGGAATTTAGTAACAGATTCTTTAGCACTTCCTTTAAATTTCGGCAATTTCAATACCGGTACACTGGATACTCGATCGTCAGTTTCTTCCCGTGCACTTGATTCATCAAGATTTTGCCTATTTTCTACTTGAGGTTCTTTTGGAGGGGGTGAATTTATTTCTACTGACTTACTCTCGTACAAGGGTAATGAATCCTCTGAGGGAGTCTTTACTTCGTGATTATTTAAAATGTCTTGCCTAATGTTATTATATAACAAAAGTGCAAATGCGTTATCAGCAGTGGGGGAATATTTCACTTGAGGAGGGTGAGGAGCAATTTGCGGATATTTAGGAAAACTTAGATTCTCAATACAAGGTTCTTCATTTATAAACTCTAAGTTTTTCGCCTGAGTCATATGAGAAAGGACTTGGTGTTAGTACGTCACGTGCAGTCTTTTCCTGATAGAGCTCCTTCTTTGCCAATTGTTTAATTTCATCATCGGAATCATTATTTACTTGATTCAGGTGGTGAATTCTCTGGGAGTTTACCCTCCAAGGGTTTTTCCACGTGAAGTGGTGTATCAAATGGAAAATAAACTTCCTCATTCTCGACCACTTCTGAAGCAACTATTTGCTGCTGGTCCTGCTTCTTTAAAGGTGTTGACGCTAACTTAGGGTCAAACTCAAAATCACTCGTAATAATGCCAGGAGATTCTTCGGATGAACTATCTGCACCGTCATTAGAAGGGTTAGTCAGTTTTTCTGGCTTAAGGAAATTTGTTCGTTTCGCGACCACTGGTTTATATTGTGTACTGTCCAAAGGAGTCAAGGATGGCATTTTATTACAAGTTCCTTGAAACTTAGCTAAATTTTCCTTATAACGCTGTGTTTGCGTTATCGGTTGCCTGTCCACAGGAGCCGGTATACTATACTGCTGAGGATGGTCTATCCGCGGTTCAAGTGAAGTAGGTGAACTGGCTACTGGCAAACTGGCCTGCTGCAGTGGCAAATCTGTTGCTTCTTTTGCCATGGGACATAATTCGGAGCGCAAAGTCTTCGTGAGCGCGGCTTTCTGAGCAAGAGATTTTCTACAATATTTTCAACTTGCTTCACCCGATTTTGCAATATACCAAGCATGAAACTTTAGTGGAGATTTCTTAGGTTTGAAAAAGGGGAACCAATGGAAAGACATCTCGAATTACTTCATTAAATTTTGTTTTCACTAATCAAAGAAAAATTATGGGGGATATTTCACTATGAACAATATAATCATATCACCAATTGCCATTAGAAATATAACACAATTGCAATAACGCAACACTTAAGTAATTAACTTAAAATAACATGCACTATGATTATAACACCAAAACATAATTATAAGACACAAAACAGAAAAGGAAGGATGTCATAGCACCACCACAAAATTTTTCGTCCCGAAAAATGAAAAAGGAAGAAGAGCTTTGGACGAGACCCCATTTGTGACGATGTGCAGGTCTCTTTCTTTTTACTTAGCTCGTTAAATTCCACATAATGTAGAGAACTGCTCACGCTAAATCTGTAGCGGTTGTCGCAAAAAATTGATTAAATTACACCATGATTTTCATGGGAGAAGTGGAATATTCTAGGGGAATGACAACATAATTTCTAAAATATTAAGTTTATTACATGCTAGAGTGGTAATATACAACAACATAGAATTTGAATACTCCAACAAAAGTTATTTGATATCTGATAGTTCATTTGATAGTTTGATACCTTAATATAGATCGATTAACAGGCAAGATATTCGGCTTAGTACAAAATTTGTTTTGATTTCGGGCAAGGCTGTTTCAAAATGGCCGCTGAAACTTTTGTACTAAGATGTTTGGTGTTTCACGATGTACCAAAGAAGGTATTGCTCGTCCTATGTTGCCATTTGACAATTCTACTTTCACCCCTCCCTCCAAAATGGAAGATCCTCGTGTTTCACCCATATTTTAGGCTGTCTGTATTGTACATTGACTTTTCACACTTTTCTTATTTGATGCGTAGTTCGCGGGATATTGGCTTGTTACACTCAATTTTAACACTGCGCTTTGTATCTGAACGTGGAACCATTTTCAGCGGCCATTTGAACAGCCCGAAATCAAAACAAATTTTACAACGAAATCAAAAACAATTAAGCTCTTCGGCTTTCCACGATCTATCAAACAAGGTATCACTCGACCTATATTCCCATTTGAAATTTTCAAGTTGGTCCTGGGGCACCATGATGGGGGCCCTGGGCCACCGCGACAATACCATTCCACGTTGCCTATAATTTTTCCTTTTCCAGTTTTTGTTTCATCTTTTTCTATTTAACTTTTTCTGATTAATAAGTACTGGAAATTTTATCTGATACAGGACCATTTTTAATGCCCATCTTGAAAACGATGCCCCATATCAAAAATTGTTTCCTACGAAAATTGTTCAATTTTCCAAGCTCTTCCGATCGACCTATGTTCCCTTATTTTGACTCACCCGATACACACACACACAACTAAAACTTACCAACTGACAATGTGAAAAACATTGATGGTCATAAACAATAAATTGAAGCGTTCTATAAGGAATGAAATTTTTTGAGAAAGCATTCCAAGCTAAGATTTTCACTTCCTTCTCTTCGTTTCTTTAATTTGCAAAACAATACAAAAAAGTTTTAACTTCTTTTTGTGTTGTTACTCAATCGTGGATGAAGACGTAAAACATACTGTCTTTTCTTCTTTCTTTATATATATATATAAACTTCAAAAAAGTCATGCTTAAATTTACAAATATATGATTCATTTTATTATGGCTTGCAAAAATCGGAAAACTATAAAGGGAAGAAAGGAAAATCACGCTACTACCTGCCTTTAGTTGTAAACTATAGCGCCAAAAGTTAGGCTCTTGCAGAAATTGAGAATAAATATTTACCTTTTAAGTGCGTAAATTTTCACTGTCCATGCTTTTTTTTTTAAATGTCATCCTGAAGAAAATAGAATCCGTTTTTAAAAACTGAGATACTTCGTTAGCTCATTTTCCCTACCGATCCTTTATGAACAATAAATAAACATATCATTTTATCGAGAACTTTCGAATAGTAACATAATGCAAGTTGGGTCTAGGTTGAACTAAAAAATAAGTTTTTACTTCTGCTCCCTGCTGTTCCCATATGACAATCTGGAATGGAAACCTTCAAAACAGAGAGGAACCAGTTCATTCAATTTAGAAATCTGGCATCATTGAGTCCTTCGCGACCTCCAGTGCAGTTTGCGGTTGCTAAGCCACAGGGGTTAGAGGAAAGTCTTCCTTCTTCCAGGAAAAATAGTCGCTTATCCATGGCCCCGACTTTATATATATATATATATATATATATATATATATATATATATATATATATATATATATATATACAGCCTTACGACATTGTCAAGGCTCTATATTTGTATTTTACATTTAAAGTTGCAACCGGGTGTTTCCGGCTGCCGTATTCGGTAGCCCGATCATCACCCCTGTTCTTCGCGCGCAGAGTCATTCGAAGAACTGAAAACGTACTCTGTACACAAACAGTTTATGGTTGTGAACTCGGAAAGCCTGGTACTTCTGCTTGTCAAGGTCAAAAGGTGGGAGAAAAAATGATGTGTAGAATGTAAAGAGGATTCAACAGTGACTGATACTTGTAAGAAACATATTCATTTGTAGTTCGTGCACATTCCGCCTGTAGCGCTAGTGTGGCACAACGTATATTGTAACTGTATAATTCTAGAACACCGCTTGTAGGTCTATTGGCGTACGTGACGACCGAAACTATGTTGTCAGCTCTGACTGCGATAAGGCACTGCTGTGCTGATTTTGCTTTCCTTTTTTGTCCTTTGTCATTTGTGAGACGCCAAGCATGTTGTTTTTGCTTGTTGCAAGCGCTGAACGAGTTCCTGCGGAGCGAAGTATTTAAGAAGTTAACTACATATTCTTGTTTTGCGATAAAAATATGATAAGTACTTTGAATTATAATACGGTTTTAAATTGGTTAACTGTTGAAAAAATACGAAAATAAAGCTGTACTTGTAAATGTATATTAGTCGAGGACGTAGCTACTGACAGTGATGCAGGCACGTAGCCAGGATTTCGTGAAGGGGGGGGGTCCGTGACTTGAAATACTGTGGGCATCATAAAAGGGGCCCGATCACTCTAAACTATTTTACTGGAACATATATTGGTTCTTTTAGCCAACATTTCGTAACGATGAGGGGGAGTGACATGAAATTCTGAGGACCCAGTACCTCGATCAATCTAAACTATTTTACTATCAATATATATATTGGTTTGTTAGGACAATAAAATGAGGATATGTTGGCAAGTATTTTAATAACAAACTATGAAGACATTTCAAGCAAAATAATAAAAAAAGTATTGAAACAGATTTTGCAATATTTACGTCCTTCTCCTCTTTATTCAAATATAAAAAATTTCCTTTCGTTATTACCTCAATTATTATAAAAAGTACATACTGAATACTGTCTCGTAAACTATCTTTTAATATAAATAAAATAAAGAGTTTGTTTGTGTGTTTGTGTCTGTCTTTTTGTGTGCGGCCTGGGAACCAGACGAGTGGACCGAGAGTTACCAAATTTTTTTCAGGGGTACCTTGGCCCAGGCCCCAGATCAAGACGCAGCGATTTTTTTTTTTCAAATTTCGAAGCAGTGGGCTCTCAGGGGTCTTTTACCGGAACCGGCTTGGGAACCAGACAAATTGACCGAGCGTTACCAAATTTTAGTCACGAATACCTTGGTCAAGGCTCCAGACCAGAGTAAACGTTTTTGTCGAAATTCGAACCAGGGGTCTCAGGGGGGCGTTTACCGGAACATGTAAAGGTAGTAGAAAATGACCGATATTTTACTATTTATTTATTTAACAATCACCAGATACAGCTCAGAGGCCATTTTGCATTGAATATCCAACAACATTGACAATGCAAAGGATTTGGGAAGGTATCGCCCAGGGCCAGTTTAGTAGGTGCCATCCCTGCTTTCGCCTGGTAGGACTGAGGGAAACTCTGGAAAACTTCAGTCAGGATGGTAGGCAGCGGGATTCGAAGCCACGACCTCCCGAATGCGAAGCCAACGCTCTACCACTTGAGCTATTAGTGTCGAATTCTTATTTTCGCGGTCGCTGAAATCAATGGTGAAACTCCAGTCGCATTAACTTCCAAATTCACGCTATCCGGCTCCGGGCCGGGGGTCACCGGAGGGGGGTGAGATACCAAGACATATAAAAGTAATTCAAAATGACCGATATTAGTGTCAAATCCAGAGTTTTCGCGGTCGCTGAAATCAATGGTGACACTTCCATTAGCTATGACTTGCAAGTATGCGGTCCGGGAGTCAGCGGGGGGTGGATACCGAGGCATGTAAAAATATCCCAAAATGACCGATATTAGTATCAAATCCATAGTTTTCGCTGTCGCTGAGATCAATAGTGATACACCCACAGGCGTTGACTTCATGTCTTCAACATAAACATCTTAGTATAATAATAATTGTAATATCCACCTCTTTTCTCTTCCAAACCCTTTTCTTCCCTTCTAGATCACAATCAAAAACGCTGAAATATGTATCTAATTATTGGGATTACAGAGTAAGATTTATAATAATATTGTACAGTTAGTACTTTGGTCCATCCCGTCAGTTACTCCGCACGAAACTCTTGAAAGAAACTGAATTTGACTTCTGTTTTTTGCAATTGATAGCTAAAGTAATTATCTCGAAAGCGTTCGTTAGTAGAGGATCATAAACCAGGAGGTTGTGGATCAGAAACCAGGAGTGGTAGAAATCAACCATTTTGGCTTTTACGGTGATCCTGTAAACCAAAAAGGGTAATAGTTAGCAAGAAACGGTTTCCGGCAGTCGATTTAGCATTCCAAGGATACCTTTCAACTCCATCCTTAATACTGTATTGAAATAGAAAGTGGCAGAAATAAACAAGTCCCCGCTTTAACATTGAATGGGGAAAAACGGTAATATATAGTGAGAAGCAGTTTTGGGAAATTGACTAAAATTTCCAAGAACACCTTTCATTTCTATCCTTAACACTGATAAAACTAGAAGCGGTAGAAATCAACAATTTTCGGTTTATTTTTCATTACTGTGGAGCAAAAGCTGTAATAAATAGTTAGAAGCTGTTTTCGACAATCGACGGAGCATCCCAGGAATACATTTTGTCTTTCCATAACACTCTAATAAAATCAGAAATGACAGGGTGTCTACTAAAATTCCAAAATGAAATTTCATGACCTTTTCTTTAACAAACCATTAAATTTAGTAACATTCTCAAAAGCAAATTTGGGTGCGACTTGAGCCAATTTTCACGCACGTGATACAAGCGTGCTTTACTTGTGATTTGGTGGCGTCTAAAACCATATGCGTTTTTGATAGTGAATTTTGACATTTTATAGAACAACATTTAGAATATACAGATAAAATGAATCGTGACCCAAAAGCAAAATTTCTTGACTTTCATGACCATTTTCTGATTTCGTGACTTTCTTTAATCCTTTTCGTAACCAATAGACCCCCTGGTAATCCAGTATGACTTCCAGGTTCAATGTAATATACATAGAATATGACCTATAAGAGACAGCGAGACGAGTTTTTTTTTAAAAAATGAGTTAGCGTTCTTAAAATAGGTACCATCTCCTCTTTTACCCTGTAATCAAACGTAATTATTAGAAATCAACCACTTCCGGTTTTAACGTCCATCGTTGTACAGTCTTGTTCAAGAAAAATTGACCACTCACCCTGCTATGAAAGATGATATTCTTGCAACCCCAAATGGAAATTATAATGCTGTGGCTCTTAATAAACTTCTTAGTCGACCAAACAAAATTCACATTTATTTGATTTAATTCTAACTATAGGTAAGACCACAGGCTTTTCAAAGAGAGATGAGTGGCAATGTTTTCTTGAACAATACTGTACATGACAAACGGCAATAGATAGGCACGGTTTTTGTATTCGATTAAGCGTCCCTAGAATATATTCCATCTCCACTATAATCACTAGTAAATAACACTAAGTGGTAGATATCTACTACAACTTCTGGTTTCAATTTTAATTGAAAAATATTGCGTGGTCCTGTTTACTGTCTTTAAATAATTTTGTTTTAAATGAGAAGTCCTAAAGCCAAATTTCATGTTTGTAACTTTCAGAGATTCTGAGATACCGATATGCTATTATATGAGTAATAATTCCTATTCTCACCTTTTCCTTCTCCTTTATTACTAAGATATAAAAGAAATCGTGAAACACGTGTTAAATAATTTTAAATTGGAAATCCAAATACCAAATTTTAATTTCCCAGTCCTATACGTTTCGGAGATGAGGGTATCTTATTAAAATAACTCTCACCCCAATTCCTCCTCTTTTCGTGAAGTTTCAAAAATATTTTTTACAAGGGAACCTTTCGAAAATGATAGTTGCAGTGAAAGATGTGGTCTATGCCAATTGGAAGAGCTGTAACAGAGATGAGCATTCCTAAAAAATTAGCTGCCCATAGCAATAGGTTCAAGAAATATAAGGGGTGGAAGTTCGGGAAACAGCAAGGTTGGACAAGGGGGAAAAGTGCAAATTCCGCAAAAAGGAGGGCATGGCAAAATACAATGCTGACAAATGATGTATAGAAAGAGATTTGCCACAATAGGGAACAAATGAAGACCACCAGTGGGGTTAACAGTGTTGCCAACTGCAATGAAAAGTACATGTTTTGCAAAGAGCACTATATGAAGTGAATGCAATATTCAGTGTCAACCTGTCATGTAGAACATAAGATATGGCGTGTATAATCAGTGGTACAATCTAACAAAAGAGAATAGAAAAAAACAGAAGTACGAAAAATACTGAAAAGACGGAGTTGGCCATAATGCGCCACATTTGATCACGAGCTGTGCATATTAGAATGAACAAAACAAGAAACACCGACTATGCAGGAACACCGACTGAGTGATTGAGGCAATGTCAAGTCGGGGAACATGAAATGGTTGGGTTGAGCCAACAGCCGATAATAGAAGTATTGAACATTATGTCATGATTGGGCCGCATGTGGGAATATACAGGGTGTCCCACCAAACTTTGAGACCTGAAAGATTCGCGAAACGAACAAAAATGTGACGGATCCAGTTGTGCAGAAATGTACCAATGTCAGGGGTTGATAAAAGTGTGTGAGAAGCAAGTGCCCCCAGGATCCCCATCATAGGGCCCCAGGAGCCAACTTCAAATTTTCAAATAGCAACAGGGACCGAGTGGTACCTCTCTCGATAGATAATGGAATGTGCAACAACATCTATAGGAAACATTTGCTATATGGAGCATGTTTTTCAAAATGGCCGCCACAAATATATCTTGTGTCTTAACATGGCATCGAACATTGTGACCTCAAATTGCTGCGAAGCGAAAAGAGATGTTGCAAATCCAATTGCACAGGAATGTACTCATGTCGAGGGCCAAGAAAACTTTGTAAGAAGCAAGTCCCCCAGGGCTCCCATCATAAGGCTCGAGGGGTCAACCGCAACATTTCAAATGGGAACAGGGGGCAGATGATATTTCTCTGGATAGATACAACACCGCCTATAAGAAACATTTGATATATGAAGCCCGGGTTTCAAAATGGCCGCCAAAAATGCACGTTGTTCTTGTCACCGAGCAGATACTTTTGGTGGCCATTTTGAAATCCCATATAGTAAATATTTCTGATATGCGTTGTTGCATATTCCAAGATTTATCGAAAGAAATATAACTCGACCGATGGTGCTATTTGAAATTTTGACGTTGGCCCCTGGGACACTATGATGGGGGACTTGGGGGCACTTGCGTCTCACAGAAGTTTGTCGCCCGCTAACATGGGTACATTCCTGCACAACTGGACGTGTTAATTTTTTTTTTTTTTTTTTTTTTTTTTGCTTTGAAACTATTTCAGTCGCAGAGTTAGGTGGAATACTCTGAATATATCATATAGGCGATGATAGTATTGCAGACAGCAACACACAGCAGATCAAGCCTTTGATTATGTTTGCTTTCTACGGGTGTGGATATGTGATAGAAAGACCACCAAAGGTTCCGACACCACTAGAGTACTGTTTCGAGACATTCACAGGCGATCATTGTACCATGTGTGACGGATTGGCAGTATTCCTCTGTGCTCACTGCAAATGCATCTTCTGTTTGGACCATTGTATCATCGAACAACTGCACGTACAATGTGGACGAGCATGTATAAATGATGAGAAGGCTAATGCCTGTTGCCGGAATTTTCTTTTTGTGAAGCGAGTGGGCTAACCATCCTAGAATTGTCTGGATTTTCATCGCCAGTGATGCCAACTTTGGAACTCGTTTTTCTTTTTGACTCTAGGTACGTCGGTTTCCTGCATAGTTGCTGCTTTCTTGGTTTGTTCATTCCAATATGCACAGCTCGTGATCAAATGTGGCGCATTATGGCCAACTCCGTCTTTTCAGTATTTTTCGTACTTCTGTTTTTTCTATTCTCTTTTTGTTAGATTGTACCACTGATTATACACGCCATATCATATGTTCTACATGATAGGTTGACACTGAATATTGCATTCACTTCATATAGTGCTCTTTGCAAAACATGCACTTTTCATTGCAGTTGGCAACACTGTTAACCCCACTGGTATCCTTCATTTGATCCCTATTGTGGCAAGTCTCTTTCTATGCATCACTTGTCAGCATTTTATTTTGCCATGCCCCCCCCTTTTTTGCGGAATTTGCACTTTTACCCCTTGTCCAACCTTGCTGTTTCCCGAACTTCCACCCCTTATATTTTCTTGAACCTATTGCTATGGGCAGTTAATTTTTTGGGAATGAACATCTCTGTTACAGCTCTTTCAATTGGCATAGGTCACATCTTTTCACTGCAACTATCATTTTCGGAAGGTTTCCCTTGTTAGTGGTACCCAACGTCACAAATCCTATGTAGGTGTAAATTCAAAGTTTCTAGGCAGTCCCTAGAAACAGTGGCTCCTAATCTAGGGGTGCGAGTCTCTGACAGAACTAAATTTAAAATTACAAATATTACGAATGTTGTAACAAACATTAAATTAAATATTTAAACACGAAATAACTATTCTGTAAGAAATAGTAGTAATCGCCCCACTTGGTCCTCACTTTGGACTTTGACCCCGACCTTTGTGACGTCATAGGTCAAAGGTCAATGACCTTGGGCCCAGGGTCAATGACCTAGGGGTACCTAGGACCACCCCCTCTAAATTTTGGCAGGGGTACCTTGGCCCACCCCCTAAATTTTGGCAGGGGTACCTAGGACCACCCCCTTAAATTTTGGAAATTGCCAAATCTAAAAATTTGGTATGGTAGCCTAGGACCACAGTATGTACCTCTAACAGTATTGGGTGTCTATGTCGTTCCCTTTTATGGGTAAAAAATTGCCAAAAAGTCAAATTTCGGGGGTTTTTGACCTAATTTATCCCCTTTGATGAGGTGTTATTACCCTATATGGTTATATGGGCGTATACAGGGGTCCATTCCCTTTCATAGCATATGGGTATATTAATGCACCCCTTGAAATTTTTGGGAGGGGTACCTTGGCCCACCCCTTCAATTTTGGAAATTGCCCAATTTAAACATTGGGTATTATAGTATAGGACCCTAATATCTATTATGATAAATTTGGGTGGTCCACCTCATTCCCTTCTAGGGGTACAAAATTGCCAAAACTATAAACGTAAGCAATACGTTATACCACGTGTTTGGTTTTTGGCTCAATTTATCCCCTTTGATGAGGTGTTATTACCTTATATGGTTATATGGTCATGTATAGGGGTCCATTCCCTTTTATAAGATGTGGGTATATTTGTGCACCCCTTGAAAAATTTGGGAGGGGCACCTTGGCCCACCCCTTAAATTTTGGAAATTGACCAATTTAAACATTTGGTATTATAGTACAGGTCCTCAATATGTATCATGATAAATTTGGATGGTCTACATCGTTCCCTTTTAGGGGTACAAAAATTGCCAAAATATAAACGTTGTACCACGTGTTTGTTTTTTTGGTCCATTTTATCTCCTTTGATGAGATCCTATGATTACAAGGGGTCCATATCCTATCATAAGACATGGGTATATTGTTGCACCCTTCTTAAATTTTGGCAATGGGGGTCCACTGAAATTGTCCAATTGAAGCATAGTACAGGACCTCAATATGTTTCGGTGGTCCTATTTTCAAATTTTTAAGTACAACCATGTGTTCGGTTACTGACTCAATGTATCCTCTTTGATAAGGTATGGACGGTATCTCCTTTCAATTTGGTAGTACCCTTCGGGTGTAGTACGGTCACGTGATCAATGATTTGGTTTTCGATGCGCGACGAGGTCCCTGGTCAATGTTCTCTAGGAAAGATTCTTGGCATTTAAAACTTTTTTTTTCAACTTTTCAAACTAAAAAAAATGAAAACAAAAATTGAAACGAAAAAATTTCGAAACAAAAATGTTCAAACAAAAATTTTAAACAAAAAATTCGAACATTTTTTAAACTTAAATTTCAAACAAAAAGTTTTTTTAGTTTGAAACAAAAAAATTTTAAACAAAAAAAATTGGAAACGAAAAATTTCAAAACAAAAATTTCGAACAAAAAAAATTTAAACAAAAAATTTTGCAACAAAAAAATTAAAAATTTTCAAACGAAAAAAATTTCAAACAAAATTTTGAAACAAAAAATTTCAAACAAAAAATTTGGAAACGAAAAAAAAATTGAAACGAAACATTTTCAAACAAAAAATTTTGAAAGAATAAATTTACAAACAAAAAAATTTCAAACAAAAATTTGAAAAAAATTTGAAAAAAAAATTTCAACAAAATTTTTGAAACAAAAATTTCAAAACAAATTTGAAACGAAAAATTTTCAAATAGAATTTAAATCAAACAGTGATCAGCTTTCACGGTTAACCGTTAAACTTTATCCGGTTTTTAACTATTCGATTAACAAATAAACGGTTTTCAACTATTCGATTAACAAATAAACGGTTTTCAACTACTCGATAAACAGATGAACTGTTTCTTTCCTTTTCACACCAGTGAGTGCAAGAATTTACAAACTAAAACAAAAAAAAATTGTACTCGCTTTAAATGCGCATCATTTTTGAAACAAGGTGTTAGTGTTCATCATGGATACACAGTGTTAACATCCATTTACCTGTATTCTCGCAGGGCCTAGTGGGTGTGGAAAAACGTATTTTGTGAAGCGATTACTGTCACATCTTCCAACCATGATCAATGCAAAATTTCGTAAGATATACTGGTATTATGCAGAATGGCAAGACGTGTATGCAACAATGCCAGTTCCAGTAGAATTTTACGAAGGACTTCCACGAATGAAAGATTTTCAGCCTCAAGATGGACCACATTTGATTATTATTGATGACCATATGCGAGAAGTGAATAGTGATATTGTTGATATGTTCACAAAAGGATCACATCATCGAAATATTAGTGTGATTTTTATAACACAAAATGTATTTCATCAAAGTAAAGCAAATAGAAATATGAGTTTAAATTGTTCGTATTTGGTGTTGTTTAAAAATCCACGTGACAAGTCACAAATCAAGCATATGAGTTATCAAATCATGCCTGAGCATCCACTGTTTCTACAAGAAAGTTATGCAGACGCAACAAGAAATCCACATGGTTATTTACTGATGGATCTTAACACTTTGAGCGCCAAGGGTCAAAATCAGAATTTCCCTCTTGGGACCAACTACGTATTTCCTGTTTTCCCTTATTTGGCCGTGTGCATAAATTGTATGCACAAAAAGTTTTTACCTGTGGGCCATGTGCATATATTTTCTACACGATTCAGTGTACAGATTATAGGCTTGTGTAGAGATTTTCTATACAATTATCGTTGAAACAAATGTACAAATATTTCGTACTGGTCCCAGGGAACAGCAGATAGCAATAGACCAATAATTACTCAAAAGTTGGTACCACTGCAGGCAATCAAAGTCCATTGTCTTTAGAAGCTGAATTGTAGTGCATTTCAGTTAACATTACACTGTTGTGAGAAACACCTGCTCCGTGTAGTAATTCTTTTTCACTTCAATATGGCAAACGAGGACGCAGTAAGAGATATTTTAGAAGGAATGGAAAGTGATATGAGAGACTTGAGCGAAGAATTATTTACTAACATCACTAATTCAGATAATCCTCCTTTCTCACCACCTGAAACTGTGTATGATTCTTCTAGGGTGATGAATATGAAGATACCCTTAAGGCATGCCGGAAAAGAAGACATGAGTCAGAGAATGGTGAATCGATATTTAGTGGCCATCAATTGAGTGATTCCGAAATAGACCCAGAGGAGATCGAATCTGGGACTAGTTGCACAAAAGAAATTGTGTGATATCCAGTATTTGGAAACCTGCATGAGTTCGAATATGATTTTGACGGTGGTGTGACGGGCGAGGTTATTGATATTTTGCAAGGTACAAAAGACGTGCTATAGTACTGTGAGCTATTTGTTGATGACTCAGTATTGGACTTAATTGTAACTGAAACGAACAGATACGCAGATCAATGTATTACTTCTCACATTGAAAACGAAACGTCAACTGATCATGCAAGATTGTCCATGTGGTATGATACTGATAAGGGTGTAATACTCCAGTTTTTAGGTTTGATTTTGTGCATGGGGTTGGATGTAAAATAAATATTAGGAAATATTTATCCAAAAGTCCACTATATGAAAACAATATTAGTAAGTGTATGCCTCGACACCGGTTTGAACTACTTAGTATGTTTCATTTCTCTGATAACGAATCAGTGGAAAATAAATCTAACCGAATGCATAAGATCAATCCCCTTGTTGCCATGCTGAATGAAAAAATCAAGACTGTTTACATACCCGAACAAAATGTATGTATTGATGGGAGACTTAGTTTCAAGCAGTACATGCGAGGTAAGAGACAAATACGGGCTGAAATTATTCAAGCTTTCCGTCAAGGGTGGATCCACTTGGTACGTAAAGCTCTACGGAGGAAAGGAGGCCAAATCATCAAAGCAAGCAATGTCAACTAAGATAGTAATGGAAATGATGAGTCCATTATTGAATGCCGGTAGAACGTTGTTCACAGACAATTTTTACAAAAGTTTTGTTTTGACTAACGAACTCAATGACAATCAAACACATTTGATAAGAGCCTTAGGAAGAAACGGGTAGGTAATCCAAAACCTGTAGTTTCAGCGAAACTCTAAAAAGGTGAAATGATCACTCTGCAAAGCAATATCAATGTAATCGTTGGGAAGTGGAGGGATAAGCGTGATGTTTTATTTGTTTCCACAAAATACGTGCTAACCATGACAGAAGTTACATACAAGCACAACAAAAATACCATCTACGATTTTGGAATAGAATGAATCAAAAATCGTATATTGATTTGTCCAACCAAATGGCTTCTAATGGAACAACAACCCAGAAGGGAGTGAAGACACAGTTCATTCAGATGCATGCGAGCCGACTACGTGGGTTCTCCGGAGCTCAGACACCCACTCAAATAATATTGTGGGTGCGCTGGACCCACAAGATTTTTAGTTTGGACCCGGGTTTGAACCCGTTTCTCTTGCGTTTATGTCAGCCTTTTTACCACAGAGCTAGGTGAACCCCAAATTATATTTATAGTACCGGTATATTTTACTCTATGACAGAATAGTCGTTTATAAGATAAGGGCTATAAGATATAACTAAAAATAAATCAAATCAGATATAGAGACTTCCCTGAAAACACATAACACGTCCTGGCATTGATATACATCCACATAAATTTTGGAAAGTCGGCGCCGTTGTTCCGATGGGCAACCTACTCGAAGAAAACACATTCTCCAAACATCAGGTAAGAAAAGACGTTATTCTACAGAATGCTATACACCAAGCTGTCTTAGCGCTATGGAAGAGCAGATGCAGCGAAGCACTAAGCAAGTTTTAACTGTGTGTCGCGGATGTTTAAAAGGCAAAGCGACTAGTCAAGATTGTTTCTTTGAAAAACACATTGTAACTGAAACATTGAAAGCAATGGTGATATTTCCTGCTAACTCTGAGATAAACTGAGACTTGTTCTTATATTTTCTTAAGAGAAAATCTTTATCTCTTCGTTTATAAAAAATAAGGATGAACATTTAGAAAAAAATATACTTTTCGAAATGTTATCTCCAAACACTTTGTAATTTCGAGCAGTATAAGAAGTTATGTAGCAACACTTTTGAAAAAAATTATCGTAAATTTCAATAACACGAAAATTTACTTCGCAATTTTATCCCAGGGGCCATGTGTATATAATTTATCCACACTCGTATTTTCGCAAAAAAAATATCATAAGCTATAGTCAAATGTATAGAACAACAACAAAATTAATATTTCTGAAGAAACAAAGAAGAAAAAAAACAGACTCGAAACAGGAAAAAATGAACCATATGCCTTGGCCTCCAGGAGAAAACCAAAATGTGCATAAGATATATGCAATGGCCCCCAGGAACAGACCAAGTGTGCATAAAATATATGCACATGGCGCTTAAAGTGTTAAACAAGATACACCCGATGAAATGCGATTTCGTACAAATATTTTTCCCGACGATTTGCATCATTATGTTTACGTACCAACAAAACATGTTTAAATTATTGTGCATGTGAAAAGAATGATTTAGTCTGTCACGATGTCTCCTACAGTGAAACACGCTGATCTGCTACGTGCTCTGCACAAAGCTAAACCAAGATTGCGTAAAGCTATTATTGCCAATGCAGACGCTTCATTAATTCATAGTATTTGTGAATGTTGTTATAATGTCTTAAAAGGCAATGTTCCACTGACAAGTGCGCAGAAGTCAAGATTAAAGCGTTACAAGAACACGCTCCGCTATCTGGTGGACAATACAAAATCATTGGATAAAAAGAAGAAACATTTAGCCGTACAACAAGGAGGATTCTTACCTGCATTACTTGCACCTATTGTAGGAAGTGTGTTATCCAGTATTTTGTTTAAACAATAAACATCATGGAACATAGCAAGAAGATGGTTTTAGTGCCACCAGAAATGCTTCAACGAATGCATGCATCATCATCCCGTGTGAGTGAAAATCGAGAATCTAATCTCGATCGTGAAATGCAATCTATATTGAATACATCGTATCCAAGTGATGAAGAAAAATGGAATCAGTACAATAGAATATTACAGAAATATCTTTATGTGATACGTAAACAAGAAGAACCAATACCACTTACAATTACATCAACGAAACCTAATGGTGACGTCCCGAATGTTGACGATAGCACGAAACAAGAAATTTTAGCCGCAATACCACAAATGTATCGTAAGAAAGCCGAACTACTATTCCGTCGTTTAAAACAAGATGACGCAATTACGTGGGATCATAAAGGAACAGTGTACATCAACGACAATAAACTACATGGATCCAATATTGTAGATTTAATGTGCGATGTGACTCGACCGAGGAAACATTCTAATCCTCAAGGCTGGGAATTGTTTTGCAACTACCTTGCATCGTCAAACACACCTCAAGAATTGATTGGTAATCCACGAAGATTAAACTATATTGTCAAGCATAATAGTACAACAGCATCTGAAGGATCTGCACCACCAAAACCGGCACCTGAATTATTTTCTTCCGGAGAAGAAGAAGAAGAAGAAGAAGATGATGATGATGTTTTAGAAGTCCGACCAAAAAGAAAACGTATCATTCCACAATGGTCAACGTACAAACCATGAACAAAAAGTTGAAATCCATTTATTACAATCCAGCACATCCTGCATCGTTTTCTACTGCAAAGAAATTATGGCAAGCCACAGGAAAATCTATACCTCTAGCCAAAATAAAACTTTGGTTAAACAAACAACCTACCTACACGTTACATCGTCCTGTACGTCGTCGTTTCCGTAGAGATTTTTATCTTGTCAACAATATTGATGATCAATGGGAATGTGATTTAAATGATTTACAATCACTTCAAAACTATAATGACAATTACCGCTATATTCTTACAGTGATTGATGTGTTTAGTCGGTACGGGTGGGCTGTACCACTAAAATCAAAAAGTGCCGAGGATATAGTGAATGCATTTGAAATGATTTTCCAGGACAGGAAACCAATTGTACTACGTAGTGATCAAGGAACTGAATTTACCAACAAGACAGTACAAAAGTTTTTCAGGAAACACAATGTGCAACATGTTACAAGAAAGGATCCAGATATTAAAGCCAGCATCGCAGAAAGATTTAATCAGACATTGAAACATCGTATGTGGAAATACTTTACCAAATATCAAACATACAATTACATCAAAGTATTGCCTTTACTTGTAAAAGCATACAATGAAAGTCGGCATTCCAGTATTAAAATGGCACCTGCAAACGTTTCTCAGGACAATTTACTGGAGGTGTGGCATAACTTATACGACAAAAAGCTACAACGTTCAAAACAAGATACGGATTTATCTGTTGGTGATACTGTTCGTATAAGTAAAACAAAACGTATCTTTGACAAGGGTTACTCGAGAACTGGACTTGGGAAATATTCAAAGTAAAAGCCATTGTACCAAGAAACCCACCAGTGTATCGACTAGAGGATTTAAATCATCAACTTATCGATGGTGTTTTCTACAGAGAAGAATTACAACCAGTACCGCTCCCTTCGACGTTCCTCATCGATAAAATATTACGTACAAGAACAAATGGTCGCAGAAAGGAGTATCTCGTCCAGTGGAAAGGATATCCTTCCTCATTCAATTCGTGGATACCTGCAACTTCATTGAAGAAGAAGAAGAATGGAACCTGATCAAGATTTTTACGTTACACTTCCCAGTAATAGTTCCATGGATTATTTTCCAGAAAATACATTGACTTCATATATTACGAAATTACAACGACGTGTAGAGTTTCGCCAGAAATGGGATGTGGCAATTGTAGAGATTCATTATCCACATTCTTTGCTGAACATTAACAGTGAAAACAATAAAATATATTACAAATCATCAAGTAGTAATGATCAAGAACCGTGGAAGGTTGTAACGATCCCTGTACGCTATTATAACAATATACGGGATCTTATTCATGCAATTAATATACATCATAAAGAAACCAATTTATTTATATCTCATGACGCAACTAATAATATATGCCTCATAAGACATCCCAAAAAGGAAATCCATACTTCTGTACAAATCTCACCAAGTGTTAGTTTAATGCTTGGATTTGAACCGAAAAGTGATTTAAAAGATATGGAAAAGGGACAATATACACCGGATGTACGATTAGGCTTACCATCACAAATGTACGTCTATTGTGACATTATTGAATCTGTCATTGTTGGAGATACAATGGTACCCTTGCTACGAATTGTCAACATGGATCCTGTGAATCATACTTTTGGAAGTCATGCAGTACAAATCTTTAATCCTGCACATTATGTTCCGGTGGAAAAAATGAATTTTGAGCAAATACAAATCGATATAAGGGATAGCACAGGTCATCGTATGCCATTCACCTTTGGAACGGTGTGTACAAAACTACATTTCCGTCGTCGTCGTCATGACTGATCCGTATTTGCAATACTACCAAAAACAAGCGTTGTCTGGTATCGGCAACGTCTATGTGGGAAGTCCCTATCAAGCAGGACATGGCATTGGAAGTTTCCTTGGTGGCTTATTTCGTTCAGTGTTACCACTTGTGAAGCAAGGCGCTAAAACTGTGGGAAAAGAATTATTAAAATCAGGTGCCAATATGATTAATGATGTTGTGATCTCGAATCAACCGCTGGAAGAATCGTTTCATCAACGTATGCAAGAGGCAAAATCAAATTTACAAGAAAAAGCTAAAAATAAGTTGAAAACTATGCTGGGAAGTGGATATCATAAACGAAAATGGGATGACTGCTCTCAGTTTGAGGTTGACCTTCCAACGATCAACAACACCATCAATCCTACAAAGAGACGTAAATTATCACATAAGAAGAAGAAGAAATCATTGGCATCGTCACCAGATATTTTTGATTAATTCAACGATGGCTTTCTTACATCATCAATCCTGTGAATGTGTAAAAAGTGAATTGGACATTTTTTCAACGTTGCCCACGCAAACCAGTGTTCTGGACAATCGTATTATAGGCTACAAACCAATTAGTTCAATAGCTGAAAATTCACCAATAGAATTTGTAGTGAGTGGTAGCAGTGATGAATATATTGATTTGCCACAAACCTTATTGTACATCCAAGCACAAATTGTGAAACCAGATGGTTCCTCCTTCATCAATACGGATAAAGCAATTGCACCTGTCAATGATTTTCTAAATGCTATGTTTAGTGAAGTACAAATCTACTTGAACAATAAACTGATTTCATTTCCGTCACATAATCATCCATATCGTTCGTACATGGAAAAACTGCTCAATTATAGTGATGGAGCTAAAAATACACATTTACAAACAGCAATGTGGTTTCAAGATACGGCTGGTCATATGAACGCAACCACAAGTGAGAACAAAGGATTTCAACAATGCTATGAACTGACAAAACAAAGTATGAAATTCGATATGATTGGACATCTTCATTGTGACATTTTTAATCAAGATAAATTTTTAATTCATGGAGTGGAATTACGTGTGAAACTTATTCCTGCAAAACCAAACTTTTGTCTCATGGCCGGTGAAAGTGGTGTCAGTGCAAAAATCAATATTCTAGATGCATCGTTGCAGGTGAAAAAAGTCAACATTAGCCCTAGTGTTAAATTGGCACACAATAAAATTTTACAATCTACACCGGCAAAGTATCCTCTGACAAGGGTTCAAATGAAATCATTTACCATCCCGAAGGATATACAATCCAAAACTATTGATAACCTGTTTATGGGAACATTGCCAAATCGTATTATTGTAGGATTTACATCGAATGAAGCATCCAGTGGAACTATTACCACCAATCCATTTGAATTTCAACATCTAAACATTAATTTCTTTACACTGTACGTGGATGGAAAAGCTGTACCTTCAAAACCATTGCAACCCAACTTTGAAGAAAATCTCTACATTTCATCGTACCACACATTGTTCTCAGGCTCTGGCATACATTTTACCAATACTGGAAATACAATTTCAAGAGCCGACTACAAGAATGGATATACACTGTTTGTATTTGACCTAACTCCCGATTCTTCTGCTGGAGATTGTCACTATTGGAATTTACAACGACATGGAGCCATCCGATTGGAAGTTCATTTCCAAGAGAAATTAGCAGCACCTGCAAACTGTATTGTGTATGGAGAGTTTTCCTCACTCCTAGAGATCGACCACCAGCGCAACATTATCCTGGACTTTTAAATTACAAGGTACGTATACGTTATGTATCATTTCCATTCACGATGTTGAATACATTACAATTAGCTAGTGCTTTACACGGTAGTCCGTTGTTCAGAAATCATTTTACCGGGGTATTTGCAAGCGATGAGTTGCCCTCACGGATTTCTCTTCCTCTGGCAATGATTGTAAATACAGATCCATCCACAAAACTAGGAAGTCATTGGATTGCAATTTATATTGATCATCGCGGTGTTGGAGAATATTTTGACAGCTATGGCCTTCCTCCTTATGTACCACAACATGTTGCATTCTTAAAACTTCATTGTATGTACTATAAATATAATAATAGCCAAATGCAAAGTCTTGGTTCATCCGTATGTGGCTATTATGCTTATTTTTATTTGTGCTGTAAAGCCCAAGGAAAATCTCTGCGTGAAATTCAATACTTGTTCACAACAGTACCCACGGTTAATGATCGTAGACTGCTGCAATATACCTTCCAGGTAATTTTATCATATTTATCATTGCAAATGTATTGTTTAATCATCATCTATTTCTATACTAATCATCTTTTTCCTCGTTCTTTTTTACAGAATTCACAATACGAAGCTTTGCAAACGGGTGCTATGCTGCAAAACATGGAAACAAATCATTACAATCAAGAAGAGGAGGCGGTCTAATGAAGAAATCCAGCTCAATATACAAACATTGTCAATAAGAAAGAAAAAGAAGAAACCAGAAATATGAATAAAATACAATTTATACTTATTTATGTGTTTTTATTGTTCATTCCACATACAACGTTATCAGATTCTCCTAAAGAACTGTGCGATATAAGACGAGAACCCTGGACAAAGTTTCCACCTAATTCCTAGAGAACATTGACCAGGGACCTCGTCGCGCATCAAAAACCAAATCATTGATCACGTGACCGTACTACACCCGAAGGGTACTACCAAATTGAAAGGAGATACCGTCCATACCTTATCAAAGAGGATACATTGAGTCAGTAACCGAACACATGGTTGTACTTAAAAATTTGAAAATAGGACCACCGAAACATATTGAGGTCCTGTACTATGCTTCAATTGGACAATTTCAGTGGACCCCCATTGCCAAAATTTAAGAAGGGTGCAACAATATACCCATGTCTTATGATAGGATATGGACCCCTTGTAATCATAGGATCTCATCAAAGGGGATAAAATGGACCAAAAAAACAAACACGTGGTACAACGTTTATATTTTGGCAATTTTTGTACCCCTAAAAGGGAACGATGTAGACCATCCAAATTTATCATGATACATATTGAGGACCTGTACTATAATACCAAATGTTTAAATTGGGCAATTTCCAAAATTTAAGGGGTGGGCCAAGGTACCCCTCCTGGGGGTGCACAAATGTACCTATGTCTTATGATAGGGAATAGACCCCTATACATAACCATATAAGGTAATAGGACTTCATCCAAGGAAATAAATTGGGCCAAAATACCAAACACGTGGTTGTACTAAAATTTTGGCAAATTTGTACCCCTAGAAGGGAACAAGGTGGACCACCCAAATTTATCATAATACATGTTAGGGTGCAGTACTATAATACCAAATGTTTAAATTGGTCAATTTCCAAAATTTAAGGGGTGGGCCAAGGTGCCCCTCCCAAATTTTTCAAGGGGTGCACAAATATACCCACATCTTATAAAAGGGAATGGACCCCTATACATGACCATATAACCATATAAGGTAATAACACCTCATCAAAGGGGATAAATTGAGCCAAAAACCAAACACGTGGTATAACGTATTGCTTACGTTTATAGTTTTGGCAATTTTGTACCCCTAGAAGGGAATGAGGTGGACCACCCAAATTTATCATAATAGATATTAGGGTCCTATACTATAATACCCAATGTTTAAATTGGGCAATTTCCAAAATTGAAGGGGTGGGCCAAGGTACCCCTCCCAAAAATTTCAAGGGGTGCATTAATATACCCATATGCTATGAAAGGGAATGGACCCCTGTATACGCCCATATAACCATATAGGGTAATAACACCTCATCAAAGGGGATAAATTAGGTCAAAAACCCCCGAAATTTGACTTTTTGGCAATTTTTTACCCATAAAAGGGAACGACATAGACACCCAATACTGTTAGAGGTACATACTGTGGTCCTAGGCTACCATACCAAATTTTTAGATTTGGCAATTTCCAAAATTTAAGGGGGTGGTCCTAGGTACCCCTGCCAAAATTTAGGGGGTGGGCCAAGGTACCCCTGCCAAAATTTAGAGGGGGTGGTCCTAGGTACCCCTAGGTCATTGACCCTGGGCCAAGGTCATTGACCTTTGACCTATGACGTCACAAAGGTCGGGGTCAAAGTCCAAAGTGAGACCAAGTGGGGCGATTACTACTGAAATGTGGTTTCATTGACAAAACTGGTAAAATATAATATTCCACTGCACTACAATGCTATGCAGGAATCTTGCTGGAAATAAATATAAATTTGTGAGAATATGGCTATTATTATTTACTATTATTATATGCAAGCCCGTTCTTCGTACGGGTCAGCGGCGTAGCGTAAGGGAACGCCGGTATGCCCGGCATCTCCTGTTAATAAGAAAAAATACGTATTTCATTGTATATAAATTGTTTGCTTGTAATTATTATCACAATTATTTCCACTGCAATCTTTTGGATGTCCTCTCTCGCCTTACTTTGACAGGTGGAACCTACGCATGCGCATCACTCACATGCACATTTTCTCTCTTTCCTCTTGTCGTATGCTATGTTCCTTGGGCATCCAGGCCTACTGCATGCAACGTGGTTTTCGTCTGCTTTCTGTTGAATGCGCATGTCCAACTACTACTCTCTTCATCCCTAGCATTTTGCTTTAGATATGCGCTGGTGTATTCAAGTATTTCCAACTCTATATATCTTCAACTAAGTTATAGTTTCTGTACAGAACGTACGAGCGCTAACATCAAGAAGATAGAACAAAACAAAAGTGGTTAATTCAATGTCTTTTTGAAGCATGCCGGTTATGTAAATAATAGTATAAAAATAGTTATGCTTTAATCGTAATTAAATGCATCGTAATTGTAATCGTAATTAAAGGCAAATTATTAATCTTCATCATAAATACATAGTATGTCCAGTGGCGTGGCCAGAAATTCTTTGAGGGAGCTCACACACACAAGCATAAATATAAAGCATTCTGTAGAATCACGGTCACCGATCTGGTAGACCAAGAAAGCCAGTACCCCTTGCCCCTCGTAAGGATTGCTTGGGACCTTCAGTCACTGGCACGTATCCCGGGGAGATGAGGAGGACATGTCCCCTCCAATCTTGGAGCAGGGGGACTGTCCCCCCAACTATCCGATTTGAAATTGTGATGATTTGTATCCAACTGCTACAAAGGAAAGCAAGATGAAATTGATGCCTCTTGACTTGTTTTATTTTTAAAAAAAGAATCGTATTCTTTAATATTTCATTGTCATTAATTATTGTTAGTCTATTTGCAGCTACTTGTTTAATTCCTGCAAAGATTCCTATAATGCTATTGTGATCATCATAATTTTGGTCAAATAAGAGTATTGTTGCGCCATACATAGTTGACTTTCTTTCATAGTTTTGGGGAAGTCATTATATATATTATTACAAAACAAGTGTCCTAAAATTTTAACGTGGATCATTGTTGATGCGTAAATAGGAACATATCAATTATAAATATGCATGTATTCAGATTTCAGAATGTGTTCACGGTACTGATACGTACTTAATTTCATCTACATCCCCTGGTATATAAAATACAACAGATTCACCTCAGAAATCAGATTCATCTACCGTAATATGAATCTCATCTCCCCATCGCTTTAAAAAAAAATGGAACGGTCTTACCTGTTCCCCGAATGTTGAAGACAGATTTTCGCCCCTGCCTTCAGTATCTGGATATCTGACAACGAAATACATACACAGAAACAGGCCCCCTGAGTTGGTTTAAGTGCTTTCTATTTGCATCTTCAAATGATATATGTATACACTCATGTCCATAATCACGAACGGGCGTCTGAGTTCCGGACTCAAGATGACAATTTTCTAGGGGCGACTTTTTAAAGAACGAGATTGAAGTATGGTATGCGGAGAAAGAAGCTGCCCTCGAGAAAGAAATAAAGGGAACTATACTGGAAACAATGTTCATACAACAGCGGGGCCGAGTTTTCAGGTCACATGGTAGTGGTAAGAAGAAGCTGAGACAATTCCTTATTGGCTATTAACGTAATCAACGCATTTGCTTCTGTATATCACACTTAGGCCACCAATTAGGGGGCCTCCCCCCTAAATTTTTAATAACCCTATATTTCCCATCGGTATAGCTATGTATTGCTGATTTTAGTAGTATTGTATCGCACAAGTGACTAACTTTGGCATCCCCATTTCGGAATACCACGCTACGCTACTGGTACGGGTAGAATAGGTTTATGGTAAATATTTGAAAGTTATATTTGATCACTCTTTCCCCACTACGTAACTTATTTGAACAAAAGTGAAATAAAACCCCTAGCTCGACCATGTTCAAAAATGTGTTTCATACGATGCAGTATTTATTCTTTGCAAGAAATCTAAATTCTCTTCTGCTTTTACGATTCTTTTATTTCGAAGTGAGTTGATAAAATAGAAATGTCCGACATGCTAAATATGTTTAAAAATTCATTTCAGACGTTCCAAACACATTGCCACACTGTAACCTCTTTTGGAAGCAGAATTTTCGAAAACGCTGGGGCATATCCACATGATGACCTCGTTAAGTAAACAGTTATATACCTAGTTTCATCTCCTTGGCTTGGAAGATATTTAATTTTCGCCGTATATATTAACTCCTCCACCCTTTTGGATACGAATTTTAATGAAACTGACATGATTAAGAAATGGCTTCAGCCAAGTGCTAACTATGTTCTAAAATTCTCAATCATTTTTCATGAGATGAGAGGGAAGTGGAATATCCTAGAACGCTGGGTTGCGTGTTTACTTGGTTTTTATATTAAATCTCATCTTCATACATGAGAGATTTGAAAGATACTGTATTTTTAGCAAATATTTTAGACCTTGACCCCTCCCCTTAGGATACGCATTTCAGTGAAAGTGATATGATGAAACCATGCTCTAGAGTAGTTCTAAATATGTTCAGTAATTCTCCTCGAACATTCTATGATGATGAGACAGCGAACGCCGATTTGAATGTCGAGAAATAAGTAAATTAATTTCTCCCTCCTTCTGCTTAAAAGGAGAATTTCGAAAACTCTGAAATACGTATTCCATTCTTTTTAGTTCAGAGTTAGTTTACGAAATTTCACATTACGAATTTAAGCGAATTTCACATCTCATGACATTTTCTGAATAAATAGTGGTAAATTTTAATATTATAGAAATCGTGTCTTTTCTCCTTCTTTAAGAGAATTTCCGGAAACATACGTTCAATTATTTATAGTTAAGAAATCAAAGCCAAATTTCACACCTCAAACGTAAGCAAATGCAGAAATTTTAATAGGTAGACACTATTCTCCATTCTCATCTTAGGACAGAATTTTCGGAAAACCTAAACATGTTTTGGTTCGTTTCTAATTGAGTTTAATTTTGAAATTTCACGTCTCCAATATAAAGGATTCTTATATTTATCAAGAGGGTATTATGATGGCAGTAGAAAATAAGAATGGGAAGATAGTCAGCGAGAGAAATGAGGTCATAGGAAGGTTGAAAGAATACGTTGAAGACTTATATAAGAGTAGGGATAGACCGTGTAGCCTAAATGTTGAAGTAGAAAATGAAGTAGGCGAAGATGATAAAGGATTAAGTATTTTTAGGGATGAGTTTGAAACGGCTATATCCGAGATTAGAAATTGAAAGGCAACCGGAATAGATAACATACCAATCGAATTCATTAAAAATATAGGAGACAAGGGAAAGAAAGAATTGTTCCGATTATGCAATGAAATATATGAAACAGGAGAATGGCCAAATGACTTTCTGAAAACGATCATGATACCGATGGCTAAGAAATCGAGCCCAAAGAGATGTGAGGATTATAGAACTATTAGTCTCATATCTCATGCAGCTAAAATTCTGCTCCGAATACTGAAAAGAAGGTTATATGAAAGAACAAATAAAGAAGTTGAGGAGGAGCAGTTCGGGTTCAGAAGAGGCAAGGGCACAAGAGATGCAATTGGATTATTAAGGACGATCGGTGAAAGATTTATAGAAAAAGGGAAAGAGGTGTATGTTATATTCATTGATCTAGAAAAGGCTTTCGACCGTGTGAATTGGGAATTGTTGTTGGGAGTTCTAACGAAGATAGGGTTGGAATGGAAAGATAGAAGACTAATAAGAAACTTATACATGAACCAACAAGTAAGTGTTAGGATAGGGGAAGAACTGACGGAAGAGAGTGCAATTGGAAGGGGAGTTCGACAAAGATTCTGCCTCTCGCCAACACTATTTAATGTCTATCTAGAAGTTATAGTGAAAAAGAGTTTACATGATGATGATGGCATTTCGGTAGGAGGTAGAATGATTAAATGCATAAGATTGGCAGACGATATGGCGCTTGTTGCAGAATATGAAAAGAAAATCAATAAAATGTTAGAAAAAATAGAAAGGGTTTTGAATAATATGGGTTGAAAATAAATGTTAGAAAGACAAAAGCCATGGTGATTGGAACGAAGGGGTCTGTGTCAAATATAAAAGTAGGAGGGAAGAAAATAGAACAAGTGAATAGTTTTCGATATCTGGGTAGTATTCTTAGTAATAACATGAAGTGTGAACTTGAAATAAAAGCAAGGATAGGAATGGCGAAATAAGCCTTTAGGAGGAAGAAAAGTCTGTTTTGTGGGACCTTGAATAAAGAGTTGAGAAAAAGACTCATAAAATGCTTCGTGTGGAGTGTTGTACTGTGTGGGGCGGAAACGTGGACATTATGTAAAGGTGACGAAAATCGACTGGAAGCCTTCGAAATGTGAGTGTGGAGAAGAATGGAAAGAATTAGTTGGGTCGAGAGGAAAACGAATGAGAGAGTGTTAGAAATGGTGGGTGAGAAAAGAACACTTTTAGATATTATTAGGAAGAGGAAGAGAAACTGGTTGGGACATTGCCTAAAAAGAGATTGTATCATGAGGGACGTCGTAGAGGGTATGGTGGTGGGAAAGAGAGGGAGGGGGCAAAAGAGACTACAATTAATGGATTATATAAAAACAGAAGGATCATACGTTAAGACGAAGAGGTTAGCGGAGGACCGTGGAGCATGGAAGCTTCTCAGCTGCGGCAAGTGACCTGCCAATAAAGGCAGAATACCTATGATGATGACATTCATCATTTTCTAAAAATAAATGAAATAAAATACAGTTGAAAAATTAATGTTATACGAATTACTCCTTTCTTGTTTAGGTGCGGAATTTTCAGAAACTGTGAGAAATATGTTCAGTTATTTTTAATGGTTAGTTTATATGCCTAGTTTCATCTTCCTTACCTCAGGGATTAGCAAGATACACTATCCTATTTACGCCCCTAAGGATACATATTTCCAAAAATCCTTCTTTATCCCTTGCTTTCGTCAAAAAGAGTTTTCTTGCTTATTATAGCATTATGGCTTGGTCGATAATGAGTAACTCACTTATATTGTCTTATATACAGAATAGGTTATTATTATTGTTATTATTTTTGTTGCTATTAGTGATAATTTGAGAATACAATGCTGAAACTAAAATTGCAGAAACGGTCACAGACATCGCGAATGATGTAGGCGTGAAGTATGTAGGGTTTAAGAATGTCGGCGCTTGTTAAAAATGTTGGAACAATTGCCCTAGAGGATCCCAAAACTTTAATTTAGAAAACACAGCATCTTGTATCATGTCCTAATTTATAACACTACAACGAATACTCTATAAGAACATTGTACTTCTGTTAAATTACCTCGCTGAACTGTACTAAATGATCACCGAAGGCTAACATGAAATGGAGGATTCACACAACTAGATCCGCTTATTCTTGAGTTAACTAAACATTAAGCATAATACCGAAGTAGCATTATAGATAAAGTGAGACTGTAGAAAAAATGAACCTTTCCACTAACAGTTAGAAGAATACCAGAACATAGACGCGATAATAATAATAATAATAATAATAATAATAATAATAATATTAATAATAATAATAATAATAATAATAATAATAATAATAATAATAATAATAATAATAATAGACCACGATAGCTGCTGCGACTAAGTTACTGAGCACGATAGCTCTTAAAAGAAAGCAAATTTTTATTTTATTTTATATATTTATTTATTTTTTTGAAAACTATGGGTAGAGTAATTATTTCGGAGGAGCTAGTTAATTGAAGTGATCCATAAACCGAAAGTGGTAGAAATCAACCTTTTTCAAATTTTAATGTTGACCACTATAAAACAAAAACGGTTTTCGGCAATCGATTAAGGATTCCAAGAATATTTTACATCTCCTTTCGTTACCAACCGAAAGTGGTAGAAATAAACCATTGAACACTATAAAGCAAAATCGATAAATAGTTACGAGCGGCTTTCTGTAATGGCAAATCCTTTAGATTGGAACTGACAAGAGATTACCGAGAAATAAATTACCACAGGCAAATCAAGCCCAAAAATTGGCCAAACTCGACCAGCAAATGTAGAGATCTTAATTAGGTTGAGGGCTGCCCACCACCGAATTTTGTTCCGATTCGGCCAATAGTTATCAAGAAGATGCTGCTGGCTAATTAAGTAGTTATCGAGAAATAAGGTATGAAATGCAACCCGCGTCCACCCTGTTCTTGGCCGAGTTTGACCACAGAATATGCCAGTACTTATTCTTTAGGGAATGGGCCAGTAGCTCACAAAATTTAGTAAACATCCGGCTAGTATTTAATTTAAAAATAAACTCTAGTAAAAACAGTAAAGAGGATGACGTAATATGTTCTCTATTAATATGTATACCGGAATTTGTATCGTATTTCTTTCACTTCTGGTATTAATACAGAGATTACTGTCGAGATGGAATACACTCATGCAGTACTTAATGAATTACATAAAATCCCTTCTAGCTCTCCAATCTATAACACTCAATTTATAACCGGAAGTGATTGATATATGCCATTTCTGCTTTTAGTATAAAGGTTAGAGTCGCGATAGAACATATTCTTGGGACACTAAATGATTATAGAAAACCGCTTCTCCTTATCCGTTATCCTTTCTAATCTATTGCGATCAACACTAAAACCGGAAGTAGTTGGATTTCGCTACTTCCGGTTTGGAGTTTAAGAGAGGTAATAACTTACCTGTTTCCACAACGTTAAATTGATACCATAAAACTGTTTCTCCCTATATCTTATAGTTTATGCTCCATGTAAATTAAATTGAAACCGGAAGTTATAGGTGATTTCTACACTTCCTTTTTAATAGGGTGTTAAGTACGAAGATGAAAGTTACTCCTGGAACGCTTTATCGATTGCCGAGAACTGCTTCTTACTATCTATTATCGTTTTCGCTCTATAGTGATCAACGTTGAAACAGGAAATGGCTCAATTCTGTTTCTTTCAGAATTTACTAGCTTGTTAAATGTGAGGAAGGTTATACTTGAAAACTTTAATTGATTGCCAAAAACATCATCTCGTTATCTATTATCGTTTTTGCTCTCTAGTAATGAGTGTTAAAACCGGAAATGGCTCAGTTCTACCATTTCCAGTTCTACTAGAATGTTAAGAATAAGAATAGAGATTCCCTTGAAACGTATAATCGATTGCCCAGAACCGCTTTTCGCTATCCATTATCGTTTTTGTTTTTTATTGATCAACGTTAAAACCTGAAAAAAAAATCATTTCTACGATTTTGTTTGTCGAATCACCTCTATTAATGAACTCTCGAGAAAATCTCACACTATCTATTTATTGAAAATAATAATAATAATAATAATAATAATAATAATAATAATAATAATAATAATAATAATAATAATAATAATAATAATAATAATAGAAAATTCGCATCCTTTCAAATGTTATCTTTCGAAGTAACGGACGTATGTATGTACGTACGTACTAACATTACGATATTACAAGTTGCACTACGTGATCCTAATAATAATAAATGGCGTGGGAGACCCGGGTTCGATTCCCGGCGGGAGCTCATGTGGTTCGGATTCCACGTTAATCAGTAGGTCCACGTCTCATTACAACGAGATACTTTGTATAAATTGATAATTACTTTTATTTTTGGGCAGAAAGTGCTTCTACATAAGCACTATACGAGATATAATGTTAATTTAAAAATAACAAAAGAAGAATGTTTTAATATATGTAAAAAACATACAATATAGTATAATTAGTTGCTATGTTGTTGTTGATAGATACCTAACAAACATGTACGATTGCAATTCAGTCTATGTGCATATTCGTTCAAAGAGAATCAACGAATAAAATTGTTTAAAACGTATCATCGTTTTGTAATTTCAATATAAAAGGTGAGAATACTAGTAAATGTAATCACGGAAGATATTTTAATGTGTAAACAAATACTACCACTCAAAATCTACTTATATTATTAGCCGAACCAGGTTGATGACTACCTTTGGTAACATCGTATAAAAATTTTGGTTTACCTCACCCGGGATTCTTGTAAATTCATATCCCGAAGTAAAGTAAGGGTGAATTTACTTCTGTAATAAGGTTAATGACTACGAACTTGACAAGACTTAAAAGTGGTAGAATAATCACAAGAAAAATGAACGGTGAGGCAATGGAGAAAGAAATCAGTGACAGTGGTAGCGGTGAACAAAATCCAGCACCAGAAATGACATTAGAAGACAGAATCATACTAGCTTTACAGCGGCATGAACAAAGCCTAAAAGACGATATGGAAGCCATGAAGCAGGAATTAAAGCAGATGATACAGCAGAAATCCAAGGAATCCAGCCGACAGTATGAAGAAATTAAGACGTTGCTGATTAAAGATTATGCATGTCATAACAACATGGTTAATGATTGTGTGGAAGTTCCTTGTTCACAAGAGATGACTTCGCCTTCACCCGTATCTGATGAGGACATTATTTTGGAAGAAATCCATCCGAAGAATACAATTGAGCGGAAAAGAGACGGTGGATCTACACATCATGCCATAGATAGAAATGGTCACTCAACAAGAACACGGAATGATAAAAGGAAGGTAAAGTTAAGCGTAAATACGAGTGAAATACGTGTTATGAGTAAATGCATTGGTAAATGTAACGAAAATGCTACTTCTTTCCTAGAAAAATTTCAGGACGAGTGCAATATAATGTGTATAGATAGATCGCAATATATGAAACTAATCCCTCATTTATTACTCCCACCGAATCATCAAGCGGGAGTAGATAAAATTAAAAACAATTCAGATTATTTTGTACCTGTTCGAAATCTAAATATCCGTAGTGTGAACGATACGGAACAAAACTTAAATCGAGTAAATTCAAGCAATCAGAACGAGCAAAATAGGCAAAGCTATGTTGGGAATCAACCTAACCTAACCAATCATGACAATAATTATGTCAGATCACTCAACCGAAGTAGACACAAAAACAATCGAATTACATGGCGAAACTCTAGAAATGCTACAAATCCTATGTATAGACATAATCGTTGTTCAAGAGATGGCACTTCGTATCAAAATCAGAATCACGACGCAATACATGTACAAAATATTGCGGAACCTAATCATGATAGTGCAGTACAATGTACTTTATTAGAACCATATGCTAGTACAAATTTAAACTGACTCTAGTTAATGAAGTAAGGGTTAAACCCATACCAGCTATAGATTCTTGTGAACATTTATTTTTAAGTTTATGTGTTAATATCAATAATGAAAACAATTCTTATGACTTCGATATGGACTCAAAGATATTTTATCACATTTGTTTCAACAAATGATAATTTTCAAATGATTTTAATTCTTTCTTGTTAATATGAAGAATTATAGTTCGATTCATTAAAAGCAAAGGTTATTTATAGTATATTTGATTTATGTTGAAACTTAATTGTCAAAGATTATGTTAAGTATATGATTCATTCTATTAAGCTAATTATTCAACGACTGTCTTCATGCACAATCTTATATGTTACTTGAATAAGATTCTTCTATATTCTGACGTTTAATTGATACAATGCATACTGTAGAATATCATCTAAAGTAGTTACTATATAATGCGCCCTTGATCATGGTGACTCATGTTTTAAAATGTAATTGCTTCTTACTATTTTGAATTCGTACCCTTCGTTAATTATATAAATAAGCGACGACGTTTTAATAATAATATATATATATATTAATGTAATAAAGGATAAATGATAATGAAATGAAAGATTTATTATAAATATATTTATATGAATGAAAATAAATAATGTTATATATACATACGAGGGTCGATCAAAATGTATAGGACATAATCAATGGAATATTGTTCTTGTAAACGGACCAGTGGTTCTTAAATATAAAAACCAAGCTCCCTTGTAACTTTTATATTCAGTCCCATCGTCGTGTGACATTTTTATACAACGAGATACTTTGTATAAATTGATAATTACTTGTATTTTTGGGCAGAAAGTGCTTCTACATAAGCACTATACCAGATATAATGATAATTTAAAAATAACAAAAGAAGAATGTTTTAATATATGTAAAAAACATACAATATAGTATAATTAGTTGCTATGTTGTTGTTGATAGATACCTAACAAACATGTACGATTGCAATTCAGTCTATGTGCATATTCGTTCAAAGAGAATCAACGAATAAAATTGTTTAAAACGTATCATCGTTTTGTAATTTCAATATAAAAGGTGAGAATACTAGTAAATGTAATCACGGAAGATATTTTAATGTGTAAACAAATACTACCACTCAAGATCTACTTATATTATTAGCCGAACCAGGTTGATGACTACCTTTGGTGAGTCGTTGTATCATATAGCCTCGCTGCTGAAAGGGACGCTAAACTAAAATCAACTCAACCTAATAATAATAAGATCTTAAAGAGGATCATGTTATGTTTTGTGTAGTGGTTTGGGAACCAGAAGCTCTAGTATATTTATTTCACTTCCGATTTGAGTACAGGGATCACTGCCGAGATGGAATATACTCTTGGAGCACTTAATGAATTACCTTCTCGCTATCCATTCTATAACGCCCAATGTTATAACCGGAAGCGATTGATTTCTACCACTTCAAGTTTTAGTAGAAAGATTAGAGTCGAGATAGAACATATTCTTGGGACACTTAATTGATTACAGAAAACAGGTTATCGCTTGTTAGTTTCTAATCTATAGCAATCAACACTAAAACCGGAAGTAGTTGGGTTTTGCTACTTCCGGTTCGATTAGAAGTTTAACAGAGATGATACCTGGTCCTACGACGCTAAATTAGTTCCCTAAAACAGTTTCTATAACTTATAGTTTTTGCACTCTATAGATTAAATTGAAACCGGAAGTTATAGGTAATTTTTGCCACATCTTTTTCACTAAGGTGTTAATTATGAAGAAGAAAGTTATTCTTGAAACAATTTATCGATTGCCGAAAACTACCTCTTACTATCTATTACTCTTTTCTCTCTATAGTGATCAACGTTAAAACCGGAAATGATTCATTTGCACCAGTTCATGTTTTACTAGAGTGTTAAGGGTGAAGACATAAATTAATCTTGAAACGCTTTTTCGATTATCCATTCTCGATGGCTCATTCGTACCTCTTCCGGTTTTATTAGACTATTAAGAATGAAGATGAGAGTTGGCTATGAAACGTGTGATCGATTGCCAAGAACCGCTGTTTCCCTATCTATTACCGTTTTTGTTCTATAATTATCAACATTAAAACCGGAAATGACTTATTACTACCACTTCCGGTTGGTGAATCTTCTCTATTAAAGAACTCCATCGAGATAATAATTGTATCTTTCTATTGCAAAAACAATTTAAAAATTCGCATCCGTCCAAATGTCATCGTACGGAGTAACAGACGGACGTATGTACAAACATTACGATGTTACAAGTTTCACTACGTAATCCTAATAGTAAAAACAGTAAAGACTTACGTAATATTTTCTCAATTGATTTGGAAACCAGAAGTTGTAGTATATTTTTTTCACTTCTTAGTTGAGTAGAGTGATTACTGTTGAGATGGAACACACTCTTGGGCACTTAATAAATTTTTCATTCTATTCCCTTCTCGCTATATATTCTATAACACTCAATGCTTAAACTGGAAGTGATTGATTTCTGTCACTTCCGGTTTGAGTAGAAAGATTAAAGTCGAATTAGAAAATTCTTGGAACACTTAATTGATTACTGAAAACCGCTTCTCGCTATTTATTACCATTTCTAATCTATTGTGATCAACACTAAAACCGGAAGTAGTTGGGTTTTGCCGCTCCCGGTTTATTTAGAAGTTTAAGAGTGGAGACGATACTTATTCACACAACGCTAAACTGATTCCCCAAAACAGCTTCTCCCTGTCTCATTATGTAGATTAATTTGAAGTCGGAAATTATAGCTAGTTTCTACTGATTCCGGTTTTACTAGGATGTTAATGATAAAGATAAAAGTTACCCTTGACACGCTTTATTGATTGCCGAAAATTGCTTCCTGCTACCTTTTACCGTTTTTGCTCGATACTGATAAACAATAAAACCGGAAATGACTCATTTATACCACTTCCGGTTTTACTATAGTGTTAAGAATGAATATGGAAGTTGTCCTTGAAACGTTTAATCAATTGCCGAAAACCGTTTGTCGCTATCTATTACAGTATGTGCTCTACAGTGATCAACGTTGAAACCGGAAATGGCTCATTTGCACCACTTTCTCTTGACTAAATCATCTACGTTATCGAACTCCCTCGAGATAATTACTCTATTTATCTATTTCAAAAAACAGAATTAAAAAATTCACATTTGTTCAAAAGTTATCGTGCAGAATGTTACGGTAAGTTCCACTAAGTGATCGTAATAAATACTTCATACCCCGATCCCGCCATATACACACACTAACTTTTGTACACACGAAAGTGTATCTGGTAGTTCCCATATGCCTATGCCGGTAGCTGGAAACAGAGAGAGAGAGAGAGAGAGAGAATATTATTGCACATTTACACAGAACGCGCAATTACTCAGAACATTTAAAAAAAGAAAAAAAGAATAGTTGTAAATGAAACTTTCAAAGGTTGGTACCACTGCTGCAACATACACATGCAATTCTTCCATAATGATTGATTCGTAAGATAATGTATATGGGTTTCATAATGACAGTGTAATAAAATGCCTTCAAATTGACCACAAAAAGAAAAGATAAATTTCTCTCTCAAATTTTATAAAATCGAAGTCGATGGTCATTATGGGAACAGTCTACAATAACAATATATGCAAACAAATATTATAATACTCCAAGCTTTCCACTGGATGCCAGAAAGCTTCGGATCATATTTGATGTCATAATCATAAGCATATGTATATATATATATATATATATATATATATATATATATATATATATATATATATATATATATATATATATATATACTTCTTTTAAATAAGAAGCCCATATACCACATTTCATGCCGAGCATTCAGAGGTTCTGAGATATGGAGTAGTTATGTTTTTAAAATGTAAACAAAGTCGCCGCTGTAACTGTAAATTATATATTTCTAATGGGTTTTCTTATTTTTGACAAGTTAAGCGTCTGATGTTAATTTTGACATGTGAAAGTATGTCATGATTTCTAAAAGTTTTTTTCCTGGCAAGGGTCAATGGCATTTTGCGACCCTTGAAGTCCACGTAGGTGCATGGTCCATGCAATAGGGTAGTCTCCAATAGTTCCCAGGACCCGTCCAATGGACCCTGTAGTGTATATTGTCCCTGTATTGGTCAGGACTCCTTCAATGGTTCCCTCGAATATTGTTGTATGAGCATATAAAGATAATGTTCGTACGGATCTCCTATAGCCCCTGTAAAGAATGTTCCCCTGTAGCCATTGGTTCCTGGCTTTCCGGAGACGCCCAACGGCACCTGTAGCGTGCATAGCCCCTGTATTGCTCAGGACCCCATCCATTGGTTTCCTTGATCATTGTGTGAACATATAAAGATAATGGTTCCATGAACCTTTGGTTATTAAAAGAGTCTCCGTGCTTATGTATTGACAATTGGAATCGAACACGGAAGCTGGAGTAGAAGAAAGATGAGGACGAGGAGGTTTGGTAGAGCAAGAAAATTAATCAGGAATCGAACACGGGAGCTGGAATGAAAGAGGAAGAAGGAGGAGGTGTGGTAGAGCAAGAGAATCCAACAGGAATCGAACACAGGAGGTGGAGTGGAGGAGGAAGGAGGAGGAGGAGGAGGTGTGGTAGAGCAAGAGAATCGAACATGGGAGCTGGAGTGGAGGAGGAAGGAGGAGAAGGAGCTTGGGGTAGAGTAAAAAATCCAACAAAAATCGAACACGGGAGCTGGATAGGGAGGAGGAAGGAGGAGGAGGTGTGGTAGAGTAAAAGAATCCAACAGGTATCGAACACGGGAGCTAAAGTGAAAGAGGAAGGAGGAGAAGATGTGGTAGAGTAAAAGAATCGAACAAGAATTGAACACGGGAGCTGGAGTAGAGGAGGACGTCGGTGGAGGAGGAGGAGGTGTGGTAGACTAGAAGAATCCAACAGGAATTGAACACGGGAGCTGGACTGGAGGAACATTTCTTTATTCATTCATTTATTGAATTGGATAATTTGATTTTACAAATTTAGAATATTGTTTGACCATAGTAAATGCAAAAAATGAAAATATGAAATGAAATCTTTAAGTTTTACGTCTCACGGTTATGCCGGTTAGGCTAAAGAAAACCGTGATGATGAGAAATTAATGAAATGGTGGAATGAAGAAAGTGGGAGGAAAGGGAACAACCCTGAGAAAACCCAGGTGCACGTTGTTTGTCCACCACAAAGTCCACACTGCGCGAGCTGGGATCGAACCAGGGACCCCAAGCACCGGAGGTGAACGCTCTACCACTGAGCCACCGCGCCTCCCATAATAAATGCTTCGTGTGTATTTGTATAGTATTATATATATATATATATATATATATATATATATATATATATATATATATATATATATATGTATATATATGTATGTATGTATATATATATATATATATATACTCGAACACTGAACTTAGCATACGAAAATCCTTCATAGCGGAACACTGCAGACAAACTGAAGTTATGAGGAAGCCTGCTTTTTTGAAAAGTTAAAGTGTGTGTTTTGACTAGAGATGTAAGGGCTCGGAAAAAACCGGCTTTTTTGGAAAAAAAAACTCGGTTTTTTCTGCTTCGCTTTTTTGCTTGGGAAATTTTGGGCTTTTTTGAATATTCTGCTTTAAATTGATAAACCAGATTTTGTTTCGCTTCTCTATAACACAAAAAGTCATTTAATTAGTGGCTGATGCCGATAATAATATAAAACCTCGAAAATAAACCATGAATTTCGGAAAGATATTCTAACAGTTTTACTTCTCAACATATTTACATTATGAATTCCAAAGGATTAACCAGTGTATATAATAAGATTTTTTTAACCTCTTACATACAAGAGTAAACAGGGCTGGCAAGAACCATGGTTGTTTTTGAAAATGCCAAAAAACCCATTTTTTGGGGGGGAGTTTAAACTAGTTTTTTTTTTTGGGTTTAAATCAGGTTTTTTGGGTTTAGATATTTTGCTTTATATATTTTTATTAGATATTGACAGAAATAAGTATGTTTCGCCTTGGTGTTATTATGCAACAATGGGGTTATGCTGGAAGAGGTCACATAAGCTTAAAGAAGTCCGGTCAGTAAATTTCTTAAATTGAGAAACTCCCGCCCTAGGCATCGGGAAAATCCCGTAATTATCCTAAATGTAAAACAATAACGGAAAAATCCTGTTATTGCTTTGCATGTAAAATTTAAAGGTCAACGTATCATAATCAGTACGCTAAAACTGAGGTATTAAATTTCAAATTTAGTACGTACATATCATTGAAAATACAATCCAAGCTAATGTTGGAAGCTACGTAGGCAATCCATAAATTTTGCCAATTTATATCAATATATTTAAGCAACCTTGGCTTCTTTATAAAACAACATTCATTCAGGCATGCGGAAATATACAATTTAGTTTCGTTTCGTATGTTCAGGCTTAACATCCTTACGTAATACCGAGGTTATCAAGGAGAAGACTTTCGTTTGAAGTTACATCCGAACCGCTACTTTGTTTACGCATGAAAGAAGGGTTGTGGTTTGACCGAGAATTGAACATGGGACACCTTGATTAAAGGGTGAAAAGGAAATAAAACTAATGCAGATGGTTTGATGTGTGGAAACGTTACCATGAAGTTCGCACGATTCGCATTTTTCTTTCTTTTTATTTTATTTTTTGGTTTAAACCAGGTTTATTTAAAAAAAACAGCTGGTGTAAACCAGCCAACGCTAAAAGTAAATACTTCTTTAAAAAATATTCAAATAAGTAGCAAAATTCTATGTAGTATTTTTACTTCAAAATATTCCATACCCTCTTTTTGGGCTGACAAACAATCATAGTCATACGTCTTGCAAATAAAATCAGAAAAATAAACACACTGCTGAACAAGACTGCACTTATTTAATACAAAAACACATTTACACGTGACGTTTGGATCTTCTAGCCAAGATCCTCATCAGACGTACACTCTGATGAGAACGTCTGATGTATCCTGATGTATCCTCTGATGAGGATGTCATCAGAGTGTACGTCTAATGAGGATTTTGGCTAGAAGATCGGAACGTCACGTGTAATTATGTTTTTACATTAAATAAGTGCAGTCTTGATCAGCAGTGTGTTTATTTCTCTTTTTGGAACAAAATCAAATTAAAATAAAACATAAGAAAAATACTTAGATTTATATGATACACTTAAAGGCTGCACATCTAGAGCTTTTGGTTTTGTATATTCTTGAAATTCTACAGTTTTATATAAGCACCATCACGGTTTACTCATTCCTCAAGTTTTCTGTATTTTTAACAAGAGGGATTCAACATATGAAGGGTGTGAGGTAAGAACATGGTAACCCACAATTTTACTATTTTAAGAAATTATAAATTTTCTGCTGCACAGTCCATTTTGAAAGTCGGAAAACTGATTTTTCACATAAGACTATATATGAAGGATTAAACGAAGCGATATGCGTTGCTGTTTATCTGGTGCTGCATAACTCAGCAATTGAAAATTTGTTAGTTACCATGTTCTTGGCTCACACCCTTCATATCATTACGGAACTCTCCCCACCCCACCGCCACCAAAAAAAAAAAGACTACGGAATATATTTAAGTTAAGATACATACAACTGCACAACAAACATGACTGAGTGGAGCTTTTGCGCTTCTATCGAGAAGTCCGGGATTCAACTCAGCATTCGACCATTCTGACAAAACTTTTCTTCATTCCATCTATCAAGTAGAAATAGTGCGTGTACTGTGAGTTGGCTGACTTCATTTATTATTGTTTTTAAATCGTTATTATTACTAATTACCAGCAGTGACGGTTTTGCGAAGGTTAGGGGGACGGTCTTTCGGACTGAAGCCTGTTCCCCAAAATTACGGAATGTCTAAAACAAACGAAATATCTATTAGTTATGCCTTTACTCATAAACTTTAAGCTCCCGTCAAATAAAAATTACGAATGTTTAGAAAAACTAAACATTAGTAAGAAAAAAAACCTCCCAAAATACTTTTCTAAATCCGCTACTGATTCTCAGTATAAAATGATCTTCAAGGTTGTATCCGGAAGATTATCTCTAAATATATAAACGAAACGAAATACAGTATTAGTTATGCCTGTACCAGGGGTGCCCACAAAGGGGAGCTATGACGCAAAGTGCGTCATTGAAATATTGAAAGGGGGTAAAAATCTATATAAATATGTTTGAGGGGGTGTAAAAATTAATCGAAAAGATTTTTTTCATGGAAGAACACCTACGGATAGACAATTGAGGGGGAGATGCGTCATGAACATGAGGAGGGGTGGGCACTTCAGGATCCTTCCAAATAAAATTAGGACATTTTAGAAAACGAAACAATCAGAGAAACCCGCCCCAAAGTACGTTTCTAAATCCGCTACTGATTATTTGTATAAATTAGTATTCAAGGTTGTATCCGGAAAATTATTGCTAAATCGTTGCACAGCTACAGTATAACAGAAATGTGGAAGTACGGTTAGACAGACATATTGAAAAACGTACGCTTTGACGGATATATAGAAAAACGTAAGTTTAACTTTTGCACTAGAACCTAGAGTACTAAGCTCTTAGAAATGAAACACAGACGACAAACTGAAATGATCCCGAGAAGAAAAAAATGTCGATAACTCAAAAGTTAAAATAAAGTTCAATAGCATCTAAAATTGCCCTCAAATACTACATTCTTCATGTTAGCTTTAATTCGTAAAACATGTGCTCCATCCATCTTGATGGTGAATTTTAGAGCGAAATATGTCATTTAGGTCATGGAATTCTTATCTAACTATAGAATATACTATAAGAAAGCTATTTAGATAGAAAAATCATGAAAATGAAAAAAGCCAAAATTTCCAAAATTCTCGTTTTTTCCCAAAAAAGCCGGCTTTTTATGTGCAAAAAACCGTCGATTCAAAAAAGCCGGCTTTTTTGCATCTCTAGTTTTGACTATGACTTTACAGATGGAATTAATGACCTCTGATGCGTGCACTGGTGGCACATTTCCCCCTTTACGGTGAATATATGTGAATGTCATGTGCTGACATACTTTCACTGTTGTACGTCAGCCTTCACATACCAGAGAACTTTCCCCTTACCCCTCTGCATGAGAACCCGAAAGGGGTACTCGGAACTGAATGAATGTCAGTGACAATGCACTAACTTGTGTATTGCTACAGAGAGAGTGATTACTTGAAAATTTTAAGCAATCCCAGATGAAACAAATGACAGTATCACCATTTCTAATCAACAAAAATAATGATCATACATTAGAATGAAATTTTATCATACAAACTGTACGTGGAAAACGAAATTCCAATTTATATCTATGCATTAACAAAGGGCTCATTTTGTCTAGATAAGTTGTAAAATACGATTTCCCAATTGTTGTTAAAAGTTAAAATTGTCCATGTAGAGAAATTTTTTTAGCAATGTCAGATGGAAAGCATTGATTAAGTATACATTAAGAACCATAGAATAGGTTGAAATCAGAATCTATATCTGCAATATTCCTAAACTAACTTGTATGTCACATGTTGAAAATTTTCCATCAAAATACAATTTCTCAATGTAGTTAGAAATTTGCCGTTGTACATGCAGAGAAAATGAAGGTTGATTTGCTCGTAATATATCAAATAAAATGTATTCTACCATTTTTGTAATAAATGAAATCAACTATGAATTTTTGCAGAGAAAATTTTAAGTAATATTGGATTAATGACCTCTGAATGCCCACCCGCCGAACAAAATAAAATATATAAAATATCCTTGATCCATACCTTTCATCATTATTTAGTGATATCAGCGTGTTTATACACTGTGTGTGTGTGTGGTGATTTTACTGTATAAAGTTTGTTATCTCAGAAGTCATACGTAAGTGCTTTTCCTTCTTTCTTTTTATGCTTTATTATTTTACTGTGTTTTTGTATGAAAAGGATTAAGACGGGTTTAGACTATGGAAATATGAGACTGATGAAAAGCGGGGAGAAAACGGGAGAACACCGAGAAAACCAACAGTGACAAACATAGTCTTTAATATAAAACTAGTTAGAGAAACATATTTATCAGCTCCTAATAAGATTAGTTGGTAATAAGGTACTTTTGTTGAAAAAATTTTGAGATGGGAATGTCGGAGGAAACGGGGAGCTTTGGGAAAATCTATGGGTCACAGTAGAACCCTATCTTCTTGAAAACCAACTTACATATAACGATTAATAGTAAGATTAGTCGGTATTAAGTTACACTTCTTGAGGAATAATATACTGAGGAACCCCGAGGAAACCTCACGGAATGCACGCAAGTTTTCACAGGAGTGATACGCGGTTGTTTGCAGTACTATACCTCACTTAATTCAGGTTTTGAAGGCTTGTCGTTAAGATAAACAGGTGTGTTTCCTACGGTAGAAGCACAAAGGATATTTGGTATTGTCGGCATTTTTAACGAGCCACTAGTACTGCACGAAACGATTTAGGGTATAAGTGCTTCACCTGGGATTTGAACTTAGAACTTTTGCTATAAAAGACGCACTAAATATATGCTTTTGCCGGGAAGCAGAATTCAGGTGTGCGAGTTTGGTAACTTCTCCCGTAGAAGTCACTTATAATAAAGACTGTTTCCGTTGATAGCAGTAGGCACCCTACCAGTAATGAGCGCAAGTCCCTCTGAATATTAAATTTGGATAATTGATTTAAATGATCGTTTATTTATTTATAATAAATTCATGTAATATATAACAAGTGTATATTGCACAAATTAGGCTACTCACCCGAACAGAAAAGAGAAAGCGAGAGACACTACACTCGTACATGTAACGCCTGACACAATTAGTAGTAAACTGAATAGTTCCAAAATCCGCCACCAGGACGCGTTAGCTGTCAGCGGTTACGCAAACATTTTAAAACGTGTCGGGAATCATGATACGATGTGAAATAATAGCTATTTATTTTGTTCTGATATCTTTCCCTTTTACCCAGTCACACGTAATAGATCAAATACGAGTTTCGTCTAGGTGTTAAATTACTGCTTTTAATCAATTGGTTTTTAAATAAAATTATTGTTACAGAATTTTTAATGGAGTTAAGTTTTTTATTGAGATCCGATATTATTATATTACAGTGTGCTAATCCCTGGTGTAATCTTAGTCAGTCCTGCACTAAGAAAAAAACAATTAACTCTTAAGGAGAAGCTGTTAGCTTACTGTGTGTTGAGCGATCACAGTACCGACGTGGGCACGCCATTTAGCTGTTTTCAGAAAAAAGAAATGAAGTGAAAGCTATCAGTTTTACGTCCCGTGGTTATGCCGGTTAGGCTAAAGGAGACGATGATGATGAGAAATGAATGAAATGGTGGAATGAAGAAAGTGGGAGGAAACGGAAGAACCCCCTGAAAACCTACGAGCACGGTGTTTGTCCGACACAAATTCCACACGGCGCGAGCTGGGATCGAACCAGGAACCCCATTGCTGTTTTTAGAGATTAACTATAGATTAAGTGGTGTGTTTTATTTCTTATACTTATTGAATATTTAAGAAAGGAAATCATACAATTTACACGTTTCCCTGGTATGATTTAGCCAGTATTAATGAGTAGTAAGACAGACTCCTTTTTTAAAAAACTCTAGTCAATCTTCTGCAGACATAAATTAAGTTAACTACTGTCTTTCTGTCTTATTTATATGATTATTATATAGCTAAAGATTGAAAATAACTAATTGCCCATTTCTTTAAACATTATTTAACTGTAGTTTGAAAATAATTGACTGGTGTCGTTTTTACACTCAATTTTGTTCAGTATTACTGAACAGTGCGAGTGACTCTTTTTTTTAAAACTCTAGTCACTTTTCTGCATAAACTAATATGTTTGCTGTCTTTCTGTTTTAATTATATGATTATTATATAACTAAAGCTTGAAAATAACTAATTGCCCATTTCTTTATACATTACTTAACTGTACTTTGAAAATTTTTGACTGGTTCCGTTTTTACACTCAATTTTGTTCAGTATTACTGAACAGTGCGGGAGACTCTTTTTTAAAAACTCTAGTCACTTTTCTGCATAAGCTAATATGTTTGCTTTCTTTCTGTTTTACTTATATGATTTCCTTGCTACACTCAATATTTAACTGGTGCTTAAAAATAAGTGATTAGTTTTTAACATTATTACGAAAGCGTGCTTGATACTTCAAAAGCATTGATCTCTCTTGTTTATTTTAGATGGATTTCTTCCGCCCTACCTAAGAACTTAACATGATAAATGTGATAAAACTTCAAGAAGTGGTTCGAGGTCTTAACGAGTATCCGAGAGTTTTCAGCGCCTGGAAATTCATAATGGAACTACAGCGTCTGGGACATCGGTTCTCGGAGAGATGCGTTGCACTTCGTGTCTTTGAAGGTAATAACATTTTTTCTCGCAGCACTGTGTATGCAGTGCTGATGAGCTAGACTGGTTTGTTTATGGATTTTCCCGTAGTAAAGAAACTTATGATTGCACTCAGCATAAACTTACGTATTTATATCTTGTGGGTAGGTCAAGTAGACAGAATTAACGATACAGAGCTGTCAAACCTTTTTGATTTTGGTACGCGGTTTGTTTCGAATCAATGTGTAACTTCCATCTGAAACACCAATAGACGTGACACCTCGAAAAATTGTAACTTGAGTAGTAATAATAATATAAATCAATTAAGAAATGATGATTTATGATTTTTAGATGGGTTGATCTAAATTCCGTTGAAGCAGAAATGAGGAGTTTGTTTGAAAATATAGATGAAGCTGTGGTTACATCCACGCAACAGGTCCAGGGACAAAATCCTGTATACAATCCCCCGCCTGAACATTGCTTACAGAATAAGAATGGTTATGGGAACCAATCTGATCCTCAGCCTGGCCCGTCATAATCCTCTGGTCAAGAACTGGTGGAATATGGGAGCAATAATAGTAATAGTACAAGTACATAGTAGTAGTAGTACTAGTACATAGTAATAGTAATAGTACAATAGTAGTAGTAAAACAAGTGGTAGTAATGGTAATATTAACAATGACGGGCAAAATCAGACCAACAATAACTTCGAAGTTGTTAGAGAAAGCAGAAAAAGGTTTGGTAAGTTTCGTCTTACGGGCAATGAAATCGCGGCTAGACCTGTGGGTAATGAGAGGAACATTGATAATCCAGAGGCCTATATTGAAAGTTTAATTAATTTTGCGTTGGAATATCTGATCTCCAATGCTCACCCCATGGATTATATCAGGTTATGCATACACAGCAGTGATGGTAGAAATAACAAGTCTGTGTATGTGCCATTTAGAAGAAACCGCGATTTCTCTTCTAGAAATGTTCTTACCTCATTTGAACGAGTCTTAAATTTAAAAGAGGAATTCTTTTGTGGCATGAAGTACTCTTGCGGTTCTATGTGGCCGACAGTATGCATGAGAACTAATAAAATGAGAAGGCAGGAGTTAAAGTTGAAACGAAACGAGGTTGTGACTTTAAAGATGTAAATACTTTCCAGTCTTATTTGAAAGGGGAGTATCAAATGGTAATTTATAAGGAGCATGAAAAATAACCGGTAATATATAGTTTGTTACCCAGGAGAGCCTGAAGAAGATAATATTATTATTTATTATCAGAGAGGTAACAGTGTTGGTCATTTTGAACCCATTCCCAACATTAAAAGTTTTCTTGGAAAACAGACGTATTGCTATTATTGCTTTGAAGCGTATAATGAGTTGTCATAGAAACACAAGTGTGAAACACGAACAGAAATACGAACGTAATTATATTGTAAGAAAATTAAAAGTGATGCATGCAATAGAGAGTTTGCTGAGGGTGTATATTTTGAGAATCATGTGAATCGTAATACAGCTGCTAAATCTGTATGTGATAACGTTAAGGTCTTCATCGATTGTGGTGTCATGTTTGATAACAGGCGTCGGAAATCCAATCATGTGTGTGGTGAGCATTTTTGTTTACCATGTTGTATGCATGTTGACTTAAGCCACATATGTTTTGTATGGAGACAAATGCCTGTAAATACTAATAGGTTTATGTATATTCCTTTTCACGTAGAAACGATGTGAAAGGCACGAAATGCGCGCGTTGAAAGGGAACATGAAATAGTGCTCGTGTGTTGTAAGCATGTCTCTCACAGCTGTATAACTAAAGGCATCGATGAGCCCTGTAAGACATGTTGTGGTAATAATGGAAATTATTTGGTTTCTTTTAAGACGATGACGGTTTTTATTAACCCTTTGGGAATCCCATGGTACAATTTGCACCATACGGGTGTTTCATGGTACATTGCGTTATAACTCTCCTATTTGAGCTTTCTCGTCCCGTTTTTTTGTTTTTCAAGTCCAGAGGCATTGCAGAAGACATTACGTATGGTTTCACACCTTCCTGCGTGGAGACATAGGAGGTGATGACGTCATAAGTCTAAAATTTATATTTCCGTGTAGTACCTTTTGGGGGGGTTATGTAAAGTTTGTTTGGCGAGCTTATTTTTGCACGTAGAAGATTCAAATTTTGCACAAACATGCAGTCCACCGAGTAGAATTTAACAGACTTTTTTTCAGATTTCTGCGTTAAAACAGGGGTGATCCAGAGGGTCAAAAGTTGAAAAATGGATATTTTTTTACCAAAAATCTGGTTTTTCCTCATTTTCCCGCGTTAGATACATGATGGAGTCAAGTGAATGGTACCACCTGAAAGGCAGTTCTATTCTGAAGAGAATGATGTGCGACACATGGCCCTAGGGTATTTAGGGAAATGTCAGGGAACTTTTAACAAAATATACTTCTGTATAAGGGAATTTTGGACATTTTCGTTATTATTTTTGTGCTGGCTTATTTTTGCACCTAGAAGATTGAAATATTGCTCATTCAGTCCACCGAGTAGTATTTTCCAGATTTTTTGACCAGACTTCTGCGGTAAAACAGGGGGGTACAAAGGGGCTAAACGTTGAAAAAGGGATATTTTTAGCAAAAAATCTGGTTTTTCCTCATTTTCCCGCCTTAGATACATGATGGAGACACGTGAGTCATACCGTCTGAAAGGCAGTTCTATTCTGAAGAGAATGATGGGCAAAACATGACCCTTGGGTAATTTGGGATCTCTCAGGAAATTTTTTACCTGAGATCATGGTGTTTTACGGTAATTTAGGGCATGGTGGGAATTCCTGATAAAATTTCTCCCGCCCTTGGTGTTCAAGATAGAAACTTGAAATTTGGTACACACATTCAGTATACCAAGTACTATTTATCAGATTTTTTTAGATGGCTACGTTCACACAGAGCCGCTCCAGAGGGGCCCAAATTGCGAGAAAAAATTTTCCCTCCGTAATTTTCCTTTTGACATCATTTTTCCCGCTCCTGGTATATGGTATGCAGGAGCATGCAAGTGGTATCACTTGAAAGCCAGCTCCATTCTGAAGAGAATGAGGTATGAATCAAGATCCTAGGATAAATAGCGACGATGCAATAGCTGCTTGACTGAAAGTCTTAAAAATAGCCCAAAATCCCCGGATCTCTTAAGGGTTAATTATATATTAGTAGAGCGTCTCGTCTTTAGCCTTATAGTCTGCATCTGTCAAAATTCTAGTAGATATGATGGTCTCTTTTGGCTTAGAAATCGAATAGAAGACCAGCATATTATTCCCAATGCCCTTATTCAGGGTCAGAAATTTTTTTAATATTAACATTGGAAATCGTATTTTTTCATTTTTTTTGTTTATCGGTTGTAAATTATCCAAATTACCCAAAACTTTAGGCCTTAGTGAAAATTCAAAGAAAGGAGATTTCCCATATTTATTTAAAACAGAAGCAAATCAATATTATGTTGGCCCCTACACCCCACTTGAATTCTATGCCTCTGAGGGACGAAGCACAGAAGAAAAAGAACAATTAACAGCCTGGCACAAAGAACATGCGTTAAGTGTCCAGGAGTTTAACCTGAAAAGGAAATGTTCCCTTATTGTGAGAATGACGTTAGAATTCTAACAGAAGCGATCATCAAATTTAGCGACATTATTGAGGAGAAAACGAATGGTTTGCAATATTTCATTAGGTCGTCCATCATTGCAAGTCTTGCAATGCGCACATATCGTACATTGTACTTACCTCAAAATACTATACCCGTAATTCCAGCTTTGGGTTTCCATCATGAGACCATGTATATTATTAAAGCTATGCAGTGGCTTATGTATATGGAGGGACAATTAGGGAAAGAAATCCAGCATGTTAGGAGAGGAGGGAAAAAGTGTGTTGGTAGGTTCAAAGTCGATGGATATCACGAGAGACTTAACGCTGCCTTCAAGTTCATGGGCTGTTTCTGGCATTCTTGTAAACGCTGTTAATCTTTTAATCGCAACGCCATTTTGCATGAAGCTCATGACTCTTACCATACGACGGAAAAAATATACGAACAAACAATGCTCCGCCGGAAATACCTGGTAAGTTTCGGTATATGAAATCTGGGAATGTTTTGGGATGAGAAGATAAAGACGAATAATGACATACAAAGGTTTATTAAAGAACGTTGTACTAACATGCCTGATTTCCTTATTCCCAAGAATTGTTACAATGGCGGGCGCACTGAAGTGTTTCGATCTTACGTCGAGTGTGCTGGTGATGACTTCTTAAATTATGTCGATATTACATCGTTGTACCCATTTGTAATGTCACGTAGACCTATGACTGTTAAATCACCTAAGATACATACGGGGCCGTACTTTCCAGATGTGGAAAGTATTCATGGTGTAGTAAAATGCACTATCTTGCCCCCAAAAAACTTGTATTTTCCGATTATTCCGTACGTGGAGGGACGCCGATTACTTTTCGGTCTTTGCCGGACATGTATGGAAGAGGAAAACACTGATGATTGTACTCATAGTGACAATGAGTGTGCTATTACAGGTACGTTTTGTACTCCAGAGTTACAACTAGCTCTTCAATAAGGTTACAAAATACTCGATATACATGAAATATAGGAATTCGAATTCATGGGTCCTGAAAAGGGGTATTCAGGTGGTTTGTTCGAAACTTATGTGAATTCCTTCCTTCAAATGAAGCAGGAAGCCTCTGGTTTTCCTACTTATTCTAAAACAGAAGAAATCAAACAAAGATATATCGAGGAATATTTAGCCCATGAAGGCATACAGTTGAATTATGAACACATTGGGACGATCCTGGGATTGAGGCAATGTGCAAAATTTTACCTCAACTCATTATATGGCAAATGGGGACAGTGGACTGATATGTCACATAGTGTAATCATTAGTGATGAAGTCACGTTTCTTAGGTATTTAACAACGGCACGGTATGAAATTCAAACTGTGGTTCCATTTAATGATGATCATTTAATTATCACTTACAGAGACATTGAAACTCAAAATGTTCCTCTCGAGTTTTCCAATGTAATTTTAGCTGCTTTTTTACTTCATGGGCTAGACTTGAACTGTACAAACTACTGACGACTGTAGGACCAGACAGAGCAATTTACTTTGGCACCGACAGTATTATGCATATACAGAAAGAAGATGAGGAACCTTTGTTTCCACTTGGGAACTATTTGGGTGAACTAACAGATGAAATTCCAGACGGCTGGAAATTTACATTTTTAGGATTAGACGCGGAAAATTACAGTCTTAACCTAGTTAATGCCCAAGGGGATGTTCGGGATATAATCAAAATTAGGGTGGTAACACTAAACGATAGGACCTCTCAGAAAATTAACTTTGAGAGTTTCTATTAATTAGTCTCTGGACAATTAGAGTCCACAGTAATAGAAAATCCAAATAGTATTGTGCGTAGACCAGCGTACACCAGTTCCGTAGCTTTAGTTGTACAGAAACAAAGACACACCGTGAGGTCAACAAAAAACATAACCGATATCTTTTCATAATGTCGCTCCTAAATTCAGATAGTTCTGAATGTTGTACCAATGGATTTGATTTCTTTTCTCTACCTATGACACAAACAACTATTGAAGCAACTACAAATGCTGAATATTGTCCTTTTTCTACATTAACCTCGGAAGGACCTATTGAATTTGTTATTCCTGGAGAAACAGGGGAATTTATTGATCCTGCATATTTATATCCTTATGTACGTTCTATAATTACAAAAGCTGATGGCACAAATTTAACTGAAGATGATACTATTACACCAATAAATAATTTCCTACATTCACTATTTAGTCAAATTGATATATCGTTAAATGATAAATTAATTAGTTCTTCATCAGGATCTTATCCTTATCGTGCATATGTTGAAACATCATTAAATTATTTTTATGATGCTTCTCAAACACATTTAGCACGTGCCATGTGGCATAAAGATACTGCAAACATTTTAATAAATTGGATAATAGAAATGCTGGTTTTGAAAACGTGTTAATAAGGTAAAAATAGTAAAACTTTTGAAATTTATGGACGTCTTCATACTGATATTGTATGTTTAGATCTATGCTTTACAATAAAGTAAATTTACGTGTAAAATTACGCCACAGTAAAGATAACTTTTGCTTAATGTCTCCTGAAAATACGAGTTATAGAGTTGCACTTGCACTCGTTATTCTTCATGTACGACATTTGATGCAGCTGTAGATTTAACTATGCAATTAAATACACGAATGGTTTGAAAAACGGCCAAGATACCTCTCACATGAGTAGAAACAAGATCTTATACTATTGCTGCACAATTCAAGTCTTACAACCTTGAGAATCTCTTCCTGAATAATGTTCCTAAAGGCCTCGTTATTGGTTTCATCTCCAACACAGCCTTCAATGGGATACCACATCTGCAATTACACGTCGGCTCAAAATCATTTCCTCCCAACCCCTCAACCCTGATTTTAATAATGATTTATACCTTCTAAGTTACTATACTCTGATATCAGGTACTGGTATATATTATCAAAATTATTGACATACTGTAACTCTTTATGAATATCCTAATGGATGTGCTCTGTATTCTTTATTCTGTCTCTAACAGGAACTCTAGATCTTAATACATGGGATGTAGTGATTCTCCTGTAAATTTCAAAGTATCATTTACAGAAACTTTAACTGAAACTGTCACATGTATTGTGTATGCACAATTTGATTCCTTAGCACAAGTAGACAAAGATAGTAATATTTATACTGATAACACCTTTTAATTTATTCAGTTGATTATAATGAGGGTTGTTGTGCACTTCTCCGCATTCCACGATACCGATGATGAATTTATTGTAAAGGAGCCAGCAATTGTAAATCCTGACGTTTCCTTTTTTCAAAATCGGATATTTAAACCACCATATCCAATAAATAAGTTATCTGAGCTAATCATAAGTACAAACAAGTATCTAGGGGAGAATGTATATGGCATTATCTGGCACGAAGGCGATGTAGAGTATTCTCATCTAAAGAAGATACTTCAATCATATTGTTCAAATACTACAAATATTTACACATATGGAATAACTAGGAAGTGTTTTCTTCAGTGAAATTCTTCAGAGAAATGCTACAAATTTGGAGGAAATAGACTGTCTAAAGTATACTGATTTAAGTTTTCACGTCCACAATTGTGCAAATAATAAACATTGTTTCGGACAATATAGGTGACGTGTTCATGAAGCATTACTGTGTAGTGAATGTGTAAAAGTGTATGATTATGTTTTACATGTGAATAACAGTGATAATTCATACCTACTACAACTAAGAAAATTAATAATCTTTATCACGTATAGTGACAAATTGTTAAAGTGTTACTAGTTGATAAAGTGACTGGTGCAAGTGTTACTGGAATTTACCCTATTGACAATCTTCCTGTAATGGTGGAACCGCCTGCTGCACTTGTGATTAATCTTGATACATCTGGTTCAAATGGTACGCACTGGGTTGCAGTGTGCATTGATGACAGAAAACAAGGCTATTACTTTGATAGACTTGCTACGGACATTCAGAAGGAAATAAAAAGCCTTAACAAGGAAAAAATCCTAAAACATATTTTACAAATAGTCAACAATATTAGGACGATGAATCTGTGTTGTGTGGATATTTTGTTTTATTCTTTTTGCATCATATTATTCCCACTCAATCATTTTAAAAGTTTTTGAAAAATGTTTAACAAGAAAAATTTGAAAAAGAATGAAGTTATTGTTCATAAGCATTAAACAGAATTTTAAAAAGACAACACAAATAATTTTTTATATCTTTTATTATATATATTTACAATTTTTTAGATTTTTTATTATATACATACATTTTTTGCTTACATTTTTAAAATTTTTACCATATTTTTTCAAATTACATTCCTGCATTTTATTTACAGTTCCTCATTAATATCTCCGTATTGCATTAGTTAATGCTGTTGATCTTTCATATTTCCACCAATAATTCAACTGATGTGCATTACCATATGCTCATTCTGATTTCTTCACAATATTAGTGTGAAAAGAATAATGTTCATTATATGTTTTTCCACACAATTCATTTGATAAAGGACAATGTTTTGTTTCTAAATCAATAATATTATCTAATGCAAATACTCTCTTAATCCAAATAGATTTTTACTTAACCTTTACAATAAAAGGTTGAATTCTTTGCACATAATTGATATACAAGGTTGCATGAATACAGTATATATAGTTGATACAGTATGAAAGATATGGTATATCTACATTTGTATCCCACTTCAAACCATGAAAATTTAATGTTCAACAATCAATTTGTTTTTGACAACCTAATGACAATAAATTACATACAATTGGAGATTTTACCAAGCAATGAAAATTTATTTTATCATCACATGCGCTTAGACAAAACTCAATGATAATAGATTCGTTATCTGACATTTTAAAATACTTGAATATCAATAATATACTGATTTACGCATGATGAAATTTCATTTGTGCGCTGAATAAAAAATGTTATAATCTGACCAACAAACTCTGTATTTCTTAAAAGATCACAAGCCTATAAATGATATTTCTATATGTTCTTGATCAAACACTTCAAAAAGTTTACTAAGAGTTTTGCGAAGAGATAACTACTTCGCTGCAAATGTCCCAACATTATGAAGATGACTACAATCATGAAGAATATTCAATCTGCATTCCACGCTTTCAATTGGCTTATTATTACGTAAGTATACTTTTATTGTTTTTAATACACAATTCACATTAATATTTTCCGCAGTACACAATCCACATGAACACTACTACGATTTGAGTACGTTTTTTCACTCTAGAATGTCCGATTTCCGTCTGTCTTTTCTTAATAAAACGTCTAGTAACTCCGGGTGATAGTGTGTATCATTTAATAATTCGAGATATGATTCATAAAATTTTCTCTTGTTAATATTCCAATAATGTGTGTATTTGCACGCGCCCACGCGACGAATGCTGCAAGGACAACATTGGAAAATGTCCATGGTTTGTTTTTGTTCTCAATGTTTTTATATGACACAATGAGATGTTGCTCTCGAATAGGCAATACAGTTTGTACCTCATATTGTGGTGCCCATAGATAACTTAAAAATTTTTCTGGAGTATCTACAATTACAGATTGAGATAAATCTGTTCGCTGTCCCCATTTTCCGTATAATGAATTGAGGAATATTTTGGAAATATATCTTAGACCAGAATTTGATTGAATGTTATTTTCCGTTAACTGAATGCATTCATGGACATAATAGTCTGCAATATATTTCTGTTGGTCTTGTTTAGTTTTACACCAGCTAGGAAAGCCTGAAGACTCCTGTTTCATTTTTAAGAAGGAATTGACATAATCTTTAAACAGATTATTTTCTGATCCGGATAATTTGAATTCCCAAATTTCGATAATTTGTAGAATTTTGTATCCGAGATCTAAAGCTACATGAAGTTTAGGAGTACAGTATGTACCAGTAAGGACACGCTCAGTATCATTATGCATGCAATTGTTATCACTTTGTTCCATACACGTACGACATAACCCAAACAAAAGGCGTTCATTACACGTATATGGTAAAATTGGAAAATATAAGTCTTTGGGAGGTAAGATACTACATTTAACTAATCCATGAATACTTTGCACCTGTGGAAAGTTAGGCCCCTTGTATATTATAGATTTACCTATATGCAATGGCTTACGTGCCATCACCCAAGGATATAATGAAGTTACATCATAATATGCCACAAATTCTTCGCTGGTACATTCGTACAATGCATTAAAACATTCGGTACGGCCACCATGAAAACTATCTTTAGGTATTAGATAGTCGACAAGTTCATGACACTTTGTCTGAATAATCTGCTGTAACTTTTTGTCATTTTTTACCATATGGTCCCATTCACATTCCCACATTTCAATGACATTAAGATTTAATTTTTTAAGAAATGCTATTTTTATGGTGGTGTTTTCATACCGATCTTGTAGTGATGTACCTTGCTTAGAAGTGAAATCTAGGGACACGTGTCGTAGTGTAGCATAACAGTTTAACCACCCGTGATAGTAACATCCATGAAATTCGTAAACTGCATTTGTTTTAGTTTCAAATCCATCAACCTTATACCTTCCAAAACATTTTTCCAAGCCAGTTCCAGAATGAAGAATTTTTTTTACCAGTAGTACGTTTATCACAATGGTCAAACCCATAGGGTGGAATAATTGGAATAATTTCCTTAAGTAAATATAAGGTACGATACGTTAGTGTTGCCAAACTAGCAATAGTTGACGCGACGATAAAACATTGGATATCATTTGTTTTGTCTTCAATTAAGTTTGAAATTTTAGTGAAAGTCTCTGCTAAAATTTTAACATCATTCCGACAATATTCAATCATTTCCTTTTGGAAATTATAGTCCTCATTACTTGCAACACGTTCTTTGTGCCATATGATAAGTTGGTTTCGATCTTCAGTGCTCCTTGAAACAGGATCAAAATATTTTACCTCTGGAATTTTGCCTATGTAAATTTGGTTTTCTTATGTATTAAACAAGTACGGGAAATCTAACTTTCGTAAATTTGCAGAAACCTAACGTCTTAGGTAATTTAGAAAATTTAACTCCCATATACAAATATGTGTCACGGAAGTAAATCTTTTGTCCTAAAAGCATTTCAACAATTTTTTGCCCCGACATTATTACTTCAGGAGTAAAATGATGGTTTATTATCAAAGTTTTAGCACAGAATTGAATATCATAATTACTGACGTTATGGGAAAGTACAATTATTTTTTTAAACATTGGTCGAGTTATTAATACATGATTAACAAATTCTTCAATGTTGTGAAAATTAAACGAACTGAATCCATTTTTATCGCCGCATACAAAGCATGTATCATCAACCTTCATGACCTTACACTTGTAATAAGCATGAATACAATTTACGAAATTTACGTGATGTTCTTGTTCTCCCTGTTCATTTTTAGGAAGCAACATTGTTTCTACATCAAAGATAATGTACAAAAAGGTATCTACATGCTGCATCATAGCCGTTTGAACAAAACAAATATGGTCATCGCTTACATATGTGTAACATGTTTGCAATAACGTTCACCACATTCATGTTCAGACTTGCGTGAACGCATGTCAATCATAGTTCCACAATGGACACAAATTTTCTTTGTTTCGCATAAACTTTTTCCGCAAATATTTATTGTTTTATGACTAGCAAAACATTCTTCTGAAGAAAACAGTCTATGACAATCAATGCACTCGACTTTAATAATATTATTATTACAAACATTGTGATACTTTTCACACATTGTGCATTTGAAGTTACACTTATGATTTTCTGTATGATGATAACCTTTCAAACAATACTGACAATATTTCCGTTTTTTTAATAATGTTGTAATGTTGGTAATTAATTCGTAGTGTCCTTCACTGTACAAAATCAAAATTTTCTTTGATGCATGTATTCCAGGATAAATTACATTATAGTTTCGAGTCAAACCATTCTTTTCGTAAACAACAATTTGATATTGAGGCGATAGCTTATTTTGAAACTTTTTTACATCATCAATAGTACACCCATCACGGATTTCAATGTCAACTTTAGCACTGACACACAATTGCTTTGCTTGTTTCATCAATCGTTCAGGATGATTTTTCAATTCATATATGTAGTTATAACGATGATCAGCCCTAGCCATTCCAAGAATAATACTCTTGGGAAGACAATACACATCCTTTTCTACAGGAATAGTACATTGTTCCAGGTGTGTTACAAGATCAACAAATTTTGATGAACCCCTAGTTCGTCCCGTACCTTTACGTGAATCAACAATATGAATTTTGAAATTTATTTTATCACCTAATAAATAACTTTCATTACTATTTAAAACATTTTCAATATTACGAAATAAAATGTCGGAGCTTAAATCTGACTTTTGACGCCACGAAATGTATATTGGTTTATTAATCGTGGAAGCAGAACTTTCTATTGTTATACCAACATACATATCATCATCGGCATCATTTAACACATGTTCCTTTACAAATTCAATTAACAACTGAATATATTTTTCAGGATCATCAATTCCGTTAGTTTGCATACGTTCAATTGTAACTTCCTTTCCTGTAAGTCCAAAATAAGTATAATGTTTGGTTTTACTATTAACAATACGAAAATATTCATTTGTTTTACCACTCCCATACATGGTAGGTTGTGATACAGAATTTGTATTAGGACTTGGAAAGTTTATAAAATTTTCCATGAACACGCTAAAGTCATCTGTAGTTAAACTATCAGCTTTTCCTTTAGACACAAGTTCCATAAACTTTTCACGAGCTAAATTTCTTATATTATTTTGGCGAAAGAAGCCTATATGATAAAAATCAATAATATCTTTTGCAGACTTACATTTTTTCAAAACAACATGAGGATCACAATCAAAATGCATAAACAACGCTTGCAATAGCTTGGAATAAGCTTCATTGCTTACCCTTGAACCCGTAGCATGACATTGTGTTAACACTTCCCATGTAAATAAAACTTCATTTGGATTTTCATATCCGCGTGTTTCTTGTGCTGACAACATGGTACAGATCACAGAGTGTCCTTCCATTGTATTACTGACACACAAAATATGTAATTGCAATTTGAATTATTGTTTCTTAAACAGTAAATATTCTACACAATGATGTACTATAAATAAATTAATAGTGTTATTTACTGTACACACAGAACTTTGATAATTCTTTTGCAGTTTTCAAATGACAAGGTTCCGTAAGTAGACTTTTATGATATGATTTACAAAGTGTTGACCAAAGATACACTTTTTAAGATTTTTTTACACTTACCAGTAAATATAAATTACAATGTTCCGTATCTTTTTAAGTTTACCGACACTACACTTGAAAGCTTGTGGGCAATTGCACTAATACTTGCCGTTAACTATAATAATAAAACTTCCCGTAACTTTTTCAGTTTAGTATGCATGCACTAACACTTGTCACTCACTAACTATATTTTTAGTTCACCAAAGATATACTTTTAAGTTTATCGGTTCACTACTTTCCGATAATTGTAATTTAGAAATTGCCGTAATGAAATTGTTTTAGACTAATTGCACCACTCAGCCTAAAATAGTAATGTATTTACTTTTTCATTGATTGTTTATTATGAACACTGATAATTGGAAATTGCAAGAACTCCACACGAAGATTTCCGAAGATTGACGAATTTTCCCGAAGCTTACTGAAGTTTTCCGAACATTGTGGAACTTAACCGTAGATGAACATAAGAGTTTATCCTGAATTTTTGTACATGTTGGTAAATGTACCACACGAATGGTTCCGAAAATTGACGAACCTTACCGAAGTTTTCCGAGGTTTTTTTGAACTTAACCGAAGATGAACCTAAGAGTTTATCCACAATACCTGTATATGTTTAGTAAATGTAACTTGCAAAGACTTGTAATTTTAAAGATTAGCAAAGATATACATAAAAGTTTATTATTAGATGTACGTGTACTTTGCAATAATTGTAACTTTGTAACAAAATTGGTATTTTAAAATAAATGATTTAACAACACAGAGTATAACGATGAATTGCTTTACTTCAACACTACTAATTGTATAGTGCGCGGCGCGGCTTGCTGCGAGGGATTTATACTTTTAAAATTTAATCTCGTATCCAAAGGCATTTAGTTTTGTAATCTCGTACCCAAACACACTTAGTTTTGTAATCTCGTACCCAAAAGCAATTAGTTTGTAGTCTCGTACGCAGGTGCTTTAAAATATTTTAAATTAGTAACAGTAATATTACGAAATGTATTATAATTTACTGGAACAATTTGTAATTGTAGTATTAAAGTTTGTAACACTTCAAACTCGTAAGAGCAGCTACGCTGTGAACTTGTAAATAATTCGCTACCAAAAAAGTTCATAAAGAGAAACTGTTTCGAAAATACTAAAGTGTGATTATATTAAAATCGCTGTCAACATACAAATAATTCCAAAATTACTAAAACTGTAAACTGGTAAATAATCAGAAATATTAAAATTGACAACAAGTTAAAACAAGAAAATTATTTTTTCTTAGTAATGCTAGGAATTTCTTTTGTTTGCTTTGCTGCAGGTGTTTAAACTGGTTTAAACTAGTTTATTGTTTTCTCTTGGTGAAAGACTCATTTGCTGTGCAAACTCGGAAGAGAATTTTCTTTCTGTATTTTTTTATTTTCAGTTTCCATTTATATTTCTTAACTTGTAAATTTAATTTTGTTTCTACATTTTTATTTTTCTTGAGCAATTTTATTTTCCTTTTGTATTTTGGGTTGCAACATTGTGTTCTTTAAAATTTTTAGCATACGCGTTTTTAGTTTTCAGTTTGCATTTTTATTTCTTAACTTGTAATTATTTTGTCTCGGAATTTGTAATGTAACATTGTGTTAGAAAGTTGAACTTTTAATATTCTTTTACAATTTGGATTCCAACATTGTCTTTTGATTCTGTATTTTTAGCTTTGCATGTTTCAATTTTTAAACTTGTACTTTTAATTTTTCTTTTGCAATTTGGATTGCAACATTGTGTTTTTAAATTTTTGTTTCTGTATTTTTGATTGTAACACTGTTTCAAGTTTTGGTTCTGTATTTTTATTTTAGCTTTGAATGTTTTAATTTTTTAACTTGTACTTTTAATTTTTCTTTTTTGCAATTTGGATTGTAACATTGTTTTGAATTTTCTTTCTGTATTTTTTATTTCCAGTTTTGCATTTTTTTATTTCTTAACTTGTACTTTTAATTTTGGTTCTGCATTTTTATTTTTCCTTTCTGCATTTTTATTTTTCCTTTTGGTATTTTGGATTGCAACATTGTTTATTTAATTTTGTTTGTGCACTTTTTTATTTCCAGTTTACATTATTTTTCTTTCGGAACTTGTACTTTTAATTTTCTTTGCAGTTTGGATTGCAACATTGTGTTTTAAGTTATGTTTCTGCACTTTTATTTCTTAACTTGTCCTTTTACTTTTAGTTTGTGTATTGAATTGCAACACTGACTTAAATTTTACTTGTCCATTTAACAATCAAAAAGTTTCATGTAATAAATTTTAAGTTGAACCCACGAGTGTTGTGTTAAAAATAATTTTCTTATGTTCAAGTTTATGTTTTGTTAACAAAAAAATAGTTGAGCTTCTAATGAAGCGAACGAATAAAATAATTGCAACTATGTTACTTTGAGTTTCTATTGGAATTATTTGTAGGTTGACACAACTTTTAATATTTTCGAAACGCAATTTCTCTTCCGAGTTTGCACAGCAAATGGGTCTTTCACCAAGAGAAAACAATAAACTAGTTTAAACCAGTTTAAACACCTGCAGCAAGGCAAACAAAAGAAATTCCTAGCATTACTAAGAAAAATAATTTTCTTGTTTTAACTTGTTGTCAATTTTAATATTTCTGATTATTTACCAGTTTACAGTTTTAGTAATTTTGGAATTATTTGTATGTTGACAGCGATTTTAATATAATCACACTTTAGTATTTTCGAAGCATAGTTTCTCTTTATGAACATTTTTTTGGAAGGGAATTATTTACAAGTTCACAGCGTAGCTGCTCTTACGAGTTTGAAGTGTTACAAACTTTAATACTACAATTACAAACTGTTCGAGTATATTATAATATATTTCGTAATATTACTGTTACTAATTTAAAATATTTTAAAGCACCTGCGTACGAGACTACAAGCTAATTGCTTTTGGGTACGAGATTACAAAACTAAGTGTGTTTGGGTACGAGATTACAAAACTAAATGCCTTTGGGTACGAGATTAAGTTTTAAAAGTATAAATCCCGCGCAGCAAGCCGCGCCGCGCACTATACAATTAGTAGTGTTGAAGTAAAGCCATTCATCGTTATACTCTGTGTTGTTAAATCATTTATTTTAAAATACCAATTTTGTTACAAAGTTACAATTATTGCAAAGTACACGTACATCTAATAATAAACTTTTAAGTATATCTTTGCTAATCTTTAAAATTACAAGTCTTTGCAAGTTACATTTACTAAACATATACAGGAATTGTGGATAAACTCTTAGGTTCATCTTCGGTTAAGTTCAAAAAAACCTCGGAAAACTTCGGTAAGGTTCGTCAATTTTCGGAACCATTCGTGTGGTACATTTACCAACATGTACAAAAATTCAGGATAAACTCTTATGTTCATCTACGGTTAAGTTCCACAATGTTCGGAAAACTTCAGTAAGCTTCGGGAAAATTCGTCAATCTTCGGAAATCTTCGTGTGGAGTTCTTGCAATTTCCAATTATCAGTGTTCATAATAAACAATCAATGAAAAAGTAAACACGTTACTAGTTTAGACTGAGTGGTGCAATTAGTCTAAAACAATTTCATTACGGCAATTTCTAAATTACAATTATCGGAAAGTAGTGAACCTATAAACTTAAAAGTATATCTTTGGTGAACTAAAAATATAGTTCGTGAGTGACAAGTGTTAGTGCATGCATACTAAACTGAAAAAGTTACGGGAAGTTTTATTATTATAGTTAACGGCAAGTATTAGTGCAATTGCCCACAAGCTTTCAAGTGTAGTGTCGGTAAACTTAAAAAGATACGGAACATTGTAATTTATATTTACTGGTAAGTGTAAAAAAAATCTTAAAAAGTGTATCTTTGGTCAACACATTGTAAATCATATCATAAAAGTTTACTTACGGAACCTTGTCATTTGAAAACTGCAAAAGAATTATCAAAGTTCTGTGTGTACAGTAAATAACACTATTAATTTATTTATAGTACATCATTGTGTAAAATATTTACTGTTTAAGAAACAATAATTCAAATTGCAATTACATATTTTGTGTGTCAGTAATACAATGGAAGGACACTCTGTGATCTGTACCATGTTGTCAGCACAAGAAACACGCGGATATGAAAATCCAAATGAAGTTTTATTTACATGGGAAGTGTTAACACAATGTCATGCTACGGGTTCAAGGGTAAGCAATGAAGCTTATTCCAAGCTATTGCCAGCGTTGTTTATGCATTTTGGTTGTGATCCTCATGTTGTTTTGAAAAATGTAAGTCTGCAAAAGATATTATTGATTTACATCATATAGGCTTCCTTCGCCAAAATAATATAAGAAATTTAGCTCGTGAAAAGTTTATGGAACTTGTGTCTAAAGGAAAAGCTGATAGTTTAACTACAGATGACTTTAGCGTGTTCATGGAAAATTTTATAAACTTTCCAAGTCCTAATACAAATTCTGTATCACAACCTACCATGTATGGGAGTGGTAAAACAAATGAATATTTTCGTATTGTTAATAGTAAAACCAAACATTATACTTATTTTGGACTTACAGGAAAGGAAGTTACAATTGAACATATGCAAACTAACGGAATTGATGATCCTGAAAAATATATTCAGTTGTTAATTGAATTTGTAAAGGAACATGTGTTAAATGATGCCGATGATGATATGTATGTTGGTATAACAATAGAAAGTTCTGCTTCCACGATTAATAAACCAATATACATTTCGTGGCGTCAAAAGTCAGATTTAAGCTCCGACATTTTATTTCGTAATATTGAAAATGTTTTAAATAGTAATGAAAGTTATTTATTAGGTGATAAAATAAATTTCAAAATTCATATTGTTGATTCACGTAAAGGTACGGGACGAACTAGGGGTTCATCAAAATTTGTTGATCTTGTAACACACCTGGAACAATGTACTATTCCTGTAGAAAAGGATGTGTATTGTCTTCCCAAGAGTATTATTCTTGGAATGGCTAGGGCTGATCATCGTTATAACTACATATATGAATTGAAAAATCATCCTGAACGATTGATGAAACAAGCAAAGCAATTGTGTGTCAGTGCTAAAGTTGACATTGAAATCCGTGATGGGTGTACTATTGATGATGTAAAAAAGTTTCAAAATAAGCTATCGCCTCAATATCAAATTGTTGTTTACGAAAAGAATGGTTTGACTCGAAACTATAATGTAATTTATCCTGGAATACATGCATCAAAGAAAATTTTGATTTTGTACAGTGAAGGACACTACGAATTAATTACCAACATTACAACATTATTAAAAAAACGGAAATATTGTCAGTATTGTTTGAAAGGTTATCATCATACAGAAAATCATAAGTGTAACTTCAAATGCACAATGTGTAAAAAGTATCACAATGTTTGTAATAATAATATTATTAAAGTCGAGTGCATTGATTGTCATAGACTGTTTTCTTCAGAAGAATGTTTTGCTAATCATAAAACAATAAATGTTTGCGGAAAAAGTTTATGCGAAACAAAGAAAATTTGTGTCCATTGTGGAACTATGATTGACATGCGTTCACGCAAGTCTGAACATGAATATGGTGAACGTTATTGCAAACATGTTACACATATGTAAGCGATGACCATATTTGTTTTGTTCAAACGGCTATGATGCAGCATGTAGATACCTTTTTGTACATTATCTTTGATGTAGAAACAATGTTGCTTCCTAAAAATGAACAGGGAGAACAAGAACATCACGTAAATTTCGTAAATTGTATTCATGCTTATTACAAGTGTAAGGACATGAAGCTTGATGATACATGCTTTGTATGCGGCGATAAAAATGGATTCCGTTGGATTGATTTTCACAACATTGAAGAATTTGTTAATCATGTATTAATAACTCGACCAATCTTTAAAAAAATAATTGTACATTCCCATAACGTCAGCAATTATGATATGCAATTTTGTGCTAAAACTTTGATAATAAACCATCATTTTACACCTGAAGTAATAATGTCGGGGCAAAAAATTGTTGAAATGCGTTTAGGACAAAAGATTTACTTCCGTGACACATATTTGTATATGGGAGTTAAATTATCTAAATTACCTAAGACGTTAGGTCTTTCTGCAAATTTACGAAAGTTAGATTTCCCGTACTTGTTTAATACATTAGAAAACCAAAATTACATAGGCAAAATTCCAGAGCTAAAATATTTTGATCCTGTTTCAAGGAGCACTGAAGATCGAAACCAACTTATCATATGGCACAAAGAACGTGTGGCAAGTAATGAGGAGTATAATTTCCAAAAGGAAATGATTGAATATTGTCGGAATGATGTTAAAATTTTAGCAGAGACTTTCATTAAAATTTCAAACTTAATTGAAGACAAAACAAATGATATCCAATGTTTCATCGTCGCGTCAACTATTGCTAGTTTGGCAATACTAACGTATCGTACCTTATATTTACTTAAGGAAATTATTCCAATTATTCCACCCTTTGGGTTTGACCATCGTGATGGGCAAAGTCTAAAGGCAATGTATTGGCTGCAATACTTAGAACGTACTACTGGTAATAAAATTGTTCATTCTAGAAATGGATTGGAAAAACGTTTTGGAAGGTATAAGGTTGATGGATTTGAAACTAAAACAAATGCAGTTTACGAATTTCATGGATGTTACTATCACGGGTGTTTAAACTGTTATCCTACACTACGACACGTGTCCCTAGATTTCACCTCTAAGCAAGGTACATCACTACAAGATCGGTATGAAAACACCACCATAAAAATAGCATTTCTTAAGAAATTAAATCTTAATGTCATTGATACCTAAAGATAGTTTCCATGGTGGCCGTACCGAATGTTTTAATGCATTGTACGAATGTACCAGCGAAGAGCTTGTGGCATATTATGATGTAACTTCATTATATCCTTGGGTGATGGCACGTAAGCCATTGCCTATAGGTAATCCTATAATATAAAAGGGGCCTAACTTTCCACAAGTGCAAAGTATTCATGGATTAGTGAAATGTAGTATCCTACCTCTCAAAGACTTATATTTTCCAATTTTACCATATACGTGTAATGAACGCCTTTTGTTTGGGTTATGTCGTACGTGTATGGAACAAAGTGACAACAATTGCATGCATAATGATACTGAGCGTGTCCTTACTGGTACATACTGTACTCCTGAACTTCATGTAGCTTTAGATCTCGGATACAAAATTCTACAAATTATCGAAATTTGGGAATTCAAATTATCCGGATCAGAAAATAATCTGTTTAAAGATTATGTCAATTCCTTCTTTAAAATGAAACAGGAGTCTTCAGGCTTTCCTAGCTGGTGTAAAACTAAACAAGACCAACAGAAATATATTGCAGACTATTATGTCCATGAATGCATTCAGTTAACGGAAAATAACATTGAATCAAATCCTGGTCTAAGATATATTTCCAAAATATTCCTCAATTCATTATACGGAAAATGGGGACAGCGAACAGATTTATCTCAATCTGTAATTGTAGATACTCCAGAAAAATTTTTAAGTTATCTATGGGCACCACAATATGAGGTACAAACTGTATTGCCTATTGGAGAGCAACATCTCATTGTATCATATAAAATCATTGAGAACAAAAACAAACCATGGAAAGTTTCCAATGTTGTCCTTGCAGCATTCATTACCTCGTGGGCGCGTTTAAAACTTTACGTGTTACTAACAGCTGTACATCCTGATTGTGTATTGTACTGCGACACTGACAGTATTATGTTTGTACAGTGACGTAATGAAAAGCCTCCACTTTCTTTGGGTTCATATTTGGGTCAACTAACTAATGAAGTTCCTGATGGCTGGGAAATTGATGCATTTATAGGTTTAGGGCCAAAAAATTATGCCTATAGAATGAAAGAAGTTCAAACAGGAAAAGTAGATTATGTATTTAAAATTAGAGGAATAACTTTAAATCATCGTACACGACAAGAAATTAACTTTGAACATTTTTATCAACTAGTTCGGGATAAAGTTCACAAAAACAGTTACACAATCCAGGAAGAATTGTACGTAAACCAGGGTTTGTCATCGTATCCAAGTCTGAAACTAAAACACATCAGAAAGTTCAAAATAAAAGACGACGATTACATCATAACAGTATTACTGACTATAGGACATTGCCATATGGTTATCAAAGTATTAAGTGTGTTAAATGATTCGTATTCTGTATATAGAAGTAAATATGTAAATAGTAGACTGTCTAAAGGTACCATGGTGTCGTAGCATAGTCATAATATCATCAAATATGTCCATAAGTTTTTCACAAGACCTATCAGTTGGTACTTCTACGTATATATAATGTAAATATGGAAATAAGTTATTAAGAATATTCTAAGTATAGTAAATATCTTATTTAAATATAGAAATATATATGCCAATATTGGAAATAGAATATTGTAAACTATATAAATACAATAAAGCGTTACAATTTACGATAATATGTTTTATTGCTATGACTATATCCAAACAAATATTGATATATTACGAAGTATCTGTATTCTATATAAGATAAAGGAAGAATACGTATGCTTCATATAAGAATATTTATACGTATTTATCATATTTTATGTTCCTACAATAAATCATCCTAAGTTGGAAACCATGTTAACGCCATAATGTCTTCTACAAGGTAAACAAACATCTTAGAAGTAAGTAAAGGTACCAATATATTTCATTACAATACTTTAGTTAAAAGATATCAATAAGTAAATGGCTTATACTACAGTAATATCATTTGTGCTTCAAATACCACTAGAACATGGCTAACAACCATCTACGTACGTAAAAATCACAATATATATCGTAACATGGTATTCCAGATAATCTAAAACACTTATATACACAAGGAGTTGAGTTGATTTTGAGTTTAACGTCCCGTTCAACAACGAGGCTATATGAGACGTGGACCTACTGATTAACGTGGAATCCGAACCACATGAGCTCCCGCCGGGAATAGAACCCGGGTCTCCCACGCCAAAGGCGCGTACGCTAACCGCTTAGCCACGGAGGAGCTCTTATATACACAAGGAGTCACAATATATAAACCTACAATATAATCGGAAAGTTGGGGGTTATGCAATCCAGCATATCACCAAAACAATATATGCAACCCTACATTACGTTAAAATAAGGCTACATGCATAAAAAGTCACAATATATAACCCTACAATACAAACCAATATTAAAACAATACAAACCAAAAGGTACAAGCTATTCATACTACCATAGCTCCTAAAGCTATGCAACCCAACAACACATGCTTAAAACACTTACATGGAAACGAAAGATAATATGTCTACAATATGATACATATATTCCTGTCCAGATATCAAAACCAATATACATACATACATACACCCATTCACAAACTAATCATATATTCATATATACATGTAATTTGTTATTCGTCTAAGCTTCGTACACACTTAGACCCATACAGTATCCAAAAGATGATATTCTATGCTAAAATCCCATATTAGCTACTGAAAGTACCATATCAATACATAAAATACGTTTCTTAGAGTTGCGGTCGTTTCCTCCCACAATTTCTGATACATTTATGTACAATATGTACTACTCTATAATATATATACTTCTAAAATATATATCCTAAGGATATATATCATATATATATAGGATAGGATATATATCCTATATATCATATATAGGATATATATATATGATATATATATCCTATATCAATATACTTCTAAAATATACAAAAACACAAAAATCATTCTTTCTAACCCTTTCATTACCAGTTCAATAATATTCATAAATAATTAATTCATTAATCTAGTTTTTAAAAATTAAACTAAATTATGCAGAAATATCTTAAAGAAATCTTTTTTCAAGACTTCTTCCAAAAGCAAAAAAAAAAGAGAAAGTTGTCTTACGTAAAGATTTCATTCATTCTTTTTCCCCTTTCAAACTCAGGTAACAATGCACAGTCTTCCTCTGCCTCTAGGTGGCAAGTTTGTTAAGAAATACGTAACAATTCACACGCCAATTAAAAGCGGTCCTTTGCTCACAAAAGGACATTATAGTTCGCCCCGACCACCTGGAAAACCTACATTGAAACATCTGGGAGTGTTTCCTTTTCTTTACATAACATCAATGGATTTTTTCTACATCTCCTTAGTGTCTACCTCCACCTCCAACCTCCCACCAGTTAGCTATCATTCTCTGTCCTTTTAACAATAATGTATTATCGACATTTACCTTGTTTCTAAATACATGTAACTAAGTTATGTGACATATTCAAAATGCTCTTTTTTGACTTCCAACAGTTAAAGTATTGTCCAACAGCTATCTATCACTTTCAAGTGTCATTATCTTGTATTGTATTAAAGCCACAACACTGAAATTTATGTGAAAGTTAGATAATGGTCTATTCTCTCGATTACAAAGGTATTTGTCTCCAATCTTTTGTTTCTACGACCACACACGTTGGATAGAAACAGCCCCAACAACTACTGTATTCTATGCGAAATTTAACTACTGTATTATGTAATTTTAATATATATAAATAAAAACTAAAAAATATTACATTGAATATTTTTAAAGCAAGGAACCCTTAAATAGGCCAGAAGGAAAAATTAGTAAAATTGAATGATTAAAATCTCGTCTATTTAAAAGAAAAATACTTCCTCATATAAGTCAATGGGCTATTGAAAAAAAAGAAAGCAATTCAATATCCAAAAAATAACACACACACACGCACACACACCTCCTTTAATTAAAGTCTCTTTTCGAAAGCTACCCTGAAACGATGGCGTGTCTTTTGTTAAAAATAGAGTTAAAAGTGAGGGAAAACACGGGGGACGTCATCTCCCACTTCCAAAAATATCTATGGTGTCCCTACACTTCCTAAAAAATGTAGTGGACCAAGATAGGCACAAAAGATGGCATGACGTCATGCGTCCCCCAACCTTTTCAGATCCATTTTTACCCCTGGTTACAACTCGATTTTGATGTTTGACACAATATTTTCATTGCGGATTTATCAAATCTTTTTACCGTAAAGATTAGCACATACCTGACGAAATAGCTAAGGGTTGCCAGATACTTATTCATATTGATTCTCTGTGAATAAGTAGTAAGTATTCTCATCTTCCGAACGAGCGAGATCTCATATAACCTCACTGATGAAAAAGAATGTTAAGCTCCAAACAAAGACAAAACATTCTATATTTCACGATAGCATCATAAATTGACATAATTATATTTCCTCTTTAACACAGTCCTTAATATTACCTTATTTTATTTAAGTACTATTTTTCCGTTATGTTATGCCATTAAAGAACCGGCTTTTAATATACATAAGGAAATGTAAAGATGAATTGAAAATTAGAACCACAATATGCTTACTATTTTCGAAAGTATTACACATAACGTCTCTAATCAAACAGATGTTATGACGTAAATTTCATTCATAAACGTGTTTATTGAGCTTTCGTTAACTTCTTTTTTTTTTTTTTGGTGTTGCTTTAACAAAATACAGGTTATAATCAACGCATACTTTCAAATTTTCAGTTTTAATACTCTTAAACTTGGCCTAAATTAAGAAATATTCATATTTAATGTATTTTAGCAGGACAATATGCTTTCAAATACATAATTAAAATTAGAAGTTGCTCCTGGGGAAAGCCACAAAGTTAAAAAAATTAAAGTTTTCTTGCTTCAAAGTAAGGGGAAAAAGTAATCTAATGGACTTAGAAGATGCAGGCTCGAATGGGCACACTATTGTGGGGCTCCAGGTTCTAGAAAAACAAGTAGAGAAATCGCATTAAGACTATATCATCCAAGTATTCATGGAGGTGTCATATCACTTAATAGGCCTATTTTTTCATCAGAAGTTGGAAACGTAAAGAAATAAAGAATTTACTGCAGAATTAACTTTAGAAAATATTGCTTGTTTGTTAATACAAACTATTCACTCCTTCAAATTCTAGATAGAGGACAACAGGCTATACGCTCTCTTGTTTATGTTCATGGATATACATGTATTACAATATGCTATTGTGAGCACTTCACATGCCAAGAGTAAGAGAGCCATCTAACAGTGTGATGATCACTTGGACGAGGGTCCCGCGAGCAGAATGTATTAATTACATTTATTACTTGCAGAATTTAGTCATAGGAGCCACTGTGGTTTCCACAGGGGACCATTATGCTGCTAAGACGGCACAGGATAGTAGATTACAATCTAGCGCGGGACCCGCCTGGGAGCAATCGGTCCAATCCACTGAAGTCCGGCTCTGATTGTTGTATACGATAATTAATATAGTAGGAAAGTTTTCTTCTTTTAGTTTGAAGCAACAAAAAGTCTTTTAATTTTTATCCGTGTTACTTCTATTATAAGCCCCCTCCGGTTAAAAGTACATTTAAATAAAATTAGATAATATTTTCTACATTTTCTTCCCTCTATATATAAAAGTTATTGCTCAGGAGGTATACACTATCAAAATTTCTCAAAAACCGCTAATTTTTAATGCTTTGATTAGCACGTCCCTGTAGGATAGGCCGGAACTGCTGCAAGTATTACTGGAGCCTATGAGACCATTGATATTGCAATACACTTGAAGTACTATTATTTCGCTCTGTTACATTCAAACCGATATAAAGGGATCAGAGAAAGTTTTCTTTTCCTTTTGGCTTGTTTTTAGCTTCCGCAGAGGTAGCTGTTTTATTATAAAGTGGTTTTAACAAACACTTAGAGTCACTGATATCAGATCCTGTTACTTCCTTTACCAAACGTTTAGCAGACTTTCGGGAAACGTTTAGCTCTTGTTATTATAAGTTCTGTAATTTCACGAATGTTGAATACCTGTAATGTCTCGCTAAATTTCTACTTCTAATTCTACTTCTAAAGCTCTCTTCTCACAAAAATATAAATAAATAAAAATTAAAACCTAAGAATCTATGTGTTAGTTGAAAACAAGAGATATATATGCGTAATGTGGGTGTCGGACATAAGCTCACCGGCCGAAAGCTCACCGGACATAAATTCACCGGCAAAAACCTCACCGGACATAAACTAACCGACAGTCTTATATTACAGGGACGGACGAAAGCTCACCGATAGCAAACATAATCTCCCTTGAGGGACTTGTAATAATATTCACCGAATATTGAAATTCAAGTGTTAGTTACTTCTTAAGCAGAAAATGGAGCTACTATCTTATATGACTTATCTATCAGGTATAAAAAATAATAAGAACGTTGCGGAGTTGCGTTGTATTAAACGTGGGCAGACCTTGAGGAACTTGTAATAAAATGCCCTGGATATTAAAATCTAGCTTTTGACTACAATTACAAATAGGCCAAATAACTCGGTAGAAAGTAGAGCTACTAATGTCGTATAGCAGTTATCAGATATCAGAACAAAATAGGGATGTTGCAAGTTTAATGTGTGAAGCATGGGCGACAGTAAGCCTAATTTTGGCCCTGGAAATTTTCGAACCAATTTTTCTTATAAGCCTGACAATTCATCAACTGCATTAATATAATTTCATGATTAGGAATGAATACTTACATAATAGGATTTGCTTGCTAACAGGATTGGTGATTCTGTTTTTTTTTTACGAAATCATCATACCCAGATATATTTAGGCCTTGCTTCTTAGTTAGTGCTGCCGTCATGCTTGCAGACTAACACTCAAGCAAATCTCTTTCTTATTTACTAACACTTTACTTTTTTTGTTCATAAGTTGTTTTGATTTTAGTAGATAAGAAAGATTCATTTGATAAATATTGGTTTGCAAGTGTGATGATAGCTTTAAGACTTGGATTCTGCAACACTCTTAATATTTTATTCTGATATCTCCTATATGACATTAGTCATATAGCCTATTTTCTATTGAGGAACTGGGCTACTACTAGTCAAAGCCCAGATTTAAATATCAGGAGCATTTTATTTCAAGTTCCTCAAAGTCCGCCCACGTCTAATACATTAAACCCTGCAACATCCTTATTATTTTATTTTTATATCTAGCAACTGATATATATATATATCATTAATAGCTCTATTTTCTACTGAATTAGGCCTACTGCTAGTCAAAGTCTAGATTTTAATACCTCTTTATACCTATCATAGGTTTTTTGAAAGAGAAATGAAATATATCTCAGATACTTTCAGCCATAACAAAAAAAAAAAGGAGATACTCTTTCCCCAAAATCGTTTTCCGATATTTCTGTGCTGCAAAATTTTTTGCACCGAAAGTTTCAGCATGGGGGAGAGGGTTGGATTGCTTTCTTCAGTAAAAGGAAGTAGTATTCTTTTGTTTGTCCTAATCCGTTTTCAATTTATATTTTAATATTCAAAATCTACTTCATATTAATATTCAAAGTCTAGTTTTCATTTTTGTCATATTTTCCGTTTGCCATTTTTCCATTGCTTACTTGTATTTATGTTATTCAGGTTTATTTTCCTTTGCAATTAAATTAATTAACCTATAAATGTAGTTAGTTGTCATTATTGTATTCTTTATTGCATTAATTATCTTATAACACAATTATATTATTAGGGGTGAGCTTATGTCCGCTTTTGCATTAACATAGGTGAGCTTATGTCCGGTGAGCTTATGTCGGCGACATTTAAAGAGGGTCGCCAAAGAGATGAAGGAAAAATTTTTCTCTCTTCCCGGCTTGTTTCTTCCTTACTTGACAAATGCTATATTGCTTTGCTTGCTGAATGCGTTTCCTTGAACATTCAGAAAATCAACTTGAACCAATGCTTTAGAAAAAATTTTCTTTGTTTTAATCCCCAAACGGAAACATGACGGCAGAAAGTTTCGGAAAGTGTAGCTATTTTCACTGCTAGTTTCTCATTTTAGATAGTGTATGTTTACAACGAAGGCGGTGCACGTGAACCGGTTCACCCCCTAAACCCGGCAGCTAAAACATTTCAGCTGCATAAAAAAACCTATAACTTGTAGGACTAGTTCATTTTGTTAAAGCAGCTGTTTTAACGATGTTTAGTATTAACGTGTCAGGTATTTCTATGAGATAACAAAAAACATTATTTTGTAATTAAATGATAGCTCTATCCACGTCGATTCTGCAAACAGAAACAATGAAAATCGATATAAAAGTGACTCACATTATTTTAACAAAATCGATTTAGATAGTTTGGGCTGTCGCAAAAATAGGAAAAGTTAGAAAAATCCGATTAATTGTAACAACTCCATCAGGGGTTGAAATTGGAGGGGGCATACGCCATTAATCAGCCCATTAAGGTGTACAAGCTCGCGAGCATGGCTCTTGCGCTCAACTGGGCTCGGGCTCAATAATTGAGCCCGAGCCTCAATGAAACAAGTCGGTCCGAGCCCAACTCAGAGAAGTGAGCCGGAGTGCAAATGAGCTCGAGCCCCAATGAAATACGTGAGCGCGAGCCCACTTGAGGGAACTGAGCCCGAGCACGTATGAGCACGAGCACAATTGAGAGAAATGAGCCCGAGCACGACCGCAGTCGAGAGAAGAGAGCGTGAGCCCAAGTAAGCGCGAGCCCAGTTGAGACAAACGAGCGTGAGCCCGATTGAGTGCGAGCTCAGTTAAGAGAACTAAGCGCGAGCGCGATTACGGGTGAGTGCAAGCCTAGTGGAGAGAAGTGAGCGCGATCCCGAGTGAGTGCAAGCCCAGATACTATAAGTGAGTTCGAGCGCGAATGAGCGCGATCCAAGTTGGGAGAAGTGATCGCGAGTCCAGTATAGGGAAGGGAGCGCGAGCCCGGGTGCGTGCAAGCCCAGTGGAGAGAAGTGAGCGCGAGTCCGAGTGAGTGCGAGCCCATATAAGATTAATGAGTGCGAGCGCAAGCCCAGTTGGGAGAAATGATCGCGAGCGCTAGTGATCGCGAGTCCAGTTGAGACAGGTGAGCGCGAGCCCGAGTGAGTGCGAGCTCAATCGAGAGAGATGAGCGCGAGCCCAAGTGAGTGCGAGCCCCGATAAGATTAGCGAGTGCGAGCGCGAGTTTGCGCGAGCCCAGTTGGGAGAAGTGATCGCGAGTCCAGTTGAGACTGGTGAGCGCGAGCCCAGTCCAGAGAGATGAGCGCGAGCCCGAGTGAGTGCAAGCTCAGTTGAGACAGGTGAGCGCGAGTCCGAGCGAGCCCAGTGGAAAATGGCCATCTATGGCTCGCACTCACCCGAGCTCGTGCTCACTTCTCCCAACCGGGCTTGACCTCGCGATCACTTGTCTCAACTGGGCTCGCGATCACACGGGATCATACTCAATTAACTCGAATGGGCTCGCGCTCGCTAATCCTAAGTGGAATTGTGTTCACTCGAACTCACGGTCACTTCTCTCGAGTGAACTTGCGCTCATTTCCCTGAACTGGGCTCGCGCTCGTGATCACTTCTCTCAACTGGACTCGCACTCACTCGGGGTCGCGATCACTTCCCCAAACTGGGTTCGCGGTCGCACTCACATCTCTTGACTGGCCTCACTCTCACTTGGACTCGCGCACACTTATATAATTGCTTTTCGTGCCGAGTTCGCGAGCGTCGCGCTAGGAAGTTTGGACACCTATGACAAAACCAGCGCATGCATGGCACACAATGCACATCCCTTCCCAAAGCAAACACTGTACAATTCTTGATATCTCAATAAATAGTATTGCGTTTATACTTTTTATAATGTGTTCTCTTTATAGGTCAAGCCATCGGTTCGATTTTGTATATACGTAACTTATTGGTGTACAACCTTTCCCTTCATATCTATTCCATCTATCAAAACGAAACTTGGTACACTCATTTTTTAACCCCTGTAGTATTTTTCAAGATGCATTTGGATTGTGTGCTTTTATCTGGGGCCACTCCAGAGGAGATCAAATTTGATGAGATGTATCTTTGGAGGGAATATTCCCCGATTTTCCGTTTTCAAATACGTTATGGGCGCCAATACATTGCACCTCTAGAGAAATTGTTTCATGCTGAAGAGAATGAACTATAAATAATGACTTCCCAATGGCCAGTGTTCATGCAATAGCTTTTTCATTCCGAGTCTACAATTTTTTTTATGCTAACAGGATTAATGGGTTCCAGGGACTTATTCCATTGTCCATGGCACCTAACTTTTAATGCATGAACATATTTTTGTTATTGTTATCGAATAGACTAGGTTTGATTTGGATGTCCAGATGACACGTTTATGTATGTTCCTTGTGAGATCCGCATGTCATTTGAATACGGCAATGAGGATACTGGATTGCGCTTCCGTTCCGAGACATTTGTTTATGAATGGAATTTATAGATTTACTATTTACACAAAACACAATTTCCGACACCGTTCCCGACATACGCAATAAAAGGAACGAACCACATATTCTCTCGATGTATCCAGAGTTGAGTTGATTTTGACGTTGCTTTTCAGCAGCGAGGCTATATGAGACGTGGACCTACTGATTAACGTGGAATCCGAACCACATGAGCTCCCACCAGGAATCGAACCCGGGCCTCCCACACGAAAGACACGTACGCTAACCGCTTATCCAAGGAGGAGCTCACGATATATCCGGAGTTCGTATCCGGTTTCACCCGGGGCTATATCGAGTGCAAGCAACAGTTTCCCTCTGGGACACGCGGAATGCCGACGTTTCTGAAGGAGTCCTCCGGCCCAGAAAGATTTACAGCCACTCTTCGATTCATTCAGCTACACCATTATAGACATCATTCCTATTTCGGTTTTTCTCCGTTTTGTTTGTAATTTTAATCATTTGTCTTAGTATATTGTTCTGTTCTTACTTCTGATTAGACATTTGTTATTTTGCTTAATATCCTATATAGTCCTCCTCATTAACTATAATTTCGTTTATTTCTTTCCTATTTATTTGATGTCTTCCCTAGCCGTTCTTCCAGTAATGCACACCATAATAGTGATGTTCTGGTGTGCCTATTTCCTCGCATTGACATCTTGGATGGTCTATTTGTTCCATTTTGCGTGCCGCATGACTTACAAGTAACACTTCCCAACTTTAATACTTCGATCTTGATAAAATTTGTCAAGTAGATGCTGCACATGAAATAAATGAATACGTGTTTATTATTTTCTTCGGAAAAACGGTTTAATGGGGCAAAAGCCCCCACGAAAAATTTTGAAAGTTGACGCCCGAAAGGCGAAACCAAGTGTACAGAAGTGAACGAAATTGTGCACGGATATTGTAGACGTAAACTGTCGGAATACGGGTTTCGTATTTTCCTGAAAAAAAAATGGTTAGGCGAGGCACGGACCTCTCCAAACCTTTGATCTCGAAAAATCAAAAGTGCTAATAACAGTATGCCCGATATGTGTAAAGGACTTGAAGAATTGCAACGAAACTTTGTGTAGGGACAATACGAAAAAATAAACGAATATTGACATTTTTTGGCCAAAAAACGGGTTTAGGGGGGGAAACCTTTACCCAAAATTTTTAAAATTGATGACCGAAATGCAAAAATAAGTCGACCGAAGTGAATGAAATTGTACACAGATGTTGTAGACGTAAAATGAGGGAATACGGGTTTCGTATTTTCCTGGATAAAACGGTTGAGTGGTTCACGGACCTCTCCAAACCTTTGATCACGATATATCAAAAGTGCTAAAACAGTATGTCACAAGTACCTTAAGGACATGAAGTATTAGAAAAAAAACTTTGTGTAGTAACAATGCCTAAATATTCACAAATATGGTTCTTTTATTTTCTGCGGAAAAACTGTTCTAGGGGCAAAAGTTCTCATCCAAAATTTTGAAATTTGATGACCGAAAGGCGAAAAGAAGTGGACTGAAGTAAATGAAATTGTGCACAGATATTGTAGAGTTAAGATGAAGGAATACGTGTTTCGTATTTTCTGAAAAAAAAAAAAAAAACTGATCGGTGGACGGATGCGTTGGGTGGCGGAAGGAGTGGACCGAAGCGAACGAAATTGTGTTTAGATATTGTATATGTAAAATAAGGCCTTTCGCGTTTCACAAGTGTCCCCATCCGAATTCTTCAAATTTGGCACATCAACAGTAAGCACAAACAATATAGCGTGTTTCATAGTATTCCATGAGGCACCTTTAACCCTTGCAATGTTTATCCGCATAAACAAAAACACACGTTGATTTATTTCCCCCTTGCTGTTGATGTACCAAATTTGAAGCAAATCGGATACGGACACTTGAGAAACACGAAAGGCCTAATTTTACGTATATATTATCAACACATAATTTCGTTAGCTTCGGTCCACTTCTTCCTGCAATATTGCGGCAATATTTACTTTTTCCGGAGGATGCCTTGGCCCCAAAACTGTTTTTCCACACAAATTAAAACCCATATCGTTTATTGTTTTGCAAAATGTCCCTACACGAAGTTTCGTTGCAATTATCCATATCAGTTAGGAACTTCTGACGTATACTTATTTGAACTTTTGACATTTTGTAATCAACGGTTTAGAAGGTCTGTGGCCCATCCAACCTTTTTTTCATTAAAAAAAGAAACATATATTCCGTCATTTTATGTCTACAGTATCTGTACACAGTTTCATTTACTTTGGTTAACTTCTTGCTTTTCGGGCGTCAAATTTCAAAATTTTGGGCGGGGACTTTTGCCCCTAAAACAGTTTTTCCACAGAAAATAAAAAAGACATATTCGTATATTTTTTTGCCTATTGTCACAACACCGAATTTCGTTGCAATTCTTCATGTCCTTTAGGCACTACTGATATATTGTTATTATCACTTTTGATATTTCATGATCAAAGGTTTGGAGGGTTCCGTGCCCCATTCAAACGTTTCTTCCAGCAAAATACGAAATCAGTATTCCCTCATTTTACGTCTACAATATCTGTGCACAATTTCATTCACTTTGGTAGGCATCATGCTGTTTTTCGGTCTTCAACTTTCAAAATTTTGGGTGGTGGGTTTTTCTCCCCTGAAACTGTTTTCCTCACAAAATTATAAGAAAAAACTTATTTGTTTATTTTTCTTTATTGTCCCTACACAAAGTTTTGTTGCAATTCTTCATGTCCTTTACACACATCTGACATACTGTTATTAGACCTTTTTATTTTTCGTGATCAAAGGTTTGGAGGTGCCCGTGCCCCATCTAACCATTATTTCCAGGACAATACGAAACCCATATTCCCTCATTTTACGTCTACAATATCTGTGCACAATTTTGTTCACTTCTGTCTACTTGCTTTTGCCTTTCCGACATGAATTTCCAAAATTTTGGTGGGAGCTTTTGCCCCATAAAACCGTTTTTCCGCAGAAAATAAAAAAACACGTATTCGTTTGTTTTATGTGTAGTATCTACCTGCCAAATTTTATCAAAATGGGAGTGTTATACTTGGGAACTGTTACTTGTTAATATAGTCCTGACTGGTAGGAATCAGCAGTAAGCTGAAGTCTATAGTAAAGTTGAAATAATGCCAGTCAGCGCGATCCAGCCAAGATTCGGGTTCAGCGCAAGAGCGAGAGTGCTTTGCTAGATTAGTCTCAAAACTATTGCCTTATGTTTGCTTTATCAAAGGATGTGCATTGCGGGCCATGCATAAGCTGCTTTTGTCATAGATGTCCAAACTAGCATACCCGACGTTCGTGAGCTCGGCACTCGCGCTCAGCCGGGGTCGTGCTGAATAATTGAGCACGATCCTGAGTGAGATCGAGCCTCAATGAAATAATTAAGCGTGAGTCCGAGTGAGCGTGAGTCAAGTCGATGGAAGTGAATGTGACTCCGAGTGAACGCGAGCCCAGATGTTAGAAGTGATCGCGAGCCTCAGTGAGCGCAAGCTCAGTTGAGATAAGTTTGCGCGAGTCCGAGTGAACGCGAGCTTACTTAGGATTAATGAGCGCAAGCCCATTCTAGGGAATTGAGTGCGAGCCCGTGTGAGCGCGAGCCGTTTCTGGAAGTGATCCCGAGCCCGAATGAGCGAGAGCTCAATTAAGAGAAGTGAGCGCGAGTACGAGTGAACGCAATCCCACTTAGTGAACGCGAGTCCATTTGAAAGAATTGAGTGCGAGCTCCTGTGAGCGCGAACCCAGTTTGTAGAAGTGATCACGAGCCTAGTTGAGAGAAGTGATCACGAACTCGAGCTATGTAGATGGAAATAAGCGCGAGCGTGACTGAGTGCAAGCTCAGTTGAGAGAAGTTAGTGTGAACCAGAGTGAGCGCGAGCCCAGTTAAGAAGAGTGAGTGCAAGCTCATGTGAGTACAAGCCCGAATGAGGACGAGTCCAGTCGAGAGAGGCGAGCGCGTGCCCAAGTGTTCGTGAGCGCGAGTGATTGCGAGAACAGTCGAGGGAAGTAGTAGGAAGCGCGAGTTCAATTGGCAAGTGATCGCGAGCCCGAGTGAGCGCGAGCCCAGTTGAAAGGAGTGAATTCGAGCGCGAGCGAGCTTAGTACAAAATGTTCATCTATGGATTTTGTCCATGGGCTGTTCTTGCTCACGCGGTATTTCCATGCGCTGTATTTGTCCTTGCGAGGGTTTTGCCCATGCGCGGTTTTTGTCCATGCTCTGTTTTTGTCCTTATATCAGTTTAGTTAGTAAGAGTGCCTGTCAGTTATTTAAGCTGAAACACAGTAAAGGCATTTGGGTTGTCAAACTTAAGGGACTTCTGCTGTAAATGTTCCTGACTTCTCTTTCCTAAGGATGTCTATAAAAAATGTTAACAGTCTGTGGGAATCGTTCTCAACCTAATTCCTATCTTGACCCGCTCGTATGAGTGCAAGCACGAATGAGTACGAGCCCAGTCGAGATAGGTGATCGCGAGCCCAAGTGACCGCGAGTGCGAGTGATTGCGAGAACAGTCGAGGGAAGTTCTCGGAAGCAAGAGCCCAATTGAGGTAAGTGATCGCGAGCCCGACTGAGCACAGCCCAGTTGGAAAAAGTGAGCTCGAGTGCGAGCAAGCCTAGTGCAAAATGTTCATCTAAGGTTTTTGTCCATGGGCTGTTTTCGCTCAAGCAGTATTTGCATGCGCTGTTTTTGTCCTTGCGCGGTTTTTGTCCATGCACTGTTTTTGTCTCGTGATGTTTTGACCGGACATCATTCCAAGTTTGTTGTCTTCGTTCTATAGGTGTGGGTGTAATTAGGTACGTATGGTGTAGAAGTCAAAATTTAATGTCCACACCACGTATATGCAAAACCAGACATAAAGAAATTTATGAACGAAGATATTTATAGGGCTAAAAATAAAGGCGAAAACGAAGAATTATTGGTGGATTGTTCCTCGTGGTGCGCAAGTGATAACGGTCAACAGTTTTGAAGAAATAGAGTTTTAATTAACCTCGAAATTAACTTATAGTGTAGAGTGGAAAAGTCTCAGGAGTTCGCTAGGATCATTACAATGTCGATCCCCATGAAATGCACTGCAAACCTGTCAGCAAGTCCCCAGTAATGTTCAACTGATATTGTGTTCTAATGTTTACTTCAATGCAAAACTATATACGAACTTCAATACTCGGCTTAGACGAAGGTGCAGAGTATCCATGATTTTCAGTGTTATTATTTCTTTATAAAATTCTCGCGAACCTTATTTCTAAATCGAAGGGTAGGGAGCCTCACCCTCTTCCACTGTTTTCTCCTAACACGTTTCTCAGCAATTACATTTTTTTGGTTTATCAATCACCTCTTTACCTAGAGACCACTAATTAACTTAGTATTATATTTTTCACTTTTTTACCATTAGAATTGACAATCATCAGTTGCACATTTCAGTCGCACCTACCCTTCGATAATTTCGTAACATTGTATTATTTCTTGGTATTATTGATTAGCCTGGTTAGGCTTATTTAAACACTTTTTTCTTTGCATCGACGTGTCACCTATAACTTAATGTTGGATGAAGATTACGCTAGCTCTCACTGGGAATCAAATCCAGAACCAATGCACTTCAACCATTTGGCCACAACAAGGCACTTTTAAAAAGAAGTTTCGTTTTTGTTAGGAAATTGTGATTAGGCGTAAGATTTAAAAATATATTTAAGAAATTGTACGGACCCATGCACTAAACATTCTCGCTCGAATCTCTTAAACTAACTCGTGTTAGGTTGCAGTTATTACTGAAACATTTATTTGGAAATCGCGAATAAAAAATGGGTTTTGGAAAACTTTGATCCAAGAAATTTTAGGAACAAATGTTAAGTACCCATTAGTGTTAATTCCGTTAGAAATAACTTATGCCATATATTAAAATTGTTAAGGAAATAATTGTATGTGAACTATGAGTAAAAGCGTCTAAGTAATTTCTGAGAAAGTCGTCAAAAAAGTCACCCCCAAGAATAAACTATCCCTTGTGGATCACTTCAGGACAATCGAGTTATACTATGTTGTTAGCATTTTCATAGAACATTTACTTATGAAATATGAACAAAATCGCCTGAGCCGTTCTTGAGAGAATCGCAGGGTAAAACTTACTTCCAAAAGTAATATACCACTTCTATATTTTCGAGATGATGGATTTATATCATATCACTAGGTTATTCATGTAACATTTATTTATAAAATATGAACAACAAACATCTCCTGAGTTGTTTTTGCGAAGGTCATCGGAAGAAACTTACCCCCAAAGGTAAACTATTCTATCCTTAATTTTGGGGATAAACGATTTATGCCATATGGTAAATTATTTATGAAATCTGGACCAAGTAGCTCGAGTCATTTATAAGCAAAACGTCGAGAAAAGTTTCACCGTCAAAAATAATATCTTTTTTAGACTTTTCTTTTAGAGATAAGCGAGTTATGCCATATTGTAAGGTTACTACTGAAATATTTATTACCGAAATAAGAATTTCGTCTGTTATTACTAAGAAACTTGTCAAAAAAATCACCTCCTGAGAAAACCACTCCTTTTGGATGTTTTAAGTATAAACGATCTATACAGTATATTAGGTTATTAATGAAACATTTCTTTACGAAATATGAACAAAACTGTCTGAGGCGTTAATGGGAAATTCATCGGGAAAAACCTCACCTTAATAGTATCTTCTGAATGTTTACATGATGAACGAGTTATATTGGTAGGTTATTAATGATACGTTTATTTATGAAACGTGACTGAGAAAATTGTACGAAAAGAACGCATTCCATACAGTAAATTATACCTTAAGTATTCTTTCAGAGTAATGATTTATACTACGGTGGAGATTTGTTAATAAAATATCTATATATTAAAATGCTAGGTTTATATGTTTGTCTACAATATTTTCGACAATGAGATCTCGAAAACCACAAGTGCTAGAAACGAGCCGTTTTCACTGATCGATTCCAAATTTTGTGTAGATTGTCCAGTTCTCATTCAAATTTTTAAAAACCGTGTAGTTATTGTCCTATTCAATATTTTGGGGGCCGTTTTGAGTCCATAAGATTAAGATTGTTGCAGGCTGAAACTACGGGGTTAGGCAGCTAGTAGAGAAGTTACGTACGGCGGGTTGACGGACATTGCAGGCGCTTTGCTTCAATATGAATGGCAAAATCTATTGCATGCTGGCAACTTCAAAGGTCTCAAGAGACGCAATGAGGCGTACTCGGACGGATATGGATTTATTAGAAAACAAATATTTCCACTTGATATCGTGTTACTTCTATAAATTTGTCACAAATTCACTCCAACATCTATACATAGCAATTCACTTCCTTTGTGAGTCTCGTATCCTTTATTTGTGTGAGTAAGGAGACATGCACAGTGGAAAGGAGATTCATGGTCATAACAGAACGATGAGCTGATAGACAGCGCAGGTTCAGCTAGTATATTTATAAAAATAATAATATTAAATTGTAAGGCTGTTTTTGAGAAAATTTAATTATTTTAAATTTTCATCCTTCAGTAAACTACCTTTATTTTTAGTTGTCGGAGGATATATAATTCGAAACGATAGAATGTTATAAAAAACCTCATGACTAGAATTCGGTCCAGATACGTTGAATAATATGGCCTCTATTTGAGTGCATGTAAAAGCGTGACGAACCGCCAGACGAACAGATTGACAGACATAGAAAACTCATTTTTTCGATATGTAGAAGCCATGAAACTTGAACACATTGAAATCTCGAATTCGATTTTTATCACTATCACCACAATTTTTTCTTTCGTTGCTCGAATGTGAAAACGAATAGGCCTACACCGACAAGTAAGGCGATAATTTGTAATCCCAAAAAAATTATGAGTTACGTTTGTTGTCTCGTCATGCTAGAAGAAAAAGCTGATGCCTGTTTGTTGTATCATTTTAATATCAGTTTTTCACGCTACTGTATAATTTGGAAGAATGCTATGATTTTCTTTCATATCCATGCTCTTTTTAAGCGTTCGTGTTCCGCACAAATAGATCTGTATAATTTAGTTTTGTTCAAAGAAAGCATTCTTTATTTCTTGCACTTGTGGATGTGAAAAAATCATAAGTGTGTAAGAAATGCAGATAGATAGATAGATAGAGAGGGAGAGTGAAAAAAATTCTAAAAAGAAACACACACACACACACACACACACATATATATATATATATATATATATATATATATATATATATATATATATATATATATATATATATATATATATATATATATACACTCGAGAACAATTATTTCTCATCAGCGTTTTTCTTTCTTTCTTTCTTTTTTCATGACCACAAGCTTTTCTACTTCATTCGCTGTAACATGTTATGTTTGATGTTAATACTGGAAAGGCTGCAGGTCGCGTGTTTTTTTTTCTGTTCCTGAGTCACACAAACCCGAAGTGAGTTAAGCTGGACTGCTGTGCAAAAGCGGCAAGGGGAGGACTAAGCGTACAAGACCATAAACTAAAAACAATCGTTGTTACCCATAGTATTCTAATCGTGAATAAATACGTCGGTTAAAAGGACACTATCAATAAGTGATTTCGTTATTATATTGTTTCGCTTGTTATTAACATGACAATCATACACTTCCTACAATGTTTTGTAAAAAAAATGGGATGGGATGAAATTCGACCTGGTGTAAAAATAGTGTGAGAACTACTAATCCACCACGCTACCCACCTAACCACGAAGACTACTTTTTGATTGCTCTCTATTTCTGAACAAATAAATGCTCATAGCCATGGTGCGTGTCACTTCGAACCTCAAGCGTTTTCCTGTTTGTTTTTTATATTTCCGTACGATATCTTGGTTACAGAAGCTATTTATATTACGCAGACAATCTAGCACTAGGTTTAAACCAATAAACGCAATATTTTATTCCACTTTAAACCTCTTTGATTCACTACAAATTGTGAAATTCCCTTGGCAATCGTGCTCTGCTACCGTCAAATGGGGTGAATAGAAACACATTTTTGGCTATATGAGTATATAAGTCTGGTGATGTTAAAGATTTCGGTATCAGATTATTCCAAACAAAAGGTCTTAATATGCTAATGAAGTTCAGTAAACGTAACATTAATTTATCAATTCCACTTTTCATCACCTTGATTTTTCTTAATGTTTCTATTCATCCCATGGGTAGGGGTGAATAGAAACAATGACTTGATTTCCATTGTTGTTTCTTTTATACTATTGGAAAGGTTAAAAGAAACAGCGTATTTGTTGAAACGAACTATTTATTTAATACCTGCAAGATATAAATTCAATAAGACCAGTATTATATAAGTTACAAACTTATAAAACAATACAATGCACAATATAGGTACAAACGACCATATAGTTTTGATGATATTTGAATAAGATTTAAACCACTGATATCACCAGGGAAACTTATCATGAGTTGAGTTGATTTTGAGGTTATCGTCCCGTTCAGCAGCGAGGCTATATGAGACGTGGATCTACTGATTAACGTGGAATCAGAACCATATGAGCTTCCGCCGGGAATCGAACCCGGGTCTCCTACGCCAAAGGCGCGTACGCTAACCGCCTAGCCACAAAGGAGCCCGAAACTAATCATATACTTAAAGCGTGTTGACGAATTCCTAATAAAACCCAACAGTTTCGTAACAATATCCTCAGGTCCTTTTTTCCGCTTCTCAAGAATTTTCCACTCCTCAAGAAGTGTTTCTATTCACCCCACTAATTAAAAATCATAACAATAACCCAGTAAAGTTAAATTTTGATTAGAAATAATTTACAAAAGGAGAACTTTTACTATGAACGTCAGTAAATGAAACAACAAACTACAAAATAGGCATATGTTCAAATACAACAAATATGAAAATGTCATACTTACCAAGAAAGTTTGAGGAGCGCTAAAATATCGTGTAAGATTTCAGTAACACATTTATGCTACTGTCGTCTAGCTCAGTGTTCCCAACTCAGTAAAACATTTTGTCTCTGCCCTGAACACTTTAGCCGTATAAGACTATGTTAAGAAATTTCAGTTTTCTTGATTAATTTATCATCCAGATAAATCCAAAACTAATCTGGGAGTTTTGTTTCTATTCACCCCCATGTTTCTATTCACCCCATTTGACGGTACTCCAAAACTCCCTCGAAAGCATGTTTGCTAGTATACACAAAACCAAGCATAACTTTGTTTTTTCTTATATTTATATTATTTTATTATATATATTTTTAAAATATTTCCTTAGATGGATTGCTTTCTATTATCTCCACTTACTAATAATTGAAATTTTCCCATAAACGTAAGGAAAATGGAATAAATGTAAAAAATCGTGAATTAAAGTATATGCGGAAATTTCTTGAGCATGTAGGTACCTGCTTTGTTGCATTTTTTTGTTATGCATAATCTGTTCTAGAAACGTGCCCAACCACTATTCATCTTTTCTCAGATTCATGTCCAGCTCAAAATAACAGCGTAGTAATGACCATGCTCATTGCCTTTTTGGAAAAAAGTACAAAATTAAAGTCTATACGTCATTTCTTTCCCATCAGAGGACACAGCTACATGGCTTCTGATTGTGTGTTTGGGAGGGTTGAGAAGGAATACAGAAGAAAGGAACTTATTTTGTCACTCAGTGAACACTACCAATTCCTGGAATCCCATGGAGTTGTCAAAATTCTCAACAGGGACTGGCAAATCAAAACATTGAAGGCGACTTCTCAGAAGATTTTGAAAGTAAAGTTGCCATTTCACATAGGGATGCAACGTATCGTATCATACAGAAAGTCTTCTACAGAAGTATGTACTGTTTCTGTAAGTGGGCAGAACACTTACACTGGGTTACCTGTGTAGGTTTCTGTTTTCAAATCTGGAATTAATGCATGTCACAAAGAAATACTGAGGTCCTCAAGCCTACAGAAGATGAATATGGGTCAAGTGAGAAGAAGGACGTAAACAAACTCATGCACTTTTTTGAAATTCCAGAAGAAGCAAAAGGGTTTTATGAAGATATTCTCAGAGACTGGTAACTACAACGCAAATATGCCTCATAACTTACTACTGTAATTACTTTATATGCTTACATTCCAGTGTTAGCTTTTGAAATTGTCTATTATTTTTTCATTCATGTAACAATGTAGCTATAACCCACTACATTGTACACAAAACTAACTCGATAAAACATACTACTAATAAAATCTAAATAAAGAATACATCATAACGAAATAAAAATGAAAGCACAACAGTAATAAAAACAATAACACTAGCAGTAAATTCAGGTTCGGTCACATTCCTTTGTTCCTCGTCCATGTTCTCTATAGAGTTTTGAAAAAACCTGCATTTTTTAGGTAGCCAATTCTATGACAAGTATTTGTATCCTCCAGAAGATTCACGCTATCTAAGCTTGTCCCAGGAGAATAACTGCTATTACCTACAAATCGTCAACAGTTACTTTACATCGCCTGACCGCACAGTACTCCAAGGAAGGGATGGTTGCATAAGAATTTGTGATTGATTTTGAAGAGTTTTTATTTTTACTAGGGAAATAACGTAGGTATAGGGAGTAAAGGCAAAGATTTGAAGCATCAGTAGACTGTCATCCCATGAAAAGATTCGTATTCTCAGTTTTTCGATTTATTGTCTTATATGTTGTTATCACTGATAGCGTAGATCGTTTTACTTTTTAAAATTGCCTCTGTAGCCTATTTGTCAGAACATTAATCTCCAGACATGATGTAGATAGAAGAGAAAGAAAGAGATACATCATCTGTAAGATTTATGTGAATCACTAAGGGACTATAGGAATTTGAACATCCGAGTTAAACACACGTAAGAGAGCTACGGTGAGATCTAGAAATCTGAACTTTCAGAAACGTCCTAGAGAGGTGAAAATATAGTTAAAAATTGGAAAAGGAATCACTCAACTTATCTTTCTTTTCTTATATTCTAGTATACTTATTTCAACATCCAGACATCTCCACCTAAGATTACGAGATAGAGGAAGAGATAAACATTTCCATTTCAAGAATTACATCAGAAAAAGTTCTATTCTACTTGACCTAGACTCGAACTCACAACCTTTGAATTTGAAAAACTGAGCCTGCCGACTGAGCGAATAACTGCTACTAACACTTTTCACTCTTCAGTAATTTACCAATACCTGTTTGCAGGACATTTTTCTTAGTCCTAAATGTGTGCGTGAATTATTTCATTCGCCTTACTGTCCTTACTTGAGAGCGGAAACTAATTATACCGAACGTGATTTTGTTTCACTGTCTTAAAGCAAGGGCCGTAATAAATGTAAATAAGGTTCTAATTATTATATATAATACAAAAGTATTTATTCCGTGTATAGCACAATATAATACAGAAACAAACAACATGATAATCACTAACGCCCGCAGGATTCTTTCCAAGAAGTGGGGGGAGGGGCAAAAGACCAATAAATAGTTTTTCGATTTAATGCCCTATATACAGTCTGTTAATGAACTATACCGACAAATTCAAAGAGGTAATTCCTTACATCAAAATAAGAGAAAATGTTCATATGGACCTATGGCGAAAAGTACATAGTTTCAGAGCTAGGGCTGTCCAAAATCGCTGAAAAGCTAAATTTCAACAGGCCCTATTTCGAATTCCAGAAACTGTTGATGGTGATACTTATCAGTGTAAAGGAAGACACGCATACACAATCCACAAGTGCATACTTCATCAATTTTCAATACGTGCACAGGGTATTTCCTACAGGGTGTAATTCTCAGATATGCTCCCAACAGAGTTTTCAGATATACCCTGATTTCAAGAAGGGTCCAAAGGAGGTAGGAGGCAAGTCTTGATAACAGTGAACATCCAATAATTTGGAGGGAAGTCTGAAGTCCTAGGAAAAGGCAGCTCTATGTTCTTTTGTTTTAAGAATAAAGTGTGATGCGCTGTATTTCGTCATTGTATATTTGACGTTTTTTTTCACTTATAAGCGTGAAACAAAACATCGCAGCATGCGTTTTCTCGAGTACAAGAGACCGTAGTGCAGACGACTCTTAACAGTTCCGACATCGCGCCAAATGATTAAGTGTTCACTGCTATCAAGACTTATCGTTTGCCTACTTTGGACCAATCATAAAATCAGAGCATATCTCAAAATTCGATTGATGGCATGTCTGGGAATCTCACGCAGCAGGAAATTTCTGTACACCCATTGCACATTAATGAAATGTGCATTTTGGACTGGGTTTGCATGACTTCCTTTACGCTGATAAGGACCACCATCCATAGTTTATTGAATTCAAAATAGAGCCTCTTAAAATTTGGCATTTTGGGGATTTTTGGTAGTCCTAGTTCTGAAACTATACATTTTCCCCCACAGGTCCATATGAACTTTTCTTCTTATTTTGATGTGAGGAATCAGCTCTTATAGTTTGTCGGTATAGTTCATTAACACCCTGATATATTAAGTTAAAAGTCATAACATTTATCATTGATAGTGTATATCGTCTTACTTTTAAAAATCGCTGATGTAGCATATTTGTCAGAACATTCATCTCCAGACATGATGTAGAAAGAAGAGGGAGAAAGAGATGACCAGTGGAGTAACTAATTTCACTGCGCCTTGGATCGATCCATCATCGATCTACTCATACCCGCCGCTTGTCTCACGCATTTCAGCTGCTGCGTCACACACACACACACACACACACACACACATATATATATATATATATATATATATATATATATATATATATATATATATATATATATATATATATGTGTGTGTGTGTGTGTGTGTGTGTGTGTGGTTCCATGGGCGAGTACAGAAAGATCAAACTTAAAACGTCCCCGTTCAAAAGGGCTGGGCGAGGAAAGGGCCCGAGTCAAAACGTCCTGCGTGGTAAGAGCCCGGCTCAAGAAACCTGCGACAAAAGGGCCCGAGTTAAAATCGGACCCGCGTTGAAAGGGACCTGCGTCACAAAAGGCCCGAGTCAAATAGGTTCCGCGTCAAAAGGGCCCGTTATATTGGTTTCACGAGTAAAAAGTCTGAGATCAAAGCAGGTGTGGAAATCCGGAATACACAAGGGGATTGTGTCCCCTTAGTAAGTTGAAGTGTTTGTGCAAAAGAAGGAAGAATATCATTGGTTATTAGTAACAAATAGGAAATTTGAATGACGATATTAATTTTGTTTGGTTGTTGATTGTTCTGCAACAATCGCTATCGCTTAAGTCGGTTCTCCATGAAAGTTTGTTTTCACTCCCGTCTTTCTGAGTTTGTATTCTCGTGACATAGCCCAAACAAACTATCTATTATTGACTTTCTCCATAGTTCTAAAGTTCCATTTCTACCCCTGGATTAAGGTATAGTATAAAAAATATTCTGTGGAAAATATTAGTTTAATTTTGCTGCGAGAAGACACATGTGGATTCGTATACAGGGTTAGTGAAAAGTATTGGGACAGAATAATAATAGCGACATGTGTGGACGGAGGAAAAATAAATGTTGCAATTAATATTATTGCAAAAACTGTATTGATTTGGAGTGTGGTCAGCATGGAAGCCATCTTTAATTTCGCCATATTGCATATCATACAACATTTTTTTTAAGGTAAAAGGTTATGATTTTACACTTTTACTTAGGATTGAATATTCCCACAAATGAGAATGTGAAATTTTGAGACACATCACTTGTTTGAGACAGAGTGTGCTATGTTTGGCATATGTATCAAATAGAAAAAAAGTATCGTGACAGGGCAGTAACAGAGACGCATGGAAGGAGGAAATGCAAATGTTACAATATGGCATTGGTGTACAAACTGCGTTAAATAATTTAGTGTACATCATGGCAACCATCTTGAATTCAGCATATTGTATACCACACAATATTTTTTTAAATATTAAGAGGTATGTGTGTCACATAAATTGATGATAGAATCTTCCTACAAGCGATAATCTAAATTGATTTTTGACAGACCGTCATTATTTTACGAGATAGCGTATGCTACGTTTGACATTTATCCAGTAGAGAAATCTATTGAGACAGGCAAGTAATACAGAGGGCGTTTGTCGTGATCTTTACGTTTCTGTTCGTATGCTTGCGATTGTAACCTATGGTAGAGTGAGTTACAACTTATATTAATAGTAACAATAGTAGCAGAAGCAATTTGCGAACCGCTTCCTGCAAGCTTGCACTGCTAGTCTTCCAAGCTTGCAGCCGGCTTGATTGGAAAGCGAGCAAGGATGCCGCAAGCTGGATTCCAGTAAGGAAGTTACATGGGGTCAACCTTGTATTCAAGCTTGACGCAAGCGTGTTCCGCTGGCGGGGGGAAGTTATTTGCAAGTACGTCATGGCCACTGCGTCTTGCGGCTCAAGTGAATAGCAACCATTTGGCTTGCACGATTGCCAAGCAAGCCTACCGACAATGGGTCGCCAGACTTGTTACCTCGCAGCAAGCTGGATTCCAGTAAGGAAATGACATGGGGTCAACCTTGTATTCAAGCCTGACGCAAGCGTTATACGCTAGCGGACGGAAGTCATTTGGAAGTTCGTCATGGTCACTGCTTTTTGCGGCCCAAGTCAATACCAAGAGTTTGGCTTGCACGATTGCCAAGCAAGCTTACAGCCAATATTCCGCCAGGTATGTTGCCTTGCCGAAAACTTGCAGCAAGCATAATGCACGTTTGTGTATTGCATGCCGAAAATTTGCACTAAGTATAACGCAAGTGGTCTGTTCCCTTGTCTGAGCTCGCTGTAAGGCATTTTGTCTCCGTAAAGAACGCAGGGCATTCTTGCGGAACCATGTCGCAAGCTTGTAGGTTTCGTTACAATATGCGAAATGTCATTCATTTTGGCCCTAGCAAATAAATATTATAGATTGTTACCTTTCTGAAACACACTACAATGTTTTCCCATATATTATTTCTCCATAAAGCGTATACACTGAGGGACACTTAATATTCCTCAACCAGTACATTCTGTGGAGAAATTAATATGTGGAAAAACATTGTAAGAGTTTTGGAAAAGGTTAACAGTCTATAATATTTATTTGTTAGTACAAAAATTAATGAGATTTCGCGTATCACAAACAAACTCACAAGCTTACGACACGGTTCTGCAAGAACGTTCTACGTTTCTTAGGATGCCAAAATGGCTTTCAGCGAGTTTTCGACAAGGGAACAGACCACTTGCGTTATACTTAGTTCAAACTTTCGGGAGCAAGATACAAACGTACATTATGCTTGCTACAAGCTTTCGGCAAGGCAGAACCAAAGTGTCTTTCATTTGACTTTATAAGTTCTAATTTAGATTTATGAAACAGTATAGAAATATTAAAAACATTAAAATGCGGCAAATTTGAAGCCCAAATTCTATTTTTTGTAAATAATTTGGCCAACTAAAAACTTGCAACTTAGAAATGCAAGCAGAGTTTACAAATGAAGATGTGAACAACTACATTTTCTCCAAAGGAGATGCAAAAACACATCGTAAAACAATTTCCGAACTCTGTTTTAAAAATTTTCTGGTTTGGCAGAAATAGAAGGCTAGCAAATGATGAAATAATAACACAATGTTAAGTTTTGCACTACTGTTATTTCTATCATACCTTAAGGGTCTTCACTACAGCGAAATTAAACTACCCCTAATTTTCGAGTTTTTCTGCAATATCTTGAAAACAAATAAAAATATTCGAAAAGCAGAAACGTAGTGAACTAGACAACATGATTTTTCATGTGATACCTTTATCACAATTCATCTATCTGCTTTCGGTTTGCAACTGTAGATAGATTTAGCCTTTTTTGCGGGTTCTGTAAATAACGGCACACCAAAAACATATAAATTGTGGTAAAGGTATCACATGCAAAATTGTATTGTCTAGTTCACTACGTTTTCGCTTTTCGAATATTTTTATTTGTTTTGAAGATATTACAGAAAAACTCTAAAATTAGCGGTAGTTAAATTTCACTATAGTGAAGACCCTTAAGTATTACAGTTGTTAGTATTACACCTTAAGTTTTGCACTTTAAGTATTACATCTCATAAAAAAAAAGTTATTTTATTTTTCATTGTGGTAGTCAACCTGCCTAGTACTGCAGTCGTTTTCCTGTCTCGTGTGTCTTCTTTCGCTTCCCTCTCTGCGAAAAAATAAAATAAATTAACTAATTACTTATTGTATTACCAGAAATCTATCACACACATAATTAGACAAGAAATTTGTTTAAAAATATGACTTTACAGATAAAGTATGTAAATGTACCAGGACAAAAAGCATAAAGAAATTATCGTATTCATTCAGACAGAAGTCATGAGCTCCATTTTCTGACCTGTTGTTAATTGATCAAGAGAACTGAATAACGCAAGAACAGTGAAACTATATATAGAAGTAAAAGCTTAGCATCATATTAGAAAGAATATGAAATGTACTGTATACTCCAGTGTAATGTCCGCAATAGCATTTCCTCATTTTAGATTATGCATTTCCATTCTGATAAAGGAATTCCGCGTACGTTTGTCTCACAACAATTACGAAAAAAAAAACAGCTCAAATCTGTGTGCTAGGTAAGTACCGTTTATATCAATATTGAATTGATTATGTTCACTTCCTCTTTAAAGACGTTTCATTTACTTCAGATACGGTTCAAATACCAGTATTAAAACTTACAAACTGAAAGACCCGTGTAATGTCCGCACCCTGAAATTGTAGTTAAAAGTTGGAGTAAAACGTGTGGACAATACACGGGGATATACGTTATATTGGCATCATATAATATTGCTAAACCGAGTCTAAAAATAATTTTTCTAACTTTAAAACAGCTGTCTCAGATATTTTGCAGTTAGTGACTTCTACTTGTACACTCCGCATCAAAAAAATTGCGACAGCTAATGCGGTGCAGTTAGGCAACCCAATATACACCTTCTTATCCCATAATCGTGCCAGGTAAAGAGACCCCTCTCTCTCCTACTTTCTTTTCTCCCATACTAAAATTAGCTAACAACATAAGCGCAATTCTGATTTCAAACTACACATGTATTAGTTTCGATTAAATGAAATAACAAAACCGAGACGAAACAAGGTTCATAAGTTGATGTAGGGAGAATCTGAAACACACAAAACGAAAAGTTGAAACCAATGGATGTCTATTACACAGAGACTCAAAAATGAAATAGAGAGGGAGAGAGAAAGAAGAAGAAAAAGAAAAGGGGGAACAGATAAAACTGTGCAATTTAAACGTAGTAAGAAAAGAATCTAACATTATAAAGCCACGTTTCCAGAAATCCGACACTAATATAGAAATAAAGTTTGTTTTCGCATTTTTTCAGAACTATTCGAATATATAGAGGACGATTTAAACATTCATTAAGTCACTTTCATAATGGATAGCATCCTCAATTTTAAGTAGAACTGTATATCTCCGAGACACATCTAGGATAATGTCAAAAGATTAACATACATGCATTGTTTTTGCGTGGTTCGATTGCAAATTCGGTAGTGTTCATTGAACGTATTGTTCCAAAAACACATTCTTATATACCCAGTTGATAGCGTTAGTCATATCCTCCATTTCAGACTACTAATGCAAACTGAACCAAAAAAAAAAAGAAAAAAAAGAAACGAAAAGAAAAAGAAAGAAAGAAAGATAAAATTGAAGTGTGCTATTTTACTGCTAAATTTCTATCAGAAATGCCCTATATTAAAAGTCCAAACTGTTTCGTAATGAAAAGTTACAAATGTTCGAAAGCAAAAGTTTATGTTCCTCATATATGTAGCATGTTTCAAATTTCAACGTGAATAAAACGCATTGCCTTATGGGATGGAAACAAATTTTGTGTCGAACTAGTATAAATAAAATTCTGTTTTCAAATAACCAAAGCAGTTACCATCTTGTAGTCTTTTCCGAAGATATATCTGTTCCAGCATTGATTTAATCTTTTCCGGATATAACGTAATTCGCACAGATAGAATGGACACGTTAAGAGCTCAAACGGATCATCGTGTCAGTCGGATGATGTAGACCACCACCGGGTCGAGGATTCAAATCCGTAGTGACCCGGTAATTCGACTGAGACTCTGTAACCAGGGGATAAAAAAGAGATTTTATTTATTTCCGTGTGTTTAAACAGTATTTCTGTCAGAGATGACCAGGACTGGAGATATAATTCCCAGAGTACGAAAAACACGACGCCGAAGTTCCAAATTAATTTGATGATCCAAACCAGGTATATCGCGCTCTTGCTCCGTTTTAAGTTTGGAACATGAAGTGCGTGTGTGCGTGAGAGAGAGAGGGGGGAGAAGTGAAAGATGCAAAGACAGGATAGGGAAAGGTGAAGAAAGAGAGAGAGGGAGGGGGACGAATATAAATATGAAACATACTTATCATTGCAGTGTATGATGTAGAACGCACACACTGTCTACTTAAATTATCGCCACTGATGCTTTGTAATTTCTCCATCATAAGATGAATCTCTGTTTGCAGCCATTAGTTTATGCGAAAAAATCACACTACCTGATGGGGAATCGAACCAAGATTTTCAATTTGGAACTCTAGCACACTACCACTACACCACCGATTGCTTTAGTCAAACTTTGTTAACAAATGGTGTAGTGTTTCCTTCTGAGAACGATAACACGAAAAGTGTACACTGCAGATCAATTATGTCTTTGGAATTTACTGGTATTTCCCTTGTCCTTTCCCAACCAACATTCGTAAATCTTCTCTATCATGATACAGGTGTTTGCGTCCACATTCTTGTGTATTGCTTGTTTAATATGATATGTCGATTCTTCACAATCACTTTGTAAAGAAATTAACTTTAGCGTGAACAGGATTTGAACGTATGATAGGTAGCTGTATTACTCACAAGGCTATTACGTTACCCCTACACTTTAGGGCCACCTGAAATTACTAGCCAAATATTACTAACTTTAGCCCTGATCTTTGTAGCGAACCAAAATGCACAACGAAATTCATTTATTCGACGGCCTAGAGACAAATTAATGCCCACTAATAAAGGAAAAACATAAAATCCAGGAAAAATTACAGAAATAAAACACATTTTGCAGTAATTTCGCCGTGCAAGTTCAAAAGTACGTGAATAATAATAATAATAATAATAATAATAATAATAATAATAATAATAATAATAATAATAATAATATTAATAATTATAAATGTTCACATTGACAGTAGTTGTCTATTATTATTATTATTATTATTATTATTATTATTATTATTATTATTATCAATTACCCGCTTCGTTGGGTTAAATTCAGAGAAAATAGTAATACGTTCCGTTACTCACTCACTGTTCAGTATTACTAAAGCGCTCTTTGATATCGGTCATTTTCGATGAGTTTTATATATCCCCTCCTCACACTATGTTGTGGGGCACGGCATCTGCAGTGTCATTATTCATCTCAGCGAGGTGCAAAACTATGCATTCGGCACTAATTCCGGTCATTTTTCGTTCGTTTTTAAATGTTGCTTCCCTTCCCCATCTCTTAAGTTATACCGTCAAAGTGATATGACAGAAACCATCTGAGGTTCGAACTTCATCTAAGTTGAAAATTTGATCGAGATTTTTTTGGTGGTTCAAGAGTCATTGAGTTTTATTTATTTTTATATATCTCCTCTGCCATTTCCCTCCCCAAGTTCTCCCGTGAAAGTAAAATGATAAAAATCATCACAGATCCGAACCTCACCTATGTTAAAAATTTGATCGAGATTGATCCTTTGTTTCACGAGTTATCAAGATTAACTTATTCTTTTTAACTTTTCCCTCTCCTCAACCCTAAGTTACAGATGGTGATCAGAAAAATAGAAACACCTGAACTAAATTGCAACTTACCAGATTAATATGGTATTGGGCCATCTTTCGCCTTCAGAACAGCCTTGATGCGACGTGGGATGGAGGCATAGAGGTCGTGAATGGTAGCAAGTGGAATTTTACACAATTCCTCGTGCAGGGCATCGGCCTGTTCTGTGAGAGAGGATGGAGGTGGAAATCGTCACCCGAGTCTTGTTTCCAAGACGGACCACAGATGCACAATTATGTTGAGATCTGGGGATTGGGCAGGCCAGGGGAGGTGCTGAACGTCATCCCGATAATCCTCAAACCACGCTGCAACAACGCCAGTTGTTTGAATGGGTGCATTATCATCCTGGAAGATGGCGTCATTGTCCGGGAACAACATCCGGACCATAGGATGCAAGTGGTCTCCTAAAATTGCATCATAATCTTTGCAGTGATTCGTCCGCTAAGTGTGACCACAGGACCCAATGAAAACCATGATATTGCTTCCCACAGCATCACCGAGCAGCCGCCATGTTTCACAGTTGGGCGGAGACACTGCATATCATAAGCTTCTTTGGGCGTTCTCCACACATAAACACGGCCCGTGGTTGGGAATAGGGTGAAAGATGATTCATCCGACTATATCACACGTTTCCAGTCCTCAACGGTCCAAGATGCATGGTCGCGGCATCATTTGCGGCGTGCGAAAGCGTTATGGTCCCTGATGAGCGGTTTGGCCCGTGCAACACGACCCCGTAAGTTCATGTCATGTAATTCGCGGTGGACTATGGTTGTCGAAACAGGGTGGGGGAGGTACTGATTGAGTTCCTCCGTCACTTGCTCCGCAGTGGCACGACGGTTCTGCGTGACAATGCGCTTTAATACCCGGCGAGACCTATCACTCATGATTTTCTTCCGCCCACTGATCCGCTTCCACGATGTGGTTTTCCCGTGTGTTGTGTAGGGCGTCATCACCTTCGACACTGTTCCACACGACACACCTAACACAGTAGCCACTGCCATCACACTCACTCCACATAACCGCGCACCAACAATTTGCCCTTTTTGAAACTCTGAGAGGTCTCTCATTTTACACTACTTCCGTCTGCTGCAGCCACTGGACACTGCTGTTCCACTGCGCCTGACGTAGTATGGAGACCGACCTAACACACCACCACCAGCGGTCCGGGCTGCGGGCGCCACGACACCACTGCCAACCCATATATCTGACGTGTTGCCAACTACAGGTGTTTCCATTTTTCTGATCACCATCTGTATATCGTCAAAGTAAATAGATAAAAACCATCTTAGGCCCGAACTTCATCTATGTTTAAAATTTAATCGAGATCGGTCTGGTGGTTCAAGAGTGATGAAGTCACAAAGACAGTCCCTTTCATTTTCATCTTTTACATATATATCTCCCTCTCTCCGGCCCCTACGTTGCACCGTCAAACTGAAATGATAAAAGTCGTCCCAGATCCAAACTTTATCTATGTAGAAAGTTTGATAGAGATAGGTCTGATGGTTCAAGAGTTATTACGTTTTATTCATTTTTATATATCAATCCTCATCCCCTCCTCCCCCCCCCAAGTTCTACTGTTAAAATGAAATGGTAGAAAGCTTCCCAGGCCCAAACCTTATCAATGTTGAAAATATGATCGAGATCGGTTGGGTGGTTCAAAAGATTAGCAACCACATACATACTTACTTTCAATTTTATAATATAGGTCATTATTATTATTACTATATTATATTATTATTATTATTATTATTATTATTATTATTATTATTATTATTATTATTATTATTATTATTTGCGTACTTTTGAACTTGCACGGTGAAATTACTGCAAATATGTTTTATTTCCTACCAGTCATTATGAAGTAAGCTTAAGAACAGTAATTGCATATGCGGATCTCAAAATAATTCAGTTAATGTAAAAGGGCCTATACGGTTGCAATGATGTGAACAGATTTGAGGGAAATTGTCCTAAAATGGATGGAACATAGTAAAAAAAAATCTCGAAACATTAACATTAATGCCATTGGAAAATCAATATGAAACAAATAATTCCTCCACTTATCTCAAAAACTAAAAGAGGAAGATGGCTGAAAATCAGCCCAAATGTAGAAGAGACTGTATAGATTCTATACTCGAAGAAAAAAATTGTCCTAAAATGGATGAATCATAGTCAAAAAAAATCTCGAAACATTAACATCAATGTCAATGGAAAATCAATGACAAACAAATATTTCCTCCACTTATCTCAGAAAACAAAAGAGGGAGATGGTTGAAATTCAGTTCAAGTATAAACGAAGCTAAGTAGATTCTACATTGCAAAAGCAAATTGTTCCAAAATGGATCGAACAAAATCAATAAGCACCAAACATTAATATTAATGTCAATGGAAAATCAACGACCAACAAATATTTCCTCCACTTATCTCAAAACCAAAAGAGGGAGATGGATGAAATTCACCTTAAACGTAGAACAAACTATGTAGATTCTATACTCAAAAACAAAATTGTCCTAAAATGGATGATACATAGTAAGAGATGACGAAATACAACATAAAAAGTCAAGGAAAAATAAATGCAAAAATAAAGTCGTCCACATATCTAAAAAAAAAAAAACTATAATAATGAGATGACTAATTGAAAGTTTCTTGCAAAGACATAATTAAGTGCTTAGAAACGATGTATGGCATGTAAGGTAAATATGGATAGAAAAGTCGAATTGTTTGAGTAAAATCAACAATAATGATAAAATATATGCATCTTCTTAGAATTGCCCAGGGCGCTCAACGCGGAGGTTACGTGCTTGAAATATCTCACATCTCGATTTGGAATCTCCAGACACGATTTAGCACGCAACATGACTTTTGACTTGATCATGTGACACAGTCTGGTCCTTATGGGAAACTGGATAGGGCCTTTGTATGGATATCAATTGTCAGTGGCAGAAACTAGAAGATGGGAACCATTATAAAAGTTTGACAGGGTCTTTCAAGTCTAAAGTACACCTCTGTCTATTACCGTTTTGACTTTATGGTGATCAACGTTAAAACTGAAAATGATATGTTTCTATCATTTATTGTCTGAATAGAAAGTTAAGGGTTAAAATGGGACTTATTCTTGAGACGCTGAATGGATCCTAAAACATTTCTTGGTACCAATACTGTCTTTCCTTTGATAGGCTAACCAGAGAGAGGCATACGGAAGGACATAACCTTTGTTTAAGTCGTTCGTTGATAATTTCAAAAACCTTTCGGGAGATAAGAAATACCATTGTTTCACAATCTACTTTGCGGCTATTATTACGTATCGTTAAGGACTCTGGTTTAACTAAACTCTTTTATAAAGGTAACCAAGAAAGCGCTGTCGCTTTTTCACCCACAACTTCGAACATCAATATGTCACCTAAGACGTACCTGTAAAACAAAAATAGTTCCCAGCAGCATTGACGACCTTTTGCCAACGTTCTGGAAAGCCATGAATTCCATTGCGGTAGAACTTGGTGGGCCGTGAAGCGAAGAAGGTATCAAGTGCATTTTGCACCTCTACTAGGGATTTGAACTGGCGTCCTCGAATGTGATTGTTCAAAGAATGGAACAGGTGATAATCGGACGGTGCCATGTCCGGGGAGTATGACCGATGCAATAGTGTTTCCCGTCCAAGGGGTAGAATGATGTCCCGGGTCATCCTAGCCACGTGAACCCCTTTGCGATCAGAAGTGCTGGCTCCAGAGTTTTGAGTTTTTCTTGAACACGCTGACTCAACTGCTGACAGTACACAGTTGCATTGATGTTCTGACCAACTGGTAGCAGTTTCCGATGCACGATGCCGCGTGCAGTCCACCAAACTCACAGAAGGACTTTCTTCTGGTGCAGTGCTGGCTTCGGCTATTTTAAAACCGGTTCATAGGATGCTAACCAACGATGACGGCCCCGTGGAGCTTCGTACAGAACCCACTTCTCATCACATGTCAACGTCCTGCCCAGAAATGGCTCCTTTCTCAGACGAGAAAGCAAAGAAACACAGGTGTCTGCTCCCGTTGCCTTCTGGCCCGGAGTCAAATCATGTGGGAAGCTCCTTCGTGGCTAAGCGATTAGCGTACGCGCCTTTGCGGCAAGAGATCCGGGTTCGATTCCCGGCGGGAGCTCATGTGGTTCGGATTCCACGTTAATCAGTAGGTCCCGTCTCATATAGCCTGGCTGCTGAAAAGGACGTTAAACTCAAAATCAACTCAAATCATATGGGACCCATAGACCCAACTTGTAGTGCTTCCCAAGTTGATGGAGGTGCTGCAGAATGGTTTCTCCACTCACACTGAATTGTAGTCCCAGTTCCTCACACGTCTGGCCACTGTTCGTCTCAATTGCTGCCTGAAGATCTTCATTTTGTACATGTGTTGGTCTTTCTGCACGTGGTGCGTCTTCAAGTGTTTCGTCACCGTCCTTAAACTTGTTAAACCACCGATGAACTGTCCGCGTAGTCACGACACTCTCACCAAAGGCCTGATATATCTTCCGCCTTGCTGCAGGAGCGTTTGATCCCAGTCTGAACTCGTACAGCATACACGCCCTTATGCGTCCCTCTGTGGAGGTCCTATGTTACTCTGTCCTTAAGCAAGTTCACGGTGTAACTGAACTGCCACCACCAGGTAGTATATACCCACACCAACAACTGACCTTTGCGTTATCTCCATTTGCGTTCAACTCACGGTGTGAGGGCCAATGGAACACATACCTAAACAAAAAACGACAGAACTTTTTGGTTACCTTTAAATATATATTCACCCTCCTCCCGTGTGTCTGTCCGTCTGTTCGGAAGACAAAAAATCAAGAACTACTTGGTGAACCACCATCAATTGTGGCTAGAATTCAGTAATAGAGTTCGTTGAAAGAAATGATATTCAAAACCGGAAATGGTAGAAATCAACAGTTTGCAGTTTTAACATTGATCGATATAAAGAAAAACGGTAATAGGTAGCGAGAGGCGGTTTCCTGCAATCGCTTTAGCGCCCCAAGAATAAATTTCATCTCCATTCCTAAGTCTGTACTAAAACCGAATGTAATAGCAATGAAGTGTAATATTTCCTGTTTCAATATTGATCTACGTAGTACCAGAACGATAAGAGATGACGTGAAACCTTTTTAAATCACTTAAACGTTTTAAGAATATATACCTCCTCTCTTAATCCTCTATTCAAAAGCGGAAGTGGCATAAATCAAGCACTTCCTTTTTAATTGTTGATTACTATAGAGTAAAAACAGTAATAGATAATGAGAAATTGTTTTCTGAAGTCAATTGAACGTTCTAAGACATCCCATCTCCACTCTAATGTTTCTATTGAAACCAGAAGTGGTAGAAATGTAGTACAACTTCCAGTTTCAATATCAATTGAAAACAATATCAATCCATTCACGGCAAACTTCTTCAAGTGGTGTAAATGTGACACAGCTACTTGTTAAAAATTAAAAAGAATGACTTTTTATGGTGGTCCCTTATACAAATTCACAGTGAAAATTTTAAACAGTCAGGACTTCACTCAAGCCGGATTTCTATCATGTCATTTGTTAAATTATGTATTCTAAGGGGGTTAGGGGATATAAGTACAAGGGCCCCCTAGTATACTAGAATATCGTTGGACCACCGTGATTTCCTAGCAAAATATTCTAGTATATATATATACTGTCCCAAGAACATTAGGATATTAATTTCCTCACTCTCGGAATTTACACGAAACAAGAACGAATTGCGCAAACTTCTTCGTGCCTTTATCGGTAGCGTTATCGCTTTCGGCGCGGAAGACCCGAGTTTGATTCCTGGTGAGAACACATGGGGTTCAGATTACATGTTAGGCAAGAGATTCTCTTCGCATATAGCCTTGGTGCTGAAAGTGACACTAAACTCCAATCCAACCAACCAAGGAACGAAGGAATCACACTAACTGATTGTATTTGCATATTGTTTTGCACACCCATTGTCTTCGACATGTGTTTCTGTGGTCACATACAACACTCGCGTTTAACCCTTTTAAATTAGTTCATTTTTTTTAGGTAAATTATAGACTTTCAGTCAAGCATCTACAGCATCATCTCCATTTATTGTAGGATCATGGTTCATATCTCGTTCTTTTCACAAAAGAACAATCTTTCAAATGATACTATACACATTTCCCTATCCTCTCCTTGAGGTGGCAAATTTTGAGAGAAATCGGGATTTTTCTCTGACTTTTTTTTTAATTTTGAGTCCCTCTCGACCCCCTTGTGTTAACGCAGAGACCTTAAGATAACTAAAAAATACTAAAGGGTATGCTAAATGTGTGTACCAAATTTCAAGTTTCTATCTTGAGTAGTACGGGCAGGAAAATATTTATCAGTAATCCCCACAATGCCCCAGATTACAGCAAAAGATCCTGATCTCAGGTAAAAAAAAAATCCTGAGACATCCCTGTTTATCCTAGGATCATGGTTCGCCCATCATTCTCTTCAGAATGGAACTGCATTTCAAACGGTGCCATTCGCATGTCTCTATCATGTATCTGATGCGGAAAATTCGCGAAGAAAGAGACTTTTTGTTTAAAATATCAAATCAATTTTTAAAAATTTTGCCCTTCTGGATCCTCCTTGTGTTAATGCAAGGATCTGAAAAAATCTGATAAATACTACTTGGTGGACTGAACGTTGGTGCAAAATTTTAATCTTCTACGTGCAAAAGTAAGCCTGCCATAAAATAATAAAAATAAGCCTAACCAAAAAAAGAAGAAGAAGAAGAAGAAGGATCTCAGTAAACATTTCCTGAGACATCCCTCTTTACCTTAGGAGCATGGTTCGTCCTTCGTTCTCTTCAGAATAGAAGTGCCTTTCAAACTGTTTCATTTACATGTCTGCATCATGTATAGGAGGCTAGAAAATCGCAAAGAAAGGTTTTCTTGGTTAAAATATCCCTTTTTTATAAAACCTTTTGCCCCTCTGGACCTCCCTGTGTTAAGGCAGAAATCTGAAAAAAACTGATAAATACTACTTGCTGGACTTGAGTGTTTATACAAAATTTCAATCTTCTAAGGAAGAATTGCCACAAGAGTGGAAAGAATCAATCATTGTTCCAATTCACAAGAAAGGCGACAAAACTGACTGCAACAATTCTAGACTGATATGGCAAAAGTTGATACGTCCACTTTTTCCGTTTGTGAGGTATATGATGTAAAGTATTGCTTTCATGGAGATCTACGATATGGCAAAAGTTGATACAGGTATGGTGAAAGATTAGGTCTCAGCTCCCTGTTGTCGAAACTTGATAAGTCAAAATGTGCACAACACTGAGTTGGCAGAACTTGATATGTTTGATATAGTATTATGTTTTTCCCCTCGGAAAATTAATTGTTAGAAGACATGTCAATTCTAGTCAATTCTAGACTGGTACTTGTTGGTTCGTACTGTTCGTGGAAAGAAGGAATTCATTATTAAGGAAATGATTGCACATGACTTTCTTGATGCGAAGTCCTTGATGTCAGACGTTTTAGTGCGTCGTGTGAAAGATACTGAAGGTAACCCCATTAATTGGCTTGTGATCAGGTGGATGCAGTACACAAAAGTTTGGTGTTGTCAAATTTAAGGACACATTAGACGACGGTAGACATTTCGTGTTCTTGATTTGCGCAAAAGTCGTCGTGGTCGCCCACCGTGAGCTTTCAGCATGCTACAGTGAATCCCTGCCAATAAATCCGCGCAAGAAGTCCGATCTTTTGGACTTGTTACCTTTCATGGATTCTTGCTATCACGGCTTCTGCTAAGAGTTACGCTCGGATACCCGCGCTCGTCTTGTTTTTGATGACAATTCTACATCCGAGAAGGAGGAATCAAACTAAGTTTGCATACTCAACACGTCTGATCATGTGTTCAGCGTTCATTGTTTTCGTTGAATTTTCTTTTCTTAAACATATTTTGGTATTTCATTCTCAGACATAATAATACTACAATATCATACTCTATACTCACTGTAAAACACTACGGTCACATTTACTGACCGATTACCGTTAAATCTGGCTGCCAACCGATTACCCTAAAACTTATGGTATTACCGTAATATTTAAGGTAATAGGACTTAAATAAGGCCTTTTATGCATGTATTACCATGAATATTACTGTTATACCGTAAACTTTAGGATGATCGTTTGGCAGCAACATTTGAAGGTAATCGTTCAATAAATGTTACTGTAATTTTTTGCAGTACAGTTGAGCATTTATGCACGTATGCATTACTCACTTGTTCGCCAAAAAAATCCCTGTATTACTCCTTGTTCATAACTTACTTGCATATATTGATTAGGTGAGTTGTATTTAATTCATTATATTATTGCTTAGCACCAAATCAGCTTTACGTTGTGAACAATTGTAATGTGGCATAACTTGATATGTCCTTTAACCGCCATTTTGAAACGATTATGGCAACCTACGACTCAAATCAAGATGTGTCGTAACAGACAACATGCAAAGGAAGTAACTGGAGGTATTTCACAAAAGTGCATCAAAAAATCGATTTTTTTAGAGCGTACGAAAATATTGAAACGCGTTTTCTGAAAAAGTACAAAGATGGAAATATCAACTTTTGCCATATCAGGCGACAATTGAAGCGCTTGGAGGATAAAGGTGTTATGTTACATTTTTCGAAATGTTGCATTCTGGCCGTTCATGCACGTGTTATATGCTACACATGCTGCCTAACACATTATTTGGTGAGTCCTCGTCCTAGTGCAGATATCTAGAAACGATGAAGGTGGCATGTTAACGGACAAAGTTGTGAAAGTCAATTTTCCCATCATATTCAATTTGTTACATACCACCTTTATCCTCCAAGCGCTTCAATTATCGAACCATTTCTATTCTGTCAACGTCCTATAAAATCCTTTCGAATATTCTATTAGCAAGATTGACCCCATACGCAGATGAAATTACTGGAGATTATCAGTGCGGATGAAATCGATCAATTATTGACCAAATATTTACCATTCGCCAAATACTCGAAAGGAAGTGAAAATACAATACCCCGGTATATCAACTATTTATTGATTTTAGAAAGGCTCACGACTCGGTTAGGAGAGAAATATTGTACAACGTTCTTACAGAACTTGGAATACCGAGAAAGCTAATTAGATTAATTAAGATATGTTTAAATGAATCCCAAAGTAAAGTCCGGGTAGAAAAATCTTTGTCCACGAGCTTTCACGTCGAGAATGGCCTGAAACAAGAAGATGCGTTGTCGCCATTATTATTCAATTTTGTCCTGGAATACGCTATAAGGAAAATCAAAGATAGCAAACGGGGCCTAGAGTGGAACAGTATTCACCAGATTATGGCATATGCTGATGATGTAAATTTAATAGGGGATGATAGGAGAACAATAGAAAGAAATGCAGAGATTGTATTAAACGCTTGCAGGGACATCGGTTTAGAAGTAAATGCAGAAAAAACTAAATACATGGAAATGCGTCGGGACTCTAATACGGCAAATTATGGATGCGTTAAAATATTAAATAATACTTTTGATAAAGTGGATACTTTCAATTATCTAGGATCAATATTAACAGACGAAAATCATATTCACGAAGAAATTAAATGTCGACTAAAAGCAGGGAATTCGTGTTATTACTCAGTTGAAAATCTCCTGTCGTTGTGAATTCTGTCGAGGAATTTGAAGCTTAAAATATATTGGGTTGGCAACTAAGTTCCCGCCGTTTTTGGTGTGAGGCACCCATGCTCCACACTTCTGAACTTTGCTCATCGAGTGAAGATGCTTCTCTACAGTGGGACCAATCCATTGTCTCTGGCAGTTCCCTTATTCTTTGACGTAGATTTAAATGCAAAAGGTGGTTCAATCGCTCTTCATTGAACTCAACTGGACGGCCAGAACGAGGTGCATTTTTGAGGTCAAAATTTCCTTTTTTTGAGCTTTGCATACTAATCACGGGCGGCTCTTTCAGCTATAGCACCCACTCCATACACAGCTCAAATATTGCGAGCACCTTCTGCGTCCTTAGAACCTTGATTAAAGGCAAAAAGAAGGAAGTGTCGAAAATGCTCATTCTTCTCAACTTGACATTTCATGTTAATGATCTGTAAATCACAAGAAAATGTATCTTAGTAAGAACGAAACATATATTTAGATAGAACAATATATTCTCTTTCGAATGATGTACAACTTCGTGCCAAAAGTATTTAATGTCATACAGATATTTCCAATTTAAAAACCGGCGGGAACTTAGTTGCCAACCCAATATAAAACGATAATCATGCCTGTTGTTCTGTATGGTTGCGAAACGTGGTCGCTTATTCTGAGAGAAGAACATAGACTGAAAGTATTTGAGAAAAAGATCCTGAGACGAATATTCGGACCCAAGAGGAACGGGAATGGGGAATGGCGGAAAATTCATAACGAGGAACTACATAATTTATACGGTTTACCAAATATTGTTAGGGTCATCAAGTCTAGGAGGCTTAGGTGGGCAGGTCAGGTGGCTAGAATGGAACAAAGTAGAAACGCCTTCAAAGTTTTGACTGGAAGACCAATCGGAAAACGACAGTAGTATAGATTTAGTATTGTACAGAAAGAGATGCCGCTCTTTGATAAGAGATAACACATATCTACTATTTAACTATGGATAAAGGCAGATAGTGAGTATAGAAGGAGCTGTTGCAATAGGTTGATGAAATTGGGTTAGGTTTTTTTTCCTGGAGATAGTTGAATGACCTTTGTCTTTTATTCTATTGCAATTTACTTGATGGTCCATGGTTCCCAGGACCACAGTGGATGACCCCTAGCCCCCTTCCCTGCTTTGCAGGTCCACACCGCATGGCCCGTGGAAATGGACCCCGTGCAGGACCCACACGAAGAGCATGTGAGCAGATAAAAGAAAATGACCCCTGTGCAGGACCCATACGAACAGTATGTGAGAATATTTTAATTCATTAGAAGCTACCTGTTAAAAAAGGTGTAAGCAGATAAAAGAAAATGGCCCCTGGAAATGGCCCCCGTGCAGGAACGCAGCGGATGACCCCTAGCCCATAGCCACCAGCTTTTTCTCTTTCGTATGGCAAGCCATACTCGTTGGTAAGAACTAAAGAAAATGGGCCACCCCCTCCTCCTTTTCCTGAATGAATGAAATTATATTAATGTGAAAATATTTTAATTTATGCACTTCATTAGAAGCTACCTGTTAAAAAAGATGTGAGCAGATAGAAGAAAATGACCCCTGTGCTGGACCCACACGAACAGCATGTGAAAATATTTTAATTCATTAGAAGCTACCTGTTAAAAAAGGTGTAAGCAGATAAAAGAAAATGGCCCCTGTAAGTGGCCCCCGGGCAGGACCACAGTGGATGACCCCCAGCCCATAGCCCCCAGCTTTTTTTCTTTCGTATGGCAAGCCATACTCATTGGTAAGAACTATAGAAAATGAGCCACCCCCTCCTCCTTTTCCTGAATGAAAGAAATTATATTAATGTGAAAACATTTTAATTCATTAGAAGCTACCCGTTAAAAAAGGTGTGAGCATGTTAAAGATGGAAAGGACATATTTTTATTCATGAGGGACTTCATCATATTTTAATTGGATCATTTACTTTGTAAATTCCGTAGGAAACTTGTAAAAATGCCAGGGCATACTCCTTGTTAAAAATGTGAGGATCCATCAGCGAAGAACTCAAGATATAAACTGAAGTTTTCGTGCGCTTGTGCTCGGAACACTGAATATAGTGATCTTTTCTCTACACGCTTTGAAACGAGACTGACTCTTGCTATAGAGATGCAGGCTGGCGGTCACACGGTCGTTGTACTGACGCAGCTGATACCTAATCGGATTGATACATAGATGGTCATGAGAGAATGAAATCATGTGCATGTGACTGATATCATGTTTTCCTTAGAACTCGGAATCAGGATGATTAAACACAGCGATAACCCGATGTATCAGAATCACGTGTATGATGAAACAAGCTATTGCACGCAGATGACAAATGGTTAATTACAGATAAAATTGACAAATAAGGTTGATGTCCTCCGATACACGACAACAGATCACGAATATGCGAACGAAAAAAGAAACATCTTGCACAGAGTTTAATGCACTTAAAATATTTAATGTTTTTGAATAAAATTTTCTATTAGTATTAGTGATTGCAATAAAGTATTTTTCAAACTAACCAAAGTTGAAATTTGAACAGACTATATGTATTTAAATGCTCCCCATACGGCAATGATTTAATGTGATATTTTCTAACCAATTGAAGCTCAATAAACTTTTAAACTTAACCCAAAGTTAAAATTGTCCTATGGAAAGTATAATGTCTGTATGTATAAAGTAACACCCCTCCATTAATCAAATGCCTATATATAAATTCCCCCAAGAATAAATGTTCTAATATTGTTATTATTCCTAGCGCATATAGTGCGTGAACTTTTTCTACATTTTTTCAAGTTTTTTCTGGTGACGAAGTTTTACCTTGAAGAAACGTAAGTTATTTCTAATAGTAAAGATTATAATAATAATATATTTACTGTGTTTTTTAACAGTAAGGCTATGTGAGACGTGAACCTACAGCTTAACGTTGAATCTAAATTTTACGCCAAGAATTGAACTGCACAAGAAAGATTTGTATAATAATAATAATAATAATAATAATAATAATAATAATAATAATAATAGATTTTGACTTTACTGCATTTCTTAGAACTGAGGCTATGTAAGACGTGAACCTACAGCTTAACGTTGAATGTAAATTTTACGCCAAGAATTGAACTGTACAAGAAAGATTTGTATAATAATAATAATAATAATAATAATAATAATAATAATAATAATAATAATAGATTTTGACTTTACTGCATTTCTTAGGACTGAAGCTATGTAAGACGTGAACCTACAGCTTAACGTTGAATGTAAATTTTACGTCAAGAATTGAACTGCACAATAAAGATTTGTATAATAATAATAATAATAATAATAATAATAATAATAATAATAATAATAATAATAATATATTTACGTCGTCTTATAACAGTAAGGCTATGTGAAACGTGAACTTATAGTTGGTGGGTGGGATTCAAACCACACGAGTTTACTAGGTGATGGAAACTAACTTTTCAACAGTAAAGATGATAATAATAATAATAATAATAATAATAATAATAATAATAATAAAAATAATAATAATAATAAATTCATGAGGACCGTTAAAATAGGTTGTCCATGGTTGAACATTTTGTTTTGTTTTGCAAAAGACCCGTGTACCCACCATTTTTACGCGCCCCCGGGAATACTGCAAAATAAATTGTCGGGACCAACTTGTGTTAGTTGGTTATGTTTTTTTTATTGAGTTACTTGCGTACATACTTGTTTGGGAACTTATTTTACGGATTGTATTTTTTATTTTCATTAAATTATTTCCCTCATAATTATTCGAACACTTGTGTGAAGTGATTATTTTATTCGATCGTGTTATTTATAATAACACTCCTTGTTAATATTTAAAAAGTCGTAAAGAACAACTACGGTGAACCTAACATAACTTTACTACAACACATTTGTTTGAAAATATATTATAAATCAATATGAATTTAATCGCGCACGGAATACTGTATAAATTACTAACCTAACCTAACCAAACGCAGCATTATTCACCTTTGATAATAATGTATAAATTAATTATTATTATTTTGTTTTAACTTGTTGCTAAGCGTTTGGTAATACTGAATTATTGAATAACTAGTGTAAATTTATTCGTGCGCGCTTGTTTGCTTGCTTGCTTGGGAACAACTTAAATGCACACCGGCTTTGACCCGCCCTGAGTATTAGCTTACCCTACTTGCTGGCGCGCCTGCTTTTCTATAAACGGACCCCAACTGCTATGCATACGCCCTGAATTTATTTGTGAACGCTTGCATGGAAACAGCTTAAATGCACATCCGCTATGCCCTGCCCTGAGTATTAGCTTACCCTACTCGTTGGAGCGCATGGTTTTCTATAGACCGAGCCCAACTGCTACGCATACGCCCTGAATTTAATTTGCGCACGCCTTTTTCAAGCCTGGACCTCCACTGCTATGGTTTTGCCCTGCCTTGAAAACTAATAAATGTAATTGATGCACGTATGCTTCCGTATAAATGCAACCAGTTTTTTCCGCATGGACCCCAACTGCTAAACATTTGTCCTGAATTTAATTTGTGCTTACTTTTTGCGGATGGTGTGAACTGTGCTGAATTTAATTTGCAATTACCCTGTCCTGCCTTAACAATTACAAATTATAATTTGATTTTTAAAACAACAACAACTTGCATTTATTTACCGCCTAACATTTGCCTGGCGGAAATACCTTTAAGCACAGTTGTGAATACTGTTTAACTTAACCTAACATCATTTGCTTGGCCCACGTAGAGAACACGTTTATATTTTAATAATAAATTAACCGGAACACGGTTTTTATTGACGGTATAATTTTAATTACTATAAAAACTTTGAACAAAAGAGAACACCAATTTAAACTAGGCATGTAATCTGAAAAGGAATTGATTCGCTAGTAAAACATCGATACATTTATTTATTATTATTTAAAAAAATATTGTACTCACCAATACGATTTTTGTATTCTTTTTCCTTATAAAATTAAAATCACTATAAAAAATTAACACGATGGAGAGAAATCATGCGGGGCTTATTCACAAAATAAGTTTACAATTTTACCCACCAGAGGGACAGCAGTGTTGGTAAATCATAATATTCTGTGGTTAGCTAGAGAATGGTAATGGAAGATTTTTGATTTAAAGAGATTAATAAATAAGAAATTATTATGGAATTGCATTGGTTTTTGGTATGTTTTAATTACAAGTGAAGAAAAAGTATATGTCTTGCCTAGTTTGTAAAATAAAAATAAATGAAAATGCTTCACGTTAGTTTGTAATGTAGCCTGTAGGAATATGAGCCGATTTAGTACCCTCTATGATATTTAGACTGCAAAACGCAAACTACAATGGAACCCACTTGCTTTTTTTGGATTTGCGTTGGATTATTTACGCAAACTAGAATGCAATGCAAGTTAGTAAGACACAGTGTGTTAGTCAAAGAGAAGTTAGGGGATATTAAGGATATTCAAAGACTAGTTAGGGTAAACTAAGGATGTTTAAAGACTAGTTAGGGGATACTAAGGATATTGAAAGACTAGTTAGGGTAAACTAAGGATATTTAAAGACTAGTTAGGGGATACTAAGGATAGTCAAAGGGTAGTTAGGCCATACTAAGGATATTTAAAGACTAGCTAGGGGATACTAAGGATAGTCAAAGGGTAGTTAGGCCATACTAAAGATATTTAAAGACTAGTTAGGGCCTACTAAGAATATTCAAAGGGTAGATAGGCCATACTAAGGATATTTAAGACTAGTTAGGGAATACTAAGGATATTCAAAGGGTAGTTAGGCCATACTAAGGATATTTAAAGACTAGTTAGGATAAACTAAGGATATTTAAAGACTAGTTAGGGTAAACTAAGGATATTCAAAGGGTAGTTAGGGGATACTAAGGATATTCAAAGACTAGTTAGGCCATACTAAGGATATTCAAAGACTAGTTAGGGTAAACTAAGGATATTTAAAGAATAGTTAGGGGATACTAAGGATATTCAAAGGATAGTTAGGCCATACTAAGAATATTCAAAGACTAGTTAGGGTAAACTAAGGATATTTAAAGACTAGTTAGGGGATACTAAGGATGAAATGTTATTTGAAGCTTAATTACAGAGTGTATAGTGCAGAATGAGGGCCTTTTCTTTTGGTATACTTAGTTTCAGAATAAATATTGCTGTGGGCCGCAGTACAGAATGAGTCTTAGCTTATTTCAGAGTTGGAATAAGGCTGCATACATACTTTCTGTTAATGCAAACGCGTATAGAATAGGTCTTAGGCTATTTCAAAATTGGAATAAGGCTGCATAGATATGTACTGTTAACGCAAGCACGAGTAGAATGTGTCTTAGGCTATTTTCTTAAAAATGCACAGAGATCAGTTGTTTTATGAACCCGTTTGCAGACGACTTAACACTATACTGAATGTTTTTGAGTAATGCCACTAGTTGGCAATACTTAGCATATGAATGCGTCAAAACATGCGTAAAATTGTTGAATGTAATGATATATATTAACATGTTATTCCGTTTTGACATTATTTTATTGTACGCCGTCAGACCTAACGTGTTGTTTACCCTTGACTTATTTTAAAATAAATATTATTAGTGCTAGTACTAGTACTGAATTGAAAATATAGAATTTAGTGAAAAGTCTAAAAATATTATTCCTGTTTTACAGTGTGCTGATTTTGGCCAAGAAATATAAAACTTGCAGTGGCAGAATAAAAACTAGCGAGGCGTGCCCACCATCTTTCCCAATTTTGGAGTTTAATTTTTGAAGAACAACTAAAGATTAAAAAAGGTGTATATTTTATATTTTTTGTACTTACTAATACTTCATTAATACATTAATATTATTAAAGAACAGAGAGAGTGACTTTATTTGTGGACACTTTAAAATTATAGAAACTTAAAATTTTTTGATTAGTTTCTTTGCATATAAATATAATTGAACTGAAGACTTAAAATTATTGATTTGTCTTTTTCTTTATTGTGTGAAACTCATATATAAAACTGAACTTGATAACTCAAAATAGTTTTTTCCTTTTATTTTATTCAGATGGATTTCTTTTGCCCAGCTGCTGAACTTAATATGGTTGATGGAAGAAGTGTCTTGATGACTATCCTCGTGTTTTCAGTACGTGGAAGGCGATTATGGAAATGCAAAGGCTTGGTCATCGAGCAGTGTAAGGTGTGAGGCTTTACTACGCGCTCTTCGTGCCTTTGAAGGTAATGACCTTATACTTTTAAATCATTGTGTTTCAGCCGCTGATGTGGTTGAGTTATTCGTGTACGGATTCTTCCGTACTAAGGAGTCTTACGATTATGCTCAAAACAAATTCATGTATTTAATGGCTTGCGGAGGACAGATAGATTGAATAAATAATACAGAGTTATCCAACTTTTTTGATTTTGGTTCGCGGTTCATTTCGAATGTTTGTTTAACTCCATCTGAAACACCTATAGTCGTGACCCCTCAAGAAAGGCATAACTTGAGTGATAATAAATTACATTTATTAAGTAATGAAGACTTGGCATTTTTAGATGGAGTAAATCTAAATTCCGATGAAGAAGAACAAAAACTGAGGAGATTGGTTAAAATGTGGACGATGCTGTGGTTAAACCCACACAACAAATCCAGGGACAAAATTCTGTATACAACGCACAACCTAATCTTTGTGTACAGGATAATCATGGTTATGGGAACCAATTTTCTCCTCAACCTGGCCCGGCACATGCCCCTGATTCAATATTTGTTGGATATGGGAGAAACAATGGCAAAAGTACAAATAGTACTGATTGTAGTACTAGTGGTAGTACTAGTAGTAGTAGTGGTAGTGGAAATAATAATGACGGGGAAATCAGAGTAGCCATAACTTCGAAGTTGTAAGAGAGAGCAGAAAACGGTTTCGTAAGTTTCATCTTACGGGCCATGAAATCGTGGTTAGACCTGTGGATAATGAAAGACGTATTGATAATCCACAGGCCTATTTTGAAAGCTTATTTAATTTTGCGTTAGAACATGTGTTATCTAATGCTCGCCCCACAGATTATATTGGACTGTACATAGATAGTTGCAATAGTAGAAATAACAAGTCTGTGTATGTTCCATTTAGAAGAAAACACGATTTTTCTGCTAGAACTGTGCTTTCCTTAATTGAACGAGTTTTAAATTCAAATGAGGATTTCCTTTTGGGGCAAGAACTACTCTTTCGGTTCCATTTGGCAGAGAGTATGCATGGAAAAGGAAGAAATGCAGCAAGTGCTGTTGAAAAGTATTCCGAGCATCAGGATTATTTGGAAAAGCGTTTAATCCGCATAGGAAAACAATAATATGTATTGCCTCCCCATGGCAATTGTGTGGTGGATTACGAAGCACACCGCAAGTAGGCAAAGTTTGTGTAATTTAACAACAATAGAATATAGTTCATGGGTTGTTAGAGCAAAAGTTCTCTGCGAGATGGCGGGTGTTACCGTTAAAGCGAGGGAGGTTGTGATTTTCAAGACCTTGATATCTTCCAGGCATATTTGAGTGGGGAATATCAAATTGTGGTTTATGAGGGAGATGAAAATAATAACCGGAAATATATAGTACGTTACCCGGGAGAGTATGCAGAAAATAAGATTTTTATTTTCTATAAGAGAAGTGACACTACTGGTCATTTTGAACCCATTCCATACATTAAAAAATTACTTGGTAAACTGAAGTATTGCTATCATTCTTTGCAAGCATATAATTTGTTAGCATATAAACATAAGTGTGGAACTCAGTGTTCTCTTTGTGAATGCAAACACGTACGAGATTATGATAGTAATAAAATTAAATGTAATGCGTGCAATAGAGAGTTTGCTGAGGGTATGTGTTTTGAGAATCATGCGAAACAATAAAGGCGGAAAATCTATGTGTGATAATGTTAAGATCTGCAATAATTGCGGTATCATCTTTGGTAACAGGCTTCGAAAATCAAATCATGTGTGTGGTGAACACTTTTGTACGACTTGTCGTAAGCATGTTGATATCACTCATACATGTTTTGTGCAACGGCAAAAACCTGTACATACTGATAGGATTATGTACATTGCTTATGATATAGAAACGATGTTAAAGGCACCAAATGCGCGCGGTGAAAGGGAACATGTCGTAGTACTGGTATGCTGTAAGCATTATTGCTACAACTGTATGAATAAAGGTATCGATGAGTCCTGTAAAATTTGTGGTGATAATAAAGGAAATCGTTCGTTTTCTTTTAAGGCAATGACGGACTTTATTATTCACGTACTAGCAGACCGACCTGATTTTAAACGTATAATTTGTATTGCACATAATGCTAGCAGATACGATGGTCTCTTTTGTCTTAGAAATCTAATAGAAGAGCTACATCTTATTCCTAATGTGGTTATTCAGGGTCAGAAAATTTTTAATATTAATATTGGTAATCGTATTTTCTTTAAAGATTTTTATTTATTTATTGGTTGTAAATTATCTAAACTTCACAAAACTTTAGGCCTGCGCGGAAATTTAAGAAAGGGAGATTTCCCATATTTATTTAACACCGAGGAAAATCAAAATTATGTTGGTCCCTATATCCCACTTGAATTCTACGACACTGAAGGACGAAGCAACGAAGAAAAACAAGAATTAATAGCCTGGCACCAAGAACGTGCGGCAAGTGGCGAGGAGTTTAACCTCGAAAAGGAAATGCTGTCTTATTGCGAGAACAATGTTAAAATTCTAGCAGAAGCGATCATTAAATTTAGTGACATTATTGAAGAGAAAACGAATGGTTTGCAATGTTTCATTACATCATCCACCATTGCAGATCTTGCAATGCCTACATATCGTACTTTGTACTTACCTGAAAATACTACCCCCGTAATTCCCGCGTTGGGTTTCCATCATAAGACAAAGTATAGTACTTAAGCTATGCAATGGCTTATGTATATGGAAAAACAATTAGGGATAGAAATCCAGCATGCTAGGAGAGGTGGGGAAAAGTATATTGGTAGGTATCAAGTTGATGGATGGCATGAGGGACTCAACGCTGCCTTCGAATTTTACGGTTGTTACTGGCACTCGTGCCCGCGTTGTTACCCTTTCAACCGTGACGACATTTTACATGACGCTCAAACTCATACAATACAATGGAAAAAAGATATGAACAAACAATGCTCCGCCGGAAGTACTTGAAAAGTTTAGGTATAAACCTATACGAAATCTGGGAATGTTCTTGGGATGAGAAGGTAAAGACGGGTAAGGACGTACAAAGGTTTATTAAAGAACGTTGTACTAACCTGCTTGATTTCCTTATTCCCAAGAATTGTTAGAATGGCGGACGCACTGAAGTGTTCAAATCTTACGTCAATTGTACGGATAATGAGAAGTTATGTTACGCCGATATTACTTCGTTATATCCATATGTAATGTCACGTAAACCTATGCCCGTTAAATCACCTAAGATACATACGGGGCCGTACTTTCCAGATGTGGAAAGTATTCATGGTGTAGTAAAATGCACTATCTTGCCCCCAAAAAACTTGTATTTTCCGATTATTCCGTACGTGGAGGGAGGCCGATTACTTTTCGGTCTTTGCCGGACATGTATGGAAGAGGAAAACACTGATGATTGTACTCATAGTGACAATGAGTGTGCTATTACACGTACGTTTTGTACTCCAGAGTTACAACTAGCTCTTCAAAAAGGGTACAAAATACTCGATATACACGAATTCGAACTCATGGGACCTGAAGAGGGGAATTCAAGTGGTTTATTCGGAACTTATGTGAATTCCTTCCTTCAGATGAAGCAGGAAGCCTCTGGTTTTCCTGCTTATTGTAAAAATGAAGGAGACAAACAAAAATATATCGAGGACTATTATGCCCATGAGGGCATACAGTTAAATTATGATAACATCAGGACAAACCCGGGATTGAGGCAATGTGCAAAACTTTACCTCAATTCATTATATGGCAAATGGGAACAGCGCACTGATATGTCACATAGTGTAATCGTTAGTGACACGTCGGCGAGGTATGAAATTCAAAGTGTGGTCCCAATTAATGATGATCACTTAATTATCACATATAGAGACAATGAAACTGAAAATGTCCCACTCGAATTTCAAACGTCATATTAGCTGCTTTTATTACTTCGTGGGCTAGACTTGAACTTTACAAATTACTTACGACTGTAGGACCAGACAGAGCCATTTACTGTGATACGGACAGTATTATGTATATACAGAAAAAAGATGAGGAACCTTTGTTACCAGTTGGAAACTATTTGGGTGATCTAACAGATGAAATTCCAGAAGGTTGGGAATTTACAACCTTGTACGGTTTAGGCGCAAAAAATTATTGTTATAGGCTAATTAACGCCAATGGGGATGTTCGGCACATACTGAAAATTAGGGGGATAACACTAAACGATAGGACCTCTCAAAATATTAACTTTGAGAGTTTCTATAAATTAGTGTCTGGACAATTAGAATCCACAGTAATAGAAAACCCAAATAGTATTGTGCGTAAACCAGGGTTCCGTATCTTTAGTCGTACAAAGACTAGGACACACCGTGAGGTAAATAAAAAACGTAAACGTGTTGACGAAGATGACGTAACTGACAATATACCCATAAAAAAACGTGTGACTTTACCTTACGGATATAGGCCCACGAACGAGTAAATGTAACTTGTTTGAATGTTTTTTTTTCTTTTTTTAACTTCTCCTTTCCCGTGGAAAGTCATTAATTATTATTTATTCGATCAATTGCTATGTAATTTTACTTGCTATTCTTCTTATCGAAGCTCGTTGTTATTTGTGTATATAAAGCAAAAGCTTTATTGTATGCATTAATTTGAGTACAACATGTTAAAGTTTCAACGTCCCTCTACCATTTTAACTGCAGGTCCATCAAGGGCAGGAAAAACATGTTTTGTAAGTCAATTACTTAATGAACGTGATCAAATGTTTAGTATAAAATTTAATGATATTGTTTGGTGTAATGGTGCAGTAATACCAAACCTGGATGCACATCCAAAAATACGTTTTGTAGAAGGGATACCTGACATGAATAATTTTGAAATTAAAGACAATTCATTATTAATACTTGATGATTTAATGTCAGAAACTAATGGTATGTTGCTAATTTATTTACAAAGTATGCACATCATAAAAAGTTGACTGTAATATTTATTATTCAAAATTTATTTCCAAAAGGAAAACATGCGCGTGATATTAGTTTAAATGCACATTATATTATAGTATTTAAAACTCCGAGTGATAAATTACAAATACAATATTTAGCAAGGCAAATTATGCCACGATATAGTAAGGAAATCGTGAATGTATTCGAAGAGGTAACACGTGAGCCTCATACTTATTTGTTATTTGACTTAACACAAAAAACAAACGATGCATTGCGAATACGTACAAACATTTTTCCTAATGAAATCATGCATGTAGACGATAACATAAAAGACATGCATACAGAAATTTTTATTTAGTCGGTATCAAAATGTTGAAGGTGAAACAACACTACAACACGCTCCGTGCTCTGTGCAAATGCAAAAATACAAAACGAGAACAAATTTTACAAAATGCTTCAGGGGATTTAATAACAATTTCTCAAGTAGCTAAAAACACAATAAAAGGAAACATTCCTTTAAATTCTCGCCAGAAGCAACGATTACGTAGACATAAAAAGATCTTGCGCGCTTTATCTCAGCAGCGTACTGCATTGAATCAAAAAAGTGGTTGTTACTACAAAAGGGCGGCGCGCTTTTACCATTAATTTTGGGACCACTTCTAGCAGCAGTAGACAGTAGTATTTTAGTCGATAATCATGTCCGACTTACGTAAAATGATTTTAGTTCCTGAAAATGCACTACATGAAATTCGGGCCAATCTTAAATCTATAGATTCACATCAATCACGTTTAGATGAAGAAATGAATAATATTTTAAAACGTCATGATCTTAGTGTTCAACAAAAATGGAAATTATATCAACAAGCTTTGCATCGTTACTTACAATATACATCATCTTCACATAAGCCTATTACATTACCCGTTATTCAGGATGAACAAGAAAAAAAATCATCACCTGCTTTGCAACAGGTTAACAATACTACTATTTTACCATTTGTATCAGACATTTTACAATCAGTACCAAAACATTACGTAGGAAAACAGATCTATTATTAAAGCAGTTGACAAATTCTGATAAAATGCAGTGGGATAAGTGTGGTATAGTACGAATCCAAGGAAAAACAATACATGGTTCAAATATTATAGATTTAGTAAATGATGTTGTTCGTACAAGAAAATATTCAAGAAATCCTATAGGTATTCATGAATTTAAAAATTTATTAGAAGATCTTAATGTTCCTAAAGAATTTATTGGCATACCAGCATCAAAACTGAATATTAATAGTAGACAACGTATTCGTAAAATAAGAAAATCATCCAGTCCTAAAGCAGTATCTAATTTATTTAAACATTGGAAAGAATATAGTATGTAAAAATGACCAAATTATCAAAAATATATTATGATTATTCAAATCCTAATTCTTTGTCGAGTATACAAACATTACATCGTAAAACAAAATTATGTTCAAGAAAATTAAAAATTGGTTAGCTTCTCAAAATGCATATACATTGCATGCACCAAATCGTAAACTTTCCCAGCGGAAAAAGTATTATGTTAGTGCACCAAATGAAACATTACAAATGGATTTGGCAGATATGCAAAACATTGCAAAGTATAATAATAATTATAAGTATATATTATGTTGTATTGATATTTTTCACGTTATGTATATTGTGTCCCCTTAAAAACAAAGAAAGGTCCCGAAATGTCAAAAGCAATACGAAAAAATTTTAAAAATTTCAAGTTACCCGTGTTTAATGTACAAACCGATTTAGGTACAGAATTTTATAATCGTCATGTAAAACAATTGTTAAAAAGAATATGAAATTAATCATTATAGTGTTCATTCTGAAATTAAATGTGCTTTAGAAGAACGTTTTATAAGAACATTAAAAGAAAAATTGTATCGTTACTTTACTGCAAAGAATACATATCGATATATTAATGTCTTAGATCAAATTGTCAATAATTATAACCATTCATATCATTCAAGTATTAAAATGGCGCCTGCAGAAGTAAATGATTCCAATGTGAATCAAGTGTGGGAAACATTATACGGAAATACAGTAAATAAAAAAATACAAGTTGTAAATTTAGTCTGGGTGATTATGTTCGTGTTAGTAAGTATAAACATGTATTGGAAAAAGGATATTTACCTAAATGGTCACAAGAAATATTTATTGTAGATAAATGTATTAAATCTAATCCTGTGACTTATAAATTAAAAGATTGGTATGGAGAAGAAATTAAAGGAATATTTTATATATTTTATACAAAAAGTAATTATAAATTCAAAGAAAACTTATCTCATTGAAAAAGTATTAAAACATAAAAATGGGAGCATATATGTAAAATGGTTGGGATATCTGTCAAGTATGAATTCGTGGATTAGATCCGACTCTATTCAGTCTGCAAAATGAATTCAAACCTTACACATGACTTTTACGTTACTCTTCCTTCAAATGCCAGTAGTGAACTTTTTAATAATAATACAACATCTTCATTTCGCGTTAAATTAGCACAACCTATTGATTTAAGTGATGGGGAATGGGGTGTTGCATTAACACAAATTAATATTCCGTGGAGTTTTTATAATGTTGGTGAAAATGAAGAAATAATAATTACTACTGTTATCGATGATAAAGTTGACCGTCATCATGTTCAAGTAACACCGGGATATTATTCCCATATTGAATCTATTCTTGAGTTAATTCCTGAAAATGTTCGTAAGTTACAATATTTACAAAATAAAAATCAAATTGTGATTAAACATTCTTTAAAATTAGAAGATCAATGTATGATTGGTATTACACCGGGATTACAACATATTTTTGGATTTATTAATGAAAATACACACGATATTAAAAATGTAGTATACACAAAAATTAGAAATGTTGATTTATTATTATCACGGGGTAAATTTCCATGTAATTTAGGTTATAATATTCCCAGTACAATTAATGTTTGTGTTGATATTGTAAAACATGAACAAAATATTGGACCGTTATTTCGAAAACTTAGTGTATATAATGTACAACACGGTCATGTAAAATCTTTTGTGTTTCATACACCACATTATGTTAAAGATGAAAAGAAATATTTTGATACGATAGAAGTAAACTTAATAGATGAATACAGTTTAAAATTACCATTTCGTTTCGGGACTTCAAACTTCACACTTCACTTTAAACGAAAATGATTTCTGAAAGTATTGATGATAGTTTTTACATTACATTAGTTTCAAACGCTAGTACAAATGTATATCCTACAAATAATCCAACACATTTTATTAATCAGTTAAAAAATAATATACGATTATCAGAATCCGATTGGTACGTAGGGTTAAGTGAAGTACATATTCCATTAACATGTTATAACGTCACCGAAGGTGAAAATGTTGTATGGTACAAATTTAAAAATGCAGACCCTATGAAAATTAAAGTTATTGTTGGATATTATCCATTCATTCATCATTTAATAGATGAATTAAACACATTATCAAGATTTATACGGTTTAGGTTTTCAAATATTGTACGTGTTGAATGCGATGAACGTGTAGAATCTGTTACATTGTCACCTACATTAGCTCTACAATTAGGTTTTTCTGAAAAATCAGATCTTGTAAAAGAACATCGTGGATTCAAACAACCATACGTAGATATTGGATATCCACATCAAATTTTTATTTATACTGACATTATACAATATCAATTTTTAGGTGATACAAAAGCTCCGTTACTGCGTATAGCAACAATTTCAGATATTAAATACAGAAAAGTTCAAACAATTACCTTGGAAGATATTCATTATATGCCTCTTGAAAAATTTTGTATTAACACAATTGAAATACTATTAAGAGATCATGCAGGGCGAAACTTGCCATTCCGATCTGGGACATTGACCGTAACACTTCATTTTAAACGCTCTCCTGTATCTGTTAAATAATAATGTTAATAAAAATGAGATCTAGACGTATTACTTTACATCGTGGACGTGGAATACCATATTTTTCAGGACCTGTATATCAAAGGGGACATGGTATAGGTAGTTTTTTTAAAGGAATATTTCGTTTTGCTTTACCATTTCTTAAACCAGGTGCAAAAACTGTAGGACGTTCAGCATTACAAACCGATATACAAGTTGCGGGTGATGTATTGGAAAATAAACAATTTAAAGAAGCGGATCGTGCAAGTGTAAAAGAAGCTGGTAATAATTTAAAGACAAAAGCTTTAATAAAGTTGGACAGTTGTAAACTGGTAGTGGTAAGAGACGGTCACGCAAAAGGAAGGCTCCTGCAATTGTAAATTTTGGACCACCAACAAAACGTAAACATATAAACGATATCTTTTCATAACGTTGCTCCTAAATTCCGATAGTTCTGAATGCTGTACCAATGAAATTGATTTCTTTTCGATAGCAATGACACAAACACCTATTGAAGCAACTATAAATGCTGAATATTGACCTATTTCTACACTAACATCAGAAGGACCAATTGAATTTGTTATTCCTGGAGAAACAGGAGAATTTATTCATCCCGCATATCTATATCTTTATGTACGTTCTAAAATTACAAAAGCTAATGGTACAAATTTAGTTAATGATGATGTTGTTGCACCGGTAAATAATTTCCTACATTCATTATTTAGTCAGATTGATATTTCGTTAAATGATAAATTAATTAGTTCTTCATCAGGATATTATCCTTATCGTGCATACATTGAAACTTTATTAAATTATTCTCATGATGCTTCTCAAACATATTTAGCATGTGCCATGTGGCATAGATACTGCAAAACATTCTAATAAACTTGATAACAATAATGCTGGTTTTCAAAAGCGTGCCAGTAAAAAAAATAGTAAATCTTTTGAAATGTACGGACGTCTTCATACTGATATTGTAAGTTTAGATCGTATGCTTCCTAATAAAGTAAGTTTACGTGTCAAATTACATCGTGGTAAAGATAACTTTTGTTTAATGTCTCCTGAAAATACAAGTTATAAAGTTGCACTTGAAGAAGTTATTCATCATGTACGACGCATTGATGTCGCTGCAGATTTAGCTATGCAATTAAATACGCGAATGGTTTCAGAAACGGTCAACTTACCTCTCACAAGAGTAGAAACAATATCTTATACTATTCCTGCACAAGTCAAGTCATATAACCTTGATAATCTATTTCTGGGTAATGTTCCTAAAGGTCTGGTTATTGGTTTCATTTCCAACACAGCCTTCAATGGAAAATCACATCTTAATCCATATGAGTTCCGGAACTTTAACGTTAACAAACTGCAATTACATGTTGGATCAAAATCATTCCCTCCCAACCAACTTACTCCTGATTTTAATAATGATTTATACCTTCTAAGTTACTATACTCTGATATCAGGTACTGGTATATATTATCAAAATTATTCACATACTGTTACTCTTGAAGAATATCCTAATGGATATGCTCTGTATGCTTTTATTCTACCCCCAACTGGAACTTTAGATGACAATACTTGGGATGTAGTTCGTGATTCTCCTGTAAATTTAAAAGTATCATTTTCAGAAACTTTAACTGAACCGATTACATGTATTGTCTATGCTCAATTTGATTGGTTAGCACAAGTAGACAAATATAGAAATATTTATACCGATAACACCTTCTAATTTATTCAGTTGAGTAGGATGAGGGTTGTTGTACACTTCTCCGCATTCCATAATAATGATGATGAATTTATTGTAAAGGAACTAGCAATTGTAAATCCTGATGTTCCGTTTTTACAAAATTGGATATTTAAACCACCATATCCATTAAATAAGTTGTCTGAGCCAATCATAAATACAAACAAATATCTAAGTGAAAATGTATATGGCATTACCTAGCAGAAGGATGTGCTGCAAACACGTTCTCCGTCTTTAGTACGGGCACCAAGTATGGCTGAACATACAAAAAAATGCAATAAAATAAAATAAAGTTATTTCCCTTGTTTTCCTATTAAAGGGTTTCCCGAGTTCGATTCATGTGTACAACTTTTCACATAAATATAATTTCATGTTTTTTAAAATTCATTAAAGAGGAGGGAGGGGTCCTGGGTGGGGATCCTGATTTTAATTTTTAACAACACGCTTCTAATGAAGCGAACCAATGAATAAACAGGGGCCATTGGTTGGGGGCCATGCGGTAGGGAGCATCCACGGCCTATGTGCGTGGACATATCAAAAGTCATTGGTTAGGGACCATTTTCTTTTATCTGCTCACATACTGTTCGTATGGGTCCTGGCACCATGGGGCCTAGGGGTCATCCGTTGTGACCCTGCAAAGCAGGGAAGGGGCCAGGGAACCAAGGGCCGTGCGGTTGGGGGCCATTACATACGCAGGAAGCATATCCAGCTTTTAATATTTCACAATCATAGATTCTTCATCGTAAGGTAGGGACCAGCCACTGTGACCTTCGTAGTGGTCATTCACCCTTTCTCCTTTCCTAACCTTATTTCGTCATCTATCATTGTGAAACACCAAATAAGATAACATTATCTTAATTAAATAGATAACTAATCTTATCAAAAATAAATAGATAGCGGCTTCTTTTGTCGGCTTCATCTATACTCACTAGGGATGGCCAAAATTTTCCGGAATCCGGATTCCGGAAATTTAGTTTTCCGGAATCGAAAAATTTACTTTCCGGAATTCGGAAAAATACCGGACTTCGGAAAAATTCCGGAATTCGGAAAAATACCGGAATTCAGAAAAATCCGGAATTCGGAAAAATTCCGGAATTTAGAAAAAATTCGGAATTCGGAAAAATTCCGGATTTCGGAAAAATTCCGGAATTCACAAAAATTTCAACATTCGGAAAAAATCCGGAATTTAGAAAAAAATCGGAATTTTTCCGATTTTACTTTCCGGATTCCGGAAAGTAAAAATTCTGGAATTGGCCAAGCCTAGCTAGTAGCTGTTAAAAGAGAAACACAATAATGGATATATATACTGTATTAATTTCTTGTAGTTGGATATTTCTTTATCACTTACGTAGACAATTGCTACTGCAGTTATTTACTGCTTTATGAGAAAGGTCTTAATTTCACAGACAAAAAAGTCGCCGGTATGTCTCAAACATTATCGCGTTCCCACCTGCAGCTGCTCCAAAGCACTGCAAACTACTTTTTAACCAGGCGAAAGGCAGTGAAGGAAAAGAAATCTCAACAAATATTCTAATAACATTCGCTTATTGTCAACATACCTACAGTGAGCGCAGAAAGTGTTCGTACACCGTGCATACTTTATATTGAAAACAGCTAGCATGAGAACGGGAAGTGGAAAATATATATATAACCAGAATTAAGACTACACGTTCATACATTTTATTTCTATATACAATAGAAAGGCCAAAAGTAGTTAGGGGTGGTTACTTCTGGCGCAATTTGGACCCTTTTTTCGAACCAGATTATTTAGATATAAAAATGAATGAAGTAGCGTTATGCGCAAAAGTGAAGAACAAGTATCTATTTTATATTTAATAAATGAAGAAGTGCATTACTTGTAACGAATTAAAACAATACCAAGAGTTCTCTAGAAATGGTAATACAAGACGCAATGAGTGCAAAGCATGCTATAATAAAAAGAAAAGAGAGAAATATAACAATAGTGAAGTTGAAGAAGTAGGTGATGATTTTGAGTTTAGAGCTTTTGAAACATATATTCTCACAAAGAAAGAACTGAACTTAATACAGAAATACCCAAATATTCCTAAGAAGAGACCAGATGGTGTATCTCTGTTTTGGTGGAAGACCGTTAAGGACGGCATAAGATTAAAATGTATAAAGGAGTTTGAAATCGAAACAGCTCCAGAACCTCTTCCACAACATTTTAAAGAACGGTTTCCTTTTCCTCAGTATAAACATTTGATTAAGCGAGTGATAAGTCTTACCAAAGTTGTTCCTAAGAAAGGTTTTACAGTTACTGACAATGAGATTTTTATTAATGATACAGTGTTCGGGATAAAATATATTGTAGATGATAAGAGCATTTTCTTTCAATAGTTCTTGCTTTCACTTCTAGCGCATTTCCCCCTCCACCCCCTAACTGACAAAAACTATGAAGCCGCCACTGTGCACTTTAACACAGAGGGATACCCCAAAGTGAGATTGAATATGCTTTTATGACATGTAAAATCATAAAAACTTACATCTAAAAACTTATAATCTAAAATCTTACATCTAAAACTACAACTCTTCTAACTTATAATGACCCCATGGGTATTGATTCCATCCTTTAAAACACATCTCTTATCATCCACACAACTTAAAGCTAACTTATTTACTTCTATACTATACAAATCGTGCTTATAACTTCTAATCAAGTTCATCTTCTTATAATATTCTTTTCGATTGAACAAGCAGTCTTTATAATCGCTAAATGATAGTTCTTTACTTACAACATTTTTCTTAACTCCTTTTGCTTTCTTACAACATTTATCTTTTTCGAACCTGATTGAGTACATTTTTGATCTTAAACCCACAAACTCTTCTATGATTGTGCCTTTAATCTCATCCTTCATCTTACCAAGTATTTTCTTATTGACTTGTGGTATCTTATATCTGTTATCTATAGAGTAATCACTCGTGTCGAAGTAATCAATGTAATTTTTCATGTCCTCGTACACATCTTCTGTTTGAATATGGTATATATAGCTATCAGTATCTGTATAACATACTTCTATTTTGTCTTGGTATTTTGGCTTCATCACATTATAATGGAAGTCGTACATTAAATACTTTGATAAATCTAGAATTGACATACCAACATAAATCGGTTTGTTAAATTGCACTTTAACCTTGTTCATGTGAACTGCTACTAAATTTTCCGTAAAAACTGTGGTACTCTTATAATTCGGTTTTGCAACAAGCTTCTCGTATTTTTTCTCATCACTTACAAGTTTGATATTAACTCTCTTTCTAATATTTTCCATAGTCTTTCCAAAATCTGAATTGTTCATGAGCTTATAGAAGTCTTTTTCAAAGTCATTTGTTGCTCTAGTTCTCATCTGCGTGTTTAAATCAATATATTTCTTTAACCAATCTGATTGTTCGAACTCTATTACTCGATGTATCTTGTTAAGTTTTAATCCAAGTGAAAGACATTGTTTTAGGTTTCGATAGTGAATTACATATTTTTCTTTGTCATATAGGGTTGTTAAGAGTTTTGATTGTTTTGAACCAGATGGACACATGTTTTGAGGTGCTAATGGGTAGTCTTTGTGATAGTCATGCAATTCTTTAGGATATTCAAGATCAACTTCTAATATGTAACCAGTATCAGAATCATCAGGTATATTTGTGAAATCTATTTCTCTTATCTCATCTTCACTTAACCATCTAAATCCCTTATACGGCATATATTGACTCATTGCCCACCCATACAAGTTATTGGTATCTAGATACATTAAGTAAGGATCTTCTTTATTCTTATTGTAATCTTCCATATACTTATTGTTTGCTTTCACATATCTTTTTGAGCATTGACTAATCCCACCTCTTATACCTTTCTCTACCATTAATACCATATCATAATCCCACAACAATTCTAATTTTATATTTGTCATCTTTAACATTGCGTCCCAAGCGAAACCTGGTGCTGTCATATACCAAGCTGGATCAAGATCATAAGCTTTAAGACATGTTTCTCTAAAGTTCTCAAACACATCTGCTAACAATAATACATCTGTTTTCAAATATAAGTCATGGTATTGTCCGAGATTCTTAATTTTAAATGTTTTCCACACTTTCTTTGCATGCTTATAATCCTCATCGCTTATATGTGTGTTGTTAAGCTTGTTGTAGAATGCTTCTTTTGGTGGTAATTTTCTTTCTCTAAACTTATCCCAATTGTTAACATAATCATATGGGTAAACACCTTTTCTTATTACAAGTTGAAACTGTTCTTGATTAGGATAAAAGTGTTGGGTATGTATCATTTGCTCGGGTTTCAAGTTCGATGACAATTTATCTAAGCTAGAAGCTATAAATCTAAATGAATCTACAAATTTCAATTTAATAGTTCCAACCTTTTTACTGAATGTTATGTATCTTTCCTCGTTATTCGGTATTAGATCTATTTCTTCTTTATTACGTCCAAGCTCTTTTATAAACAAGTGAGAGTCATATCCTGTCAAGTTATGTATGATCACTGGTACAAACTTTGGTACTTTAACTTTTAAATTGCAGTTATTACATAGAGGTGCTACAAACTCTCCTGTTATATGATCGTGATGTTTAACTTTGTGGCTTTCTGGTGTATATTTTACTTTACAGTAAGAACAGGATTCGGATTGGTTGAACTCTTTTATCTGTTTACGTGTTAATGGCAGTTCATTATTTTGACTATATATGTTTGATATTTGTTTGGCTTCTTTCTTTAACATTCGTATGAACTTCTTAGCTGCATCTTTACCTCTATACACAACAGGATTGGTTTTACTTCCATCACTCTTTACTACATAATAACAAAATCCAGATGGTTTGTGTCGTTGATATTTTTTCGTATATGGCTCGTTATCCGGATAACATTCTTTACAACCCATAACTTTATGTAACAAACATTCAAAATCAGCATAAATCACAAATGACATTTTCATTATGTATTGGTAGTTTTTAAATTCAACACATTTACCTTCTTCAGGCATTATTATTTTTACTGGTTCATTTAACGAACAATCTTGCTCATGTTTATTTAAAGCGTTTTGAGAGTAAAAGTACAACAAACATCTATCACATAAATATTTTCGAGCTCTCTTTTTAGTTAACTGTGTACATACTAGTCTGCTTAAATCCTTAATCCAACAATAGTGTGTTTTAACTTGGTCTTCATTTTGTTCTTTTACATATAATAAATTAACATGATTTTCTTGCTTGTTTTGTGTGTGATGTAGTATATAGATTGAATAGTCTTTATCATATGCATAAACATTTATAGAAATATTAAGTAATTTTTCAGCTCTTTGAATATCGCATAGTTTTACAGGAAAATGAATATTTTTTAATTTTTCTTGTAAGTATTTGACAGCTTGCTTGTACTTGGAAGGTCGTTGTGGATCTTTATTAACTGGGTATAGTGCAGAACAAATTGAATATAAGAAACATTTTTCATCTTCATTCTTTACATTAATTACTGCCTTTTTGTTTTGAATTTGTTTAGGTAATTCTATGTATGTTGATCCTCTATATGGTGTATATTTGACGATTGCTAGTTGTAAAAAGTTAATGTTTATAAGAGCCCAGCCAGAACCTCTAGCTTGGAGCTCATCCATTCTTGTTCTTAACCTTTGTTTCATCTTAGTTATTTCTTCTTTCAAATTACTTGATCGATATATTTCTTGGTTTTCAGTGTCAAAATAGAAGTTTTGAGTTTCTTCACCTTTCTTATATGTACAACTTATATAAAGATTAGCTTTCAATGAACTATGTTTACTTAAGCTAATTTGTAATTTGTTTGATATAGCTTTAGATGTTGCAGTAATATATTGTTCAAGTGGATCTTGTGGTTTGTAATCTGTTGTAAATCTCCATGTTTCTAATCTTGATTTTAATGCAATGTTCTGCCGTTTTACATCGATTGGTTGTGATTCAACTTTGATTCTTGGTTCTTCAATTACTTCTTGTTTAAAGGGGAATATATCTCTAATCTGCCTTCTGCTTTGTTCATCGTCATGTTGTTTAAGAAGGTCTATCAGTTCTGCTTTTCTTAATCGGGAATATCTTCTGATTCCCTTCTCTTTACATTGTCGTCTTAACTCTACTACGGTAAATTTATTATAATTACTCATTTATTATATAGAAAATCTTCGTTAGTACTCTTCACCGGGTTATTTCAGTTCATTTTCATTTGTCCTAGTACAACGCTTAACATTGTACACTCCTGCCATTGTCTACATATTAAGCGTTGTATTAGAACACGGCTTTCATGGGATTAACCCATCAAAGTCACATATACACATTTAAAACTGAATCATTTTTGTAAACTTACTCACCATCATCATCATAATCATCACTACCATATTTATATTCATCATCACTACTCAAATCAGGTGTTTTTTGTTGCATTACTAATAACTCTTTTTCCTTTAACAGTATTTGCTTCTCTAGTAGTGTTGCTAAGAGTTTAAGATCATGTTGAATTAGTTTAAGTCTATCATGTAATAAATCAAAATGTGCCTCCATATTTGTTATATAGAAAACCATAAAAGTTGTTACCTTTACAAATATCTAAACACACAACTTATTGTTAATTGTCTCTTATACTCAAAAACAAATCAACAACAAACTCGTCGTCGTCTTCTTCTTCAATATCCACCTGGCAACCATACGAAACAACACAGCTGTATTTTTCTTTGACTTTGTTTAGGAGGTTGACCGAATTTGGATCTTTGGTTTCTGATAGCACTGACATTCTTGGATACTTTTCTTTGAGACACTGAAGTCTTGCTTTGATGTTGCGCTGTTGAACCCTTCCAACCCAATATTTGTATGACTCATAACGCCGAACCTGATCATGTTTGTCTGTGTCGTACTTGTCTACTATGTCTTGAAGCTGACCAACCGTGAGGTTCTTTTTAACAATAACTAGTTTGTGTACTTTCCCCGGATCTTCTGTATGTTCTGCAGCTCTCTCTAAGTCTTGTGTTTTCTATTCTTAAATCGTTCATTTGCTGTTCTATCTCTTCTACTCTTGATTGTAACTCTTCTTGGTCTTCTTGAATCTGTTTAAAATTAGAAACGAAATAGTCTTCGATAATATCATAGCATTTGTCATAGAAGTCTTGTGATACCCATAAAGCAATAGCAAGAAATATCTTTTTAAACATATATGTTCCTGAGATTAGATTGTTTATTTCGTTGCCAGCTAGTTTTACTGTGTAAGATAAGTTTCTGAAGTTCCTAGGATCGGAGGGACTTCGAAGTTTGTTGTTGTAATCTAATAACTCTTTTGATTCTTTATTTTTCAGCCAGTTATCAAACCTCTTACCACCACTCTGACACAGTTTAGTAGCGTTGAAATATCCTGTACTCTTATCTATAATCAACTTGAAATCGCCAAAAACCCCATACCAATAGTTATCTTTGATCTGTTCATAACAAATATCATTTAAACTAAGAGGACTATCCATAGTACCCATATTTATTATATAGAAAATCTTTATTTTTAACTTCATTTTCGTGGGGTCCACCAGCACTGGACCCCTTTAAAACATGCATACGTCGCTTCTTTGAAGTGGTCTATATCTAGACCGCTTATCTCGTTAATGAAGATTGTATGTTGTTGTGGATTAACGCGGGTCCCCGTTTCCGGGACCTTGATTTGTTTGTATGTAACTTTGTTTCGGAGCGACTCCTAGAAATCTGGGAGTCGGTTATTTTTTGATAATTTCCACAGCCGGAACCAACCCTGGAAATATATGTTATGGGGGTATCGTCTCGTTACCCCCTTATCTCATTTAAACCAACCTTTTATGGCATAATAACCATAAAAGACAAACATTTATATTTACACTACAACATTACTTTATGTATTATGCGAATCATCAAACCCTAGCCATTTGACATACTTTATCACCTTTCTTTCTCAACACCTTTTCTACCAAGTATTCATGCTTATGCTTCGTCTTTAATAGTTCTGGTTCGTAAAATCTACCTTGCACATCCTCTTCTTCTAAATCTTTAATTCTATATGTAGGTGGATTGGATGGAATAACTTCACTAATAACAAATACTTCTGTTGACCAATTAGGTGTATATCCTTTCTCAAATAACCCTTTCGACTTACTTATACGAACATGATCACCTAACTTGTATTTGGGCTTAACACGCTTATATTCTTTTTGATACACTTTCTCCAATATTGTTCGCTCATTCTTCTTGTTAACTTCTATAGGTTTTAAACCAATTGTTCTATGAATTTGATGATTATACTCTTTAAGTAGTGTTGGTAATATCTCTATCCATTTGTAGTTCCCTTGTGTCGTGAACCTTTTCCACATGTTCTGCTTAAGTGTTCGATTAAATCTCTCAACAACAGAAGCTTTCTTACCACTATAGGTTGAGTAGTGATTAATCTTATTTTCATCCATCAACTTCTTAAACTCTTTATTGTAAAACTCTTTACCTTGATCAGTTTGTAACTTACTAGGTTTTCTCGTTCTTAATATGGATTCGAATGCTTCTGTAACATTCTTACCAGTCTTATCTTTAACAGGAACAGCAAACGCATATTTCGAGAACACATCTATAATCGTTAGCAGATACTTATAACCTTTATTGATTTTGGAAACACCTTTTAATACTCCACTATCCATTTCTACAAGATCAGCCTGCCAAAGATCATCGATACCTTTTATAACCACACTTAATCTGTCAAAGTTTTTTCTAAATGGTTTGTGAATTTCTTCTATAATGTCTTCTCTAACACCTTTACCTTCTTCTAGTCAATCAGGCTTTTTAACGAATTGAGTTTTAGTAACACCGCATACAGAACAAATACCTTTCTTTAGATATCTTCCATTCTTTGTTTGTTCAATTCTAATAGTATCTTTCTTCGTATCTGTCAATTTCTTACACTTAACACAATACATCCTGTTTATTATATAGAAAATCAATAACTATCGCTGTTTAATATTATGCTATCAACATTCTCACCATCATCGTCACTATCTTCGTCTTCTTTCTACATGCATAAGAAGCAATAGTAATTTGCCATGTTTCAGATCAGAATCTTTAGATGGTCTAACTGCTAAATTATCATTTGTATTAAAGTGCAATGGAAAAGTTTCAACTAGAGAATCATTTAAATATATATCTATATAATACGTATTGTAAGATGACTCTATATGCATTATCCTACCTTTATAAAGAAATTTGTATGTGATAGATAGATTATGTATTAAAAAGAACGGAGTTTCAACATTTTCTGATATCAATCGACTATGAAGCTCTATAACATGACTCCGTTTGATGAAGTTAAGCTCTTCTTTCAACATAGCAATATCTCTTCTCACAACTGTACTATCTAACTCTGATGTCATTTTAACATTACCAAAGATATCCATATTTATTATATAGCAAACGTCTTTAGGAAAGCTCTCTTTCTATGTACATTACAACAAACAGTAATTGTCCTTCTTCCATAGCTGAATTTTTATTTGGTTTAATTGTAATTATATCACTCTTGTTAAAGTTAAAAGATAAATTTTCAATCAAAGTATCACCCAAATATATCTCTAGAAAGTATTTATCCAAACTTAACTCCATGTGCATTATTTTCCCATTATAGAGAAATTTGTGACCATTAGAGAGATTAAATATTCTAAAGATTGGCTCCTTAACGTTTTTAGCTCTCAATCGACATAATAAAGGTATGGTTTCTTTCTGCATAACCAATTTAGTAGTATCCATCCTGATCTTTTGAAAATCTTCTTTCTTGATGTATGTGTCTTGTAACGTTTCTAATGCATCTTCAAATCGTTTTCTATCGTTCTTTAATTGGGCTTCTATTGACCTAAGTTGACTTACGCTAACAACATCATTTAAATTCTCCAACAATTTTAATTTTTCTTCAATAATATCAACATCACCTTTTCTGTCTTTAACATTACCAAATATATCCATACTCATTTATTATACAGAAAATGCCCATCCTAATTTTTCAAAACATTTCTTTAACATCTCTATTTGTTTAGGTGAGTGTTTAAAATCAATATCAACATGAACAGCGTGCTTTTTCAACAGATGGTACAATACACATTTCAAGTTAATAAACAATACTCTTTTCGGATACAGCTCCCTAAAGACCTCCTGTAAGTTTTCGAACTCATTTATAAGTGTTTCCTCCATATGTTGTAATTTTAATGGTTTTTGATCGGTAAGGTGATAGTGTATTAAATAGACATCATCATAATATTTTGTGTATTTGTTTTTCTTTAGTACTTCTAGAACATCTTTTGTTGATATTAAATCTCTTGGTATATCTCTAAGTTTATCATTTAACACCTTGGGCATCTCTTCGGGAATAATTCTATCCTGTAAAGCTTGCAAACGAGATAACTGTAACTTAAATCTTTTTATAGTATCATACCATGGTTTTCTTACGCAAGCAGCTTTCGTTTCTTCACAAGTACTGTAAACCCAACCACTCTCTACAGAACAATCGTCACAAATGTATGTACTCATACCTTTTGTTAATGACTTACTACCACAATAACTGCATTGTAATGGTCTAGAGCTATAATTTGACAACAAGTCCTTTAAGGTAATTATTGGACGTAACTTTTCCAACTCTTCTTCTGTATACAAAAATTTTGGTATTAACCTTTTCCATAGATCAATAGCATTATATACGTTGTTTTTATCTTTTAAGTCTATCTCGCTAACATCCTGAAAATACTGATAAAAATTATATCTATCTAGTGCATCTAGTTCATCCTCATGCTTCTCAAAATAATCTAAAAATCTATTGTGTATAGCTTCCATATTTATCTTAAAGAGAAACTTTTATGGATACAACCCATAAAAGCACTTAATCATTTTCAATCATATACATAACATCACTAAAAGAATACCCTTCATTTAGAAGATTTAAAACCTTAACACAAAGATGACCACATATAACTGAGTTAAAGTCTTGTATTCGCTCATCATTGTAGAATAAGTTTTCAGTACCAAGATATTGTACTAGTTGTTTAGGAGGAACACCACCATAAGAATCGAACACGTACTTTATGTTGTTATCTTTCCAATAGCATATCCAATGAGTACCAATGTTTTCTGATTTATCAAGGTTAACTACGCCACACTCATGTACATAAGGTTTTTGTGGAAGTTCATCACTCATAAATACACCTCTAAATCGTTTTATCTTTAATTCTTTAGCCAACCTCTCTATATCGAAGTTGGTCAATGGTTTTAGTTTTTTGACTTCTTTGGTTTACCTGCTCCCTGCTTTTCTTCCATAGCCATATTGTGTCTTTTTTGTTCTTCAAGTTCTTGTTTATTCTTCTTAGCATCCAATACAGTTTTAGTAATCGCTGCTGCACCACCTGCTAATGAGCCAACTGCTCCTAAAGCTGCTAGAATGGCTGGAATTGTAAAGATAAAACCACCCATATGCTCTTTCTTAATCTTTTTCATTTGTGCAGTAGTTAAAGTTAAATCCATTCCTTTACCTTCTTTAATTTTCTTAGATTTATCGTTAAGTTGTTTCTTTGTTAATACATGATCGATATTTAAATCCTTTAGTTCGTTATAAGGAACACTAAACATACAACCTTTAATAGAACACATCTTCCTATTTATTTAAGAGAAAATCTTGGTTTGCAAAAGTACAGTTGTTGTTGCTCCACCAAAATATATTAAGGAATCATTCTCATCTGTTATCCTTATCTCAAAATTATCAACCTTGTCTTTGGATATAGGGAAAAATAATGGATAAGTAGGCTCGTAAATAATACTATGTTTGAACTCAGCATTTGTTTTGAATGAGGCAATAATTCCTGTTTCTCTATGTGTGTATTCTGTATCTTTAACAAACATGCCATCTGCTATATTACAGTGAACATTTATAGTATCAAACGGATGAAACTTTGGCAACTTACTTCCAATATGTGTTTTGTTCTTTTCTAAAACTTCAAAAACATTAAACCCGAGGACAGTGCCTATACTCCCAATTGTAACATCATTACTATCAGTTTCAATTTTAACTCTATTTCTTAAATGATCTTCTGATAATGTTATGTTGATGGATTGAGATTTTAAATATTCATTAAGACTGTTTAAGCTGTATTGCCCTTCTGGTATAAAAACTTGTCTATCACCATATGAGAAACTGTTTTTTTGTGTTGTTATGTTTGGTGTCAGATATGTACTGTAAAACCCAACTAGTCATATACTTAAATAGTTGCTCTTGTTGTCTAATTCGTAATGGAGCTTCTTCTTTAAAACAGAAGTATCACTCGTTAACTTGAATACCTTAGCCATTTATTATATAATAAATGAATGAGTTTGATTTACCTAGAGATATTCCAAGAGAGAAAGTAATCAAGTTAATAGAAGATGTCATTCAAAAGTTAGAAAACAGTTTAAAGAAGAAAAAGAGAAAACTACGGATTGTTAGATACGCATACTACACTTTGATCACGTTGTCGGTTATACTTTCTGCAACAACTGGGTTTATTAATATTTTTATACCTGTAACAATTTACTCGATATTAACAACATCTCTTGCAACTGGAAGTGCTATAATAACAGGTTTGTCTTCGAAGTTAAACATAAGCAAAAGAAAAGATGAATATAAAACCATTGTCACTTGTATTAACTCATTTAAAGAACAGTTAGAGATGATAATAACATTAAATGGTGAAATGGACAGCGAATATATAAAAGATACGTTGCTTAAGATCAGAGAGCAACTTAAAGATATAAGATCATAAAAGGTGCCCCGTTGTATTCGGAGGTCTAAAATGTTTTGTGTTTGTATAAAGAACTCTAATCCTTGGCCCTTCACATGTGAAGGGCCTGAAAGTGTGAGAAAAACACTCGCCTTACAGTTCATCCTCAAACTGTTTAAAAGGGGTCCAGTGCTGGTGGACCCCTGATTTTCTCTATAATAAATGAGTAAGAAAACTATTAATTGGGATGTAAAAGAGATGATAAAAGAAACAACAGCTAAGAAAAGAAATGGGGAGCTTATACCTGATGATGTTCGATGTCTTATCGTGGGTTCATCTGCGTGTGGTAAGACGTTTTTGCTATTTAACTTCTTATTGCAGCCAGGTTGGTTAAACAATAATTACTTCTACATATATTCTAAAAGCATGAATCAGCCAAAGTATGAGCAGTTAAAAGATCGATTTGAAAAGGCAGAACTAAAGTTCAATAAGCAAATAGCAACGTTCTTAAGCGGTAATGATTCTATTGTACCTATTGATGAATGTGAAAAATACTCTGTTGTTGTGTTTGACGATTACATTTTAGAGAATCAAGATACTGTTAGAAATTACTTTACAAGAGGTAGACATAGACATTTAGACTGTTTCTATCTTGCACAAACATATTCGAAAGTACCTAAACAGCTTATAAGAGATAACGTTAACTTCCTATGTATATTCAGGCAAGATGATACTAATCTCAAACATGTGTATAATGAGTTTGTTGGAGGAGATATGTGATAAGTTTAAAGAGATATGTTAAAAATGTTGGCAAGAAGATTATGGTTTCATAGTAATTGATATGACAAGGAAGGTAAACAATGGTAAGTATAGGAACAAGATAAAACACTTTATAGACGTTTGACGTTTTTTTGATGTTTGACGTTTAACGTTTGACGTTCTTTGACGTTTATTGACGTTTATTGACGTTCTTTGACGTTCTTTGGCATTTGTTCGTTTGCTATACAATAAATGGATGAGAAAGAAATTGATAAGAATATTAAGTTGAAGGAGTTCTTGATAAAGGGCTTCAAATCTTGGAAGAAAGAAAGAGCAGGTATATACGATAAATTTAAGACACAAGAACAGCCCGTAATTGATGCTATTCAAAACTTGGGAAGTGAGATCAAAGAAGTAGCAGAACAAAATAAAAATCTAATAACTGAACTTGTTCCAGTTGCACATAAGACGGCTTCAATAGATCCCAGTCTACTAGAAACACCTAAAAAGATAACTTATGATAGTTCTCCAAGTAGTAGTGATACGCCTATAACGGGGGAAATAAAACAAATGAGAAAACAAATTAAAGACAAAGTGGAAGGAGTAGAACCTTTAACAACAGCACAGTCATTTGGTAAGATTGCAACGAAATATTATAGTAAAAGAAATGATACTGTGTTTGGAATAAGAACTGTAGAAGAAGATGGAAAAATAATAAACAAGATAGGAAATTTGGAAGTTAAAGTGAATGGCGATGATTTGATAATTAATGGTAAAACTTATAAAGGAACAGAAGGTCTATGGGAATTGTTAACGACGAATACTAGTAAAACCATTGAAGATTATGATGATGACGATTTTGAACAGTACAAGGAAATAATAATAGACTCAGATGCTGCCTTCCAAAAATATAATCGAGATAAAAAGGTAGCATCTAGTAGAGGTTCAAAGTACATTAATATTATCAAGCCTATTTGGGATAATTATATTAAACCAACTTTACCCCCAACTCCTAAAAAGAACACGACACCTAAAAGGACTGGTGAAGGAATTAAACAATATACAGAGATACCTAAAGAATATATATGGATGGGTGATGTGAGAAAGTTAATTGATCGGTTAATAGTTATAGATGGAGAAGAAAAGGCTGGTAATCATAACTTTTACAATGAGAAAGTGGGTATAGTGAGTATGATTAATAATAAGCTTTCACAATTTATTCCTTGTGATCCAAAAGGTATAGGTTATTTGATTAAGATCTTAAATACATTACCACCACGATTCTGGAATGATGAGAAGCTTGGAAAAGGATTAGTAAATGATTTGATTAATAAGCTCCCATTTGAATTACATATTCCAGGTTTCAGATTTTGCGGGCCTGGGACTAAGCTTCAAGAAAGGTTAGAGAGAGGTGATGAAGGTATTAACCCATTAGATGAGGCTTGTAAAGAACACGATATATACTACAGAGACAATAAAGATACAGAGTCGAGACATATTGCAGATAAGGAACTAGAAACTAAAGCATGGAAAAGAGCATTTAGTAGTGATGCACCAATTGGTGAACGATTAGCTGCTTTTGGGGTTGGTACTGCTATGAATGCTAAGGTTAAGTTGGGATGGGGATTATAAGTTTTTAATTGTTAATATGTATGAGTCTTTTATGGGTATATTCCATATAAGTGTTGCTTCAAGATTTTCTTTATAATAAATGGATAGTGTTGAGAGTTACGAGTTACAGAGTTTTAAAGCTAACACAAGAACATTTAATAATTTGAATGAAGCTAACAAAGATATTGAGTTCGATTTCAGTGTGGGTGATGGGTTCGTACATCCACACAAAGCAGATTGTCATATGACTTTTGAAGTTGTTGGTGCATCAGTTGGAGGAACATTTGGTGCAAACGATACTATAAAACTTGTAGATAACTTCTTCCCATTCTTCTTTTCTCAAATTGAGGTTAGAAAGCATGGAGTTGTTATAGATAAGATTGAGCTACCTGGAATAACATCTACAGCTGTCGGAACATTAAAGATTTCCAAGCCAGAAGTTGAATATTTAAAACAAGCAGGATTTGAAACAGATGATAAACTTGGTCTAAGAAAGGACTTTAGCGTTTTGTATCCATTAAGATTAATTCCAGGCTTCTTAAGTGATTATAAAGAGGTTATGTGGAAAGGTGGATTGAGAATAACATTTACAAAAGCTAACAACAATAACGATGTCTTGTACAAATGGGCTGGATCAGGAGCAGCTCCTCATGATGGAAAAATAACAATAAAAAGTATGGAGATAAGAATGCCTATTGTTGAACACGAATCTAATTATGAAAACAAGTTAAAGTTGAATATTCTTAAAGAACCAAAAATCATGTTTTCATTCCATACTTATCAATGTGTTCAAAAGACTGTTGTAGGTTCTTTCTTGGAGTTTGATGTTACTACTCAATTTAATTCTAGACAATTTGATATGCCTGATTTCGTAGTTGTAATGTTCCAAACTGATAGAAGTGGTAAACAAACGGCAGATGCAAGTAAGTTTGATCATTGTAAGGTAAAGAATATCTATCTTAAGAATGGGAGGAATGAGGTATTTCCAAAAGAATCAAGAAACTTAGATATTGCTAACAAGGATTATTTTAAGATGTATGAAGATTATACTGCATTTATGAGAATAACATGTGGCAACACCGAAATGTACTATGACCCTAAAGAGTTTATAGACAACAGACCAATGTACGTGATTAATTGTAGTAAGAGGAAGAATGTATCGGTAAATGACAGAACAAACATAAAGATTGTTGTAGACTTTGCAGAAGCTGTGGCTGCTGATAATATATGTTATGCGATTTTAATTGGGCGAAAGAACTTTACATACCATCCCAAGAATGAGAAAGTAGTAGAAGAGTTTTAGATAGTTAACAAAATATCAAAAACAATTCAAGGATCTAAGAGCCAGTATCACTGGCCCTTTATCAGTTAGCCATCCTCAAACTGTTTTCATTAACGATTGTTTTATGGAAGTTTTCCATAAAACGAAATTGATAAAAATGATTAAATATTTTTTGGTGAAGATAAAAATTGAAGATTGATTTTCTATATAATAAATACGATGGCAAAACACGTTGATTTTTTAAACAAGCTTGGAAAACTTGAGCAAAAACAGGTTATTGGATTAAGAGAATTAGAATTAAATACGGAATATAAAATAGTAAAAATGGAAAAGATTAAAACTAAGTTTGGAAAGAGCATTTTGGCCGAATGTGAAAAGTTTAAGGTTTTTCTTCCACCTAGATTTACAAAACACTTAACAGATAAAATGATTGATGAGATCGTTAAAGATGGAATAAAAATCAAATACACTGGCCTAAAAGAAAACTATCCAACTGTTGAGTTCTGTATGCAAATCCAAAAAATGAACGAAAATGAACAAAAATATGTTGACACAAGTAAAAAATGAAGTGTTTAGAAATGGATCCTCAAAAAAAATTCATTCTTACTAATAACTTTAATGTAATTGTGAAAAATGTGCAAACCGAAGTTCAAGTGGTTTTTGATATTAACGGCTGTCTATTCAGCTTGAATTACGATCAGTGGACAGAGTTTAAGAAGTCATTGTTTCCTATAGAGAACGTGGTTAACAGAAGATTCCATTATCAGTATCCGAACTTGTAATTTTAAGTATGTTTTAAGTGTTTTTATGGTAATGCCATAAAAGCTAAGACCTTTGAATATACAAATACAACTCAGTTATTGAATGCTTTCAACTCTAGAAATGTGGGGAGAAAAAGAGATGATGTGAGAAATACATTTTGTATATGGAACACTAGCGCGCGCATGTGGCACGTTTTTGAACTAAATAGTGGCTCTGTCGACAAGGATGTTCAAAGCCGAAGTCCGCCGTGTAACAGCGCAACATTCTTCGCTTGAATTCTGATCGTTACGAGAGGAAAGTTTAGCGAAGAATACAGCGCCCGAGTTATGTGAAGCCGTTAAATTCAATGTTATCTATATGGGGAGCGAGACATACTGCGGCGTTAATCATTCTCTCTCTGTTTCTATTGCATAAACCTCTTTGTCGTTCAGAGCTGATGGGAAGGAAAGAGAGAGAGAATGAGAGAGAGAAAAAAATTGGCAAGCGTCCAAGTTTTACTTCCTCCTTCTTGTTCTTTGCTATATATGTATGTGTGTTAGTAGCTTTTTTTCTTTTTAAACTTGTTTCAGAGATGATGTAATAAGTAAATACATATAACAGTTTGCATTTCCTCATACAGCGCAGAATGAGCAGTACATCTGATCAAAGAGTATGTAGATTCTTAGAAAGCATTGTAGCTAAGTCTGTCAATGAAACAATTGAGCTAAAAATCACACAATTAAAATTAAAAAAGAAGCGAACTAAGGATAATATTAGAAATGTACAAAAACGTATGAAAGAACTATCTAAAAAGCTTCGTATGTATGAACATGATTGTGATAATATCGATATACAAATTTCAAATCTAAAAAACATAAAAACAACTGAATTTGAAGAAGATGAAGATATGGCTGAACTAAACATTAATCTAAGATAATACATCTCATAATATTTTTTTGAAATCGGAGGGCACATATATATGGATGGTGCTCACAGAATGTCGCGATGGTTGGGGCGATATTCACCAAAAAATATATATAAAATTTTGTCTTTCCATTAAAGGAACAGTAATCTAAACAAATTCTTTTAGATGTAAGTTTTTATGATTTTACATGTCATAAAAGCATATTCAATCTCACTTTGGGGTATCCCTCTGTGTTAAAGTGCACAGTGGCGGCTTCATAGTTTTTGGTAGTTAGGGGGTGGAGGGGAAATGCGCCAGAAGTAAAAGCAAGAACTATTGAAAGAAAATGCTCTTATCATCTACAATATATTTTATCCCGAACACTGTATCATTAATAAAAATCTCATTGTCAGTAACTGTAAAACCTTTCTTAGGAACAACTTTGGTAAGACTTATCTCTCGCTTAATCAAATGTTTATACTGAGGAAAAGGAAACCGTTCTTTAAAATGTTGTGGAAGAGGTTCTGGAGCTGTTTCGATTTCAAACTCCTTTATACATTTTAATCTTATGCCGTCCTTAACGGTCTTCCACCAAAACAGAGATACACCATCTGGTCTCTTCTTAGGAATATTTGGGTATTTCTGTATTAAGTTCAGTTCTTTCTTTGTGAGAATATATGTTTCAAAAGCTCTAAACTCAAAATCATCACCTACTTCTTCAACTTCACTATTGTTATATTTCTCTCTTTTCTTTTTATTATAGCATGCTTTGCACTCATTGCGTCTTGTATTACCATTTCTAGAGAACTCTTGGTATTGTTTTAATTCGTTACAAGTAATGTACTTCTTCATTTATTAAATATAAAATAGATACTTGTTCTTCACTTTTGCGCATAACGCTACTTCATTCATTTTTATATCTAAATAATCTGGTTCGAAAAAAGGGTCCAAATTTCGCCAGAAGTAACCACCCCTAACTACTGCCAAATAAACACAATCACTATTTTGTTCAGAAGAAAAGAGAGAATTCCTTTTTTGTAAACGCAATAAGTCAACGTACACTTATGCTTGAATTAATGCTTATAAAGTATATTACGCTATTTAATATTTTGTGGGATTACCCTGTGCGTTAATGATTTTCTGTAGTCTTCGTGGCATTGATTTCACCTGTAGTAGTTCGTAGTTCTGTAGCTTCGGGACTGATTATGTCCCATTCTTCTTGAATAGCTCTTCTCAGGCCTTCTTTAGTAGAGAAGCTGTGCCTTCTGATTCTTGTCTCCAGAACAGACCATAGATGTTCTATGGGGTTCATGTCTGGGGATTGGGGAGGTGTGCGAAGCTGTTTCAAGCTATTATAGAGTAGCCACAAACGAGTATTTTCCGCTGTATGTTTGGAGTCGTTGTCTTGCTGAACAATAAATTGTTTTCAAGAACCATCTTCTGCGCACTAGTATCTAGATTTTCCTTTAATATGTTAATATACACTTTGTGGATCATCACTCCATCGATAAGGTGAAGACGACCCACTCCTGAGGCACTCATACAACCCCAGACGAGCACGGACCCTCCTCCGTATCTTACTTTAGGGACGAGATTTTGAGGATTCATCTCTGTATTCACCTTGCGCCATACCATACGCCTCCCATTGGACTCGATAAAATTAAATTTACTTTCGTCCGAAAATATGACCCTATTCCAGAAAGAAGCCTGATCCCTTATTTTTATACTCTTTTTCAAACTTTAGTCTCTTTATACGATTTGTCTTGTTCACCCAGAACATTTTCCTGGCTATCCGACCATGATACCCTGCAAATATTCCGCATTGTACTGGCTGATACTTTAACACCGCGTGTTTCCAGATCCGTTGCCAATTGCACAGCACTACTTTTTGGAATCTTTTTTCTTTCCCTAATACTGTAACGTTTATCTTGTTCACTCAAAACTCTTGGTCTTCCACTTTTTTTTTTCGCACAGTGATAGAAACATTATACATCGCAATTATTGTTTGTATTGTTGAACGAGGCCTGTCTGCAAGGTTTGCTATCTTTCTCAAAGACTTACCTTTCTTATGCAATTTAATAATTACTTTTCTTGTCTCCTCATTTGTTTCCGTTCGGTTGCTTCCCATTTTGACAGCCCACCGTGCAGTTTTTTCACTCCTATTCACAACTAAACTCATTCTGTTACTCGTCATGCTATACAGAGGTGTATACTCAGGTGAATACTAGTGAACCCCAGTTGTGGTATCTTTGTTTCGTATTCGTACGTCAGGTGTACGATCACTTTTTGCGTCTACTCTATACACTTTCTATGGAATTTATTTACTTTCTGACCATTAAACTTGTCTTTGTGGTTCTTTATTGGTATATTCATAAAGCTTAGTTTTCATTATTCATATTGTGTGTGTTATTACACTTCTTAAATTTTCTGTTTCTTTTTCGCAGGCATTCTCGTTTCAATAGTATAGGTGTACGAACACTTTCTGCGCTCACTGTATGTACAGTAAATACAAATTTATAATTTTTGACTTTACGAAGTATACAATGTAATTGTTCAATAATTAACATAAGCAGGCATTCATTAATTTATATAAATATAATAATTAATAAAACTAATAAGCGGGTGATTGATGACTCAGTGGTAGAGTTTTCATCTATGGTATTCTAACCCAGGACATGTGGGTTTTCGATGGCTAATTTTGTGTTCGAAAATTTTCGCGGTGGTAGACCTACTCTTGGTTCCCTTTCTTATATTTGTTCCATCATCACTCATGAACGAATTTAGTTTATGATAGCCATATATTCATTCTGTCCGTCAGTAAAACAAACAGTCTCAAGAACTATCTGATGGATTACAAATCAATTTTGGCCATGATGTACAGAGTCAATAGTTAAGAATCGAGTTCCCTGATGAATGTAATATTCAAACCGGAAGCGGTACAAATCAACCATTTCCGGTTTTAACGTTAATCATTATATAGTAAATATGGTAATAGATAGCGAGAAGCGGTTTCCAGTAATCGACATATATAATATTCATGTAGATAGAATGTTACCCAATTTGTGCATCTGCTGAAAATAATGAGCTTAGGTATTTAGAGAGCATTTTCCGCTTTAGAAAATGTGTGCTTGGTAAAGAATGTAGAGAATTAGCTGAGTCAGGCACGTAGCTAGAATATGGTAATAGGAAGGGGGGGGTCTGTCACGAAATACTGTGGTTATTTACCAGGGGCTCAATCATTCTAAACTATTTTATTGGCAACATATATTGGTTCGCTTAGCCAAGATTTCTAATGGGGGGATGATATGAAATACTGTGGTTACACACCAGAGGCTCGATCAATCTAAATATTTTACTGACAACATACCCATATTGTTTGGTTAGGACAATAAAATGAGGATATATTAGTAAGTATTTTAATAAGAAGCTATGAAGAAATCTCGAGTAAAAGAATATAAAAAAGTATTGAAAAAGATATAGTTTTCCGAGGTCATTCGAACGGTGTCGAGAATTTTGCGTCTGGGAAATTTGCGCCCTACCTCAAGAACAGGGAAAATTGCGCCTGCGATGTACCTCCACCGGGAAGTTTGAGCCCTGCGAAATAAAAGAACCTATTGGAGCTTACGCATTTGCTCGGAAGGGCTGACATTACAGCATAAACAATCCTCCCCCCACAACCATGCCATTTGTGATTTATTTTCATTGTGGCTATATAAGGGGAGAATAAACTTCAATATAAGCCAAAAGAACTCAACGGATCAACGCAATCACTGCTTCTTCCAGAGATGATTTTGGGGGAACACTTGCCTCCCCAGAGCTCTCAGAGTACCCCTCGAAGGAGACCAAAATAATACGTCTATAATATAAAAATAAATAGAATAGTACCAGCAGTGAACCCCCTCCGGAATACTAAGTGTGCCCCCCGGAACATTTTTTCTGAAAGAACGACTGAACGCAATTGTGTGTTTGAAGTGTACTTCCAGCAAGTAAACACACTGTACATAGTTTTTTTGATAATATTACTGAACTGATTTTACATTCACTTTACATATTCTTTTCTATATTTTGTGTCCTGAAAAGCTAAACAACTCGCAAGGATTGTAAACAGAGATATCTGGGTAGAGCCAAACAGCCTTTTGTAGATTAAATTATACTCTTTGATTATATTAATAAATAATTATATATCAGTCATTTATACTTTTATTGTAAATTTTGTAGTATAATGAAAAATTGTATTTGTATGGATTGCCCTTTAGTGAACTAAAATTGTATTTTTTTCATTTGTTCGGAATATTATAACGGATGGAGTAACTCACTGAGACGATGAGAGGCAAGCCTAGTTCAAGTATGAGTGGAAGTTACTTTACACAATACAAAAATAAGTTGAATTGTAGGCCGCTATTATCCCAGTGCAAATATATAGCCGGCGCATTTTCCCCTCTTTTTGGGGTAGGGCGCAAACATCCCAGTGCAAATATATTGCGAGCGCATTTTTTCCTATTTTTGTGGTAGGGCGCAAATTTCCCGGGCGCAAAATTCTCGCATTCAAGGAAAATATAATGTCCGTGAAGTTGACAAGCCACTTATGTCAGACTCCAATTTCGACTTTAAACGTCGCTAGTGATACGTTAGTGTTCGATAGTGACGCAAATCGTTAGTACTCCACAGATAACGTGTGCTTTTTAAATAATGGATATAAGTCTTCTAACTTCATGCCAACACTCCCACTTCTAAGAATCATCTCAAAAATGAGGTTAACCGTTAGAGCAAGTAAGTGCTCATTAGTGCCATTAACATTAACGTTAATGCCTCCATCGCACGGCCCTTTGAGTAATAATAACACCGCGCTCTTTATTAGTCTCAATGCGTCCCTATCTTCTCGCGAACATTCTGACGTGCTCCAGTTAGTTACTTTTTTTTGCAACTATTGTTTATCTGTTATTGTTTATTGTTTATTGTTAGTCTCCAGAGTAGTCCTTACATTAATATGCCATTGTCCTTGATAATCATTGCGTATTTACAGGCAGTTTGTTATTACTGTTAGAAGATATCAAAAAACAACAGATAAAATCTACTACTTAACGGTTCATATTTTTATTTTACAGTACATAAACGATTAATAATAATAATAATAATAATAATAATAATAATAATAATAATAATAATAATAATAATAATAATAATAATAATAAGACTATTCCAGCATAAAAGTTATCAATTGCATCACACTAGCAACAAGCGACGCATATTTTAACTTCATAAAAATTCGTTTCTGACGATTTTTTGGAAAACTACGTATGATAACATATTCATTATGTCAAATTGTTTATCTCAGTGTGATATATATCTTACCTCTGGATAATATCATAGTAAAACAAAAATTAAATATTAGGAGTGCATCGTACTTTTGGACTACATCTCATTAACCATGGGAAGATTGAGTAGTGTATACTTTAGGATGTAAGTTTCAGCTTAACTTGCATCATACATTCTTAGGATTACAAAAAGGAAATTTGTTCGTTTGCATTTGAACAAAATTCCTAGGATTACAAAAAGAAAAAATAATTTTTCCGAATTCCGAAAATTTTCCGAATTCCGGATTTTTCCGAATTCCGTAATTTTTCTGATTTCCGGATTTTTTCCGAATTCCGGAATTTTTCTGAATTCCGGATTTTTTCCGAAATCCGGAATTTTTCCGAATTCCTGATTTTTTCCGAAATCCTGAATTTTTTCGAATTCCGGAATTTTCCGATTTTACTTTCCGGATTCCGGAAAGTAAAAATTCCGGAATTGACCATCCTTAATACTCACTATCTGCCTTTATCCATAGTTAAACAGTAGATATGTGTTATCTCTTGTCAAAGAGCGGCATCCCTTTCTGTACAATACTAAATCTATACTACTAACGACCATTAGGAAGACCTAGGCGCAGATGGGAGGACAATATTAAGATGGATCTCGCAGAGATTGGAATACAAAGTAGAAAATGGATCCAGTTGGCTAAGGTTAGAAGTCAGTGGAGTGCTTTTGTGAAAGCAGCATTGAACCTCCGGGTTCCACAAGCCATAGAGTTAGTTAGGTGCAAAAGTAATCCCGCCAGAAATTATGCCCATAATACTCCAGATTACCGTATAAAACTCCTGAGAATCCCTGATTAACCTAGAATAGTGGTTCGCCCGTCATTCTCTTCAGAATAGAACTGCCTCTCAAGCGGTACCATTCACATATCTCCATCATGTATCTGAGGCGGGAAAATCGCAAAAAAGGGATTTTTTGTTTAATATGTAGCTTTTTATCTTTTTGACCCCTGGAACCCCCCCCCCTGTGCTTACGCAGAGATCTGAAAAAATCTGAGAAATACTACTTGGTGGACTGAAGGTTTATGCAAAATTTCAATCTTCTAGGTGCAAAAGTAAGCCCGCCAAAAAATAATAAAAATAGGCCTAATATTTTTTAAGTTATGACGTTATCACCAAGGGTGTCGATCCTGGGGGGCCGAGGGGGTCCGGGTCCCCCAAAGCTCATGTGTGTCCTTTCATTGTATTTGTAAATTTACAATATTTGGCATAATTTGAATGAAATTCGTCTTAAAATCCTCATATATGCTCATATATGCATATATGAATGCCCCCCCCCCAAAATTTACAGAGAAATCGGCGCCCTCGGTCATCACCTCCTATGTATCAACGCAGGAAGGCATGAAACCATACGTAACGTGTTCTACAATGCCTCTATACTTGAAAAAATGATGCAAAAAGCTTTATTGGTTCTTTTCAATCGAATAAAGAATACCCTACTTTAGTACCTAAAAATAGGTACTAAAACTCCATAGGGTACCGAATGTCGTGGAGACGAAGAATGAGCTCTTACTTATTTAGTATTACCCCCTTCCCTGCACACACACACACACACACACACACACATAAAGATAATATAATATTTCATCTTTTTCATAACTGGATCCATTAATTTCATGAAGCTAATAACGTTCAATATCACAATACACCTAATTTGTTTAGTAAATATACAACGGTTCTTAAATATTTATTGACGAGCCATTAAAAATGCAAAGCTTCGTTGCAAATCTTCCATTTATTTATATTTTGTAGTCCTGACAACCAGACACCAAAAACCTATTAGTTAAAAATTATATAACATATGAATATCTTCTTAAAATCGATATTATTTCTAACTAACTTCTTCTTCTTCTTCAAAATAACCTTGTTTAGTACATATATAAAATACTTTGCGCCCAAATTTACAAGTTTACAAGTAATAAAAATATAAAAATATACAACGTACCGTTGTATATTATGGCGCCCGACGGACTTTTCTTTTTTTATTTAATTATTTAATAAAAAGAAAAAGAATTCTGGACCGTTTACTTTTGCATATTAATCATTTGAATTTTAGAATGCACCTCGTATACTTGATAATTACATTTCATATAAATATACATATATTTTATATTTACTTTCATATTATTATCATATTTATCATTATATTTATTTTAAACTTTATCATCATCTTCATTTATTTGTACTTTTCAACGACGATAAGGCACATTCGAGATTTGATTAACAAGTTATTTGATTCCTTTTCGGGGCCATTACATGCTTTGTTACAATTTAATAATTATCTACTTGGGCATCATGAAGAAGGTTTTGAAAAAGATGTATGTGATATTTATATATATAGTTGTTCATCAAACATAAAATGATCAGATGTAAGACATAGTTAAACAAAATATAAATTAAGATTGTAATATCGATAATAATCAGAATATAATATAATAATTAACGTCTTCTTAGCATCATAACATGAATAATGTGATTTATATTTCATTTTGGCAATCGCAGGAAAACACATAAATAGTATGAAACACAAATGAATAATGTGATTGATATTTCATTTTGGCAATCGCAGGAAAACACATAAATAGTATGAAACACAAATATTAAATAATACACATAACATCAAGGCATTTGTAGACATAATTTGAGAAATTGCGATCATATACATGAACTCAAGATTAAATAGCATAAAGTAAAATACATTAAATCAACTCAGATATCCATTCGTCCCCTCAGACGATGCAACTCCAATCTAAGTTACATGTCCAACAAATTTATTCAAATTGCATTGAAAATCATAAATCGGAATACGATTTTCCGCTTTCTTTACTTCTACAATTCTTAGTTTCTTTGTTGAGAATTTTCGTCGTAATTCCTGCCATCTGAATAGCATTTCTGACAAATCGTATTATTTCTGTTGTAATTGGATTGTGTCATGCTACCGATAAAATTAGGTTGGGTTGCACAATCGCTACCACTGTTACTGTCACTACTAGGTTTAAGTTTGGTTACATGATTACTATTACGGTTGCTATTAAGATTAGGTTTGATTACCTTACCGGTAAAATTAGGTTTAGTTCTCATTCGTTTTAATGGTGACAAGATGTCATGTCTCCTAACATATCTGTACCTATTCTTTCCACAATGTTCACGGTACTTTGTCCTATCTTGGGTTTTGTTTCTTCTGTGATTAAGTTCAGTTGCATCACCGGTACACATGAATTTAACATCTTCTTGCTCATTGGGATCACACTTCAACCTCACATGAATACATCGAAGTTGGTCTCGGTTAATGTTATTTCGGTTCAAGTTGACACTATATTGTACCATTGAAGAATTTTCAAAATTTTACAACGTTACACCTGGATGACTGAAATTAACGCACTGCATTACGTTTTGCGAAGACACCATCGGATCGTTCACCAACATCATTCTGGTCTTTTCGTTGAATACACAATTCAACACCTCCAATCAGTTGAATAATCACTACAAGCATTGGTGGGAACACACACTTTCTTTCTGAATTTCACAAATATTGGAATCAACTTTCTTCCTGCTACGTGAACCAATGTCATGTACATATCACCCAACGATTCTATTACCATTACCATATTCCAGCATTAATATCATATTGAATATATCGTGAATACGAACGATCAATAACGTTCATGAGACGAAAATGATCATAACTTCTCGCATATTGATACATACCAAAATCTTCATTACACACATCAGTAGGACAATTAAAAACATTTGAACGAAGAGAAAAGTTAGGATAATCTGATTCAATCAGTACGGCAGTATGCTTATACGAACATTCGGCTAATCCTATTCAATGTTCTTGTATTTGATCCCACTTATCATCATTGCGTTGCTGAAGTAGCTCTAGCTTTTCATTATCGCATTGTTGCAATTGCTCTAAATTTTATCAAAATGTTGCTGCAATTGATCTAGCTTTTGGTCCAACTTTTCCAATTGCTGATTCACTCTTTCAAATTGTTCCTGAGATTGTTGAGCTTGATCCTTGATCTGTTGAGATATCTCCCGTAATATGTCCATCATGTGGTTTGAAGAATTCGTTATTGGATTGTCGATCGTTCCATTATCCGTAGTGCTCATATTGTTTCTATAAATGATCTGGCCACTCCTCAACAGAGTATAATTGATATTTGGCTCAATGATGTTCGATTCTACTCAACTTCGAAACGATACAATCACTCAGTCTCGGGTTTTCGGCACCATATACAACGGTTCTTAAATATTTATTGACGAGCCATTAAAAATGCAAAGCTTCGTTGCAACTCTTCCATTTATTTATATTTTGTAGTCCTGACAACCAGACACCAAAAACCTATTATTTAAAAATTATATAACATATGAATATCTTCTTAAAATCGATATTGTTTCTAACTAACTTCTTCTTCTTCTTCAAAATAACCTTGTTTAGTACATATATAAAATACTTTGCGCCCAAATTTACAAGTTTACAAGTAATAAAAATATAAAAATATACAACGTACCGTTGTAAATAATAGGGAAAATTATATGTAAACTAGACACTGTCAGTTAAACTACAAGTTAGATAAGATGTCTATGTCCTACCTCCCATAGAAAAGAGCTAGCTACGATGAAAGAAAAGGTAAACAGGAAATTTATTTCACATTCTAGTCAAGTGTGTTCTGTACACTTTCCCTGATGAATTTTCAATAAGCTGTTGCAAATTCGATGTGTTTACACTTTTAGATACGTAGATACACAGAGCTTGTCGTGGAATTTTAGTTGCTTCCCTTAGCAAGAAAACACGTTTCAAAGACGACGAACGTGTTTGTTTAAGTCCTCTACAGCATATTTGAACCTAGCGGATAAATGTTTTCTCATCACACAATGTGCAAGAAAATGTGAAATATGTGTTGATATATGTAAAGAAGGGAACAGGTTTTTAACAAGAGGAAATTATGTTAAGTCAACCAACGTTCTGAGTAACATAAATGCTACAGCTTGATTACGTTCTTATAGAGGTATTTTGTACTAGTTGTAAGAAGTTTTGGACAAATTTCAATTGAATTGACAATTAAGAATTAATCTATAAGTTTAACCACAGTTGACCATTAATCAATGAGAATTAATTGAGGTTAATCAATCAATTGAAAGTAATTGCTGTGGAAAGTAATTGCAATTAAATTCAATCATTCAATTGCAATTAAATGCAATTACAATTGAAGGGGTCAATGGAAGAAGAGCCTATCCCACAATTTTGTGATTTGGAGAGAAATTCAGTTAAAGTAGTTTTGATGCAGAAAAATCTAAGTAACGTAGGTACTTTAGTTTGTGGGAGTAGACACAGAATACTGTTAAATACCCCACAATGCATTTAGTCCAATGAGTAGGCATAACACCAAAAATCTTTTATCGTAGCGAATCCTGTCGAGGAATTTGAAGCTTAAAATATATAAAATGATAAACATGCCTAATGTTCTGTATGGTTGCGAAACATGGTCGCTTACTCTGAGGGAAGAACTTATAGATTGAAAGTATTTGAGAACGATATTCTGAAACTAATATTTATATCCAAGAGGAATGGGAATGGGATATGGTGGAAACTTCATAACGAGGAACTACATAATTTATATCGTTTACCAAACATGGTTAAGGTCATCAAATCTAGGAGGCTCAGGTGAGCAAAGCACATAGCCAGAATGGAAGAAAATAGAAACGTTTTCGAAGTTTGTTGTGGTTCACTCCTTCCAGACTGTTTCGGCTCTCTAAGGGAATCCAATCATAATAAACCACAAACAAATAAAAAATTTACCATCAAATATTATGGGTTGTCTTATTCTCAAATGAAAATTAATCTTATGAGGGTAAATAAATATTTATTTAGGAAATAAATAAATTGAAGTGATACGACAAAATTCCTTAAGGTAAAATTAAAAAAAGAAAAAGATTCCGGAACTATTTCACTTCAGAGCCCTATCCCTTAAGTCAGATGATCATCACTCAGACCAACAGACTCCTACAAATTGACTTAGTCAGACTCCATCGATCCGTCACTCCCTCAACAGTTTTGTCTGACGCCTACCGCTATCAGGAAAGCCTGACTACAACTTTCCGTTTACAAATGTAAGAGACCCTATTGTCAATGGATATCACTTAGTCCTACTGCTCACTAGCGACAAAACAGTTGCGCAACTATCTTGTCGCTGTCGCCTACAGTCAGCAACTTCACGGCGACAAAACATTTTTGTTGCCACACCCTCGCTCACTGGCGACGACGACAGAAAAGTTGCCAGACATTTGATATCACAATTTGGCGGGATTGGACACAGTACGATGGACTTCGAAGAATGTGCTATTTTTTGTGAGCTAATGTTGAATTTAAGCAGGAATAAAAGAAGAAAAAATACTGGGTACATCCTATATATAGTGAGAAATTGCTGAAGCAAAACGTTTACACGCTATATTGTGATTTACGCAATTATCCCTCGAAGTTCTTTAGGTACTGTAGAATGAATGTGATTACCTTTGGTGAACTGTTGTCTCTAGTAGCACCAGCAATAAAAAAGATAAACACAAACTTCAGACTAGCTGTACCACATGAAGAAAGCCTAATAGTGACATTAATGTAAGCATGTACCATGTGTGTATTAGATTGATTTACCTGTAATATAATCGTTAATAATAATAAGCAGACCGCCTAATGACATTGGCCCATTTAGTTGTACTGTGATATCAGATTCAAAATCTAATAGGTTTCTGTGGTAAAGCGTTCACTTCTGGTGCATAGGGTCCCTGGTTCGATCACAGCTCGCGCAAAGTAGGGTTTGTGGTGGACAAACACCGTGTGGATGGGTTTTCCCATTTCCTGCCACTTTCTTCATCCTGCCATTTCATTCATTCTCATCATCACCGTCTCCTTTAGCCCACCCGGCATAACCGTGAAACAAAACTCCAAGGTTTCATTTCATTTTCATTTCAAAATGTAATAAACTCCTGTGTTGTTTTTTTCTTGTTCATTCCAGTTTCTTACAATAACAAAACACACTTCCCCTCACAATTTCTTCTTTCAATTTATATCTGAATATTCTTGCAAACTTTTATATATATATATATATATATATATATATATATATATATATATATATATATATAACGCTGGGTGTTTCTCTATTTCCTCAATTTTTCATTGTCTTATCGCCAATTAAAGACATACATGTATTAGCTTCCATTGCGAACACTTCTTTTCAAACTCTACACACGGAGCGAACTGTTATGTGAAAAAACTTGTAAACAACATTTATTTTTTATCTCTCTGCTTGGAGGTACCTCGGCAACTTTTCTGTCTCCGTCGCCGCAGAGTGCGGACTCCCATAAGACTCAATGCATTTAGCCAGAGCAACAAGATAGTTGCCCGACAAAATGTTGGCAATGAGCTTTAGACCTTACAAGGTACATTCGCGAAGTGTTCCCTCGGGATTCGTCTAAAATTGATTTAAATGCAAAGTTTTACGCGGCCCAAAGTGTATTGTACTAATTTTATCGGCCTATACGGGTAATTTGCATATTTATGGGCCTTCATATGTCCGGAATTCATACACTACTATAACGCCTGGTCACAAAATTGCTTTTAGTTTCTTTAGATGTAACTGAACATGAATGTGGGCATATGCAAAACAAATTGGATCAAGTACTGCTTCTCTGACATGTGTTATCCACACCAGCCGCCATCTTAGATCCGCCATATTGGATTCAACTTTCGGTTTTTCAAATGGGAATAGGTGCATGTGATACATCAAATTTATATAAAATTTTCTCGGAAATTTATTTGTGTAGTGAGTTTTACGTTAGCTTGTACCATTTGCAAGATATTGCATGTTAAATGTGAGGCACTTCACAAATTCGACCATTAAAAAGTTGGGCAGGGCCCCGTATGTATATGTGATCTTTTACATGATTTATTGTTGACGAAATGTTTTCTGAACGTACATACATACAGACACACAGACGTAAATAGGATATGGTAGATCTTCACCAAAATCTGGTCGTATCTAGATTTACATTAGGCATTTTGTTCGTGATACAATACTTCCTTGTTATAGTATAACATGGAAGTAATAACATTCACTGACAGAAATGTTGTAAGATTATGACACCAATGTTGTTGAGAGTTTGTTTAAACCTACAGTACTTTTCCAGTTAGAAATTAAATTGTTTTGATTTGTCAACATCAAAAACGTAAGCGTAACTGATATTACTCTGCAATGTCTATTCGCGAAGTGCCTAGAAGGATTTAACATGTAATATGTCGCAAATGGTACAAACTACCGTAAAACTCACTACACCAATGAATTTCCTAGAAAATTTTATATGAATTTAATGTGTCACATGCACCTATTCCCATTTGAAAAAACGAAAGTTGAATCCAATATGGCGGATCCAAGATGGCGGCCGGTGTGAATAACACATGTCAGAGAAGCAGTATTTGATCCAATTTGTTTTGCATATGCCCACATTCATGTTCAGTTACATCTAAAGAAACTAAAAGCAATTTTGTGTCCGAGCGTTATAGTAGTGTATGATTGAATTCCGGGTATATGAAGACTCATAAATATGCAAATTACTCATATAGGCGCTAAAATTAGTACAATACACATTGAGCCATGGAGAACTTTGCATTTAAATCAGTTTTACATGAATCCCGAGGGACACTTCGCTAATGTATCTTGTTAGTCCAAAGACTGATTCTCTTTCTCTAAAGAGAAGACCATCACTCAGGCTTCTCTGGCCTAGCAAAAAAAAAAAAAAAAAAAAGTCTATAAGAAACCTAAAAGTGTTTTCTGCCTCTGAGTTTAAAAAAATATATAAAGTACTTCTCCTAACGAGAAGATAATGGGAATCACTTATCCCAATAAGCTATCATTCAAGCTTATCTCCTGCCTAGCTAAATTTTATCAAACTTGGTCATCCCTCAGACCCAAAGGAAATCACTAATTCCTTGCTCTAGCCATCACTTAGGCCAGTCCCTACTTATTTCCTTATTAAATCAGAAATTCTAACGCCATCACTCAGGCTCCAGAGAAATAATTTATTCTCTGTCATCGGTCATCATTCATACCGTTCCCTACAAAATAGGAAAGTATAAAAAAAGAAAAAAAGACGAGACAGGACCTTCAACGTAGAACGGCTCTACCAGCCACAGTCATCCAGCCCCCTATGATCCGAGAGGCTTCCTTTTATATGGTCGATGACCCTTCTCTTTTTAGTTTACTTAATTTTATTTTCGCTTAAAAATCCGCAAAAAATTCTTTTGAATGTGAGCAGCCGTCGCAAGCCTCTGGAAAATTTCATCGATCACTATAAGAAAAAACTATATAGAAAAAAATCGAATGTTGAGTTCGTTAAACAAAGCTGAAAGAAACCCAAGCAAGATATACACAGTTTAAGCAGATATACACATACAAATAAGTAAGCAATAACCAAGATGAAATTACAAATATATAACATAATACTTATATATGTAATTAAATATATGTCTGACCAACTTACCTTTATCAGTAACAAAATTATATACACTTTCACACTAATCCTTTATTCAAAAAAAAATAAAACACAGTAAGGGCGAACACTCGTCCTTACAAGTTTTAACTGGAAGTCCAATCGGAAAACGACCATTAGGAAGACAATATTAAGATGGATCTCGCAGAACTAGGAATACAAACTAGAAACTGGGTCCAATTGGCTAAGGATAGAAGTCAATGGAGAGCTTTTGTGGACGCAGCATTGAACCTCCGTGTTCCATTGGCCATAGAGTTAGTCAGTTACACTACATAGATCAGGGATGGCCAACACGTCAACCGCCAAGTCCTGACAGGTAGCTCGCGATGGTCGCTCTCACCGCCACTCATCATATCTTGATTTTACCCTCGCCCTCATGAGGATTGCCTTTGTGTGGCTGAATACTTAGTCTTCCATTGTAGTTCAAGGAGCATTTTGAAGTAAATGTATCGGATAACGTTGATAAATGGTGTAAAACCCACTATCAAGATCTCCATTATACAATTAAGGCAGTGAAGGTTATCCGGAGTAACTTATATGATGATATATTTACTTTTCGTTGTTTAATAATTCAACAAATAGACTGGAAAATTGAAGCTCTGATTCTCGCGAGGGAAAGCCCTCTTGAAGGCCTCCTCACACGCAAATACCCTCGCCCTTAATGACATGAGGGCGATGGCCAACTGCCACTGCGAGGACAAGTTTCCAGCACGAGGGCGAGCTATGGCAATGCATAACTCCGTTCGCGAGGGCGAGGATCAACTGCCACTCCGAGGGCGAGGACAAGTTTCCAGCACGAGGGTAAGTGAGGGCGATGGACAACTTCCTTCGCGAGGGCGACGGTGAAAGAGTGCGAGGGCCAACTGCTACTGCGAGGGCAATGGTCAACTCCCTTCGCGAGGGCGAGGGCGAGGGCGAGGGCAAGTGAGGTTGGAGTATAATGAACACCTACGGTGCTGAATGGCAAAATGTGATGTTTTCGAACAAGTCCCGTTTCAACCTGTTCAAGATTGATGGCCTCATACGCCTACAACGCTGCCGTGGTGAGCTTGCATTGTTTAGCGTCATAGCAGACAAACGCCCGGTGTGATGGTTTGGGGCGCCATTGGTTATAGCTTGCAATCACAACTCATTCGTATCGAGGGCAATTTGAACAGCAACCCGTATATTGGTGAGATTATATAGCCATTATCTATAGGTGATGCCTTACCTATAGACAACTCCAGACGCAATATTTCAGCAGAAAAATGCCAAGCCACATGTAGCGAGTAATGTGCAAGCTTTCTTCGCCAAAGGCTAGGTATAACTACTTAAATGGCATGTCCGGTTGCCTGACTTCTCGTACATCGAGCATGTCTGGGATATGGTTGGACGCTAACTTCTTTGTCACGGTCTGCCACCAGCAAATGTGGATTCATTTTTTGACTCGTGTAGAAACCACCTGGCAGAATGTCCCCCAGGAAGATATCCAGTACCTTCTTGATTCCATGCCAGGACATATAGAGGAACTGATCTCAGCACGTGGTGGATTCACACGATACTGATTTGTCAATGTCACAGGTCATGTATAGTTCTGTAATTCTAACTATTTGTGTCTTGCCATGTACCTAATCTTTGGAATAAATTTCATTGTTCTAGCATAGGTCTTTCTGGGTGTTCCAATTTTCATAAACGTGAGTGTATTTCACACGACTATATAAGAGGTCAAGATTTACCATCATGACAAGTTTGGTTCCGATCGGATGAATTCGATTGAACTTGTACGATATATACAGGGTGGTCGTGCATGAATGTCGGAAAATTCGTGAGATGAATCTACAGGTAAAAACAAGCAAAAAATGTCATATGAACATTGGGTGAATGCGGCTTCGTTTGGACGCTAGAGGCGTCTGAAATGTCACCTTCCGAGGCGGCAATTTGCAATATCTCAAGAACGGAGAGAAATACGAATGTCGGGTCAAAACATATCAAAGGAAACCCCATCCGAAGAATCCAATTATGCATAAGTGGTGGCGAAACAGTGGCGGCGCTAGAGGGGGGCACAAAGAAAGTGAATGAAACATGGAGAAAAGTGAACAATTTACACTGAAAAATTGTAGGAGGGGATGTTACTTGGAATATGTAATAACAAATGTTAATGAACAAAGGCAACAACGGCTAGTCTGTAGGGACTTTATGGGAGGCGGATTGCAGGAATACAGTATCTTTGTAATGGTGAGAAATAGGAATGTCGGGTCAAAAGATATCAAAGGAAATTCCATCCGAAGAATCCAATTATGTATAAGTGATGGCGAAACAGTGGCGGCGCCAGGGTAAGCACAAAGAAAGTGAATGAAACATGGAGAAAAGTTGAAATTGGTGAAAACACAACTATTTGAAAGCAATCAGGAAACAAGGAATACAACTCTAGGTGTACTGTATGATACATGTCCGATGACAGAGGGCGCATAGCTACAGTAGGTGGAACAAGGGGGCATGCAGAGCGTCACGTAGTAGAGTTAGTTATAGGAGTAGTGAAAGCGTGGGTAACGAGAGCGTTCGCATCGAAGGTGCAGAGGACAGCGCACAGATCATTTGTACTGAATGGGGCAATGACAGTAACAGCACAAGCGTTTTAGTGCTACACTCTACAAGCAGGGCAGTAATCCATGTGTATGTGAATGTGGTTTACTTTGTGTCGTGTGAAATAGTGTTGATGTTGACAAGCGATATGTGCAATGCACCACAATGAATAGGGTAGTATACACTAACGCCGAAATGGCAGATATGCATTTGATGTACGGCTTAGCGGAAGGCAATGCAGAAGAAGCACGTAGGTTATGTGCGGAACGTTACCGAGATCGACAAATTCCAGCACCGGGGATGTTTATTCGTATTCATCAGCGATTGCGGGACACTGGGTCATTCCTTCCCAACACAGACATTCCGAGACGACGACGCGTTCGAACACCCCCCCCCTGGAAGGAGGGTACTCCGACATGTGACCCGGAACCCGAGTATTAGTACCCGACGAATAGCAAGGCAGGAACACGTTTCGCATCAAGTCGTTCTAAGCATCTTGCATAGTAATAATCTCAGACCATACCACTTACAACGAACCAATGCGTTATACGATGGTGACTATGAAACCCGACGACGTTTCTGTCGTTGGTTATACCGCCGCTGTCGTGTATCACCAGCCTTTCTAACACAGGTATTGTTCTCGGATGAGGCATTATTCACACGGGATGGCATCACAAATTTCCACAATGACCATCGATGGGCACTAAACAACCCGCATGCAATTGTAGAGACGAAGCATCAACAGCGTTTCCAATTGCATGTGTGGGCTGGTATTATTGGAGACAACGTTGTAGGACCACATTTCTTACCACAGCGATTGAACGCAATATCGTATCTCCAGTTTCTGACTCAGAACCTACCTATTCTGCTTGAAGATGTGCCACTGAGGACACGACAGTGTATGTGGTTTATGCATGATGGCGCCCCTGCCCACTCATGTCACACCATTCGTGCATATCTGAACAAAACATTTCCACGCAGGTGGATAGGTTGTGGTGGAAGACAAGCATGGCCCCCACGTTCACCCGACCTGAATCCCCTAGATTTTTTCCTGTGGGGTTACGTGAAAAGTCTCGTGTATACACGGCCCCTGCATGATGTTGAAGATCTTCGCCAGCGTGTATGTGCTGCATTTGCCACATTACGGCAAACGCCAGCGATATTGGCACCAGTCAGACAATTCTTACGCCATCGTGTAATTGTCTGTCTCGAAGAACAAGGAGGACATATTGAACAGCTGCTATAGAATGGCATTATGTTGACCATGGTAAGTACAATACTTCTTGTTTTTACAGTACACTGGGTCTCATCTTCCATACGTGTTTTTTACGATCTGCACGTTTCATCACTAAGAGTGTTTAACAGTTTCTTTGCAGCTTCCATGCGCCGCCACTGTTCCGCAGTACGTGTGCATAATTGGATTCTTCGGATGGGATTTCCTTTGATATCTTTTCACCCGACATTTCTATTTCTCTCCATTAAAATGATACTGTATTTCAACATTCCACCTCTCATAGTGTCCCTACAGCGTAGCCATTGTTGCCTTTGTTCATTAACATTTGTTGCTGCATGTTCCATATAACATCCGCTCCTACAGTTTGTCAGTGTAAATTGTTCACCTTTCTCCGCATTTCATTCACTTTCTTTATGCTTCCCCTGGCGCCGCCACTGTTTCGCCATCACTTATACATAATTGGATTCTTCGGATGGAATTTCCTTCGATATCTTTTGACCCGACATTCCTATTTCTCACCATTACAAAGATACTGTATTCCTGCAATCCGCCTCCCATAAAGTCCCTACAGACTAGCCGTTGTTGCCTTTGTTCATTAACATTTGTTGTTGCATATTCCAAGTAACATCCCCTCCTACAATTTTTCAGTGTAAATTGTTCACTTTTCTTCATGTTTCATTCACTTTCTTTGTGCCCCCCTCTAGCGCCGCCACTGTTTCGCCACCACTTATGCATAATTGGATTCTTTGGATGGGGTTTCCTTTGATATGTTTTGACCCGACATTCGTATTTCTCTCCGTTCTTGAGATATTGCAAATTGCCGCCTCGGAAGGTGACATTTCAGACGCCTCTAGCGTCCAAACGAAGCCACATTCACTCAATGTTCATATGACATTTTTTGCTTGTTTTTACCTGTAGATTCATCTCACGAATTTTCCGACATTCATGCACGACCACCCTGTATAGTTTTTTGGGAGGGGGAGAAATCATACTAAGAACGATTAAATGGATACAATAACAGATATGACATGCAAAGGAAGAAGTATGAGCCGTCTTCAAACCAGTGGTAATTTCACAAAATTTAACCCAGAGGCTTTCAATACATTGGGTGAAAGTAATGCTGTGATAATACTGGCAATGCATGTTATGCACTTTCAGGAATACGCTTTTGTGGTTAGGGAAGTTTTATAGTCCCGGAGGAATACCTCTGGCCACTCCCTGAAATAATACTGCTTCAAACAGTAGAAATGTTCTCAATAGAAATTTCTTGTAGTGTTCCTTGTTTTCTCTTTTGCAGTGTTCAAGTATGCTGTGAACATATTGCTTTATTTATTTGAAAATCCTCACAATTCTGAACATTTAAATTCCTTACCCAGAATTTGTTTCCTTGTAGAAGAAGAAAAAAATAGAATTTGCTTGTTCCAAAATGTTATCTTTTCGTTCATTACTATTGGAAGTAAACAACTGCTTTTGGCACAATGATATTTACTGTTTGATATTATTAGAAAAGATGGGACTTACTTTACTACTGAAAATAAACTTCTTGCACGGAGTTTTTCTCTTTATATTTTTGTTTTGATTAGAATCTCCGAAGTTCTGACTCCAAACGGAAGTTTTTCTCTGTAGTGGTTAGTTGTTTATCAAGATACTGACTTCCACTGTAATAAATAAACCTGCACCAAATGGGTTCAAAGAACAAAAGATTTTTTGAGTCTATAACTGTCTTCTTTGACTTTGTGTTACCGCCACCCATTCCAAAGGGGTTTCTAGGTGAGTCATTCTTTTGATTATCACTTCAATTTCACCCTCCGATAATGTTAACGAGGTAGGCGTGGCTTATAGGCAGTGATAAATATTTTATGAACTACAGCGTTTGCCTTCGTTTCCCCTTTGCACCACCAACCCTTCGGAGGCGCAGACGACGACAGCTTTCACATTAGTGCAAGACTAAAGGTCTCTCTCAGGGTTGCCACCCCTAACAACATATCAATAGTTGAGTCAAGGAATTTCGTCATTTTCGGCTTCAATGAAAGTACAGGGTTTCAACAGTTACATTTTTGCTTCTAAACAATATGGCTTCTAAGTAATGGAAGCTTAGGCTAAAGTATATTTCACATTTATTTTGAGGCAAGTAATATCCATACCTTGGTTCAGTGGCGTAATTACAATGGAGCGAGAGGAGCAGTTGCTCCAGGGCGCATAGTAAAAGGGTGCAAAGGCGAAAAAAGAATACGGAAAACTGTTTCTTATGCAAATAACGTTTGAAAACATTTCAAAAGGTACGCTATGACTATTAGCTGTTAATTGGCAACAGTCGATACCGGGGGCGGATCCAGGAATTTTGAGGGAGGTGCAGGTCTAAAAATAAACATGACACATTTTTTGATATTTGGTTCGCTAACTAAAAATGTGGACTGCAGTGCTTCATAATACGTATCTACCTCCGCCCTTCTGGAGGCAGCATTGAAAAATCTTTGAGTTTTACGTCCCCCAGTTATGCCGGTTAGGCTAAAGGAGACGGTGATGATCAGTAACGAATGAAATGGTGGAATGAACAAAGTGGGAGGAAACGGGAGAACCCCGAGAAAACCCACGGACACGGTGTTTGTCCACCAGAAAGTTCACTTGGCGGGAGCAGGGTTTGAATCCAGGACCCCATGCACCAGAGGTGAACGCTCTACCACTGAGCCACCGCGGCCCCTGGGATACGAATAATTTGGGCAAGCGAATGATGTGGGATGAAACGGTAGTTCCCCGAGAAAACCCACGGACATGATGTTGTCCACCATAAACTTACTTGGCCGGGGATCGAATCAGGGACCCCGCGCACCAGTGGTAAGCAGTCTTCCACTGAGCCGCCGTGCTCCCTGCATGTTTTTGAATCAAAGGGAAAAAACTGGAATGCCTTCCCTTAAAATGCTGGCGTTGTGACTTCCCCCAAAGAATGTTACGTAAATGAACTAGAGAACCTGCCTCAAGCACAAAAGTGAAATAAATAAATAATATACTGTATGACATTGATGTTTTTGTGTCCGATTATTTTCCCTTTTCATTACTGATTGTGATACAATTTGATGTTTGCCAGGGGAAAAAATGGTTATAGTTATGGTTGATGTAATTAAGATATCTATTTACGTCTGATAGAAAAGCGCAACCAATAGGTGGACTAAGATCACATGTTCACAAATCTGTACATGTTAAGAAAATAAGCTACGGTGCCTAGTCAGTCAGAGGGTGGTGTGTTGCTCAACAATATCATGTGAAATTGCACCATGGAGAGCACACATTTGCGAGTGGTTTTCTTTTATGAATGTCAGTGACACATTATAAAATAGCTACGTGGCCATGAAATTACAGCATATTATGAGAAGCTCTTCAGGAACACCATGAAAGTGGACTACCTAAAAGAAAGTGTTCATGTTATTGCAGACGAGTAGGCATACAAACCCCACCACTTTCGTTTGTTTGCTTCGTTCAATAGGTAAGCTGAAAAAAGTTAAGATTCATGATTGCCACTTGAGTAGACACCAGCAAACAAACATCGCCATCTGGATGTACCCAGTTCTCTGATTGTGCCTAATAACTGGAAAGACTTTTTGCATCAGGTTGTCACATCTAAGGAAAACTGGATCTGCTGCCACAACGGTAAACGGACAGGGCTGTGGTTGAATCGTCATCAACGGCCAGGACGGTTTACAATTTGTTGATGTACTGTTATGGGGACGGTGGTAATCCATTGTGTCTTTCTCCATCAAGGCGAAACCATCACAGCGTATCGTTAGAGATCTTATTAAAATGCAATACAAACTTGTCGACAATCATCCAGCAATGGTCAACAAACATAATGTCTTGATGTTGCACGAAAATACACGCCGATATTTTGCCCAGAGGACGGTGCAGACTCTCCATGAGTTGCAGTACGAAACCGTTCCTCACCCACTGTGTTATGCTGAGATATCTCCCACTGACGCCTTCCATCATTTCCATCTCTTCTTGGCAGATAAAAACTTCCTTGCTGACCGATGCAAACTGCCTGCGATGACTTCTTCGTATCGCAGAGTCGAGACTTTTCTTTTATTTATGAAACCTAATCATGGCAAAAGTGTGCGGCTGCAGCCGGAGACTGCAGGGTGAGGCATAAGTAGGTAAACACTCCTGCAGCACACGAACGGCTTGGCGTTCACACTGGTTGGCTTGGTTCATGGTATTCGTTGTCCGGGTGGGAAATGGACCATATTGCACGACATGATTTCCATGGCGGCTATCTTAGAAGCCACCATCTTGGATCCAACTTTGGATTTTTAAATGGGAAGGAGGCATGTGGGGTATCATTTGACACGAGCTCGATCTTAGAGAAACAGTGGTGCAGGCCATTTTTACCTACTGTTATTCGTTAAGAAGTTATTGCGTCACAAAGGGTGAAAATTTGTCATTACAGCATGTGCTCTATGTGATGTCCTTGTTCAGCAAGACACACTCCAAGGCGCCTCTGCCAATCTGTATGGACTCGCAACCGCATGTCCGGGTCGACAGATTCACAACATTGCAGACTTCGCTGCATCAGGTGGTGAATATCATGGATGGGTTCTTGATAAACCAGGTTCTTCAGGTGGCCCCAGAGAAAGAAATCTAGCGGCGTAAGATCTGGAGATCGTGGTGGCCACCCTATCGGTCCCCGTTGTCCTATTCAATGTACCGGAAATTGTTTATCGAACCATTGGTGTTAACATAACGCATAGTGAGGTAGATTCCCATCTTGCTGGGAAAAGGATGGGAAATCACCGTCGTTATTCAAGAGAGTAAGGAACACATCATCCTTGAGCAGATCACGATATTTCTCACCAGTCAGGGTGCCGTGGATGAAGTACTATCCAATAATGCGCGTCCTCCAGATTCCACACCACACCATCACCTTTTCCCCACCCACCTCTTTGCTGTCTTGGCGCCAATCTGGGTTTGTGTCACTCCCGTATCTGTGATTTTGTTTATTGACCTCTCCGTGGACGAAAAATAATGTCTAATCACTGAAAAAAATACGTTGTGGGAACATGGGATCCTCCTCACACATTTCTGTGGCCCATTCAGGGAACTGCACTCGCCTGTCTGGATCATTCTCTGTTAACCGCTGCTGGAGTTGCAGCTTGTATAGGTGATACTTGTTCACACGCAGCACCCGTAGCACTAATCCCTGACTGTTATGGATGCCACACGACGAGAACTGCGTTTTGTGCTTTTCACAATAGCACTTCTTTCACCTTGTCGTCGGCAGTAATGATCCATGGGCGTCCAGATCAATCCTTGTCGTGCACCGAGCCCGTCTCATGGAACTTCTTCAACTTGAACACTGCAACGTGTGAGATATTCTTCCTCTTAGGGTGGGATGCATTAAACTCATCCGCAGTCGCCCACCACTCTTCTCCGCAGGCAGATCGTCCACCACTCTTCTCCACGATCTCGATGCGTTCTGGGATTTTTAGGAACATCTTACATCATCTGGAACAACATAGAAACACATGCTGTAATGCCAAATTTTCACCCTTTGTGACGAAATAACCTCTTAACCAAAAACGGTAGGTAAAATGGACTGCACCACGCTTCTCTGAGATCGAGCTCGTGTTAAATGATAACCTACATGCCTCCCTTCCCATTTAAAAATCTGAAGTTGTACAAGATGGCGATTTTCCAGATGGGCGCCAGGGTAACTATGTCGTGCAATATGGTCCAGTACCCACCCGAACAACATATAACATGAAACGAGCGTGAACCCCAAGCCGTTCATGTGCTACAGGGGGGTTAACCAACTTATGCATCACCCTGTACTTTTGTTAACAAGGTATTGGAGTTTTTTCTCTTCTTTCTTTTTCTTTTTTTCCTTTTGAAAGTAATGTACGTCCAGTGGACATTTCAATCTTACCAACTCAATATTTGACAAAACTCTTCACAAATATGGTTCAGTAAAAGAATAAAATCATGGTCCTTTGCCTTAACGAGGCACCAATAGTATGTAGCAAGAAAGATCTAGGGAGAATGGAAGTGTCTCTACAGGTAATTACAAGCATCAATATTTTTCATACTGGAGCACACTCGTAGTTTCAATAGAAAAGTGGCAGCTCAAAAATGCTTCTTATTGAGATATGATGTTGAAAATAACTCTCACATTTACACAGGTTTTGGGTAAAGGCATCGCAGGTGAAATTACACAATTTATTCCCTCTCTCAGGGAGCAATTGTAACGCTTATCCGTTCCTTGTTAGCTGCAACAGTCCAGATACTTAAATCGGTCTCCTAAAAAGCTAATGATTTTGAGTTGTGCCACCTTTCTATTAAAAAAAAAAAACTATTTCTATCTACTGGCAAAAGTACGGAAACAGATGCGTGCATTACTCACTCCGAATGAGCGAAAACACATTAGGCAAATCAGCCATTTGTTTAGAAATTTCAAGCTTCTAGTTCAAGGAAAATCTCTCAGTAGAATCATGACATAACCAAAGCGAAGAGGAAAATAACCTCATATCAAAGTCAAATAAGGTTGTGTTTTCTGAAGAAACAATCGGATAATATGTATAATAAACTTGGGAAAAACGGACATATGGAGCAAACGGACATTACCAAAGAAAAATTGTATTACAAATCAACGAACATGTCAATACTGTTGAGCAAATATAGTAAGGTGTGAACGTTGAAAGAGAAGAAACTAAATATATCGTCGTTGCCTTGGAGAAGAGAAAGTGAAACAAATTAGACAGAATGATGAGTACCTGCAAGTAAAGTTATTAGGTGTAAAACGAGTTTCATATCTTAATCCCTAGCTAGTAAATTTAAATCAAAATTTGTTCATTGTTTGTGCTATTGAGCAGCGTGATCTAACATCTTGTAGTGTGACGAGTATGCGAAACTACTGCATCTCTTGTGTAAAATAGGAAATTTATCTTCGCTTTGCTTTGTGGGGCAAACGGACACATGTAAGTAGAGGGCAAACGCACACCAGTAAGATTAAGAAAACGCGATTGTTAAAAGTACTAAACGGGAGATAATTTTGGTTTGTACCAATGGTGCGCAACCGAGCTAGATCCGCCAATCGTTGCATCTGGAATGAAGAAGTAATGCGTAATGCAGTTATTGCTGTAAAGGAAATATGAACAAAAACACCAGAGGTGCAAAAAGTGCAGCCAAGTTCGTCAGCCTCAAAAAGTGTTGAGATGAGAATGGATGAGCCAAGTTCCTTGGCCACTGCATCTGAAAGGAACACTGGAACTTGGCGCGAAGTGTCTAACATATTCGAATACATTAAAATGTCTGTTCCTAGTTTCACGGCCGGGACATTTCAGCACTAAGGCTAGTGGTGACCCTCAAATCCACCACGCTCACAAACACCATCCCTAAGGCTCGTTAGCATCACTTACTTTGACACTTCGTCGAGGAATATAAGTTTTCCTTGTCTGGGTTTCGAACCATCAATCTTACTGCAGTATACTGTATATGTGCCTTAGCGCATTAGCAAAGTTGATATTCCTAAGGTTGATGGTGGTCCCAAACCCACCACGCCCACCACCACTATCCCTAAGGTTCCTTAACATCATTTTCCTTGACACCTCGCGCCAAGTTCCAGTGTTCCTTTCAGATGCAGTGGCCAAGGAACTTGGCTCATCCATCCTCATCTCAACACTTTTTGAGGCTGACGAACTTGGCTGCACTTTTTGCACCTCTGGTGTTTTTGTTCATATTTCACTTCTTTTTGTAGTTCACCATGTCAATATCGTATATTGGAATTCTCAATTGTGGCATATTGCTGCATTTAAATTTAAAATTGTACGTTTTTAAAGGAGTCATAGTGTGTCACATACAACATTAGTTCCCAAGGGCTCTTCCACCGGGAATAGAACCCAAGACCTGTACAAGAAAAGCGCACATGCTAGCCACTAGAACAGCGGGGAGGATTTATTCTATTAAATATCTGTTAGAGCGTTATGTCCAAACGAGATTCCAATTCATTTACCCGAACTAGAAAATCACGATCGCTAACAACTCATTTTTCATTACATAAATACGAAGAGTATCAACAGGGCCCAAAACCCTTGATGCTGAATCCTCGCTGCTACATCACTAGACATAGCTGGTGTTTCAATATATCTAGTTGTTCTCTACCTTTTCACATTGCGAAATTACGGAGTTCATTACATGACTCGCATGTTGCGCAGTTTCATACTGCCTCGGGTTTTCCTTCCAATGATATACACCTTTCAAATAGCTTGTAAACTTAATAATATTTGCCACCAACATATCCTAATTGTATATAAAACTACATGAACTGACATAAATTAAAGGGATGCTTCCGGTTGGCGTGGAAAGTTGAAATGATGAAGGGGGATGAAGAATTTTCCCATGTTATTTAAATGGGTCTTTTTTTTGACATATAATCTCATGTTTTAGGAACTTGGAATTGGAATTAAAAAATTGAAATTCGGTATGCTTGTACGTTTTCATTAGTATTACCTAAGTAAATCAGTAAAAATAACAATTCCAACTTTAGAGTGGTTTTATGGGGAACTGAAAAATCTTTCCCATGATACGTATTTATATGGGACACCTTTTACACCCCAAAATTATACGGCACTTCCTGTAGGGCTACAATGATTAAATTTGACGTGATTTTAGTTTTTCGGAACTAACCGACAGAAAAATTGCCAATAGTGAATATTTTTAATTTTTAGGGAGTCTAAAGGGGAGATGAAGAAATTCCCCATGCTATTTAAATAGGCCTTTTTTTGGACTTATAATCTCATATTTTAGGTACTTGAAATTGGAATACAAACGTGAAATTCGGTATGCTTCAACGTTTTTGTTAGTATTACCTAAGTAAGTCAGTAAAAATGAAAATATCCAAATTTAGAGTGGTTTTATGGGGAACAGAAAAACCTTTTCCATGTTATTTATATTGGACGTCTTCTACACTCCAAAATGGTTAGGCACTTCCGGCAGGGTTAGAATGATGAAATTTGGCACGATTGTAGCCTCCCGGGACTAATCAACAGGAAAATTGCTAAAATTGAATATTTTTAATTTTTAAGGAGTCTAAAGGGAGATGAAGAAATCACCATGTTATTTAAATAGGCGTTTTCCTGGAATACAAAATCTTATCTTTTAGATAGTTGAAATAGGAAAAAGAAACTTGAAATTCGGGAATTGTAAGCTTAAGAGGTGTGCGGAAATAGGACGAGCAAAGACGAGGGTGTGGGGGCGAACCCCCGAAGGGCAAATTCAGGAAATATGAAGAGCATAGGCACGCAATTCACTGTTGATGAAAAGGCTGATACGTAAGAGATTCTCACACTGTTCACAGATGAAGACACGAAGTATCAAGAACATTTTTACATAACGACTGTGGTAACTATAATATAACTCTGGTACCAATATATTTACGAAATCGGTTACATTTTGTTGCTATTCTCACATAAATTCGAACAATTGGATTCCTCATTTCTTCAAAAACTTCATTAATTTTAAATATTCTCACCTCTACATTGTGTTACTTATCAAATTAATTTCAATATCTATTATATACCAATGACTGCAATAAAGGAAAAATATTCACCGGAAAAAGACAAAATATTGGCTTTCCTTGTCTGGGTTTCCAACCACGAAATTTACGGCAGTATGTACGTGTCTTAGCCCATGGTTTTAAAAGTTAACTGATTCACAGAACGTGCCTCATTAACTTGCTTAACTACTTATTACTAGCTTTCACTTATTTTACTCGCACACTGAGAAAAACTGTATGTGGCGTACGTAAAGACGTTGGTTACATGTGTAAATCCTGTAGCTGTTGGACTTAACGTACACTAAACGTATAACTGAAAAAAGTATATTTGAACGTACTTTCCGTATAAGTGTTCCGAATAAACGTACTTTCTACACGAATGAAAAGACTTTATGTAGGCGGTTAGGATCTCACATACAGATGGCCGTATGTAACTTATAGCTGACGTACGTAATGTACGGAAGACTGTTAGATGTCAGACATCCTGCAACGACATTGTGTAACATCTAAGCGGGAAAGAGGGCAGTACGTATGTAGCATATGGATAACGTATGTTAAGTATTGATTTCTGTAGTAAACATAAGGATCCCGTATATTTGTACACTATACCGCTATCCGGATAACGGGTTTTTCTCAGTGACCTTAGCTCATTTTTCTATTAACCTAGAACGACAAGAACACGAACACAGAAACATCGAGGAGAGTTAAGATTCCAAAGGCTCTTCCACCGGGAATCGAACCCAGGACCCCATACACCAAAGGCGCACGTGATAGCCAATAGACCAGCGAGAAGGGCACCAACTCGACCACTCAGACAATTGACAACATTATCACTATGCACATGATGTGTTCAATAACGGAATCGTTCCCGATTTCTGATTGTAACGACAGTTATTTTGCTAATGAAAAAATTTCCGTAGCAAATTCCACAAATTTCATTTTCAAGCCGTTATAGTGTACCTTTATGGAAAGTTTCGCATCTTTATCTCATTAAGAAGTACCTAATGGCTATGGACAGTTTTTCGCCCATAGTACATTCCTTAAATTTGGAATCTTTACTTACACAGGTCATTACATAAGGTAGGTACCATTATGCAGAGTTTCAATTTTCTATCTCATTTGGAAGCACCTAATCAATGATGAGTGAGTAAATGAACCGATCTCTGTTTGAGTAAGGACAGTTTTTTGCCCATAGAAAATTCTATACCACATTCCTTAAATTTCGGATATTTTTCATATTCAAGTTATTATAAGCTACCTTCGTGTAGAAATTCACATCTTCATCTCATTGGGAAGTATCTAATGGCTACGGACAATTTTTCGGATATAAAAAATTTCCCATAGCACATTCGTCACATTTCGGACTTTTTCCATATTCAGGTCATTATAAGATACCTTTATGCAGTTTCACGTTTCTATCTCATTGGGAAGTACCTAATCATTTTGATGAGTGAGTGAGTGAATCGATTTCTTGCTTGGCTAAGGACAGTTTTTTGCCTATAAAAACTTTCCCGTAGAACATTCCTCAAATTTCGGACTTTTTCCACACTCAAGTCATTATAAGGTATCTTTATGAAGAATTTCACGTTTATATCTCATTGGGAAGTACCTAATCAATTTGATGAGGGAGAGAATGAACCGATTTGTGTTTTACTAAGGACAGTTTTTTGCCATAAATTACTCCCATAGCACATTCCTCATATTTCGGACTTTTTACATATTCAAGTCATTATAATGTACCTTTATGCAGTTTTACGTCTCAATCCCATTGGGAAGTACCTAATTAACTTAATAAGTGAGTGAGTGAAACGATTTCTTGCTTGGCTAAGGACAGTTCTTTTGCCTATAAAAAATTTCCCATAGCATATTCCTCAGATATCGGACTTCTTTCATACTCAACTTATTGCAGGGTACCCTTATACAAAGTTTCACGTTTCTATCTCGTTGGGAAGTACCTAATCAATTTGATGAGTGAGTTAGCGAAACAATTTTTTTCCTGGCTAAGGACAGTTTTTGCCCATAAAAATATCCCATAGCACATTCCTCAGATTTAGGACTTTTTCCATACTCATGTTATTGTAGGGTACCTTTATGCAAAGTTTCAGGTTTCCATCTCATTGGGAAGTACCTAATCAATTTGATGAGTGAGTGAGTGAGACGATTTTTTCCCTGGCAAAGGACAGTTTTTTGCCCATAAAAAATTTCTCATAGCACATTCCTCAGATTTCGGACTTTTTCCATACTCATGTTATTGTAGGGTACTTTTATGCAAAGTTTCAGGTTTCCATCTCATTGGGAAGTACCTAATCAATTTGATGAGTGAGTGAGTGAAACGATTTTTTCCCTGGCAAAGGACAGTTTTTTGCCCATAAAAAATTTCCCATAGCACATTCCTCAGATTTCGGACTTTTTTCATACTTATATTATTGTAGGGTACCTTTATGCGAAGTTTCAGGTTTCCATCTCATTGGGAAGTACCTAATCAATTTGATGAGTGAGTGAGTGAAACGATTTTTTTCCTGGCTAAGGACAGTTGTTTGCCCATAAAAAATTTCCCATAGCACATTCCTCAAATTTCGGACTTTTCCATACTCACGTTATTGTAGGGTACCTTTATGCAAAGTTTCAAGTTTCTATCTCATTAGGAAGTACCTAATCAATTTGATGAGTGAGTGAGTGAAACGATTTTTTTCCTGGCTAAGGACAGTTTTTTTTCCATAAAAAATTTCCCATAGCACATTCCTCAGATTTCGGACGATTTCCGTACTCAGGTCGTTACAGGGTACCTTTATGCAAAGTTTCAGGTTTCCATTTCATTGGGAGGTACTTAATCAATTTGATGAGTGAGTGAGTGAACCGATATTTTCCTGGCTAAGGACAGTTGTTTGCCCATAAAAAATTTCCCATAGCACATTCCTCAGATTTCGGACTTTTTCCATACTCATATTATTGTAGGGTACCTTTATGCAAAGTTTCAGGTTTCCATCTCATTGGGAAGTATCTAATCAATTTGATGAGTGAGTGAGTGAGACGATTTTTTCCCTGGCAAAGAACAGTTTTTTGCCCATAAAAATTTCTCATAGCACATTCCTCAGATTTCTGACTTTTTCCATACTCATGTTATTGTGGGGTACCTTTATGCAAAGTTTCAGGTTTCCATCTCATTGGTAAGTACCTAATCAATTTGATGAGTGAGTGAGTGAAACGATTTTTTCCCTGGCTAAGGACAGTTGTTTGCCCAAAAAAAATTTCCCATAGCACATTCCTCAGATTTCGGACTTTCTCCATACTCATGTTATTGTGGGGTACCTTTATGCAAAGTTTCAGGTTTCCATCTCATTGGTAAGTACCTAATCAATTTGATGAGTGAGTGAGTGAAACGATTTTTTTCCTGGCTAAAGACAGTTGTTTGCCCATAAAAAATTTCCCATAGCACATTCCCCAGATTTCGGACTTTTCCATACTCATGTTATTGTGGGGTACCTTTATGCAAAGTTTCATGTTTCTATCTCATTAGGAAGTGATTAATCACTTTGATGAGTGAGTAAGTGAAACGATTTTTTTCCTGGCTAAGGACAGTTTTTTGCCCAAAAAAAATTTCCCATAGCACATTCCTCAGATTTCGGACTTTTCCATACTCATGTTATTGTAGGGTACCTTTATACAAAGTTTCAAGTTTCTATCTCATTAGGAAGTGCCTAATCAATTTGATGAGTGAGTGAGTGAAACGATTTTTTCCCTGGCTAAGGACAGTTTTTTGCCCATAAAAAATTTCCCATAGCACATTCCTCAGATTTCGGACTTTTCCATACTCATGTTATTGTAGGGTACCTTTATACAAAGTTTCAAGTTTCTATCTCATTAGGAAGTGCCTAATCAATTTGATGAGTGAGTGAGTGAAACGATTTTTTCCCTGGCTAAGGACAGTTTTTTGCCCATAAAAAATTTCCCATAGCACATTCCTCAGATTTCGGACTTTTCCATACTCATGTTATTGTAGGGTACCTTTATGCAAAGTTTCAAGTTTCTATCTCATTAGGAAGTGCCTAATCAATTTGATGAGTGAATGAGTGAAACGATTTTTTCCCTGGCTAAGGACAGTTGTTTGCCCATAAAAAATTTCCCATAGCACATTCCTCAGATTTCGGACTTTTTTCATACTCATGTTATTGTAGGGTACCTTTATACAAAGTTTCAAGTTTCTATCTCATTAGGAAGTGATTAATCACTTTGATGAGTGAGTAAGTGAAACGATTTTTTTCCTGGCTAAGGACAGTTTTTTGCCCAAAAAAAATTTCCCATAGCACATTCCTCAGATTTCGGACTTTTCCATACTCATGTTATTGTAGGGTACCTTTATACAAAGTTTCAAGTTTCTATCTCATTAGGAAGTGCCTAATCAATTTGATGAGTGAGTGAGTGAAACGATTTTTTCCCTGGCTAAGGACAGTTTTTTGCCCATAAAAAATTTCCCATAGCACATTCCCCAGATTTCGGACTTTTCCATACTCATGTTATTGTGGGGTACCTTTATGCAAAGTTTCATGTTTCTATCTCATTAGGAAGTGATTAATCACTTTGATGAGTGAGTAAGTGAAACGATTTTTTTCCTGGCTAAGGACAGTTTTTTGCCCAAAAATAATTTCCCATAGCACATTCCTCAAATTTCGGACTTTTCCATACTCATGTTATTGTAGGGTACCTTTATACAAAGTTTCAAGTTTCTATCTCATTAGGAAGTGCCTAATCAATTTGATGAGTGAGTGAGTGAAACGATTTTTTCCCTGGCTAAGGACAGTTTTTTGCCCATAAAAAATTTCCCATAGCACATTCCTCAGATTTCGGACTTTTCCATACTCATGTTATTGTAGGGTACCTTTATGCAAAGTTTCAAGTTTCTATCTCATTAGGAAGTGCCTAATCAATTTGATGAGTGAATGAGTGAAACGATTTTTTCCCTGGCTAAGGACAGTTGTTTGCCCATAAAAAATTTCCCATAGCACATTCCTCAGATTTCGGACTTTTTTCATACTCATGTTATTGTAGGGTACCTTTATACAAAGTTTCAAGTTTCTATCTCATTAGGAAGTACCTAATAAATTTGATGAGTGAGTAAGTGAAACGATTTTTTTCCTGGCTAAGGACAGTTTCTTGCCCATAAAAATATCCCATAGCACATTCCTCAGATTTCGGACTTTTTCCATACTCATGTTATTGTAGGGTACCCTTATGCAAAGTTTCAGATTTCCATCTTATTGGAAAGTACCTAATCAATTTGATGAGTGAGTGAGTGAAACGATTTTTTTCCTGGCTAAGGACAGTTTCTTGCCCATAAAAAATTTCCCATAGCACATTCCTCAGATTTCGGACTTTTTCCATACTCATATTATTGTAGGGTACCTTTATGCAACGTTTCAAGTTTCTATCTCATTAGGAAGTACCTAATCAATTTGATGAGTGAGTGAGTGAAACGATTTTTTTCCTGGCTAAGGACAGTTTTTTGCCCATAAAAATTTCCCATAGCACATTCCTCAGATTTAGGACTTTTTCCATACTCATGTTATTGTGGAGTACCTTTATGCAAAGTTTCAGGTTTCCATCTTGTTGGGAAGTACCTAATCAATTTGATGAGTGAGTGAGTGAAACGATTTTTTTCCTGGCAAAGGACAATTTCTTCCCCATAAAAAATTTCCCATAGCACATTCCTCAGTTTTCGGACTTTTTCCATACTCATGTTATTGTAGGGTACCTTTATGCAAAGTTTCAGATTCCCATCTTATTGGAAAGTACCTAATCAATTTGATGAGTGAGTGAGTGAAACGATTTTTTTCCTGGCTAAGGACAGTTTCTTGCCCATAAAAAATTTCCCATAGCACATTCCTCAGATTTCGGACTTTTTCCATACTCATGTTATTGTAGGGTACCTTTATGCAAAGTTTCAAGTTTCTATCTCATTAGGAAGTACCTAATCAATTTGATGAGTGAGTGAGTGAAACGATTTTTTTCCTGGCTAAGGACAGTTGTTTGCCCATAAAAATTTCCCAAAGCACATTCCTCAGATTTCGGACTTTTTCCATACTCATGTTATTGTGGAGTACCTTTATGCAAAGTTTCAAGTTTCTATCTCATTAGGAAGTACCTAATCAATTTGATGAGTGAGTGAGTGAAACGATTTTTTTCCTGGCTAAGGACAATTTCTTCCCCATAAAAAATTTCCCATAGCACATTTCTCAGATTTCGGACTTTTTCCATACTCATGTTATTGTAGGGTACCTTTATGCAAAGTTTCAAGTTTCTATCTCATTAGGAAGTACCTAATCAATTTGATGAGTGAGTGGGTGAAACGATTTTTTTCCTGGCTAAGGACAGTTTTTTGCCCATAAAAAATTTCCCATAGCACATTCCTCAGATTTCGGACTTTTTCCATACTCATGTTATTGTAGGGTACCTTTATGCAAAGTTTCAAGTTTCTATCTCATTGGGAAGTACCTAATCAATTTGATGAGTGAGTCAGTGAGTCAGTGAGCCTGAAAACTGTATATTTTGGGGGTCCGGTACTCAAATATGGTTGAAGGTAGGAATGTGAGATTTGGCATATGAGTACATTTGTGGGATATCTCCTTACATTCTAAATTTCATGTTTCTACCCTTAATAGAATCGTTTTTACAAAGCCTCGAAATCGGCGATTTTACCCAAAACTCTTGTTCGTGTATAATATGCTTACGGCAGTGCAGGCCAGTTTTCATTTTCTTCGCATAACTTGGCTGCCATGCACTACCGTGCATGTTGATAAGATGCCTTTAGCTACAGCATCGAAAACATTTAATATCCCTAGGAGACGCTTGGGCGTCAAGTAATATCCAAAAAGGAAGTTCCGAAATTATGGAAGGAAATTTGGACATTATATCATGTTCTCTCCTAACATAGAAAGAGAAGTAATATACCCTACAATATCTGTTGCAACTTGGCGCTGTAGGATTTGGATTGACGATTAAAAAATTAGGAAAACTCGATTTGCTGTTATCAGTGTATATAAACATGATGACTGGTTTATCAATGATTGAATGATGACTGGTTACGAATAGGTACTTTATTTTCTTGAACGTCTTTGCAAGCTCAGCGACAGAGTACCTGAAGGTTTCTTTTAGTTTTGCAAAGGCAAAAAGTTGGAACCACCAAACAATTAATAACTTCTATAACAAACTTGCCCTATTACTCGATACGTACAAACTACACGACCAATCTGCTAGGGTATTTAATTGCGACGAAACAAGGCTACAACTTGTCTGTAAGCCTAAAAAACAAATCAGTAAGCGGGAAAAGACGGATGTAATTAGCGAAACTAATTACGAAAAGCAGAAGCTATAACAGTAATGGCATTCAGTTCTGTGGTAGATCAGTTTTAACGCCCATTTGTTGAGATAAAAGGACAGAGAATGGAAGAAGAGTATGAATTTGGGATGCCATCTGGGACAAAATATATATAGTATTGAAACTATCGGGCCCTGTGATATTGATATCAGATGACTATGATTCACACTGTTCTGACCCAACCACCTTACAGACTGCAATTGCCAATAATGTTCAATTTTGTGCTTGCCTTCTCACAGTTCACATTGCTTACAGTCCTTTGATGTGTTATTTTTGTACCTCTAAAAAAGTATTATAATGCTCTCTGTAGAATTTACATTCATCATCCTGATAAAGGAATTACAAAGGACAATAATTCGCTTTGCTAGGCACGGAATAAAGCCGCTACAGCGAATATCACTATTAGCGAATTCAAAGCTAGTGGTATTGTACTATGAAACAATATTGTACTATTGTCCAGTTCAATTACTATAATAGATCAGACGCGTATACAACAGAAAATGTCTAAGTGGACATTTGTGAAGTGCAACACGACATCTGTGACCCATCTCAAAATGATTCACGCCTACACATCTTTTCACCAAGCAGCAACAAGAATCTGGGTAAAACAGTATTCTCCAACAACCATGGGTCTGTTACTGACCACTGCAAAAGTTCAAGTTTAATCGAAAAAAAGAAACTTATTTCTAGCACCTTAAGCAGTGCAAGAAGTCAATATTCAGTTCCGTTCACCTACTTTCCCAAAACACACAAAACAGAATTAAGAAACGAGGCTTATGTTCAAACGTGCTCACAAATCCGGACGTTATTGCTCAATTTACCGAAGAAAAATAGAAGAAACAATCATCAATACTACATGAAAACTCTCAACGCGGGCAAGAAAAGACCAGCTCAAAAGCAACTGGTACTTCTTCTAAATCATCGGACAACTTTGGCATGCAATGTCGGAAAAAGACCACTATGGTGAGGAGCGAGTTAAGTGCACGTTTTGGTTCCACATACGATGCTCAGTTAACATCGATGCTCAAGTTGGTGAACATTAGCAAAAAAAAAAAAGACTGTTTGCCCTTGTTGTGCTGTCCCTATGACCCGTATATGCTGGGGTAAATGGACACTTGATACAATTTTTTTTAAAATCATATAACACAATTGTAAAGAAAAAGCTTCTTCTCTTTTTGGCCATATATTGCTTAGGTATTGTACTATTCATGCGATAAATATAGTTCATTTAAAAAAAAAAAACATGAGAAACTTCAGTTGTAAATATGCTTAGCGTGCCCGTTTGCTTTGAGTTTACTATATAGATAAAGGCAAATACCTGGATACTTCCGATTACTTAAGATTTTGTCCTAAAATTTCCTATGTAATAACATCGATTTTTGAAAATCGAACCTGTGTTTTTGTTACCAACGAATTTCTACCAATTCTTATTCCATTTGCAGATATCAAATTGTATAACAGTCAGTGGCTTATTAGCATCACAATGCAGTAATACCCAACATGAAATAAACATACAGACGGATATCACTGTCATATATTTCATACATGAGAAAAGCAAAGAAAACATTTCTCAAGATTTAAAAAAAAGAAAAGAATAATACGTTTGTTTCCCTTGAGAACTGAAGAAAAAATGTTAATATGTATGTAGCTTTTACTAAAGCAATGTTAACAAAGTATGTAAAGTTGTATGATAATCAAATTTTCTGTCTGCGTCTCACAAAACAGGAAAGAGTAATACTTTTCCTTTTAATTAATCTTAATTTAATTTAACTTGATTTTGATATATTTTCTGAAATCTAAATTTATGTTACAGACACTACAATAAAAAGGTTCCATATCCTTTGAATTGTCAGCTATACCATACCACACAACTCATGTTTCTTGTTACCTCTGCAACATGTATATACAGGCAGTGATGCCAACTCAAGAGATCAACTGCAAAGAACTTTAGAAAAGAAACTATTATTTTCTTTAGGATATTTAAAGTTTCTCAAGTATTTTCAAAAATGAACTATATTTATCACATAAATCGTAAAATACCGAGCTTTTTCCTTACAATTGTGAGTGTGATATATATATATATATGTGTGTGTGTGTGTGTGTATGTATGTATGCATATATACAGACGCGGATCCAAGGGGGGCAATAGGGGCTATAGCCCCCCTTGACGCTCAGGTATATACTGAATAAAATGGGCTTCAACACTGGATAAATCGGCAAACTATGGTTTAGCTACTCCCTTGATCATATCCTGGATCCGCCACTGTGTATATATATATATCTATCAATCTATCTATCTACCTATCTATATAGATATAGATATATATCTATATCTATCAATCTATCTATACCTATCTATAAGCAAATAAACTAGGGACTGTTACCACTAACCATCGTATATGGAATCAAAAAATACACCTAAGGCCGAAAAATCATATGGGTACCACAGAAAGAGGGTAAACGTTGAAAACATTTATTTTTCGTTACGTCGTTTGCCACTTTTACCTGTAGGGCATTATGTTGAACATGTCTCGAGATATTGCTCTGTAAGTAAAGCATAGAAGAAACCTTGAAATATAGAATCTTCAAGGAGTGGTCTTGATGGTACAAAAAAATCGATGAGGAAGATATTGAAGATAGAAAAACAACATTACATTATTTAGCTAATTTAACATCCCACTTAAGCACAAAACTATATGAGACAATATTAACTGCTTAAAATAAGATCTAAACCATTAAAATGGATTTTGACTGAAAAGTTGTACACCGGTAATCGAACCTGGAACCATGTATATACAGCAAGACTGAACATAGTTAAAAAGATGAAAATAAATAAATGATCACGACATTAGTTTAAAATTTATAGGTTTGATAATTTACTAGCGTCAGTTACTCGCTTCACTGGGTTAAAATAAGAAAAAAAAAACAATAGTAATATGTTTCGTTAGTCAGTCACTTTTTACTATTACTGAAGCACTCCTTGATATCGGCCATTTCCGATCATTTTTATATATATATCTCTCTCTATTCCCAAGTTGCGGGGCTAAATTTGGATTTAAACGGCATTGCAAGTGTCACTGTTCATCTCAGCGACCCCGAAAACTATGGATTCGACACTAACATCGGTCACTTCCGATCATTATATATATCCTCCCCTAAGTTGCACCGTCAAGTAAAATAACAAAAAAAAAAAAAAAAATCCAGGCCCGAATATCATCTATGTTAAAAATTTGGTTGAGATCAGTCAGGTGGTTCAAGAGTTATCAAGTTATAAACATAGTCACTTTCATTTTATTTATACTAGCTGAACCTTTACTCTCTACACAGCACATCATTCACATGTAAGTACGAATCTCCTTGTCATTCCTCACAACATCTGTACATGTCTCTTTACAGACACAAGTTAAAGACGTCTTCATAAAAATCGGCAAGGGGTACCATAAAGGTGAGATTTTTTTCGATTATTTTTTTCAATACCTCGCACCATTTTCAAGATTGAGCCTACTTGCGGTTGCAGTTTCTAATTCATGCATGATCGGTGTTTTCTTTCTTCTTGCACACAGTATGTAATAAGCAAATATATTACATACACAATTAATTATAATGTCGGTGATATGTGGTGTTCGTTGGGGAAAACACTCCAAAAAATAAAGATTCATCTTAGTCTGGAGAAATGGTTATCCTTCGTTTTTCACAATCACCTTAAACAAACGCCTGAAAGATATGCAACCCCTGTATACAATTATGTGGTATTGGAATGTATAACTCGTAGGATATTATGTTTTTTTTAAATACTCAACATTTCTAGTGTACCCCTATAAATGTAATAAAGAAATAACGACCATGATTTTTTTTTTTTTAAAAAAATATTCAATTAGAACTGGACAATCTACACAAAAATTGGAATGAACTAGTGAAAACGGCATATTTCTAGCACTTGTAGTTTTCGAGATCTCATTGTCGAAAGGATTGGAGACAAACATAAACTTAGCATTAGCTACAATGCTCATAAAATACAATACATTACATTAAATATACTAGCTGAACCTGCGCTCTCTACACAGCACATCATTCGCATATGAGCATGAATCTCCTTGCCATTCCTCAGAACATCGGTACATGTCCCTTCACAGACAAGAGTTAAAGACGTTGTGATAAAAATCGTAAAGGATACTATAAGGAGATTTTTTCGATTATCTTATCAATATCACGGACCGTTTGCAAGATTTGAGCCTACTTCCGGTTGAAATTTCTAATTCATGTATGATAAGTGTATTCTTTCTTCTTGCATGCAGTATGTAATAAGCAAATACAAGTACATTACATACACAATTAATTATAATGTCAGTTATGTATGGTATTCATTGGGCAAAAATGGTTATGGTTATCCTTCCTTTCTGGAGAAATGGTTATCCTCCCTTTTTCATTATTATTTGGCCATGAAACAAACGCCTGAGATATATATATACAACCCCAATATACAATCATGTGGTGTTGGAATGCATAATGCATAGGATATGATGCTTTAGGTTTTTTTTTATGTAAACACTTCCAGTTTATCCGTAAAAATTTAATAAAGAAATAATGGTCATGCTTTTTTTAAATATTCAATTAGAACTGGACAATCTACGCAAAATGTGTAATCGATCAGTGAAAACGTCATCTTTTTAGAGCCTGTAGTTTCCAAGATCTCATTGTCGAAAGGATTGGCTACAAACATATAAACGTTCACAAACATATAGTCTAAAAGAACTCCAAAGATGGCAGCACAATTCATTTGCATTGATTTTGGAGAAGGTTTATTAAAATACAAAGGCTTTGAACAATAATTTTAAAGCATAAACTTTAGGGAAAAGGTGTATTTAACTAATTTATTTAAAATACCCACACTTAAAATGTTTGTCTCTGCTAAACGTGAAATCACATATAACCGTAAATGAAAGATTTGATAGCGAAAGTTATAGGTTGAGCTCAGGCGTTTTTAACTGCTACTGTAGCATTTTAATAGATAGATGAAGTTTTATTCCAATACTTCGTTAAATGCACAAACTCTTACAAGGAACCCTAGGTATCTATCAGAGCCCGATTTTCATGAAACTTTGTATATAGATAGAGTACCTTGGGAAACTCGCACAGCCAAATTTGCAGCTGCAGAGTCCAAGACGTTGGGGCATTAGGGCCCGAGAAAGATCAAAAGTGGAACCTCATTACATTAAGGACATGGTGAGAAAATGCACGTTTTTCTTTAAAACTAATCATTGTAACGACACGAAATAAGCATACATGTATATGAGATGGTCGATGTGATCTGCTGAAAGTTATAAAAAGAATATCCGCCATCTTGAAAGAGGCCATGTTGAAACTGGTGCGATTGGTGCAAATGAGAAGAGGGTCACCCGATGCATTAATTTGAACGTAAATATCCACAAAAACCTGTTGGTGAAGTCTGTTGTGGGATTATATTATTCCTGTGCTTCTGGTAGAGTGGTTTAGGTACAAGATAAGCAAAGTGTATCCTATGACACTCGAGCAGACGGAGGGTATGGAGCGCTATAGGTGGACTGATATGACGTTCTGATTTCTGTTCGAATTAATTTAAGTCTAATAAAAAGTTACAAGTTAATGTCAACCATGATACTATTATAAAGATTTAACCCGTCATACCAGCACATCCCACCAATTACATGTTGACTCTGACACAAATGATGTAGTGCTAAAATTATATTTCGCTCGGTTTTCTAGTTCCACTGATCCCACTCACAGCGCTCCATAATCTGCATCTGCTCGAGTATCATAAGATACACTTTGCTTATCTTGTATCTAAACCACTCTACCAGAAGCACAGGAATAATGTAATCTCACAACAGATTTCACCAACTGGTATTTGTGGCTATTTACGTTCAAATTAATGCATCGGGTGGCCCTATTCTCATTTGCACCAATCGCACCAGTTTCAACATGGCCTCTTTCAAGATGGCGGATATTCTTTTTATAACTTTTAACAGATCACATCGACCATCTTGTATCCATGTATGCTCATTTCGTGTCGTTATAATGATTAGTTTTAAAGAAAAACGTGCATTTTCTCACCATGTCCTTAATGTACTGAGGTTCCACTTTTGATCTTTCTCGGGCCCTAATGCCCCAACGTCTTGGACTCTGCAGCTACAAATTTGGCTGTGCGAGTTTCCCGAGGTACTCTCTGTATATACAAAGTTTCATGAAAATCGGGCTCTGATAGATACCTAGGGTTCCTTTAGATTTAGTATTTATGGACCTTATGCAGAGTGATTAGTGCTATCCTAAAGAGTACATATGACTAATATATGTTTCTTGAAGTATTCAGGCCTTTAGTACTGTATGTCGCTAATCATAAGTCAAAACTTCTTTGCGTAAGGCCCTTTGTGTTTAGTTTCCTTCCTTCTCTTTTGTACGTATAAATGATACATCACAAACGGTCTTTTGGTGCCACACAACGCTCTAGTTTTTCTAAACATAATTTCAACCATCACAGTGATGGCCAATTTATAATGTACTGCGGGCCAGAACAAAGTAACAACTATACTTGGAGGCCATTTTCAATGTCCTACCTGAAATGACGCTTTGTTGAATGTCTTCTCAATCTTTGTTCTATTCTGCGTATTGTCCTTCTCGTTTAATGTATTTAAGTTAATTAAGGTCTGAACTGTGAATATTTGGAAGTAGCAATATGAAATCAGCATTTTGCTACAAGTCGGCCCGGTACCAACGGCCTTACTCTGCTGAATCAGCTTGATAACTAAAAAGATAAAGGACATATTTCACAATTAAGTTTCAATTCAGGTATATTATAGGTGGGGTGCTGACTGCCACGGGTGCTGACTGCCACAGCCAATTAATGGTGCTGATTGCCACGACTGGCGCTGATTGCCAATATCAAGGTGCTGACTGCCACGATGGCGTGCTGACTGCCACGAACCTGAGAGAAAGTTGCTAGACGTAACATTACCGGACGCCAAGAAGCATGAAAGAAACTAGATGATCCTTAGGATCGTGTTGTTCAGACCAACACCTAACAAAGGTAAACAGGTCTCTGTATGTACACTCATGTCCAAAATTATTGTCTCTTTACTATAAATATTTTGTTTTACTAATATAATTTGATAACGAATTCACCCGGTACTTCTTATAATGTTAGTATGTGTATAATCAGCAAAGACAAGTATGTGGTAAATTTCATGTCAAAAGAGCAGTAAATAAGAACAATAAAACGAAAATAAAATTTTCTTGTCCATTTAGTTACATTTTATTTTACTCATTATGATTTTCGTATTTATAATTCTTTTCCTATGAAATTTATCACAAATATAAATTTCCTGATTATACACATAATGTAAGTATTAAAAGTACTCTGCAAAATTATCAAATTATATTCTTACAAGAAGACAGTTATAGATATGCGACACTAATTTTGGACATGAGTGTACTTTCAGTTTTGTCAGGGAGCAGTGCGTACAAAATTGGTACGATTTATGTATTCTCACTTGAACTCCCTATGTCAGCATGAACTGTGTACAGCTGTGCAAATTGTTTCGAGCAGCTCTTGAAAGTTCCATCAAAAAAGCACTGCTGGCTGTACCTCACAAGGGAAGTTCACGAGAAAGCATTCTCCTGCAGATAAACTAAGCATGCCATTTGAAGTCCCAATTCATGCTGATTATAACAAGCTAATAAAATTCATGTACGGTTGAGAACGGTTCGAGATATTCAACTTGGAAGTTTATATGAGAAAATGAGGATATACGCATTTATACGCGTTAAGTACAACGTAATTAGTAACGAATATTGACATACGAATTGAAAGCTATTGGAAGTAACAGCAAAAAAGTGTTTCGCAATAACTAACGGGTTTGTTAGATACAATTAGTCATTACATTGTTCACAATAATCATAGGTTAGAGATGAAAATTGATCACTGTTGTTCTGTTTTATGAAGAAATGACGCAGGCAAAATACTCCCTTGCACCATGAACATTTTATGTGTGCAATTGTGTTGCATCCGTCAACAGAACAGTTCGCAGAACCAAAGCAAAAACAAATTCGACAAGTGATTCAAAAGTTATAGGCCTATAATTTGTTCGTAACCTGCCTTGCAAAACGCAAACTGAAACAATCCAATGTATCGCGGTGATCGGAAGTGATTCGTATAGACACGAACTTTATTTGATTGTTTCGTTGGTACATTATAACGTCCAGATGAAGATTCATACTATGTACAAATCTCCTGCCATAATCTTTGATTGATCGGAATCAAAACACATCAAATGGTTGCACAAATCGTGTGCAGTTCTTTGGTATCTTCTCAACCATTAGGTCATTGCCATCCGTCATGGAACTTGTAATAGACAAATTGTCTGTGAATGGACCTCAGTGATCAAGCAATAGCAAGTTCAAACCATCAGGCTTCGCCATGGGAGAGAATACTTAGCGCATTGAAACGTGCATCCACTCATTTTCTCCTATAAACTTCCAAGCTGAATATCTCGAACAGTTCTCAACGTACAGGAGTTTTATTACCTGTTGTAATCAGCATGAATTGGTCCTTCAAATGACATGCTTATTTCTCTGCAGGCGAGTGCTTCTCCCAAACTTCCCTTGTCAGCTGGCTTCAGACCATCATATCCATTAAATAATGCAATAAAACAATTAATATAAACAATGAAATGTGTAAATTGTACATATAACAGAAAAGATAATCAATTTACAAACATCCAAGTGTATGTCGTTCCACTTAGTGAGCAACTTTGTAACTTATAGTATGCCACATAGATTTGCTGTGATGATTACTAAATTAATCCCTATTAAATTAATTAATAATCATAAATTTAGTATGAAGGATTAATTCATCTCTTTCCAAATACAGTTTCTCCCAGGCTCGTGGCAGTCAGCACGCCGTCGTGGCAGTCAGCACCTTCATATCTGCAATCAGCGACAGTCGTGGCAGTCAGCACCAATAATTGGCTGTGGCAGTCAGCACCCGTGGCAATCAGCACCTATCCATATTATAGGCCTAATGGTGAGCTTCACTCTTTCTGTTGGAATAACAAAAAGAGAACAAAGCATACGTCTTTTTCATTTTTACTTGCGGTCCACATGCGACTCATGGGCTGCCATTTTACCATTGTTAATCTCTTAGAACCGAGAGAACAGGACCCATATTTGAAAACATTATCTTGGTATTCTCCTGGTAAAGCCGAAAGAAAGCTCTGGAAACTTTCAGTCAGGATGACCATCACCGGATTCGAACTCAAGATCGTTTAATTGCGAAGCAGCAATGCTTACCATTAGCATATGGATTTCCAGGCCTGTTATAGAATGTATGGTAGAAGATAAAAAAGGGACAAGAAGGTGAGAATTGCGATCGATAGACGATGTCAAAGAAGGCAGTTCTTATGACGTCAAAATAAAGAAATTAGTGGAGAGCAATAGGACACGAATGCTTTTATATTTGCTGCAAATGAGCTACCAGTGATGGCGATGATGAGAACGCATTTACGATGATGATTATGAAAATTAATATAACACATTACAATCATATGAAACAGAAATTTAAGTTTATCTAAAAGGAAATCTATAAGTTTTACGTCTCACGCTTATGCAAGTTAGGCTGAAGGAGGTGGTGATGAGAATGGTGGAATGAAGTAAGTGGAAGAGAGAACCCTGAGAAAACACACCCACACAGTGTTTGTCCACCACAAAGTTCACTTGGCTGAGTTGGGATCGAACCAAGGACCCCATACACCAGATGGGGACGCTCTAACACTGAGCCACCGCGGTCCCTTTAAGTTTGTCTCTTGTAATGTATGGATTAGAAAGTTGGTCACGAACTTTGAGATATAAACACGAATTGCTGTCGTTCGAAAGCAAAAGGTTGAGAAAAATAGCCTTACGAAATTAGACGAAGCACCACCACAGCGAAGAGGCTTACAAAACTTAATATATTGCACATATTAGTTTGGCGCAACATGATTTACGTGGAAAATACGCACGAGGTGCATTGCTTAGGTAACTTCTGGGGAAGACGATCATTGGGCAGATAGAAAAGGGAATGGGAGAATAATATAAGGAAAGATCTGAGGGAGATTAGGAATAATAGATCTGGATGTGTTAGATTGGCACATTATACAGTGACAGGGTTTTATTCCTGGGGCGTTAAGTCTATGGGGTTCTTAAGACATATTATAAATATAATAATTTCCAATTTATACTACAGCAAAACTTGTTCAAAGCGGAACCGGAAGGGATTGAATTATTTTAACAAATTGGACAAGTTTCCACATAATATAAAGTTATTATTATATGACTGAATAAATTATACTAATTTTAAGTACATACTTATAGGCCTATCTTCTGTTTAGGAGTGTAGATTCTCCCCGATTTGCTTCCTACACTGATGCGTGTTGTAAATTTCCATAGTACAATTACCAATCACATAATTTATTACTTCTGTACACTAGATTTAATGCTATATTTCACTGTACATTAAACTACACTACAATACATCTTTAAGTTTATACACTTGGAAACTAAGAACTAGTGATGAACGCAAGAGTCTTGGTCTTGCAGTTTTTGCAAGAGTCTTGCATGCAAGACCAAGACCAAGACCAAGAATCCCGATACAAGACCAAGAACAAGACAAAGGGGTGCAAAACCAAGATCATACCTGCAAGATCAAGACCAAGACCAAGACTCTTGCGCAAGAGTCTTGCACAAGTACCGACACTACTTGAATTTTTTTATATAGAATGTAAAAAAGAAGGAGATGAATTTCTTGGCTTCAGTAAAATTGCTGCTGGAGTGAATGTATTCTCAGTAGTTTATGCAATCCGTGTGAGTCGATCTGCCCCTGTAGCATATAGATACAGTATGTCGTTTTCTGAATTGGTTGTTCGCGTTTTCTGTAAATATTGCTTGTTTTCAAATCGCACAGGCGTCATCTTGCGCCATGTGAGCTTTTTTAGTGGACAAACACTGTGTGCGTGGATGTTCTCGGTGTTTTTCTGTCTCCTCCTACTTTCTTCATTCCACCATTTCAGTCATTTCTCATCATTACCGTCTCCCTTAGCCTTGATGCACCGTGGGACGTTAAACTAGATACTTCATTTCATCTCAAAGCATATTAGTGGTGTTTTTCTTCCAAAACTAAAGAGAAATGTAGTATTAAACATCGGTAATACCGTACACCATAGGTGTCGACTACTTGGGTATGGCCTTGGCTCCGAGACTCAAATATCCGTTGGAAATTTTTAATGTGTGCTCATAAAATTAATATCGAAATAACATTTTCATGACATTGATTAAAACTTAGTGCATGTGACCGCAAGTTTGATTTCAATGGACGGATGCTTGTACGTTGAATAATTGTTTATTAATATAACTTTTAGCCTCCTTAGGTATACGGCACATCGAGAATTGAGCGATATAACATTATACTACAACAATAAATCTATATTATAAAATTAAAGTGACTATTTTTATGACTACTAATCTGTTGAACCATCCGACCGATCCCGATCAAATTTTCAACATAGATTAGGTTTGGGCCTGGAAGTGTTTTCATCATTTCACTTTGACGGTGAATGTTAGGGGAGGGGAGAAGGGGGAGTTATAAAATAATAAATAAAACTTAATATATCTTGAACTAAACGACCAATTTCGATTAATTTTTTAACATAGATGAGGTTCAAGCCTGGAATGTTATCTGTCAGTTCACTTTGACGGAGCAACGTAGATAAGGAAGAGGAGGAGGATATGTACAAAAATCAATATAAATAAAAATAAAAGTGATTAAGTTTGTGTCTTAATAACTCCTGAACCGATCTCAATCAAATTTTTAACATGTATGAGGTTCAGTCCTGGAAAGTTTTTTTTTTAAGAATTTGTTTCATTTTGATGGTAGAACGTAGGGATTGGAGGAGGTGAGGGGTGAGGAGGTGATATATATAATAAAACTTAATAACTTTTGAAACACCCGACCGATCTTGATCAAATGTTCAACATAGATGAACTTCAGGCCTGGAGCGATTTTTATAATTTTACTTTAATGGTGCAAATTCGGGGAGGGGGAGGAGGGAGGTATATGTAAAAGAAACTAAAAATATAAGTGAATGTAATCGTTACTTCATCACTCTTGATCCAGCAAATCGATTTCAATCAAATTTTCAACATAGATGAAGTTCGGACTTGTGGTTTTTTTTTTTTTTTTTTCAAATCACTTTGACGGTATAACTTAGGGGAGGGGAAGGGATGGAAAGTGTATAAAAATAAATAAAATTTAATAACTCTTGAACCAACCGACTGAACTCGATCTCATTTTCAACATAGATGAGGATCGGACCTGAGATGGTTTCTGTCATATCATTTTGACGGTGCAGTTTAGGGGAGGGGAGAAGAAATATATTCAAAAATTATCAAAAATGATCGAAAATGACCGATATTAAAATGGAATCTATAGTTTTGAGGGTCGCTGAGCTAAACAGTGACACTTCCGAAGCTGTTTAAATTCAAATTTAGTCCCGTAGTTTGGTGGAGGGAAGGGAAGAGATATAAAAATGATCGTAAATGACGAATACTAGTGTCGAATCCATAGTTTTCGAGGTCGCTGAGTTGAATATTGACCTTCCGATACCGTTTACGACCAAATTCAGCCTCGTAACTTGGGGGAGAAGGAGAAACATAATAATGATCAAAAATGACCAAATATTAGTGTCGGGTGTATAGTTTTCGGCGTCGCTAAGGTGAACAGTGATACTTCCTATCCCGTTTAAATGCAAATTTAGCACCGCAACTTTTGGGAGGAATTAGATATATAAAAATTATCGAAAATGACTATTATCAATGTCGATCTCATGATTTTTGAGGTCATTGGGATGAACAATGACACTTTCGATGTCGTGCTTCACAATATGGGGGAGGAGGAGATATATATAAGAGTTTATTGAAAATGACCGATATTAGTACCGAATCCACAGTTTTCGGGGTCTCTGAGACGAACAGTGACACTTTTGATGCCGTTTAAATCCAAATTTAGCTCCGCAACTTGCGGAGAAGAAGGGGAGAGAAATATAAAAGTAATCGAAAATGATCGATTCAGAGAGCGCTTTACTAATAGTAAAAAGTGACTGACTAACGAAATATATTATTATCATTATTAGTTTAACCCAACGAAGTGGGTAACTGATGCTAGTAATCCATATTCACAAGTGAGACTTCAAATAACTTGGAGTTTGATGCCGTTATTTTGTATTTCTAATAGAGGTCGAAAGTATTCATATAAATTGAGTTTATACAAGACATAGACAATTGAGTCATTTTCAGTTTTCACTCAAAATATTCTAAAATATTAAGAGGTTTGATTATAATAATTATTATTTTAATTTTCTCTCTCTTTTTTTGGTCAATATTGCTAAACATATCATCATCATCATAGCTAATCTGCCATTATTGGCAGGTTACTTGCTGCAACTGAGAAGGTTCGACGTTCGGTGGTCCTCAGCTAGTCTCTTCGTCTTGACATAACAATTTTCTGTTTTAATACCTTCCTTCAACTACAGTCTCCTTCGCTCCCTCCCTCTCTTTCCTTCCACAATACCCTCTAACACGTCCTTCATAATACAGTTCCTCCTTAGCCATATCCTAACCAGTTCCTCTTCCTCCTTTTAACAATATCTAAAATTCTTATTTTTCCCCCTACTGCTAATATTTCTAGCACCTTTTCATTCGTTTTACGTTCAACACAGCTAATGCTCTCCTTTTTTTCTCCATGTCCACATTTCGAAAGCCTGCAGTATTTTTAATCGCTTTTGCGTAATGTCCATGTTCATGCCCCATAGAGTACATATTGGAATCAGTAAAACAAAATCTCAATATTTAATTGGAAGTTTGTTTAATACAAGGATTAGCTAATTGTGGTTGAAAAGAAAAATCTGACGCCTTTAGAGTGTAAAAATAATTTTGCAATTCATGGTATTTCAATAATCTGTGCCGTCTTGATTTTCTTTCATGCGTCTCAGGGGTAGCCTCCCCAGTTTGTGAACCAGTGGAGTGTTGGATCTGTTAAAAAATATAAACAGATTACGAAACGTTGTGATTTAGGCATATCTTATAAATAGTGAAGTGTGCGCACCCATTAGAAAAATAAAGGTCATCACCTATGTTGTACACTATCATCATACTTACACGAAGTTAAACTATATTACATTTAGAAAATACATTGTATTTCCGTTAATATTGGCGCATTGTGGAGTTTATTATCTCTTATATCCATAGTAAAATTTACCTATGAAAGGCTTGAGATTTCTTAAATGCAAGACTTGCAAGACTCTTGCATACAAGACCAAGACCAAGACCAAGACTGGGTGTGCAAAACCAAGACCAAGGATTCCAGTGCAAGACCAAGACCAAGACTGGATGTGCAAGACCAAGACCACCCCGGGTCTTGGTCTTGGTCTTGCATTTGCTCATCACTACTAAGAACAGGACCCATAAAGCCTTCTCCGAAGGGTTTATCACGGAATTGATCATTTTCGAGAGATTTGCATACAGCGAGAGCTTCACTAGGTCCACGTATGTGCATATTATTTAGTTATGCATTAGTGAACCATCCCCAAACGATTTTGTTAATTTCCTCGTTGCTGGCTTTCTTTGGTTTCCTCTTCAGTTAACCATTTTCTTGCAGCTATTCATCCATTATTTTATGTTTCTGTTTCAACACATCACAAATTTCCGTTTTCCCGCATTTAAATCGAGTCATCATTTTCCGTACAGAGAGTTTATCTGTCTCTTTAGCTTCGATAATGAGACATGACTCTTAGCTATGAGGCTTACTGTTAAAAACCTGGGAACAAACTGCATTGTTCTTGAAATATTTACGCATTATATACATAGTTTCGAGCGAATTCTTCAATTATTGCTTTCCGTTTCAGAGTTGGAAAGATTTCGTATTATACAAAGGATTAACATTGTATAACCTGTTTTCTTAGCTGGGGGACCATGAAATTTGTTCATAATGAGCAAGTTTTCGCCACATTCATATTCCGGCTTGAGCATGTTTTATTATATAATACTTTCTGTACTGCTGTACTAAATTTACATGTGCTAAATCGTTATCACAACTACTAATTTTTTACCTCAAACGTTTTTCACTTTTTAAATTTACTTATGTTCTATCAATGCATGTTTTAATGCACCAAAATAAAAAAAAAGTAAAATTGTACAAGTACTTGTATTTTAACCCTTTAAGTGCTTAACAGCGATATATCCATCTTGCTCATTAATTTGTTGGGTGCATTAGACGGATATATCCGTCCTCGATTCTTTTCTATGGCCTTAACGTAAATGCACGACGAATTAAACACTTGAAACTTACAGTGTTGAGTAACTTGCAGTTTTATGCTCAAGAAAGAAACATGCTTCCGTAGTTTCTGCTTATTTTTCGTACTGGTTTTTGAATTGTATTTGAGCGCTGTTAAAGAATAGCTTCACTTTCCTCAGTAGTAAGCTAAAATTAGGCACTGTAAATGAGATCTGAAATTAGAAATAGAAATTGAGTCTCTTTCTCTTTTGAATTGAGAGTTGAGGTATAAGTGTTTTGTAAGTAACATGACATAAGTAACATGTACATTTCAGTTGTGTTCGAAACGTTTTTTCTAACTTTTATACGAAATAAGATTAAATCTATATATATAATACTTATATATAAAATATAAAATATAATAATAATAATAATAATAATAATAATAATAATAATAATAATAATAATAATAATAATAATAATAATAATAATAATAATAATAATAATAATAATAGAAAAGAAAATCAATTGGTCGGACCATTTCTTACGCATAGATTTCCAAATAAAATTATTCAAGAAATGAACGGCTCACATGAAGACAATGACAAGCGCCATTTTCTGTGAAATTGAGTTATTAGTTGAAATGGGTTGGCATAGGACCACAGAAGAGTATGTAGGTAGTTTAAGTTTGGAACTGTACCTGCATACGGGAGGGGAACTTGTTTAGTATGTATCATTGCATTCCATTGCATAACATATATAACATTGTTTTAATAGACATACTAATATACAGTAGGCTATATGCCATTCACATATTAATATAATATATATTAATATATTTGTTAAAATAATGTTATATTGTCCAAAATTGTAACACAAATTGGTAATAATAAATGTTTGCTTTGGGCAGACTTCATTTTTATCGGCATCTTAGCAGTCTCGGACTAGGGTGTATAGCGCCCCGGCAGGAGCCTCACTTTGAGGGTCACATTTTTCCTTTCCATGGGGCCCCAATATACATTTAGACAATGTGATGCATTCCCATTCCTCATATTATTGAAATATATTCTTACTAGGCGACAAACAAAGGGCCCGAAACAGGACTTTGTAATACTGTTAGTTTCATTCCAATAATGGGAACCCAAGACTACATTCAATGCTAGGGGCCACCGAATGCTGGGAACGAAAGAAATTACAACGAGTAACGATGCTCCAACACAACAGACATGCTTTGTCTTACTTTCCATGTTATTCAATATTCATTATTATTATATACAGGGCTGGCGCGAAGGGAGGTTGAGCCGTGCCATCGCCCAGGGCGGCAAGTCTGACGAGCGGCAAAATTTTAAAAAAAGAAAAGAATACAGGAGCGGCAAAATTTGAAAAAGAAAATAATAAATGGGCGACATGTCAAAGTACCGCCCAGGGCGGCAAAACTTCTAGCGCCGGCCCTGATTATTTAAAGGGTCCCGGCAAGGATACCTGCCCCCCTGCCCTGGTCAGTCCGAGCCTGTATCTTAGTGAACCACTCCTGCCTTTTTCCTTCCATTTTACGTCAAATAAAAAAAAATTAAAGGCGTGTTTAATTATTTTAAATATCAAGTCCAAATACCAAGTTTCATGTTTTTAACCTAAAGGGATTCCGAGATATGGAATTTTATTATAATAATTGCAACCCTAATTTCACCCTCATTTCACTTCGAATTAACAAAAATCTTTAACATATTCTTATATCACAAATTGTATAGCTATACTTCCCACATTTTCAAGACTTTGGTCACCCAGAACTTTTTCTTTTATGTAGAAATTATATTTGATTTAATGCCAGCATTAGGAGAGCACACAAAACAACCATGGGCGGCGATTAGGGGGGCAAAGTGGGGCAGTTGCCTCCCCCCACTTTTTTGATGTAACCCATTTATGTATATAGTTTCATTTGGAAATGTAAACTTTTTGTATGTATTACTGGTTCATAGAAAAAAATGGTGCCATATAATATTCGCCGTTGCGTGTTTACGTGATGAAATGAAATGAAATCTTTGAGTTTTACGTCCCACGGTTATGCCGGTTAGGCTAAAGGAGACGGTGATGATGAGTAATGAATGAAAATGGTGGAATGAAGAAAGTGGGAGGAAACGGGAGAACCCCGAGAAAACCCACACACACGGTGTTTGTCCACCACAAAGTTCACTTGACGGGGGCTGTGAGTACGTGATGGTTATCCACCCGTGGAGTTAAGAAAGCTGCAGAAATTGCGTTTTAATTGCCACGGAAAATAACCCAAAAATTAACCTATTGCAACACAACAATTTCATCATATTTTCACTTCTTATAAGAATTCAATATATTAATCAACCGCTTTGAATTTTAAGACGTTCATGAGCAAGGAGTCAAATCTCTGTTTAAGAGTACAAAGGGCTAGTACATACTTGCGTTGGTCTTGTCAATTTACTTAATAAAATATGAAATACGATATACGGTATTTTAACAAAAAAAAGATAGTATCCTATTAGTTATACAACCTCCCGTCAAGTCTTGCCCTCCACTTTTGACGTCCAATCGCCGCCACTGAATACAACTACATAGAGAAGTGTTTCCAGAGATAAAGGAAAATATTGATAAGAACCACAAGAAGTTTAACTATGAATACAATCCTTTAATTAGGATGGAGACAATCAGAGAAGTATGCTTTGGAATTACGCGATGATACTTTTCAATAGGATTTTGCGAAATCACTAGGACTATACTATGTACACGAACACTGATGGGGTAATTTGGAGAATGCCACTCCGAGAAAATTCGCTTTTCGACATTGGTCCATGAAATTTAAACGGGGAACAATGGGATGAAAATCACGCCCTACGCTCCGCAAAATGATCAGAGTGTATTCTCCTGTGTTTCCATCACTACTTTGTTACCATTGGCATATCAGAAACATTATCATAAAGGGAATATTTACTTTAAAATTAGTACTTAATAATTAAGGCACAGAGGTTGAACGTTTTTTCGTGAAGACAATAGTTGCTTGACGAGAGAAGGAAAAGTGAAAAGTTGCAGTTGGCAGTACTGGTTCCCTCCCCCTTTCATTTTCGATCGTTGCAGCAGTCAGTCGCGTTGTGGTGTGGAGTGGAAACGATGTGGAGGAAGCCCAAGCACAGGATCACACAGCGAGAGCAGGCAGCGGGCTGAGCATGAGGGCTCGCCTGAGGCCCGCTGTCACTTTTCTTATGGTGAGTACTCAAAAAGTTTTCCTCCATTCGGTAGAAGAAAAACAAGCAACACTACTCGACTTCTAAGAAAGTGTGTCTTTTTGTTTCAGCTCCTGCTTGGTTGTCTCTGCGAGGCCAAGAAATTCAAGAGACCGAGCTACTGTGGGAGTGACGAGGAGGTAGGTGCCGAGACATTTAAAACAAGTTCTGTATCTCCTGAGCTAAAACGCATGTTCTAACAGGGAAGGGAAACTAGTAACAAATGTAACAGATCAGTCGAAACAAGTTTCTTTTTTTTTATAGTCTTTGTAACTGGAGAGCAATGAAACTCTTTTCTTTGGAAAGGAAACAATTTTCGTAACTTTGATAGCATGCTAGATAACTTCTTTTACTTTGCGTTGTACGAATCGAGAATGTGGCGGACGATCAGCTGATCTCGGAAGGGATTTTCCGCGAGACGTTCAAGCGTGGCGGAAAAACAACCAAGCGCCATGATGGATTATCAGCTACCATGGAAACAATGATATGTATGTATGTATATAAAAAGCCACTCAGATGGCACTGAATCAGGTTACGTAGCTTGTTCTTTCGTTAGCGTGCATTCGCCAACAACACAAGGGGAAAGATCGTTATGCCAATTACACGCAAACGAAATCAGGCATGCAGAGATTAAAAAGTAGGGAAAATGAATTGGCTTCAGATGTAAATAACTTCACAGGAGAGAAAAAAAAATGATAACTTATAAGTCGTCACGAATATATGTCTACTACAGAAATGGGATGGGATACATTGGTGTTAAATGATGTTTTGTCACGCGATTTGATGGTTTGGGAGCTTGTTTGCGGAAATTAGTATGTGATGCAGAACTTTAAAAAAAAAGTGAAGAAAGAGAAATATACGGTATCGTAGTGAAGAGCAAATTGCAGAAGATAGAAGACAAGCTTTGTTTGAGGCGTTAGCTGAGAAACGGTAAACTGATTTTTGTACAGAACACTACTATTATCCAATTATGTATATGTTAATTGTTTTAATGTTGCTAATTACGCGACCAGTTCAAGAACAGCTTTCCTTTGTTTGGTAATTATTTCTAGCAGGCGCCAAAAGAAATTAGGAAGTAAGAGGTTTTAGGGTGTAAAGTACTATACGAAATTTATTCTTTAAAAAATTAGTTGAATGTTGCAGTATAATAGTTGCGTGAATTAATAACCATAACATTACTTTTTTTTTTTTTTGTTCTCAGTAAGACTCGCAGATTTAATAAAAGATCACAGTCTAAATATTAAAAACTTAAATCTTTAAGTTCTGTATTCAAGAGGATTCTAGACATGGGAATTTTTAAATTATCAAATTTCCCCGATTTCATCGAGAGAGTAACGCAATTATTTCTGGTGGGTGTGTTCCAGGTTCAAATCAGCAGCGTTATTTCAGGGTTTTAAGGGAGGGGCTAGATTGTCCACCGACATAAGTGATTCACGTTTTGGTTAGTATATTAGTATACAATTCATTAAAACTCATGTGTTTCTCAAACTCTGGGGTGCCAATTGCCCTCACTGCCCTTCCCAAATGACACCCTTGGTTCAAATCGCAGTAAGTTCAAAATTTTCGAGGATAATTCAATATTGTGAAACTATTTGAGTTAAGAGGTAGTGAACTAGTGTCTGGAAAACCTAAATAATGTAAGTGGAATCAATGTGCTGTCCACACATCACCAGTTGAACTTACTAAATCGCTGATTGCTAAAAAGAATGTTTGTTTTATTCGAGTTGTTAAACTGTGTTCTATACATCACGATTGAGATAATCATGTCGAGAATTTTATTGTTTTAAAATGCCCTTACAGGGTGATCTGTAGTTTAAGAGTACTTGTATTTTACAGTATTTTTCATAACTCTAAAAGAACGTAAATATATATACACCTACGCTTATATTCAAGGGCGCCCATGTTGTAGTTTCGAGGGGGGGCAAGTATAAGCGATTTTTCAAAAATAGTTTCAAATTTTGTTGCAACTAATAAAAAAATTCTTAGGGGGCAACCGCCCCACTTTGTCCCCCCTGTGGGCGCCCTTGCTTATATTTAGCGCTTCAAGTAAGATTTCAAATTGAGTAGTATATTTTATTCAAGAGTATTATTGTCATCAAGAGAGGGGAAATTTGTGAGTTATGAGCTAAAGCTGGAAACCAGTTAATAGGAATTGCAAATTAGAGGGAAACTTTCATAAAATTCTGTTTATTTCATTCTTTTCTTTTCCTCTGCTACGTCGGGCTCATAGTTCAATCCCCCAGCTAATTAAGTTTGTAATGGACAACATCATGTCTGTGGGTTTTCTCGGGGGTTCTAGTCCCATTTACATCCACATTCTCATTCTACCAATTCTTACAGCATTATTCACTTGCCTTAATCATTCGTTCCTCTTAACCTAAAGGGCATAAAGGTGGGACGTTAAATTGAAATATTTCATTTTGTTTTTTTTTTCTTTTTCTTTTGAACAACCAACTCAAATTATTAGGATCACGCTAGAAGAACCTTCTAAGATTGTAATGTTAGTACATCCCTCAGTTCGTCCGTTGCTCCACACAAAAACGACACTTCTTGAATTTTCTTTCTTTTTGCAACAGGGAGCTAAAGCGTTTATCTCGCCCGAGTTCGTTAAGAGACCTCATCTCAGCGAAATTTTAAAACCGCTTATTTTACAGTAATTATATGATATCTTCAAATAGATAAAAGATAATCGAAATGTGGAACAAGAGTGCCCTAGACAATATCATTTTGCATGAGATACCGTTATCACGACTCACTTATCTGCTTTCGATTTCGAGCCATTTTGAAAATCGGTATTTATTTTCGCATTTCTAAGCGGCTGAAAGCGGAAAACCACTAGGTGACTTGTAATAACGGTACCTCACGCAAAGGGCGCTCTTGTTCCACATTTCAATTGTCTTTTATCTATTTGAAGATATCACATAATTACTGTAAAATTAGCTGTATTTTAATTTCGCCGGGATGAAGCCCCTTAATGGAATCAATCCGTTAACACTTGATGGGTAACGTGACTTTAGCTGTGGCTATCCATATCCCATATCTTCCATACATGGAAATATGTGCTGAGCTTAGATTTTTTTAAAAAAAATAGAAGATAAAATATGTTTTTGTCGTTAAAAAGTGTTCTTGAGGTTAACTAACATTTTGGTTAAACCTCAAAAAATATTGGTGAGGGTGAAACGTCACATAGTTGAGATCTGAGAGGCTACTAGAGCTGGTTTTCGTAACTTGGTGTAGGCGCTCCTAGGGGCTGGAGTCGTGAACAGATATGAGAAAATGTAATTAGGATCTAGTCGCGGGAAAATATTTATTTAAAATAATATTTTGAATTTCTTATTTTGATAGTCATGTTTGCAAAGTTTTGGCTCCGTTTGTACCGAGAAAAATCCGTTATCCAGACAGTGGTATATTGTATAAATATACGGAATCCTTATGTTTACTACGGAAATGTGTACGAAGTATACATTATCCATATACTACATGCCTAGTGCGCTTTTCCCGCTTAGATGTTACATCATGCCGCTTCAGGATATCTGACATCTAACAGTCTTCCATATATCACATACGTATACGTATGTTACATTCGTCAACTATATGTTATGTACGTCAGCTATATGTTACATACGTTCATCTGTATGTGAGATCTTGACCGCGTATACACATTTCTTTCTTTCATACGGAAAATAGGTTTATTGGGAACACTTAAATGGAAAGTACAAAAAAAAAAAACACATACATTTTCAGTTATACGTTTCTTGCAGGATATTACATAGGGTTGTACGTTGTCCAAAAACTACAGGATTTACGCATGTAACCAACGTTTTTTACGCACGCTACTTATTTTTTCTTCTCAGTGTGAGATCTTGTGTTATTTTTTGGAGAGTTATTTATAAGTGTAAGATTTATACGCATATACAACTACAAGTGATAAACAAAAAGCTTATTACAAATTGGAAACTAGTTATAGAGATCGCTGGCTAGAGCATGTTATAAAAGGGGGTGGCGATATGAGATAGCTTGAGAAAGCATGGTCTAGAGTATTCTTGTTTAATCTGATGCTAATAAACAGATCTGCTTCCCAGAGGTTAAATTATTATTATTATTATTTATTATTATTAAATGCTTAAGTCTTTGAGGACAGACCTTAAGGCACCACATCTTTTTCAGCAGACGGAAGATTTTTGTGCTTTTCAAAAGTTTGTTTAACTTTTTGTTTTTTGTTTTTTATTTTAAAAAAACATTTATAAAATCTAGAAACCTTGCTCTTTCAAAAAATATTTAACTTCTTATACTTAGAATAATTCTTCTAACATTTAAAAATATTTTCCGTTAGCACTTTTTGGGAAAGAAATATATATATATGACATTGTGTTAGAATTTATTGTACAGATATTGACAATAAATAATACAGAGAAAACGATGCAAGTATCTTAAGAATGGAATGTCTTCCATTGTTTATTATAAAATTATCTGAACCGGAATGCACGTGAAGCAGTTCCAAAATTTGATCAGCATCTAAATTGCTCGATTCTATTCTCAATAGCATAAACGTGAACACAGACGCGTATTCAAATAAGTTTTGACTATATTCCTTAAAATAAATATTTCTTGTTGGAAATAGACTTCATGAATATGGTAGTTAAATTTACTAGCTAAACTGACTTTCTATTTGAATAGTACATTCATAAATCATGTTTAGGTCGCATTAGTTTAAGGTCACATGAAGAATGCTAAAGTAAATGGGCAAACAAATCTCAGCATGAATTGCTTGATTGTTGTCAAATACAAGAACTACATTCTCGAACAGTAGTGAACACGTGTTCTGTTTAGTGAGTTATCACAGTTTTGATACGAAAACTAATCTTGTCTTTGTCATAAACAAGTTCCTTATCATTGAATGTGGAAACAAGTTTATTTTTATAAAAAAAAAACTTTTTAATAGATGTAGAAGGAAAATAAAGAAATAAAGACAAAAGAGCTAGTTGCAGTGCAATTGCAAACTGATATATTGAGATTGAAACTCGATATTGAATTTTATAAAAAGAATTACCATCTTTCCTCCGCTGGTGTGTTCGCTTTGTCTTTCACTAATATAATATATTATTTCTTATGAAAAAGAACAGACACAACAGGATTTTATTTGTAGTGTTTTAGACTTTGTGAGTGCGAGTGCACTTTCCCTTCCCTTTGTTGTTCATGATGTGGCTTTAAGATTAAAATCGTGGCTTTCAGATTTATTCTTTCTGGAGAAAGGGGACGGCCAATGATGGCATTGCACAAGGCGACAAATTGCCTAGGGCCGGCCCTGATCATTGCCAAAAAAGGAAACATTGTGGCTAAGTTGTAAGGGCTGAACTCTTTTCAAAGGATCCCTGGTTTGATTTCAGGTCCTGTAAATTTATGGTAGACAATTTTGTACTCATGAGTTTTCTAAGGGTTCTTCCATTTCCTCCCACATTATTATCCTACCAATTATTTTATAATCATTCATTTTCATTAATCATTTATCGTCTTTGGCCGTCACTGCTTAAATATGAGAGATACATCTACGTATTGAACTCCAGTTTTTCATTTCATTACCGAAAGAAGTTAGATTCAGGACAACGCCACCAATTGAAGTGATGACCAAATTAAATTAAGAAAAGAGGAAATTTTAGTCTATTTTCCTGTTACTTTCTACTAAGGACAGTGTAAATTTTTGCTTTAGGCCTAGGTCTACCAGGGGTATATTCACGATGAGGAGGGAAGGGGGTCAGGCTCCCCGAACACTTTCTGGTGTCCCTAAACGACGTTCATTTGTTATATCTTTATTAAAGTTATTTAATGCTTACAGCAAATGAAGAATGAAGAATCTAAAAGAAAAAATGTTTCCAAAAAATGAGTCAACTTCTTAAATACGTTTAAATAATTTTAAAAAATTAAGAAACATGCTTTCCTTAAAGAATAAAACAAACCATACTTTAAAATGAAAGAAAATTATACAAATCACAATAAAAGTGAAAAGTAACTCTGTTGTGCAAGAGAATTACTTTTAAAAAAATCAATTTATGCATGACTAGAAATTAAAGCATGGAGAGCGCTCTCATATTCAATAAGTTTATAAATTTATTAAAGCTGATGTAATACTATAATTTAATGTTATTTCTATTATTAGTATATAATATGTACACAATATTATAATATATTCTAACTCTATATAGCATTTCATATAGCATATACATAAGCACTCTATATAGCATGCTATAATGAAATGCCATATTTTTACTCGTATATAATTAATAATATATGAAATATTAAATTTTAGCATATTGTTATATAACACAGTATCATATTATTGACTTTATTTTATTTTTTGCTATATAAAATAGTTTATAGATACATATCTTAATATACTACATAATACTATTATAAACTACCTTTTTATTGATAGAAATTAAGGTATCCTTACATTTAATATTACAGAAGTATTGCACATTTTATAGATTTATTGTATATGAGAGCGCTCGTCATACTTTTGTTTTTAGTCACGCATAAATATTTTTTTAAAGTAATTTTCATGACAACAGAATGAATTACTATTTAGTTCGATTTGTGATATTTTGTTTTACTTTTTACTGTGGTTTATGATTTAAAAAAAAAAACATTTTTACAAATGTATTTGTTTCATTTTCTAGTTTTCAGTCGTAATTAAATACATTTTCTACCATTATATAATTTCATTTGTTTCCTTTCCTACATGCTTGCTGAGACTTGGTATCTTGTCACATCATAGTCTACCTGAAGGGAGGATTTTAAAATTATACAGATTTTTTTTGTGTGTATGTGTGCGGTAAAATAAAGAAATAGGGCTAACACAAAAATAAATAAATAAATAAAAATAGGCGTTTTAAGTGGTTCCCTTTAATCCATTATAATCTTTTATTTCAGTTTAACGTCCCTCGATTAAGCCTTTTAGTCTAATGGAGACGGATGATTAAGGCAAATGCATAATGACGACGGGGAATGATAATGTGGGAGGAAAGAGGAGTATCCCGAGAAAATTATGTACATGGTGTTATTCACCTAAACTTATTTGGACGGGAATCGAACCAAGGACTCCACGCACCAGGGATAAGCGCTTTACCACTGATCCACTGTGCTCCCATAATCCATTATAGTCATTTAAGGCCAATGCTTTCATATTCTTAGACCCATTTCTTAATTGTCGGGTGGGTGTGTAAAGTGCGTTAAATCAAAAATTAGTGTTTTAGAGAAATCGCATTTGAAAGTTCAGACATAAATCCAAAATCCGGTTTGGGGAAAATGATTAGCTGTTGTAAATTTTTATGTTAATAGGACTGCTGTTGTTTTGGATTTATGTCTGAAACCCAAACCTGGATTTTGGACTTATATCTGGGCTTTCAAATGTGACTTCTCTAAAAGACTAACTTTTGACTTAACGCACTTTACACACCCACCCGCCAATTTTAAGCACAAGAGAATTTCCATTTTGTGAATTTTCATAAAAGCGCTGATTTTATTTTGAAGCTTATTATTATTATTATTATTATTATTATTATTATTATTATTATTATTATTATTATTATTATTACTTTTATGTCGTCACATCCAACCAGTTCTTGAAGTTCTATCATACTTTCACAATCTCAATCGTAATTTACTAAGATATCCTGTATGTTATACTGTACATGCCAACTTCTACGCATTTCTGGTTGCATAACGAAACAGGATGAGACCCTGTTCGTGTTGTCTGTCTCCGTACGGTCCAACTATAAAATTATTCTTATTACTGTAAAAATATATAGAAATACGAGGATGATCGAAAAAGAAGGTTACAAAGCACCAGGGATGTAAAGGGGTGTACACGGCAGTATACGGCGTATACCCACCTAAAATTTTTATAGTTCAGCGTATACTCACCTTAAATTTACGAAAGAATGAGCGTATATGCCAAGTAGTCTTGCTTGTACGATATATTTTTGAAAACAATCGAGCGTATACCTACCAAAAATTCTAGCATTACCCCACTGCAAAGCACATAATTTTGTGCTATTTACTGTAACGTAACGATTTTTTTTTTTCTGTATTAATAACATTTGTCTCGTTGCGGGTTTGCGGACTTCGGATTTCTGACCATGTACGCTCGAGAAGTGGACATTTAAAATGATGACTCTTCTGGAAAATTGGTCAAGAAAGAGTAGAAGCGAGGTCAGTGGTGTGCTCTTGTGGGACGAGGACACTACACCTGCTGATATTCATAGGCATATTATGTAACTGTATTGGAAGGGCTTAATTTTAAGGCAGCATGTAGCGAAGTAGTATTGTGCCTTCAAAGAAGGACGAGTATTGCTAATGTTAATGACAGCGGTAAAGGCAGTACCTTAACCACTAAAGTGAACTGTGTTTGTATGGACAGAAGAACATTACGCTCAATGTCAGATAAGCTGGGAATATCATATGATGTTGTGCAGAACACGGTGGTTAAAGTCATTAAGTATAGGAAAGAGTACGTAAATTGGGTGCCACGAGCACTATCCCAAAAACATAAGACAACAAGAATGGCGACGTCACTGAATATCCTGCAGTGTCAGACAGCGAAGGGGAACAATTTTTTTCTTCGCTAGGTAGTGGCTGATGATGAAACAATATTGCATTTGTTCATTCCATCAAGGAAGCAGAGATCAATGAAATGGAAGCATGTTTCTTGTCCATGGAAGAAGAAGTTCAAAGTGCTTGGATCGTCCAGTAAAATTTTGTGCACTGTTTTCTGGGACGTATCAGATGTGCTACTGATCGATTATTTGAAACAGAGAGAAATTGTAAGTGCTGAAGGTGGAGGATGCCATCAGACGAAAACACTCAGGTCTCCTTCGCCATGGCGTGATTCTTTTGGGTGGTAATGAGAGACCCCATTCAACTCAAAAAAAAAATGTTGAGCGTATTCCTCGTTTACGCTGGCAACGATCAGATCACCCTTCTAGATCCCTGATCTAGTCCTCAGTCACTTTTCTCTACATTAGAGAACATGCTGATCATCACTATCTGACATGTGATGATGTGAAAACCGCTACCTCACGGTGGCTACGAACCAAGAATGTTATAAAATAGAGGATCTGCCCATACGTATCTTCAACATATGAACTCAATGAAGCCAAAAAAAACAACCGAGCATCGTCTGATTCGGCACGTTTGATTGGCTACTCTCTTTTCTGCCATGATTGTTGGCTCGAAACATTGCGTTCTTAGTGGCGTGGAGTGGGCAGAGTAGGTGTGGCGAAGCTGTGACGTATGGCTTCACGATTTTGTTGTATGGGGAGATCCTCTATTTTATAACATCCTTGCTACGAAGGTGTCTTCCCACTTGCGACAGTCCTATTAGCGACAGGAACTGTTAACTGTCCTATGAGCGACCGATTCGATCTGTTAACTGCTCTATGAGTCACCGATTCGTTCATACTAAGATAATGGAAGAAGATAAGGTTCTCCTTCTTCAACTTGTTTCATGCTAATGTGATTTAGAACCTAACAAAATGTACTATGAGAAATTTCGCTCTACCTGAATTTAACACGTGAGAATGCTCTCATTACATTAACAATCTTTTATACGTTTTTCCTAATATTATATTTTCGATTTAATTTCTATGAATACATTGACTCTATCAAGGAGAAAACTAACTAAATACATTTAGAGTAGCTCCGCCTTTGTCTATGATTCTAATATAATTAAAAATTTCATGTTAAAATGGTACGGAGCATAAGTTTAAATTGAATATGTTTATGGCATAAGAAAGAAATCAGAAAGAGGTAGGGGTGCCCGAAGAAAATTTTCTAGGGAGGGGCATCTCCATGGTTGCTGCATCACGTCTGGTATATCTGGTTTTTAATATACGTGGTTTGCTATATTACGTATACATTTTTGTGAGCCAGGGGGGCGACCCCTGCCTTCCCATCGGGCGCCCATGGAAAGAAGGTGCTGACCACTTCAGGATATCAAAGAAATCTAAAATATGGTGTATTTGAAGAAATTATTACACAAGTTACAAATCTCTCGCAGGACTTAACAGTTCGTCTAGTTATAAGGGACTATTTCAGATTGCTACACGACAAGCTTTTATGTATAAGTCAAAACAATGGAGGGAAGGCAAATTAAGCAATTAGTTTACGTTTTAGTAGCTTACAATAAGGGGAAGGTAGTTTAAAGAGTTTGTTTACCTTTTGGATTGTAATTGGTGGAATTGGTTGAGAATAGCCAATCAGATGTAAGTGATCTCAAAAGCTGTCTTTTATCATTGACATTTTTTTTTCATTTTATTCATAGAGTCTTAGGAAGTCTAAAAATTAGATAGTGAAACTGTTACACGTTTAAGTTTTTCAAAATAAAATATATTACTGTGCTTAGTGTGTGATTAGATTTGAATCAAATTAAATACAGAAAACAGAGCCTTTGAAGAAAGGGGATATTACAACTGGATTTTCAATAATTACATAGGAATATACTTTTCATGGAAATATCCCTGTGTCTCGTTAAGTTATTTGATATGTTTTATGTCAAATCTAACTCAAAATTAAAATAAGTTTTATTTGCACTCACAGTAGAGGAAAAATATATTTGACGAACAGTATCACTGGCACTACATATTTCATACCAAGGTTGTTCGGGCGCTAATAACGCTAGAGGCAAACATATTTTACGAGATGGAATCATATCATCTTCCATTATCTCAATGTAAATGAATCTGTCGCTCATAGGACAGATAACAGTTCCTGTCGCTAATAGGACTGTCGCTTCTGGGACTAATTCGCTACGAACGCTGATTTCTGTGCAAGCGTAAGAAAAATATCACCTACCATGTGACAAATGCTTGAACAACGAAGGTGATTACATCGAGCACTAGCGTTGATTGCTCCCTATCATCAAGTGTATTGATCTTCCAGCTATGTCTCTCACACAGCTGTGAAAAATTTCTTCATGTGAGGTCGGAAAATGAGTTAAATTAAGGTTCAAGATTTGAGGAAGTCCCCCAACCATTGTAGGTTGAAGAAAAACATTAAAAATTAGTGCTGCCGCCCCTTTCCACACCTACCCCTAACTTCTTATCCCATGCTATTGGGCTGATCTTGGCCTCGGAAATTCCATTACTCATCTCATCTACCCCGGAAACTATGAAATGGATACTAATATGGTTTTCTATTATTATTATTTTTACAAGTTACCCCTTCCCAACCCCACTCCTCAAACGCACGCCGATGAGAGATGAATTTGGGCTTAAACGGCTTTGGGAGTGCAACTATTACTCTCGGCAGCCCCAAAAAGTATGGATTCGACACTAATATCAATCGTTTTTAGTTGATTTTTACATATCTTCCTTTCCCAACCCACACCTGGGTGCTAGAGATGTCTTACCCCGACAATATTTGTTTCGCGATTGTAAGTCATACGTGTACCAAGTTTGGGAAATTGCTCAAGGCGTGCTGGACGCTGGAATATACATACATTATATACGAGGGACGTATATGTTATACATTATAAAATACCCCGATGTCCCTTTAAATCTAAAATGTTCAGAAACACTAAATGCGTGTCCGTTTATTTTTAATAAGTTTGTGTGCTGAGTTTCATGTTACTAACTTAAAGGGTTCATGAGATACCGGTACTAATGTTTTCGCATGAATTATGACCCCAGTTCCGCATTTAGAATACACGTTTTAATCAAAGTAATATGGTAAAAAATGAAGTAGATGATAACTATATGTAAGGAATCATTTCAATCGATTCAGTTGTTTTCCCGTGCTGCGATCACAAACAAGATTCTTTTCATTTTTGTATAATAATAGATTATTGCCCATCTCTGTACGGTCTAACTAAAAATTACTCGTAGTTAAAAATTAAGGTTGCAAGATTTGGTATCTCGGTTGAAGCATTGCGAATTAAAGAAAAGCATATAAAACGACTTAATTAATAATTTATTTTGTATTCTCATTTGTATAACTGGATGTTCAAAGTTACGAATTTTTTACTATATTGTATAACAGTGCCTGAGTTTGATCTTATTTTTTCTTAGTGTTTTAAAAACCATTAATACTCATATAAACATTCAGACAAATGGACTTCTATAAACAGTGCTCATTTTCTTTAATAATAATAATAATAATAATAATAATAATAATAATAATAATAATAATAATAATAATAATAATGATAATAATATAATCTGGAGACGTACTCGTACATACGACGTGTGTTCAAAAAAGGCCTAACTTTTCTGTTCTCGAGTTATTGCTCATGACACAAACCTTCAACCATTATCTCCTTCAAAGTACTACCCTTCATTGCTAGTACACTGTTGTCGTTGTTTCACTAATTTTGGGAACCCCGCTGGAAATCACTTTTTTCGATGGCGTGCTGTACTGTCGTCGTATTTTCCTGAATTCCCACTGAGAATTGAATACGACATCCTTTCGAAGTGGTTTTAAGTTTTGGAAATAGAAAAAAGCCAGCTGGGACCAAGTCTGGATAATAAGGTGCCTGGGTACAACGAAACAGCGATTTTCTGCCAAATAATACCTAAGTTTTCCTTTTTAACTCAGTATTTGATGCAAGGTTCTACACGTATACCAATGTCTTCAGCAACCTCAAAAACAGTTAAACGATAATTTTCATTAAAATCACAGCGCGCACAATCTGAGCATGTTGGTTGTCTGTTAACGCGGAAGGTCGTCCAGTCCTTGGACCTTCGACAACCTAACTTCTGCCCTCTGTAAAACACTTAAACCAATCACCAATCATAGCACTGCGTTCAGCTCATGAAGTTATCCTTCTGTGCCCGTGAAAGTTTTCTCCAGTTTTCCGCAAAATTTCACACAAACAAGCTGTTCTTCCAGTCCTTCATTGTTGCTTTTCCACTAATTCGACGAGCAGGTTATATACGACGTCACTCAAGGTATATAAAATAATTAAAACGTAATAATACACTGCGTAAGGCTATATGATATGTAACAAAACACACAATCACGTGAGTTTCGACACAATAACTGTGTGTTCATCGGACTTCCACTCCTTCTGGCTGTTCGGGAGTTGGTCACCTCTTATATACTCTCCGGAGATCAACTTGGACACGTGTGCAGCTAAAACGTGAGAAGGGGCGGAGCCTAACTAAAAGTTGATACTATGTCACTAGGTACTTGCGGAAGCTGGAGCACGCAACCTGCAGCTGTTGGCCCACTATTTAAAAAATTCGTTTTCTTAACACATCTCGTTTGTAGGCCTATGGTGGGTTATTAAGAGGCCTTATCACTGCGAAATTAAAATACCGCTAATTTTACAGAAATTATGTGATATCTTCAAACAGATAAAAGATAATCGAAAAATGGAACAAGATCTCCCTAGACAGTATTATTTTGCGTGAGATACAGTTATCACGACTCATTTATCTGCTTTCGATTTACAGCTATTTAGAAAATCGGCATTTATTTTCGCGTTTCTAAATAACAGCAAACGAAAAGCTACTAGGTGACTCGTGAGAACGGTACCTCACGCAAAATAACATCGTCTAGGGAGGTCTTGATCCATTTTTCGATTATCTTTTACCTATTTGAATATATCACATAATTACTGCAAAATTAGTAGTATTTTAATTTCGCAGTGATAGAGACTCTTAATGTTTTCATAGTCTGAAAGGTTTTGGTTTGCTTTTAATATGTAAAAAAAAAAAAAAAAAAAAAAAAAACGCCTCCCTGAAAAAGTCATGCTTCCATAGAAAAACGTGCTGGCTACACCTCTCAAGTATGCTATAGGCTTGACACTGAAAAAGGTCGCAAAATTTAAACCAACCAACAATCATATTTGTCCTAGAATTTGTATTCGTGTTATTGTTCGAAGATGACATTGATTCGATTAGAGCTTTTAAAGTCTCTCCTAAGTTCTGAGGCTATGTAATACCAGGCACTACTAAAACTGAAATCTGAGCCGTTACTTCGTTTCCCTCCGAGGTTGATTACGCTAATAAGAGATTGACCTTGGGATCATCGCACAGAAAACAGGCGCGCTAACCACTTGATCATATGGAGGATCATTTGAAGGGTATGTTGACTGAGTGTGAGATTATTCAAATTTTAACAGCAGTGCCTTGCTTTCCTCCTATAGCTTATAGCGTAAGTGGGACATTTAACTAAAGTGGATAATACAATATAATCACAGATTTTATATGCGTTAGTTAAATCACAATTGAGTTTTCTTCAAAAATTAATTAAATTACAGTTTTAGAGCGTGTATATACGTAGTTATAAAGATAATGGAAACGCTCATGTACTGCAACATATACTCTTTCTAAAGTAATAACACTGAACTGTGTACTGTGACTGTCTTCTGAGCGATAGTGCGTAGCATGAGAGCTGGTGTAGTATGGTTTCGTATTCACGGTGCAAATTGGGAGATCTGTCCGATTTTCAGACAGCAAGTCGTGTTTGTACGATTAATGGAAGCAAGTGTATCCAGTTTTCTTTTCGTATGTATGTATGCATGGCGTATCCGATTGCAACATTTTCTAATGATAACAGATTACAGAACTCATAGGAAGATATCCTCACCACAAAAGTGTAATGAAGGAATAAAACGGTGCCTAAGTAAGAGGGATAACCGAAGATTCTAGATGATCCTTTCAAAGAATCGCAGAGCTAATGCGGAAAAACTGACTATAGAGCATCTAGATTCACCTGTTTTTACGATCGCAGTGTGACGAAAGCTCTATAACTTGGACATCCACGCAGTAGCGTAACGCAAAAATGTTGGCCCCCCGCAGGATTATTTTTGGGCCCCCTTCCCATACGCATTAACTTCCCACTATATTATGTCCCTGTATAAAACAATGGTTCATAAATCATAGTTGACATAGTGACAATGAATATAATTAAATTACAATTAAAATTAACGCTCATCGAAAAAAGGAAACGAACTGTTGAATGTTGAAGTTCACTTGAAGCGGTGTAATCTTCTATCATTTTTTCTGCAAATATTTCTATTACATTACTTACGTCCATTGCTCTTGTTCTCTCACATTCAACACTTAAAATACTGAGACTGGTCAACCGTTCTTCAGACATGGAACTGCGTAAATAGTCCTTTATCAGTTTTAATTTTCACAAGGATCTCTCGCCTGCAGAAACACTCATTGGTAAGGTCAGAAATAACAAAAAAAGCTGTTCATACATCGGGAATGCTAGAAGCCGAAGTAATCTATTAATAGGAGATAGGCCTATGCTAGTTCCCGAATTGTTGTTTTCAACTTTATTTCATTCTCTAATGCCAATTTGAAGTTGCAACAATGTAAGTTATAAATGTTCTGAACTGAATGTAGTAATACGGATACGTATTCCTTTTGCTTAAATTTTTGCGACCAAAAAGACATTTTCAGCACATTGTACAGTCGGCAGCAAAATTATTTTTACTTAATCCTCGAGTGCTAAGATGATTTTTTAAGCTGGTATTACTAGAATGAATAAATTTTCGTCCAGAGCATATTTTTCCTTTTCTAAAGTAAATAATATTATTCAGGAAATGGATATTACGTATTCAGCTCACTCTTTTGTTGCTTATAGTTTTTGATATTTTCTTCGCGGTGGGCCTCCAAACTCTGCGGGCTGCCCCGCACTACAGACCCCTCAGTTACGCCAGTGCATCCACTGTGGTTTGCGGCTTTGAAACCTGATCACCGCCACCAACGCGATAGCACAAGAAAGATTATACCGAGAACATAATACAAGACCGCCATGATTAGAACAGAATAATGTGGTCCGAAGAGTCTTCCCCTGTGTTTCCAAAAACAGGCCTGTTTTATTTCCAGCGGACTCCCAAAGAAGTGTGTGTTCCAGACTGCGCGTTGCACTGTGGTAGCGTATTCCGCAAGTTTATGATAGTCAGTCGTTGACTTACGACCAACGTTGGTTACAACTAGTGGTGGGCAACAAAAACCGTTTTTTTGGTTTTCGGTTTTTAGAAAAACCGAAACCGGTTTTTGAAAATTTTCAAAAAAACGGTTTCGCTTTTCTCCAAAAACCGGTTCAGTTTTTCACCGAAACCGGTTCCGATTTTCCCAAAATTTGTTCTATTTCTGACCAGAATAGTGTTTCGTTCTCCGGAAACCGAATCCGTTTCCACAGAAATCCGAATCCGTTTCCGAATCCGTTTTGTTTTCCAAAGATTTTCACCGAAACCAGTTTCGGTAAAAACCGAACCGGTTTTGGAGAAAACCGAAACCGGTTTCGATGAAAACCGAATCGGTTTCTGGAGAAACCGAAATGTCGGTTTGTCTTGTTTCGGTTTTTCTAGAAACCGGTTTCCGGTTTTTATAAAAACCGGTTTTGCCCATCCTTAGTTACAACTGCAGGTAAATAGTAGTAAGCTAGTGTAAAGGATGTCGGAGAAGTCTTCGTACACCTAGGTGTGATTGGTTTAGTTTGACTTGATTTTTCTTTTTGCATCCCGCTCAGCAGAGAAGCTCTATGACACATGGATCTACAGATTAATGTGAAAACTGAACCACATGAGCTCCCACTGGGAGTCAAACCTGGATATCTGGCGCTAAAGGGATGCGTGCGCTAACCATATAGCCGCGAGGGATCTAACATTATATTGACATTGCTCTCTCTGATACTGAAATCGTAAATACAATATTGATTAATCATCAGTAGATGATTTTGGCTGCGATTACGCTGGTTCAGAGTTCGTACAAGGTTTGGTCGTAAGAATTATCACGAATTAAACATATTAATTATTGTCCATAAACGCAGTTACGGTATTTACATCCCATTCTATTTCTATAGCATTATTTCTCTTATTATTATTGTAGGTTCTTGATAATATAACTACCTAAACTAATCGTCACAACCGGCCATAAGTGCGGGTAATCTAAGTCAAAAACTAACTGCATTCCGTTGGTCGTATTAACACTCAAAAGTCAAATTACTGCCAGTAATGATGTCGACATTTCAGGGTCCAAGTACATCTTATGATGCAGATGTTGTTCCCTAACGACGACGACAGTCTTCCAACATGACAGCATGCCAACACATACATCCAGACTAATTCAGTTGTGATTTGAAGAATATCAGGATGACTTTAACACCCTTCCTGTTTCACTTGATCCCCAATATCAACATGTCTCCTCTTTCACTTTAACATTGTTAAACATTTATTGTCAGTTTTTGAGCATTGCGCCCAATCCAGATTTCCTTCTCCAGTATCGCTGATGCAGCTGAGTTGTGGATTGCATGAATAATGGTTTGCAATTCCTCTGAAAATGATTGACGAGTTATACGCCATAATTTCGCGACGGATACAGACTGCACTACGGGCTAAAAGTGATCAAATACCGCATCAATCATGTAAACTGAATTTTATTAAGGTGTTGTCATTATTTTGGTTGGTTAATTCGAAGTTTAACGTTCCTTGGAGTATCGAAGCTATGTAAAACATGGACCTATAGTTTAATGTGTGGTCCAAATCACATTATCTATCACTGGAAAAATCCAGTTTGGGCCAAATATTGTGTACAGCCACAACAGATTGGTCGCTTGACTGGAATTTAGCAAACCTTTTGTGCACCGAGGCTATATATCACGTAGACCTACATTTTAAGGTGGAATCCGAACGTCTGTAATGCATTAAAATATCAATGATCTCCCACTGGGAATTGAGCTGGAATCTCGTGCACCAGAAGCGTGCACACTACAACTAGAGTAGGGGGGAGTGCTGCATTGATTGTTATATGTGACAATTTTTTGCAGTAGATAAATAGCTAGAGCGATTATCTCGACCGAGTTCATTAATGGTGTCAAAACTTGATATTTTTGCATGTAACGGTGATCTTAACGGTGGCTATCCATATCTCGCTTTCTACTATTGAAACAAAGGTTTATAATTCTAGAATGCTAGAAGTTACACATTGCGACGTCAGATGGCAGCAAACATCATGCAATGGTTGACATCTACCGAATAAAATTGAAACTTCTATAAATAGAAATAAATGTACTTTTTTCGTGATCCTGTTTACAGTGTTTAGCAGAGTTTATTGAGTTTGAGGGGGACAATAATTTTTAACAAATGCCTCCGGCCGGCAAAAGTGTTAAATATTCGTTTGTAAGCTACTAAATGTCATAATAGTTTTAGGTATTAACAACAAAGGCGTCCGGGTACACTAGCGGATCCAGAAGAATCATTTGGAGGGGGCGGTTTGCTTCCTGGAAGATGAGCATAGCCTCAAAGTAACCAGAATTTCAATTTGGAAAAATGGGACACTGATGAATCCGGGGCTGGAGGGGGGTGTAAACTTGATTACCAGATTATATTTTATGACCCGAATATATTTTATGACACGAATTTGTAAGTTTTTAAAATGAAATTATATTATTTCTTTAGATTTAAATTAAATACGCACTTCCGTTTCGGAGGCGTGGCGGTATCATAATTCACTTCACACTTAGTCACCGCGATTTATCAGATGCGCTGTATTGGACAGTACTTACACAAAAGAAAGTGCTATATTGACGATGGCATTTATCCTGTCATCTGTTATCTGCCACGAAGCCTGTCCCATTTCTCCTTTGTGTATATAAATATAGCTTCCCTTTGTTTCACTAAAGTGATCGCAAGAAAACATGAAGCTTCACATAAAGCTATCAATTTCATTATCCAATAGAATGAGAGGGTATGTTCCGGTCGTCGATCCGTATCCATGACTTTTTTTTTCAGTGCCTCTCTGAGAGGGACATCATCTTTGATCTCTGGCGCTATGCGAATAACATTTCCTGAGGGCAAGGTGTTGAATTTCCGTTACGTTTCGTTTTTCACCATGATTTCAGTTTGTCAACATTGTTGACATTTTATTAAGTGCATGTTAAGATTGCGGCTATATAAATCGTACCAAAATCATCTGATGTATCAAAGGTGAAGAAAACATTTCTATGATTGGTATAGAACCCAGGATTCACGAGGAGTTGGGGAGTCACTGACTGATAAACTTTGACACCCATGGAATTGTTCATTTCTCAAGAAAAGCTCCCAACTGTACTCAATTGATGTATTTAAAGATGAATGTGTAAGGAATTCAATTTCTGGTACATCCAGGAATTTTCCACTTAAACAAGAGAGAGCAAGAAGACAAATATAGGACATTATTTATTAGAAAAGTATAGACCTCTGTACATAGAGTATTTTGATTTGTTGTTTGGGTTTAACGTTCCACGGTAATGACATGACGGCTAAAGAAGACATGCACTTACTGATTATAGTGGAATTCGAACCACCTTTTTCGTTAAAATGCACCCTTACCGGGAATCAAACCCGGGACCATGAGCACCGTATAGGGTATTTTGTCCGAATACTCCGATTTTGCAGTGGTATAATTAAGTATGTAAAGAAAAAAACGCATTAGACCAGATTAGGAACAGAGGGTTGGAAATTGGCTCTATTAGGTAATTTCTTAAAACTAGCATTTAGAAACATGTATAATTATAGTTATGCTTACAACAACAATAAAAGTATATTATAGTAACCTTCGCTTCGGTGAGATTTCGCTCCCAGACCCCCAATTTGTTCGGAATACGGCTTCGCACAATATAGCAAATGCTTCTACGTGGTACTCTGGCACTATATTTCGCGTTCTCCCTTCTGTCTTTCATATAGAATTGGATTGAACTAAAACGCTGTCACGAAATTCAAACACCTCACAAACATTTTAGTGAACCCTCACCTCTGTTCTAGCCCTTCTATGTTAAGTGGCAAAAAATGCTCAAATCCATATTTCATTATTTTAAATGAATAATCAAACTAGCAACTTTCATATATCTAGCCGTAAGTAATCCCGAGATATAGGCATCTTATAATAATAATAATAATAATAATAAGAAGAAGAAGAAGAAGAAGAAGAAGAATACAAAAACGCTGAAATATGTATTGAATTGTTTTAAGTGAGAAGTCCATATACCAAATTCCATGTTTCTAACCTACAGAGATTCTTAGATATCTTATTATAATAATTGCAATCCCCGTCCCCTTTTCTTTCCACCTCTTTTCCCCATTTTACTAAAGTATTAAAAAATGTTAAAACGCGTGTCAAATTACTTTAAATGAGAAATCCAAATCCAAATTTCAAGTCTCTAACCTTAAGGGATTTGGAGAGATTACCATCTTATTAAAATAATTTCCTCCCCTTTCCCCCTTCCTTTCTTTGAATTTCCCAAAAATCCTTCCTTAGTGGTATCCTAGATCACAAATCCTATCTACTGTCCGAATTTCAAGTTTCTAGCTTAAGTGGTTTGGCCTGTGCGAAGATCAGGAGCAGAACAGCTTGTAAGCTTGTATTATTTCCCAAGAAAAGATGAAATGCCATTAAAAGTCACAATGAATGTTTCCGTGTTGAACCTCAAAAGTCACAGTTCTTTGTTGATGTATTATCTAGCGAGAGTACCTTTGATCTTTGATGCATGAGGTTCTGTGGTTTGATACCCGGTGAGTGAACATCGAACGCACTACAGTGGTTCAGATCCAACTTTAAACTCTGGCTCTCGTTCTGTAAAGCATCACTTTTGATGAACGATGCATATACATATCAATCAATCACCAACCTAAAAGTCTCATCTCTGATTTAGAGAGCTTTACAGTAAGGAGCGCTGAATATTCTATATTTCTCTTTATGCAAGGTAAAGGTAATTGAAGTTTCAGGTTTTGAATTCCATCCCCACATTTTTTTTCTAGGACACAATTTTAAAATATAATTTTTAGTTCATAGAGTGAGCCGTCTTTCCTTATTCCTACAGCTGTTCGTTCAACGTATGAATCATTCTCTCTCGTTTGCGGCTCATGGTAACCGTCCCAAGGAACTAGGGACAGACGTATTCACAATTCAAATATGTTTGTATTAAGTACCATTAAGTATCACACATTTTGATTATACTCTACTAGGGTTGTTACACAGATTGGATCGTCCGGGAAAAGACAATATTTGTATTTCCGAACGGTACATGCTGGAAGTAGAAGACCTTTGGGGGGGCGGTCTCCCCCTCCGCCCCCACGTGGATCCGCCAGTGTCCGGGTATCACAGGTTAATGGCCTCTGGAAACTTTTATCACCTTGTCGGTTTCTGGTTATTTCAGAGTGAAAGTGGGATCTCACATTATAAATTGATATAATTGCTCGTTATCACGATTCCATGTCCGAAGGGCCCATCAAAAGGGTAAAAGTATAATGAAACGAGTCAAAAGGGTCTGGTGGAAACGGCCCAACATGAAAAGGGCCCGTGTCAAAACGGACCCGCATCAAAAATGTCCGGGTCAAAAGGGATCGAGTCAAAATAAAGCTGTCAAGAGGGCTCTGTGTGTAAAAAGAGTATAGGCCAAAATGTTCCCACGGCCAAAAGGATCCCGTTTCAAAGAGACCAAACGTCAGAAGAGACCTGGTCAAAAAGACCCCGCGGCAAAAGAACCTGAGACCAAAGTATCAAAAGCTCATATAAAAAAAATGAACAAACAAAAGGAAAGAAAATATTTCATTTTAACGTCCCACGTTTCTGCCCTTTAGGCTAAGGGAGACGACGATTAAGGCAAGTGAATGATGGAGGAAGAGTGAGAGAAAACGGGACTACCTCGAGAAAACCCACGGACATTGTGCTGTCTTCACAAATTTACTTTGCCGATGATCGAACCGGGAACTCCACTCACTAGAGATAAGCGCTCTACCACTGAGCCAGCGTGTCCCTCAACAAAAGAAAATAAAGAAAAGACAAAATATAGAAAGAAACAAAAGTATTTGTGGACAATACCCATTTTATTTATGTTGAAAATATTAACATGTGGCTTTGTATGTGTCCATGTTCCACTTTTGTTCTTTTATGAATGTTTAAGTTTAGTGCTTTCCGCGCAACTAAACTTATGTTTGAAAGAATAAACCGCATATATCTTTAATATACCTAGGTATTTACTTTTACTCAACGGCGGATCCGAGGGGGGGCTATAGGGGCTATAGCCCCTCCCCTTGACCCTCAGGTATACACTAGATAAAATGGACTTCAATCCTGTTTTACACTGGATAAAGCGGCAAACTATGGTTTAGCCCCTCCCTTGATCATATCCTGGATCCGCCACTTCACTTGCCTTTACAAAAACGGATTCTACTCTGCAAGAAAGAAGTTGAACAGATTCCACCAAAAGATAGTTTGGAGCATGCAGTAGATTTGAAATGATTCGCATTTACCGCAGTTCAGTTTTTCATAAAGTGGGATATGGAATAAATGGCAGAAACTATATTATCTGATAATTCCGATGGGTGAGGGGAACAATTTTTTCATACATTTTCAAATGTCAAAGCGTTTGTTTTATAACATTGTCAGTGCAGAGAGATACCGAAAAAAAAAAAAACTAAAAATTCAGCGTTAGGGGTTGAATCCCAATTTGAAACATATATGTACCAAGTCTAAACTTTCCACAATTTTGACTCCTAAAACCAGAAATATGCCCATATCTTGCAAACGATTCGAGATATCGCAAAAATAATAATTAAAAAATACCCCCTTTATGATACACCCTTTCGAATTTTGTTGTTACATGAATATACCAAGTTCCAAACACGTATGACAATTTGGACTCGGTATGATTTTGCTTAGCTAAAAACTGCTAAAGACGTCGGCATTTAAAACGTTCATTCTATCACGTGATACTCCGTTCCACAGACCCGTATCCAATTGAAGTTTTGTAATCTACTTATGTTTTCTCATACCCATTCCTTTTTCTTCAATCGGATATCCAATCAAAAACCTAATTAAAAATCACTTTCCCGTATTTTCATCTCCGTATGTGAGCATATACATCCATTAATTTCGCTGTCAAATTTTGTTTACCACCCACAATTTTATCACGTAAACCAGATATTATTTTATCCCTTTTCATTTTTTTCAATCAAAAACCTATTTTTTTAATAAAATATTAAACCCATATGCAATTTATTTCATTAATATGACTATCATTCTTCCAAAATATATTACAATCGCCTATCTACTTCGTTATGAACAAAGTCAACAACACATAACCATTAATTTAAATGTCAAACCTTTTCATTTCATCCTATCACAGTGACAATATTATTCAACATACTACAAAAAAACACCTTTCCAGTTAATAATTTTCAATTGATCAGAATGCTTGGGCGAATTACAATATTTTTACCAATCGGAATTTGAACGATAGGTGCGTAACACCCTACTTACAGAAGCAGCAGTTTCGGCGATACATTTAAAACGTTAAAGAAGCCATAATTCTATAATCGTAATTGTATGACAGTAACGTATAATTTTCAAGTAATATTATTATTGCTTGGAATAGTGGCGTGGCAAAGGGATGTTTCGGGATTCATTCCCCCTTCAGCAAGACATTGTGGAAAATAAACATTTACTATAGCCTATTATGATTTTATATAAATTATCCGTGCCCTGAAAGGATATCAGATTGAGTGCTTCAACCCTCCCCCCTTAATAAATATACAAGAAAAGTAAAGAATATATTGATAAACTTGGTTTTTCATTGAATTTACACAAAATCCATAACTTCTGTCGTCTTACGTGATATACGCGAGACAGTTCGCTATGAAACCCTCACACCTAGCTGCATGTAACAAAATCAAGCGCTATCTTTTAAGAGTCTTCATCCCGGCGAAATTAAAATACCGCTAATTTTACAGTAATTATGTGATATCTTCAAATAGATAAAAGATAATTGAAATATGGAACAACAGCGCCCTAGACAATATTATTTTGCGTGAGGTAAAGTTATCACAAGTCACCTAGTGGCTTTCCGTTTTCAGCTGTTTAGAAACGCGAAAATAAATGCCGATTTTCAAAATGGCTCGAAATCGAAAGCAGATAAGTGAGTCGTGATAACGGTTTCTCATGTAAAATAATATTGTCTAGGGCGCTCTTGTTCCACATTTCGATTATCTTTTATCTATTCGAATATATCACATAATTACTGTAAAATTAGCGGTATTTTAATTTCGCCGGGATGAAGACTCTTAACAATTAGGACAGGTATTGTACTACTTTTATGTGCCGACTCAGTTTAGTAATTACCATTGGAGTGATTAACGTTTACCATGTTTCGCCAAACCATACTATTCTCTCAGGTTCCATACTTCCCATCTTCAGAAAACATCGTATAACAATGATATCCTAACTGCCTTCTAAAATATTCTTTCCTTTAAAAAAAAAATCGAAATCCTATCTTTTTAAGTACGGTATTTTGCGCAGAGTTGTCTTTCCATTCGTGAATAAACTATATTTCCGTAACGAACCAAGGAGAGAATTTAAAGTTGAATACTTCTTTTATTGATATTACCTATAAACATGAGGTCGAAATGCATTCTTCGTAAAATCATCTACGCTTGACTTTGGACTTACTCGTGACTTCCTTTCAAAAAAATAGCACCGTGCGTTATGTCATTTCCTGTGACTGGCTATTGTATGTTGAACCACTTGTCTTATTTGTTTGTTGTTCCAGCATTTTCAGTTGTCACATTTATCTTTCTCTTGTAAACAAAGCACACACCAATTATTCATAATCAACAGTTATCAGTAATTCGGAAAGAAAACTTAAAATAGCATATATTAAAACAGTGGCGTAACTAGTTTTACTGCGCCCTGGATCGATCGATTGTCGATTTACTCATATCTGCCCCCTGCTCGACGCATATCAGCTAACAGTATACAAAGTTATTTTTATTAAGAAACCTAAAGTTTTTACTTATCTTTCTCCTAGGTTATTACTACATACTTAATATGTATTATGTTCATAGGAAATTAAAATTAAAATGGTTTACTGTTCTTAATCCGATTTAATAAAAAATAACGTTAATAATAAAATAAAATAATACAATACATACTTTGCCCGCTTCTTTTTTATGTATATGGTTCCTTATAGATGATTTTACCCTGAAAATATTTTTCTCACGCTGAGTTGAGGAGAGCGTGCGAAAAATTATTTTATATGGTTTGTAAAAATATGTAAATTATATTTAATTATGAATGATTACTTTAGTACACAAGTTTATTATTATAATCAGGGTAGTTGAGACGGAAAGAGCGAAAGTTTTTTTTTTCTTTTACTGCTACTTTTATACTTTAAAGGTAGAATGATATGATTGTTTATAATTCTTAATGTAAGTAGGAAGAACAGCGCATAGGCGGAGCTATGGGGGCATTGCCCTCCCAACTTTTTGACAAAAAATAAAAATGCCACCTATAAGATCCTTCAATTCTCATTTGTATTTACCGTGCCCCACAGCAGACAAAAGGTCTGCCCCCCAGGAGACAATTCCTAACTCCGCCCATGAGTACAGGATAGTTTTATAAGTGTCAACTAGGTTTCAAACTGGCCCAACTTTCGTTTTATTCCCAGGTGGAGTTAGAACGCGAGAGGGGGCGCGGCGCGCTAATTGCAGTGACTCATTATGCAAAACTTTCACTAGGCAGCTACTATGGTATCCGGTCAAAACAGCGCATGAACAAAAACAGCGCATGGACAAAAAAACGCATGGACAAAAAAAACGCATGGACAAAAACCGCGTGAACAAAAACTGCGCAAGGACAAAAACCGCGCATGCAAATACCGCGTGGACATAAACCGCGCAAGTACAAAAACCGCGCATGCAAATACCGCGTGGACAAAAACCGCGCATGGACAAAAACAGCGCATGCAAATACTGCGTGAGCGAAAACAGACAACAGCCATGGACAAAAACCATAGATGAACATTTTGCACTAACCTCGCTCGCACTCGAGCTCACTCAGGCTTGCGATCACTTACCTCAATTGGGCTCGCGCTTCCGACCATTTCCCTCGACTGTTCTCGCAATCACTCGCACTCGTGGTCACTTGATCTCGCGCTTACTTCTCTCGACTGGGCTCGTACTCACTGGGGCTTGCATTCACACGATCGAGTTAAGAGAGAAATTAGGTTGAGAACCACTGCCACAGACTTTACAATTTTTATACACATCCTTAGGAAAGAGTAGTCAGGAACAATTACAGCGTAAGTTCCGTAAAATGACAATCCAAATGTCTTTACTGTGTTTCAGGTGGCATAATTGACAGGCACTCTTCCTAGTTAAATCGGTATAAGGACAAAAACAGCATGGACAAAAACCGGGCAAGGACAAAAATAGCACATGCAAATGCCGCGTGAGCGAAAACAACCGATGGAAAAAAACACGGATGAACATTTTGTACTAGGCTCACTCGCTCTCGAGATCACTTCTTTCAACTGGGCTTGCGCTGACTTGGGCTTGGGATCACTTACCTCAATTTGGCACACGCTTACGGCCACTTTCCTCAACTGTTTTCACAATCACTCGTGCTCGCGGTCAATGCGGCTCGCGCTCACCTCTCTTGACAGGGCTCGTACTTACTCGGACTTGCACTCACACGAGCGGGTCAAGATAGGAATTAGGTTGAAACCCACTGCTACAGAGTGTTTACAAATTTTATAGACATCCTTAGCAAGAGGGGTTAGGAACAACTACAGCAGAAAAAGAAAGAATTTTTAATTTATTCATTTAAAGAAAGAATAAAATTTAATATATTGTGTTTATCCAATATATTAAAACATATACTTAAAATACATAAACATATTAAAAAAATAATATACAAAATAGGAATGGAATAAAGTAAAAGAATAAGGAGAAGTAAACTGCTACAGAAATCAACAGGTCAAATTTCCTACTTGTAAGTGTTATTAATTCTCCAAAGGGAACCGGACTTCCTAGATTCCCTTTATTAATAGTTTAGCGTACCCGGCATTCAGAGATGACAGGACTTCGAACTACCAGAAGTCATGTCTATCTTCCGGTGTCGGGCAGATTAAGTCAGTGCACTTATTTCTATATTGCAAAAATGTTTGAATTTCTTGTGTAAAGAATAAAGAAAAGATAGAAAATGGCTCACATAATCAAAAGCTTGTGTGAGAGCCTGATTCTAGTATTTTATTAACTTATTTATTTTCTTACCGCAACATATAAGGTTTATAATTCTTACTTTTAGTTAACAATGGTTTTTTTAAAAAAAAATACTTTTGGATTATTTTAACCACTGTAAAATTAACCTTTTATATACTTTAAAATTACTTTTCTCTTTGATTCGGAGTGGGAGTTCATTATAGATCATCGGAACTCTGTAATATGTTTGATATTGAGTTATAGATTTACTCGTTGTTTTATTTCTAAATTTTTGTTTGTCATATTTCTGGTTATGTACATGTTTTATTCCGTCCCATTTGTTTCTATTCTTTTTAACATATGTTAATACGTTCTGCGAATATAATTTTGAAAGTTGTAACACTGAAAATTGGTCATATAGTCTATCTAGTCTAGGGCTGCCAGTTTTTGTAAACGAAAAACCGGGACATCAATCTCAGGCTATTCATGATGATTCACGAAATCCGTAACAGGACCTTAACTCAGGTCCAAGTGTACAGAAATCTTTGAAAAAATACCAAAGTGCATATGCTGAATTCAAATGGTGATGTTTCTGACATCAGGAGCGTCTCAAGAATTTCTCTATGGGGAACAAGTTCAAAATTTTAAATGGAAGCAGAGATTTATTTTGCCCCAATTGAAACAATCACTGAATTTTGAACAACTTTGAGAGGAAACACTTTGTTGTCTCTTTCCGTTTGAGAGCTACACGAGCTCATTAATACTTCAATGCGAGGATAGTAAATGATTGTTTGAAACTAAAGCGAAGTAAGAAAGTGATCATGAGGAAACAAACGGATATATTTGCGAAAACAGTAGTTTCTCGTGAATACCTCTATTGGGGGCGGCCAACTTAAAAATATCAGATCGAAACAGGAGGTCAATTTTGCTTGCGTTGAAAGAAGCACTAAATATTGGACACTTTCATAAGAATAGTTCGTGATAGTTGGTACCGTATGGATACTACAAAAGCTGAGTTGTTGGGGGGAAATATGATGAGATACATTTACGACGTCACATTGGGGTGAATTTTGTTACTTCATATTGCAAAATATCTTGAGAAACAAGCATCGGACGAAAAAAACTGTACGAAATAAAAAGTTAATATTTTGCAGGGAGAAATTTACCTACGCTAAAATCAACCTCTGCTTCTCCACTTAGGGGCGAAACTGAAAACTGATATGGGAACTCCATCATTTTAATTGCAGATTCGGGTTAAAGGGGAAAATACGTAAATTTATCCGAAACAGTTTTTCGAACTCTGATAGGTGATGGTGTAATCAGTTAAATATAGGTTCACTAAGGTATCTTCAATTAAGTTTGTTAGATAGGAGTTTAGTGTCTTTCTCAGCACCGAGGCTACATAAAATTCATACGGACCATTTAACGTGGAATTCGAAACACTGTAATAGGTTAAAATCAGGGCTGGATTAACCTATTTCCGTATAGATGTGCACGAGACGAGTCGAGACAGGGTTTTCCTGACAAAATTCGAGTCGAGATACGGCTCTTCCAATAGATAAATATTCATTTTTCGAGTCGAGACATCACTTTTGCAGCACATTTTCGAGACGAGACAGCCACAAATCTTGTCTCGTGCGCATCCCTACCTATCTGGAGGCCCGGAGCTAGAAAAATAGGTGGGCCCTGCCGGCTTCACCTAATACATTTCTGTGAAAGTACACTCATGTCCAAAATGATTGTCGCATATCTATAACTGTATATTTGTGGTAAATTTCATAGGAAAAGAATTAAAAATACGAAAATTAGAATGAGTAAAACAAAATGTTGCTAAATGGACAAGAAGGTTTTACTTTCGTTTTATTGTTCTTATTTACTGCTCTTTTGACATGAAATTTGTCACATACATGTGTTTTTCGATTATGCACATAATAACATTCTAAGAAATACCGGGCGAATTCGTTATCAAATTATATTCCTACAACACATTTATAGACATGCGACATAATTTTGGACATGAGTGTACAGTAGGGAAGTTAAGGGAATATGTTGCATATTTTTGGTCATATTTTATGATTATGATTGTATCTTTAAGATTTTTTCAGTATAGTCAGTTGAAATTTTGATCAGAGTGGAAGCCCCTGTCCACCTGTAGGTCCGGGCCTATAGTCCCCTAAGCCCTCCTTAATCCGATCCTGGTTCAAGTGTCAATATTTTCATACCCAGAATCGAATATTTTATATGTAGATATTACCTTATTTGCAAATTGCAAATTTTATTTGAAATAAATTTAATTTATAATTATATAATATGAACACAACAACAGAGGGGGAAAAATGGATTTTTAACAGAGATTGTAATTTAAGTCAAACATAAAACTACCATTTTTGGTATGCAAAAATAGCCGCCCCTCAAAAATGTCTCTGTCTCTCTTTACCCCCTAAGAAATTAAAGTTGGCGTCGTTACTGTTGTAAAATTGTTCCTCAAGAGACAGCAGGCAGGACGAAATAGTTTAAATGCGGTTAAAAAGCAGCGACTGAGAGCAGTAGGTATTTCCATTGTTTACAAAAGTTCCAGCAATGAAGCGGTTCTTCGCTGGCAATTGAAGTATAAAATAACTAGTACTTAAAGCAGGTCACCAGAAAAAATACATTCTTTTTTCTATTGAAAGTAATATTCAAGAAATTATTGCCACAACATATGATCCCTCTTGAATATTTTTAAAAATCCATTTTTCCCCCTCTGGAAGCTCGACAACTTATAGGACGAAATAATGTATGTGAATTTCAAAATCCTGGTTGTTTGTTTAGTAAAATTAATTGGCTACACAAATCTTCCGAAATCCTTTCGTTTTTAGCTGAGACATACTATTTCTTGCACGTGAATTTTTTTTCAATCTGAACAACCAAAACCGGGACAAACAGGCGTCCCGAAAGCCATTTTCGGGACAGTTAATTCTATCATTGAAAACCAGGACTGTCCCGGAAAACCGGGACGTCTGACAACCCTAATCTAGTCTACTGTCAAGTCCTTGTTTTAAACATATCCTTACAATATTATTTTCTTGACCCATCAAAGGTTTTAAATGAGTAGGGTAAGCAGCACCCCAAATTAATATAACATATATAAGTATACTATTTACAAGAGCATAATATACAGTACGTAATATTTTTATGCTTACAATGTATCTTAATTGAACAAATTTATATAATAATATTCATATAGAAGTATCTTAAGTTTGACAACCCAAATGTCTTTACTGTGGCTCAGGTTGCATAATTGACAGGCACTCTTCCCAGTTAAATTGGTATGAGGACAAAAACAGCGCATGGACAAAAACCGCGCAAGCACAAAAACAGCGCATTAACATAAACCGAGCAAGGACAAAAACAGCGCAAGCAAATACCGCGTGAGCGAAAGCAGTCCATGGATAAAAAACATTTTACACTAAGCTCGCTCGAGCTCATTCTTTTCAACTGGGCTCGTACTCACTCAGGCTCGCGATTACTTACCTCAATTCGGATCGCGCTTCTGACCATTTCCCTCGACTGTTCTCGCAATCACTCGCGCTCGCGAATACTTGGCCTTGCGCTCACCTCTCTCGACTGGGTTCACTATTCTTAACTGGACTCGCGCTCACTCGGGCTTTTGCTCATTTGTCTCAACTGAGCTCGCACTCACTCGGGCTCGCGTTCATTTCCATCAACATGGCTCGAGATCTCGATCAGTTCCCTCAACTGGGCTCGCGATCACTTCCCCAAACTGTGCTCGCGCTCACACGAGGTTGCACTCTATTCTCTCCAATGGGCTGGCGCTCACTAAACGTAAATCAGCTCGAATTCACTTGGGCTCGCGCTCAGTGCTGTAAACTGAGCTCGCGCTCACTCAGGCTCACGCTAATTTCCCTCAACTGGGCTCGCGCTCGGGATCACTTCTATCAACTTAGCTCCAGCTCAGTCGGGCTCACTTCCAGAAACTAGGCTCGCGCTCCCCCGGGCTTGCATTCAATTCTACCAAATGGACACGCCCTCAATAATCCAAAGTGACCTCTCGTTCACACGGACTCGCGCTCACTTCTCTTAACTGAGCTAGCGCTCACTGAAGCTCGCGATCACTTCTCACAACTGGGCTCACACTCATTCGGTCTCGCATTCACATCTCTCGACTAGGCTCACGCTCACTCGGACTCGCGCTTACTTATATGATTGAGGCTCGGACTCACTCTAGTTCATGCTTAATTATTCAGCCCGAGCCCGATTGAGCGTGAGTGCCAAGCTTACGAGCGTCGGGCTCGCTAGTTTGGACCAAAGCCCTACAAACCCAGGCCCGAAGACAACCCTGCCCGGTCCAGATGGATCTATAATCTGTGCCCGGCCCGGCCCGAATGTCGAGCGGGACACAAACGGGCAGGACCCTAAACTGGCCGGGCACAAACGAGCAGAGATCTAAACGGGCGGGGCGTAACCTGCCTGAGAACAACTAAGTCTGATAAGTCAAGTCAATCCTTCAATATGCAATGGACAATGAGAAATATGTCGTCATAATATTGCAATCTCTATTGTCCTTCTCGAATAGGAAAATCGTGTGAAAGATTACCCAATGTTTGTTTTCTATATCCCTATTCTGTCTGTCTATTTGTTATCTGTGCTTGCTCTGTATTACGAGTAACAGAGAAGATATGTAAAACTGCTAACAAACTATATGTAATACTAATACTACAACAACTACTGCTAATACTACTATTAGGATTACGAATGCTAGTGCTAATTCCACTATTGCTGTCACTGCTTCTACTATTACTACTACCACTACTGCTACTACCCATTACAATACTAATACGACAGCAAATACCACTACTGCTGTTACTAGTAATACGAAAACAAAACAATGAAAATGAAATCTTTGAGTTTTACGTCCCACAATTATGCCGGCCAGGCTAAAGGAGACGGTGATGATGAGAAATAAATGAAATGGTGGAATGAATAAAATGGGAGGAAACCTGAGAACGCCGAGAAAACCCTTCGCACGGTGTTTGTCCACCAGAAAGTTCACTTGACGAGAGCTGGGATCGAACCAGGGACCCCATGCACCAGAGGTGAACGCTCAACCACTGAGCAACCGTTCCAGGAACACCTAATCGACCCGGCGTCTTGGTGATTTATTTGATCATTATATTTTGTTATATTTGTAGTATCATACTATAAACAATACAGGAACATGTGATAACATTTGGCATTTGCCTTGCTAATTGAACATTAGTACAATTTGCATTGATCTTAAAAGCACGCCAGTTCACGGTTTTGGCATCCGTGGTCTAATGGTAGAGTACCAAATTCTACTTAGTAGGTCAAGTACTTGACTTTATCATATGTTCTTTAGGTTGCTACGGCTCATGTCGTATGGATGATGATGGGATGAGTTGGTGGAATGAAAACAGTGGCAGGAAACGGGACTCCCACGCACACGGTGTTTGTCCACCACAAAGCTCACATATCACGAGCTGGGATTGATCCGACGACCTCTAGCACCAGATGTGAGTGCTTTACCTACTGAGCCACCGTTGTCCCTCGTAGATCAAGCATCGGTTCACATTCAACGCACACCGGCCAAAATAACTAGCATTTCTCTGTTTTTTTCTGTACTTAGAAAGTAAAATCGATACCACCAGACATGTCAACTCTGACACGAGATCGTAGCAGTTGTAGTAGTATTAAGAGTGGTTTGTAGTAGTAGTAGAAGAAGAAGAAGTAATAATAGTAGTAGTATTACAGTACTTTGCAGTCTTGAATAAAGAGTCAGTTTCCTAAACACATTATGATTAACATAGGCTGACAACATTAGTTTCCGCTCCGTCTTTCAGAGTGTTTGGGCCGGGCCGGCCCGGGAATATATGTGCCCGGTTCGGCCCTATAGCATTTCTGTCCGACCCGGAATGTGCCCGGCCCGGTCCAGTTTGATATTTCTTGAAACAATTTGCTATTTCCTGAAACGGCCAGGGCCGGACTTGGTAATCCGCCGGGTCAAAAAAAATATGTAACGTGATTTTGATTTATGTGGCTCCTCACATCGAAATTTTCTAGCATTTCTGATTTTCACCAACGTACATACAAAGAAAAAATGTAAGAACATAAAAATCCGTGGCTTAGTTATAAGCTATCCTTAATACTCGAGAATCTGTTTTACTTCAAACAGAAATTCGGTCCTCATCTAGAATACATTTGTTTTTACTTTGCACGCTTCCCGCCTAAAGGATGGATCTGCAGTGCCTTGTTGCCACGTCAGGGTTGAGTTGAGAGTTACAATACGGTAGGAAACAGCAAAACGCCACTCCTCTGACAAATCACGGTAACACATTTCCTCCGCTTGTGGCAACTAAACATTCCAAATACACATGGCCAGATTAACCCATCTGGAGGCCCGGGGCTAGAAAAAATGTGACCCCTGCTGACGTCGCCTAATAGATACATTTCTGTGAAAGTACAGTAGGAAAGTTAAGGGAATATGTTTCATATTTGTGGTCATATTTTATCTTATGATGATGATTGTATATTGTATAATTCTTGATCTGATGATGATTGTACCTTGATCAGAGTGGAGGCTCGGGACTACAGCACCTCTAAGACCCCATTAATCATACCCTGCAAATACGCACCAAATAGCAATGACTTCATTTGACGGGCTGGATGACAACTAACGTCACCTACACGACAAAAGCAATAAGACGTCTATTGGATTAAAACGTTCACGTGAGTGCTAGCAGGAAATACTTTATAAGCCAATCAAGTGCATTGGCGGGAAGTGTGTCAAACGCACTCTAAACTCCTTCTGCCATTGTCCTACCTTTCAACACCTTTGCGTATTATGGCAATGCGCTGTTTTATTCCACCCGGTATTTGCATGTGCGGTTTTTGTCCTTGCGCGGTGATTGTTCACTTGGTATTTGCTTGCGCGGTTTTTGTCCTTGCCCTGGTTTTTGTCCATGCGCGGTTTTTGTCCACGTGGTATTTGCATGTGCGGTTTTTGTCCACGTGGTATTTGCATGCGCGGTTTTTGTTCTTGCGCGGTTTTTATTCACGCGGTATTTGTGTGCTTTGTTTTTGTCCATCGCTGTTATTGTTTGCGCGGTATTGACCTAGAACCCTAGTTATATAGACAAACATTGCAGTGACGATTGTTCGAGTATCGCCCAGTGGGATCTAGAAATGGAGCGCGGGGCTCGCGCGCCACTCCATGTGAAGTAAAATATATAAGTCCAGTGGTCAAAGTGAGACGGTATGCGGTGGTATGCCATACCGCATCTGATTTTTCACTGGCGAAGACAAGCCGTCTCCGGTTTCTGAATGATTAAAAAACATACCGTCAGTGGAAAGTAGATGCAAGGTACCTTTAATAAATCCATTTTTATACACACTAATTTATGAATAGCTTTTCAAAAAAAAAAAAAAAAAATCTGATGTAGAAATAATTTCTAAGTTGACAACACCAATATTTTTGTTATTTTTTTCCCCTGCTTTCTTTTGTTTTTAAAATAATATGTCTTCAAAGAAGTTCACATAGCTTATATTTTGATGTGCCATATTGAATTGTTTCTTTGTTGTGTATATGTGTGTGTCTTCTTGCCTTAATGCATAATGCCGTGTTTTGAACATAGGCGGATTTAGTGGTTGTATACTGTGGGGGTCTACTTTCCGGGTGTTTCTAATATCTCACAGTCGAGTAGGGGACCGAGTTTTCCTGCAGGAAATTGTTAATATTCTCATTTGTTTTTGAGCATTTTCGTATATAATTCCCTATAATACGACATAACAGGAGATTTTCTTTTCCAGAAAGTTGTTGGAGGGATCAAAGTCTCTGCATACTCCCCTCCCCCCTCCCCTGCGTTACTACAAAGAAGCTCTCCAATGGTTTACAGTCATTATGTAAATAGAAATACAATCTTTTAGGCAACATACCCTCACTGCGTTTCAACATCCAGATAGGCGTTATGTCGAGTCAAAATCGTAATGAAGCATACCGCCTCTGCTTTTTTCCCACTTCGAACACTGAATAATTCCCTAATGAAGCGCTTGTTCAAAGGCTGTGAGGAATGAAAAATTTCTAAGATTTCTCTCAAAAGGAAGATTCTGATACGTTGTCCACACTATGCAGATAATGTATGCATTTCCAGTTCATGGCAATCCTGGATCCTCTCGTGTTGAACAAGATAGCTTTCCTCAATCCTGCCTCCAGAAGGGCTGAGACAAATACGTATTTTGAAGCACTGCAGTCCACATTTTTAGTTAGCGAACCAAATATCGAAAAATGTCTCAAGATTATTTTTCAGACCTGCGCCCCCCTCAAAGATTCCTGGATCCACCCTTGATACCGGGTGTTGCTAATTAACTGCTAATAGTCATAGCGTACCTTTTAAAATGTTTTCAAATGTTCTTTGCATAAGGGACAGTTTTCTTATTCTTTATCTTTTTCGCCCTTGCACCCTGGAGCAACTGCTCCACTCGCTCCGTTGTACTTACACCACTGTATTAAAATAACTATTAAACGGACTCTACAGAAACAACTATTGGCAGAAGATTCAACCCTCAGCTACTGGCAACAGCACGATCAGTGACGGTTGCCTAGAAACAGCGTGAAAGAACAGTGCAGTGATTGGTGAACTACTCGTCTTTCGTTTCGTTTACAACACGTGTAGGTATCTGGAAGAGACCAACTTTCGTTAACTGTACTGTAGACTCGCTAATCCGGCCATCCGGATTAGCACAAGTGCAGGATTGAGAGTGAAATTTAATTTAGCGCATACAGTACTATCATGGGCGCCCGAAGGGGAGGGCAGGGTCGGGCCCGCCCCCCCCCCTGCTCACGAAAATATATTATTTTTTTTAAGATTTTCTTAATACAAATAAAAAATACCAAACGTAATATAGCATCCAGGGATTTGAGCCCCCTCTAGAAAATGTTCTTCGGGCGCCCATGAGTACTATAGGAGTTACATACATTATCATAGGAAAAAAAAAGGTAAACTTAGTCCATGAGTTTGTACCTAAGGCCTTTAGAAGCTATGGTACTGAGCCGTAAGGGAAGCCACAATACTACTGTATGTATTTTGCCGTAGTTACAATATAAATAAATACAATCGTTACGCCACATGTTGCGACGTCAGAGGCTAGATTACTGAGAATCCGAACAACCCTTAAATTGATGTAGGTGTGTACAAAAAATCTGAAATTTTGTCGGTGTGCTCTGTGGGTGTCGAAAATAATTTGTGTGAAGTTTAATCGTTCAATAATGTTTGGAAATATGAGTTGCCCATACTTATTCTGGTACATCCATCGAGATTTTTCTTCAATTAACAAATCTACAACTATTTTTTTTTAATTGCAGTTGTCAGGGGCGCCTGAAGAAAATTTTGTTGGGGCCCATCTCCATGGTTGCTGTATTACGTCTGGTATATCTGGTATTTAATATACGTGGTTTGCTATATTACGTATACATTTTCGTGAGCCACGAGGCGAACCCCACCCTGCTCCCCTTCGGGCGCCCATGGTAGTTGTTCCTTCACTGCTTCACTTGGCAGCCAAACATTTCAAGAGGGAAGGAGTTACAAATACTATGTACAGCAGATCACGAAATTCTAGGCTTATTGATTATTCAAAGACAAAGGGATGCGAGCAATCCTGTGCTACTCCTTTTCCAGTCTCACACAGATATAACTTCCCTGGGGATGGGGTCTGTCGTCCCGTTATCTGGATGGCACGCTTATTGTGCTCTTCCTGAATCAATGCTTTGTTGATTTGACATCCACTTTGCATGTTACTTGCTCTGCGTTGAAGTAGTCTGACAAAAGGTTGTTCGTGACTGTATATTAAGTGAATTCAGAAAATTAAATTTGAATAATAACGATTCAAAGCAATCACCGTAACTTCATGGCCACAAAGATTTTCTTGCTAATATGAAGAGGAGCTAGTAGTAGGTTTAAATTTTAAAAATGTAATTTTTAAAGTAACAAAAAGTATGTAAAATATATAATAAACATATATAATACATCAAGTGGCATTTTCATAAAATGTACAAGTTTACAAGTGCTTTAAGAACTATGCAAATATAAAAGATCTATCATATCAGCAAAGCGTGCTACTCTTTGTAATTTATTATGTGCAGTTCGAAATTCATAATACATACTTTTTTATGTTCAAGCGAAGATAGGAGAAAAAAAAGTATGGTAATAGTGGAAAAATCGAATTCGAGATTTCATCGAATTTACACATTTCATGGTCCCTAGATATCGAAAAAAAGCTGATTTTTCGACGTCTCTCCGTCTGTTCGTTCTGATGTACACTCACGTAGAGACCACACCGTTCAACGTATCTGAATCAAATTATAAAGTTTAGGCTTTTATAGAATTCCCCAAAGGATTTTTCTGAATTTTCTTCCTACTTCCAAAATTAGGATAGCTTACTGAAGGATTAAAATAATACAATTTTCTCAAAAACGGCTCTAACAAGTTTGTTTACATTTTCATAAATCAATATTTCATTAACAACCCTATACTGTGCTATTAGTCATTTCTCTGTGAAAAACCCAAAAGGGGTAATTTACTCTTAAGGGTGAGGTTTTCTTCGGACGATCTTCTCAGAAACGATCCAGGCAATTTTGTTCACTATTTAAATAGTAAATGTTTCGTTAACAAATCTACAATGTGGTCTAAAAAGGCACAAGGGGTAGTCTGCTCGTGGGGTGTGTTTTTCGATAAAAAAAAGTACAGAATCGTCTATAATAATTTTGTATATATTTCATAAATAAATGTCTCCGTAATAACCACAGAATATGATTCAACTTAAGAAGTGAGAACAACATAGTTTAGTGCGGTTGCCCGTATATTTTAACACCAACACTACAAATTTTTATTTATTTGTAATACAATAATCCAAAGATCAGGGCTGTAATAGAGCGCATGCCCATTTAAAATTTGTACACTCCAGTGTATACTGACCTTAAATAATCATAACAAGGTCGTATGTGAGATGGGCACAGGCTATATTTTTGAAAACGGTCTAACTTATACCAACTAAAAATTCTATCATTACATCATTGCCGACGATCTTTACTAGATTTCTTCCTTCTTTTAAGGTGAGCTGTTGTCTAAAATCAATGATGTTTTAGCGGGTATAAGTGAGAGAATTTTGGAGAGCTCCTTTCTTCGTATATATCCTCGTGTACAACCTTCGTATACAGGACACGTGCAAAATTCTATGTAATAAAGTATAAGGCAGTATTTTTTTTTTTCGAAACATAGTCTGTAGCAGGCAAATTGATTAGACAAAATATTGCAGATATTGGTTGGTTGTTCGAGGGTATCTTACACCACTTTCTTCCTCAAAGTTTGATTTCCTCCCTGGTTTTCCATTATTTGAAAGAGTGTATAAGATTATAATGAACCTATTGTAACAGTGTTTCAAGAATTGAGCCTTGTTTGATCTGTAGACGAGAGCTTGAGGAATCGAACTCTTCTATGAAATGCGATTGACGCTCTAATGAGAAGACTTTTACCGCTATATTTTTAACTATTATTTGAAAAGAATGGTTTTATTGTACAATTATTTAATTCTTACTTCGGTTGAACATTTTGAATGAAAAACCTGGTAGTTTTGGGTGTAATTTGTGAGCATTGCTTTTTTCAGAATAAGAACAATATTGTAATTTAGCATTTTTGTCATTTTGCTAGGGAAGTTTGTCTTATTAATGTTTTAATCAACCTAATTTTGCATGAAAAATGGATGTACTTGTATTTATGGTCTATTCATGGGTGTATCTGGCGGGGGACGAGGAGGACGCGTCCCCCTAATATTTTGAAGTACAAAATATTCAATATTTTATTCTAATTTAATTTATTTACTAACGACAGAATATCATATAAATAATAATAATTATATTTATTTGGAATCAGGCTGTGAAACGATTGTAATCGAGTTCTTGATATACCTTAGGGCAGCGTTTCCCAACCGGTGTGCCGTGAATGGGCCGCAGGTGTGCCGCGAGGAATCGAAACAAAATTATTAATTTTATAGCAACCAAATTGCAAAACGTAGGGAAAATGTATATTCGTGTTTCACATTACTATGAACATCTAATATGAATCTACAATTTTAAATTTCATACCAAGTTGCTGTTCTGTACATTTCTAATGTTAAAAGAAGTATCTGTTATCATTGTTATTGTTGCATTATTGCTTCTTTAATGTTTCAGACTATTTCGTAACTTGAAAATTTAAAATATCGTTCAATCCTCTCGACAAATTACCTACATTTGTGTTTTAAAAGTAAAAGATTCATTTGTTCTTTCGTTATTTAGTGATCTTCCTTCGTAGTAAAAGGTTGGATACAGTTTTTAAAAAGAAAGCTTATTTTTAAAAACCTGAGTTCAATAGTCCATTGCAATTGTTTTCTATTTTAAAATTAGAATGAAAAATAAGCATAATGAATTACCACGGGGAAAAAACACTGATAGAGCATTCTTCTCTGTGAGAAGGAGATCAATAATCACAGAAAAATACCACTGTGTTTTATATTTACAGATAATAATATCTGTAAGTGTGCCACGAGAATCCAAGCAACACCCGTAGTGTGCCATAAGTTGAAAAAGGTTGGGAAACGCTGCCTTAGGGAGTCCGTGAAGGTAAGCAGAAAGGTAACAAGTGGAATCGGAGTTAAACAGGTTGGGCTAGGTAGTACCATTTAAGTCACTTTCTTTGATGTCCCCCCACCCCACCCCCAAATCTTACATGCCAGAGATGCCAGTGGGTCTATTGCATGTTAAATTGCGATGAAATTTGGTTACCACTTTACAGCATGATAGATTCTAAATACTGTTTGGTTAGCATCATACATTCAATATTAACACTAAAGCCCTTCTCACATGAAACTGAACTGAGGCCTCAAACCAGATTGCAACTCGACAGTGTTGCTTAACTAAAAAATTCCATGCAATTTCTTTCATTCTGAGATGATGTTGGGTCTCAGACGATCCTTAAAACTAGGTAGGTTTTACCAGCAGAGCCCCTTCTAGCTGCTGTATTAAACAGACGTAGAACATTTGAGGAATGTGTTACGTACAGGGCAATCAACTGTCCTAATCATAAATATTATTGTTTTTCTATTTCACAACATAAGTTCATCCGAAGAGGATAAAATAAAAAAAAAGAGAGAAAATAGGAGCTGCTGGGCCAGGGAATGGATTCTTTGCTGCAATAATGCACACGAAAGCGCCGTATTTTCAATGGTGAATAATGAACTACTTGCAGAAGATCTTCGTTCCTATAAAAAATCTACAGAATGGACTATTCAGAATTCCATGAGCTATTGAAATTTGTAACTCCGAAACTTCGGAAGCAAGATACGAACATGAGGGAGTCTGTATCAGCTGAAAAAAGTTTATAGATCCTTGCATCAACCAGATTGTAGAACTGAAAATCAAATGACTTGACCAAATATGTAAATTAAGACAGTTTTCACACGTGGAAAGCTAAAATAGAGGAGGAAGAGCAATTTCCTAGTATGGGTACAGAGGGTACCCGCTCAGCTAGCTACCCACAAAAATACTCCATAAAGTGAATTTATATCACGACGGGAGCCCCTCCTATGCACTACACCCGGACTTCTTGTATTGTGCCAACATTCTAGAACTGTTCCCTAAAGTTGCACGAAGGCAACACAACACTAATGACAATTAGCTCTCATTGCTTCTGCTTTTCGTGCCGTTTTACTTTTGGCGCACCACATTTTGGAAGATTTACAGGTAAAATTCAATACTTTGCGTAAAAGACATATCTATAAAGAACAAATTTCTGCAAGCGATAGAATTAAATACAAAATAATACGTGTGTATTTTATGTTTGCAAGTGTACGATTACTAGTGTAAAAACATTGCAAGTACTTTACGACGGGCAAAATAAGTGAGTGCATATGAAAAATGACTGTATTAGAAATTATTTTCCAGCTGCAGTGAATTTCTGCACAGTGTACAGAAGTTGTATTTTGTTTACAAGTAGAACACTACTAGTATGAAATCATGACAAATGCTATTGAAACTTGTATCACTGGCAAAAACCACTCGTTTTCACTACCCTCGCTTATGCGTATAACCAACTTCGCTGACGCGCCTGTTTCCTTCAGACGCACGCCCTCGCTAACGTTTGGGCATCCAGCTTCGTCCTGCCATGATTTGGTTAGATAGAATTCGTGCTTTTTAGTGGTCACCTAGCGAAGTTTTTTTAAATTGTTTTTTGCACTGTAGTTTTTATGCATACATCCGGACGCTGTATTTACATTCACATCGTTAAAGAATTGTAATTTTTCAGTAATTGCTTATGATGCCCTCCCTTGAATTTTAACTATGCCATGTGAGATAGTTTCGTCGCCCAGCGCAAATTACTTAGGAAACAATAAGAAAGAAATTAGTGAAGGAATTTTACTTTTGAACACTTATTTGGAGTGGTGCGTCAAAAGTAAACCTTTAACATATTACATTATCTGGTATACAAGTTGCACAATATACTTAAATTACATATTTTTATTGTTTCAAAAGAAAATGAAATCTTTAAGTTTTACGTCCCACGGTTATGCCGGTTAGGCTAAAGGAGACGGTGATGATGAGAGATGTGAAAATGATGAAATGAAGAAAGTGGGAGGAAACGAAAGAACCCCGATAAAACCCACGATCACGGTGTTTGTCCACCACAAAGTCCATACGGCGCAAGCTGGGATCGAACCAGGGACCCCAAGCACCGGAGGTGAACTCTCTACCACTGAGCCACCGTGCCCCCTGTTTCAAAAGATGTAATTACATTTGCTCACTCCTGTAGTGTTCGGGACGACACATTTTACTTCACTGTATACCTTCTGAAGGCCTCTATTTTTGCATTTAAAAAAAATAATATAAATCGTACTTCACGTTATATAAAAAATCATATTTTTCGTATGACTATAAATACCGTTAATGCTTCTTTTATTCAAGCATCATTGTTTTAAAATGACAGCGAGAAATAATGTTAAATGTCGTCAGGTGCTACTCTTTTCTGATTGGTAGTTGTATGCAAGTGCTAGAAACTGCTTCTATTTCTTCCAAGTCAGGATCCAAATAAGGACAGGAGAAAATTTCAACCTGAAGTAAGGACAAGTTACTTCTCACACAATCGTCAAGTAACGTCGTGAGCTTTGGATCGTAATCGCAGCCTTACTTCAGTCCTGTCTGAGACAGGCTTAATATTTCTTTTTAAAATTGAAAGAAAGAAAAAGAAGAATAGAATCAGTGGAAACAATCTGTTTCTCTGCCAAATTCATTTACCGAAGTTGAGCTAATAAACTAAAAAATCTTTCACAGCACATATTCATTTTGTAATCATGCTTTATGTATCATTAACTGTAATGAAAATGAGTAAAATACATCGTTTCTTTTGTTACATCTCCAAATTATGTCACTGTCAAAAACTACAGGAGTTAAAAACTTCATTTCCATAAGTATCTATAATATTTGTTTTCCATTTCCGGCTAAGTTTTTCCGTCAGATATACGTGACATGACGAAAACCAAGCTTCTGTGCAGTTTTCTGATACATATTAATGAAGCTAATAAAATGTTTGTTTCTATTGTTTATGGTACAAAAAGAGCTGACGCTCTGTCAGATAAGTAAATGTACATGACATTCCAGCCTTCTAACCGTTGAGAATACGAGAATTAAATCAATCAAAAGTATAGTGAAGGGTAAGGAGAAAAGCGTAATCTGAATAAGACAATGAAGGAGGGTACAAACTGTGAATAGTGCATGGTGTGAAAAAAGGGGGGAAACCGAAAGAGAAATCCTGAAACAACAGGTAAACGAAAGAAAAAGGAATAAAATTATCGAAGTGGGAACATAAAATACAAATGCGAACAAATATGTCAACAACCACTTACTAACCAGCGATCTTGGTGTAGTGGTTAAGACGCTGGATTATAAATCCAAAAAACGTCAGTTCGAATCCACTCCAGGGAGTATTTTAAAAAATATTTGTTAATAGTGCATACAACACATGAGATTTGGTAAAACAGAGCATATTACCCGTTTTATATATTAAGTGAAAACGAGGTAAAAATTCCAGTGACATTTATCAGAGAAGTGAAACAATGAAAACGAGGAAGCAGGTATATTTAATCAGGGGTATGTACCAAAGAGCGGTGATCGGTAAAACGAAATTTTCCCGAATTTCGCATATGTGAGTCTCTCCAATAGGCAAATTTCTTTATAAATGTGCCTATTGCAAAGACCATCATGCCAGAAATGCCGCAAAATGTCTATGAACTTTTGCCGATCATCACCTTCTGAGACGAAAACCACCCTCAGTTCTAAAGTTTCCCTCTCTCCAGCTCTTTGTACATATGCATACAGAGGGAGAGTGAGAAATGCTCCCGGAACTGAGAATGACTTGCGTCCCTTCAAATCCACGAGATGACAAACGAACGCTTACATAATAAGAAAGCTTAATACTAACAGCTGTAAAACATCAAACTGGTTATTGCAAGCATTATACTAAACTATTCCTTCACCTAAGGTTCAAAGATCCAAACCACATACCACTCATATCCCGAATGCCAAAACATTGTGATTCACACAACTCCCTCTCTCCGCAAAAGTGTCCTGTGCAAACAATCAGAAGTTTTGGGATGAGGGACCATACTTAGACCACCATATTAAGCTATATAAATACACTCTAACAGACTCTTATTCAGTTATTTCTTCCTGCAATTAGTTTTATTCATACAGTTTGTAACAGTCTGTTTATACACGTTGAGTTCTTACTGAAATAGAACTTTATTCCAACTAAAAAACAATACAGGATGCGCCAAGTGGTAATTTAATCTAAAAAAACCCAGGACAGTGAAAATATACAGAAATTTCTTTCTTAGTAAAAATTAAACGAGAAAAACAAAAAATGCATTTTCTGGTCATCTATGAAGATTTATCTGTGCTGAACACCAGTCTCGATTTCGTTTATTGTGATTATCTGTTTGTAGCCATTATTTTATACGAAAAAATGATACTACGTGAGGGAATTGAACTGATATTTTCTATTTGGAAGTATAGCATGATACCACTACTCCGGCGATTTCTCTACCCAAACTTTGTTTAACAAATGGTGTAGTGTTTCTTTCTAAGAACAATAACACGAAAAGTGTATACTGCAGATCAATAAAGTGTTTCGAATGTCCTAGTAATTCCCTTGCCCTTTCGAAATCAACAATCGTAAATCGTCTCTATCATGATACAGGTTTTTCCTTCCACCTTCTTAAGGATTGTTCATTTAGTATGAGAAGTCATTCTTCGATTCTTCACAATTGCTTTGTGAAAATATTTTTGACTTTGAAAGGATTTGAACTTATGTTGATTAACTGTATTACTCACAAGTCCAGCACGTTACCTCTATACTAGCTTATCACGTAAAATTATAAGCCAAATATTGCTAAGTTCAGCCCTGATGGTTAGAACGAACCGGTAATGTTCTTCCTGTAATGATATTTGCACCAAAGTGCTTGTCGAAATGCATTTATTCGATAACCTGGAGACAATTTAGAGCTACTATAAAACTAAAGAACATACAATACAAGAAAATTACAGAAATGATAATGTATTATACAGTAATTTTGCCGTGAAAATTCAAAAGTACACTAATAATAATAATAATATAATAATAATAATAATAATAATAATAATAATAATAATAATAATAATAAAAGTAATAACAACAATAATAATAAATATTCACCTTCAATGTATAATTGTCACTTCAACGAACATCTTCGTCGTCTTGCTGCGAGTGAACTTTTGTTCGAGTCCGTTGAGGACTATTGAAGACACTGGTCCTTAACATAGTTTAGCCACAATTGTAAGTCTCGTCAGTAGGAGCTCAGCTGTTCGTTTTTGTCTTTCGTAGTATTTATAATTAATATTTAATACTGGTAGTACTTTTTGTCTTTGGGTATTGTTTTTATGCTTCCCTTCATTTCAAAAGAGAAGAATATCCGAACAAATAGCACCATAATTCATCTTAGTTTGAATGCTAACGCCATTTGTAATTAGTAAAGAACAAAAATTGAACCCATACTCATGGTTATGGTCATTAAAAATACTTATATCACACGCCATAAACCTCTCGATTACGATTTCCGCATTAAATAAAATATAATTTATTCAGTTTCTATAGTGCTCCCATTATAGCAAGTTTATAAGGATGTTTTTTTTTCCTTATTACAAAGACGTTGAAACTGTGGAAATAATTTTGACACTAGGCAGTCACTGATCACAATCCGAGTGAACAGAGTGTGTATTCTTCACCATATTCACATTGGCATCTCTTCATTCGTCTTTCTCTCTTCAGGTCTTTCTTGACATTTCTTATCTTTGTTTCTCTTTCTTCTCTCTCTATTCAACTTTATCTCTTACAGATTACTTCTCTCTTTTACGTACATTCATCCTTTTTGCTCCTGTACTGTGCCAGACCAATTGCAAAGCGTATTGACCAGGCCTAACCTAAACATAAGCATCCCGCTCCACATTTTCAATTCCTTAAAATAAGGAAAGACAAACATCCGTATTAAGTTGCTATAATGGGAGCAGTATAGAAATTGAATAAATTACATATTCAACATATAAATAGTAGTCGAGAGGTTTAGGCTTGTGGTTATAGCATTTTTAATGACCATGAGTATGAGTTCGAACGCCACTATTTCCTTTTTTCTTTACTTTTTACAGCTACGTCGGAACGTTCAATGTTTGTTCTTTACTAATTGCAAATGGCGTTTACATTCAAAATAAGGTAATTTTATGGCATTTGTTCGGAAATTCTTCTCTTTCAAAATAAAGAGAAGAACAAAAACAATACACAAAGATACAAAGTATTACCAATACTAAACATTATCAATTATAGTTGCTACGAAAGACTAAAACAAACAGCTGAGCTCCTAACGACCGGACTTACAATGTGGCCAAACTATTAAGAACCACTCTCTTCAATAGTCCTCAACAGACTCGAACCAACGTCCAATCACACCAAGACATCAAGATGTTCGTTGAAGTGACAACTATACAGTGAAGTAGAATATGTATTATTATTATTATTACTATTATTATTATTACTATTATTATTATTATTATTATTATTATTATTATTATTATTATTATTATTATTATTATTATTATTATTATTATTATTATTATTAGGGCCCGGATCTTGTTGACAAGTCAACTTTTTTCTGTTACGCATACGACAAGGTAAGTTCAAATAAAAACGTTATCAATCAACTCTAGGTTCTAAAAATATAGTTTTTTAGGGTCAACTTTTGGTCACTTTTTGATGTTTTGAAATTTCAGGTCATTTTTTAATATTTTAAGGTAACTTTTAGGTCACTTATGGTCTTTTTATTCTTTTTTTTTCTACATAAGGGAATCTTTAAATGAAGGTTTACGGATGTGGAAAAGACGAAGTTGAATAATCTCTTTTCTTACTTCCTGACTATTGGAGTGGAAAAACTGCATTCTTAACAAGCTAATGAAAACTAAACTGTAGCTGGTTAACGAAAGGTGGGGGTTGGTAGGTGGCCAAACAGATAGTTTTGGGTTATTGACTACAAAGAATGTGATCACGTGAATAACTAAAAATGGATTAGAAGGCGTACAAGGGTTTTAAACAGGTTTTTATCTATTATTTTCATGTAGTCTAAACTTGCTAAGTTTTATTGTTTAAGAGTGCTTCCTAGTTTCAACTCGGGAGTGAATTGACGCTTTCAATACTTTACAATGCCGTACAATGGACTGATCAATAGAAATAAATGATCAATGGACTGCAACTAACTGAAACAAAACTTTTTAAATATGAGTGAGAAATGTTAATTAAAAATCCAATGGATATTTCAAAATGTCAATGTTTAACGAAATAAAAGTTTGAGACGTAAGTTTTAAGGTCATTTTTTGTGATTTTTAGGGTCATTTTACAGGAATTTTAGTGTCATTTTATAGGTCACTTTTTAAAAATTTTTAGGTCAACAAGATCCGGGCCCTGATTATTATTATTATTATTATTATTATTATTATTATTATTATTATTATTATCGTGCTATAGAATTTTCACGGCGAAATTATAGCACGTTATCATTTCTGTAATTTTCCTGCATCGTATGTTATTGTAGTATATATAAATTGTCTCCAGGTCATCGAATAAATGAATTTCGGCATGCACTTTGCTGTAAACGTCATTAAAAGAACATCACTGGTTCGTTCTAACCATCAGGGCTGAACTTAGCAATATTTGGCTTATAATTTTACGTGATAAGCTAATATAGAGGTAACGTGTTGGACTTGTGAGTAATACAGTTAATCAACATAGGTTCAAATCCTTTTCAAATCAGATATTTTTACAAAGCAATTGTGAAGAAGCGAAGAGCGGCTTCTCATACTAAACGAGTAATCCTTAAGAAGGTGGAAGGAAAAACCTGTATCATGATAGAGACGTTTTACGATTGTTGATTTCGAAAGGGCAAGGGAAATACGAGGATATTTGAAAACCTTTATTGATCTGCAGTATACACTTTTCGTGTTATTGTTCTCAGAGAGAAACTACACCATTTGTTAAACGAAGTTTGGGTAGAGAAATCACTGTAGTAGTGGTATCATGCTATATTCCCAAATACAAAATACTTCGATTCAACGTCACATAGTACCATTTTTTTCGTATAAAATAATGGCTACAAACAGATAATCACAATAAACGAAATCGAGACTGGTGTTCGGCACAGATAAATCTTCGGCGATGACCAGAAAATGCGTTTTTGTTTTTCTCATTTAATTTATATTAAGAAAGAAATTTCTATATATTTTTCACTGTCCTGGGTTTCTTTGGGTTATCTTGCCACTTGGCGCACCGTGTGTTGTTCTTTAGTGGGAATAAAGTTCTATTTCAGTAAGAACTCAACGTGTATAAACAAGATTGTTACATATTGTATGAATAAAACTAGTTGTAGGAAGAAATAACTGAATAAGAGTCTGTTAGAGTGTATTTATATAGCTTAATATGGTGGTCTAAGTATGGTCCCTCATCCCAAAACTTCTGATTGTTTGCACAGGATACTTTTGGGGAGAGGGGGAGTTGTGTGAATCACAATGTTTTGGCATTCGGGATATGAGTGGTATGTGGTTCGGATCTTTGAACCTTAGGTGAAGGAATACTTAGTGTAATGCTTGCAATAACCAGTTTGATGTTTTACAGCTGTTAGTATTAAGCTTTCTTATTATGTAAGCGTTCGTTTGTCATCTCGTGGATTTGAAGGGACGCAACTCATTCTCAGTTCCGGGAGCATATCTCTTTCTTTTTCTCTCTCTCTCTCTCTCTCTCTCTCTCTCTCTCTCTCTCTCTCTCTCTATATATATATATATATATATATATATATATATATATATATATATATATATATATATATATATATATATGTATGTATACAGAGAGAGAGAGAGAGAGAGAGAGAGAGAGAAACTTTAGAACTGAGGGTGGTTTTCGTCTCAGACGGAGATGATCGGTAAAAGTTCATAGACATTTTGCGGCATTTCTGGCATGATGGTCTTTGCAATAGGCACATTTATAAAGAAATTTCCTATTGGAGAGACTCACATATGCGAAATTCAGGAAAATTTCGTTTTACCGATCACGGCCCTTTGGTACATACCCCTGATTAGATATACCTGCTTCCTCGTTTTCATTGTTTCACTTCTCTGATAAATGTCACTGGTATTTTTACCTCGTTTTCACTTAATATATAAAACGGGTAATATGCTCTGTTTTACCAAATCTCATGTGTTGTATGCACTATTAACAAATATTTTTAAAAAATACTCCCTGGGAGTGAATTCGAACTGACGTCTTTTGGATTTATAATCCAGCGCCTTAACCACTACACCAATATCTCTAGTTAGTAAGTGGTTGTTGACATGTTTGTTCGCATTTGTATTTTATGTTCCAACTTCGACAATTTTTACTCTTTTGTTCTTCGTTTACCTGTTGTTTCTGGATTTCTCTTTCGGTGTCGTCCTTTTTTAACACCATGCACTATTCCTATTCACAATTTGTGCCGTTCTTCATTGTCTTATTCAGATTATGCTTTTCTCCTTACCCTTCACTATACTTTTGATTGATTTAATTCTCATTCTCCACGGTTAGAGGCAGGAATGCCAGACTCAAAAAAGAGATGTACATTTACTTTTTCTGACAGAATACATGTTCCGCATACGGTATAAGGATCAGTAGATGATATACGGCGCTGATATACTGTCACACGAAAACATATGACTTGAATCCTAAATAATAATAATAATAATAATAATAATAATAATAATAGTTTCCGCCCCTTGCTATGTTTATGTGGGGTCCCTTCCCCTCTACCTGAAATCGTCTTGTATCTTGTCCTTTAATCTCATCTTGGGTCTTCCTCTCTTTCTTTTTCCTGTTACTTCCATCAGTTGCGCCCACGAGGGCTCACCCTGCTCAAGACCTCCCCTAAACACAATAATACCAAAAACTGTTTCATTTTACATGCAACGTGTTCCCGTCCTTTCGAAGATTTTTAGAAATTATTTGTCATATAAGATAAGTATTATACAGTCATCCAGAAGGTCAAAATTTGACTTAACATAAGATTTCAGCAAATTCATTATATGCGACTCTTTGTCTCTTTGAGTTTTTTTCTCTGTAGCATATGCATCAATATTTACCATCTGCGTTTGCGAATAGAAAGCATTAAAAAGAAGGTAAATGTTTATTTATTTATTTTTAAATATTGATCTCTTACTAAGCTTCTGCTCAGCCAACTTGTTAAAGCTCACACATTCAGTGTGAGTGATGACCTACTCCTGGAATGAGCATTTATGGAGCGTTTACACTTGGTCGATTTAGTCGCACGACTAAATCGACTCGCTGCATTTGCCACTAAATCGAAGCAACTAGGCCGAATCAGATGGATTGATGTGTTCAATTATTTCAACCACAGAAAATAGAACGTCTTTCAATTCAGTTGCCAGTCGATTAGTCGCCTTCGATCAACAAGCGATTAAGTTGAAGTCCCGTTTACACGGTCGATTAAGTTGAAAGTGACGTCAATTCAACTGAATCGAACGCAAATCGACTAAGTGTAAACGCCCCATTAAATTTTCCAATGTTAATCCAGCGTCATGAGGTAATTGGAGTACAGCCTCATTTAAGATGTATTGAACTCATGTCCAGAAAACCAGAAATAATGACTAGTCTGACCAGCGACACCCAATTGAACAGGCATAATTTTGATCAGCTATAGCTTTTTATGCTTAGTACTTCCAATCCCATATTTTATTTTATCTTTTCAGGCCAATTGGTATCCTAATGTTAAAGGAACTAGGCAATGGCCATGACGACCTCGCATCCGGAGTTACTCGAGCCAAATTATATATATATATATATTCTGTGTGTGTGTGTGCTTGTGGTGACGCTACTGACTTCATCTTTCCAGTTTTCTTTCTCGTTCTTCATTTTACATCCCCAAGGGGCCTTTTCCGTAATGGTTTGAGTCAACGCAATGCAAAATTTACAATTTAGTTTTCGCTACAGCCTGCCTACTTCACCTGTGCCCTCGGAAAATATGTGAAAAATACTTCAGCCCCACCCCTGCAACCCTCTGGCAGATAAAATTCTCCCTTTGTTTAGGGAAAAGAAGTAAATGACCTCAGCTCTGTTGCCAATTTGTCATTCAGTCGCTTGGTCTTGACGAGTGAAGATCGTAGGCTACTTAGAATGGCTAGTAAGATAGTGCACAGCTAAGTCCGTGAAATAATATTGATTGACAGATCTCGGCCGCAGCAACTTGTCCCTCCAATTTCGAGGGAGGTACGGGAAAACACATATCGACAGCAGCGTCAGAATAGCTACAGCTGAAATTGAAAGTACTGCATTGTTTGACCTGGGATTCGCAAATTTTGCAAAGATTGTTAGAGAATGAGGCCCACTCCATCTAAACATACATTCTTGAAACGTTTTGCTCGAATGGTCCACCTTAGCAGTACCTCGAATATAATCACTTCTTATACTATCCTCCCTCTCAATACCATAGTACAGTCGACTTAATGTGCCTCATTATTCAACACACTTTATCTCCGCCACTTTCGTGGGCCCTTCCGATTGCCCAGGGTGGTATCCGGTCAAAACAGCGCACGGACAAAAACAGCGCATGCAAATACCGCATGGACAAAAACAGCGCATGGACAAAAACCACGCAAAGACCAAAACAGCGCATGCAAATACCGCGTGGACAAAAACAGTGCATGAACAAAAACCGCGCAAGGACAAAAAACAGCGCATGCAAATACCACGTGGACAAAAACAGCGCATGAACAAAAACATCGCAAGGACAAAAACAGCTCATGCAAATACCGCGTGGACAAAAACAGCGCATGAACAAAAACCGCGAAAGGACAAAAACAGCGCATGCAAATACCGCGAGAGCGAAACAGCACATTAGCAAAAACCTTAGATGGACATTTTGCACAAGACTCGCTTGAGCTAGAGCTCTCTTCTTTCAACTGGGCTCGCGATTACTTACCTCAATTGGGCTAGCGCATCCGACCGCTTCCCTCAACTGTTCTCGCAATTACTCGCACTCGCGGTCAAATAGGCTTGCACCTACACGAACGAGTCAAGATATGAATTAGGTTGAGAACCACTAACACAGACTGTTTACAATTTTTATAGACATCCTTTGGAAAGATGAGTCAGAAATAATTACAGAAGAAGTCCCTTAAGTTTGATAACCCAAATGCCTTTACGGTGTTTCAGGTTGCATAATTGGTAGGCACTTTCCAGTTAAACAGATATAGGGACAAAAACAGCGCATGGACAAAAACCGCGCAAGGACAAAAACAGCGCATTCAAATATCGTGTGAGCGAAAACAGCCTATGAGGACGAGGACGAAAACCATAGATACACATTTTGCACTAGGCTCGCTCGCGCTCGAGCCCACTTACCTCAATTGTGCTCACGCTTTCGACCACTTCTCTCGACTATTCTCGCAATCACTCGCGCTCGAGGTCACTAGGGCTCGCATTCACATCTTTCAACTGGGCTCGTAGTCACTCTGGCTTGCACTCACACGAGCGGGTCAAGAAAGGAATTAGGTTGAGAACCACTTTTATTTTATTTTATTTATTTAAAGAAAGAAGAAAATGTATGTATTGGATGTATACAATATATTAAAGAATATACATAAAGATACATAAACATACTAAATTATAAAAAAATAACAATATACAAAATATTAATGTAATTAAATAAAAGTATAAGGAAAAATTAACTGCTACTGAAATTAGCAAGTCAAATTCCCTACTTGTAAGTGCTATTACTCCTCCAAAGGAAATTGGATTTCCAAGATTCCCTTTATTAACAGAGTTTAACATATCCGGTATTTATAGATGACAGGACTTTGGGCTTTCAGAAGTCATGTCTATCTTCCGATGTCGGGCAGATTAATTCAATGCACTTATTTCTATATTGCGAAATTTTTGTATTTCTTATGCAAAGAATAAAGAAAATGGCTCACATAAGCAAATGCTTGTGTGTGAGCCTGATTCTCATGTTTTATTTGTTTATTTATTTTCTTACCGTAACATAGGAGGTTTACAATTCTTACTTTTAGCTAACAATAGTTTTTTTTTAATACTTCTTGATTCTTTTAACCACTATAAAATTAACGTTTTATATGCTTTGAAATTACTTTCCTCTTTGATTCGGAGTTGGAGTTCGTTACAGATCTTCGGAGCTCTATAATATGTTTGATATGGAGTTATAGATTTACTCGTTGCTTTAATTTCAAAATTTTTGTTTGTTACATTTCTGGTTATATACATATATTTATTATGTCCCATTTGTTACTATCCTCTTCAACATATATTACTATCTTTTGCAAATATAATTTTGAAAGTGTTAACACTGAACATTGGTCATAGAGTGTATCTAGTCTACTTTCAAATCGCTTTTTGGATCAAAAATTCCAACATTTCAGGCAAAATTTTTCTTTTAGGCCTTAGATCTCGAGAACTATATATAATGTAGCCAAGCCAAAAATATCATTTAATTCAGAATGATGTGTTTATTTCGGAAAAAATACGAAAACTACATTTAAAGGCCGTTGAAAAATTTTGTGGCCCTGATACCAAAAATTAAAAATATTTCATTGAATCAAACATTTTCTTGTGCGCCTTATATGTGGAGAACTACATGTAGTGATGCCAAATCAAAACTAACAATTTACTCAGTATGATGTGCTTATTCCGCAAAAGATATGAAAACTTTTTGGGGGGCCATTCAAAAATTGTGTGGCCCTTGATACAAAAAATTAACTATATTTCATTGAATCAAACATTTTTTGTACGTCCCATATTTTGAGAACTACATATAGTGCAGCCAAACCAAAACCAAGAACTTACTCAGTGTGATGCACTTATTCCGTAAAAAAAATATGAAATTAGATTTAAGGGCCGTTCCAAAACTGTGTAGCCTGATACAAAAAATTCAATATATTTAATTGAATTAAACGTTTTCTTGTACGCCTTATGTGTGGAGAACTACATGTAGTGAAGCCAAACCAAAACTAACAATTTACTCAATATGATGACCTTATTACTTAAAAATTTGAAAACTTGATTTAGGGGTCGTTCAAAAACTTTGTGGCGCCTGATACAAAAAATTCAATATATTTCACTGAATAAAAGATTTTCTTGTACACCTTATATGTGGGGAACTACATATAGTATAGTCAAACCAAAATTGACAGTTTACTCAGTATGATGTGCTTATTCCGTAAAATATATGAAAACTTGATTTTTTGTCCGTTCAAAAATTTTGTGGCCCCTGATACAAAAAATTCAATATATTTCATTGAATCAAACATTTTTTTACGCCTTATATGTGGAGAACTAAATGTTGTAAAGCCAAATCATAACTAACAATTTACTCAGTATGATGTGCTTATTCCGTAAAAAAATATGAAAACTTTATTTACGTGCCATTCAAAAATTTTGTGGCCCCTGATCCAAAAAAAAATCGATATATTTCATTGAATCAAGCATTTTCTTGTACGAATTATATGCGGAGAACTACATATTGTGTAGCCAAACCCAAACTATCAGCTAACTCAGTATGATTTGCGTATTGCGTAAAAAATACGAAAACTATTTAGGAGCCGTTCCAAACTTTTGTACCTCCTAACTCTTGGCCAAGATCGCAATCCTTTGATGCACTTTTTGATCATTCGTAAAATTCTTGGCCATGATCTCAATCTTTTGATCCATTTTTTGGATCATCCTAAAATTCTTGTTTAAACATATTCTTACAATATTATTTTGGGGAACAATCAAAAGTTTTAAACGAGTAGGGTAAGCAGCAAGCCAAATTAATATACGATATGTAAGTATGCTATTTACAAGAACATAATATACAGTACGTAATATTTTTATGCTTACAATGTTTTTTAATTGAGCAAATTTATATAATAATTTTTAATATTGTGGAAATGTGTGTAATGTGATGAAATTCTATGTGGCACTATTAACACAATTACTCTGTATTACCTGATTCCAGTTACATTTTTCAATTCTTCATTTAAAGTATAATCTATAATTGTTGTTTCATATGATATTTTTCCCTCTTTTGCATTGTAATGAGAACATTTATACTAGTGAGAAAGTGGTCAGTTACACTTGTTTGAAGCACAGCTGATGTGACATTCAGTGGACTTCGGTGCTTTAAAAAATAAATATGATCTATACAAGTCTTACTCCGTCTTACAAATCAATTTCCACAGACAGTTTACAATTTTTATGGACATCCTTAGCCAAGATGAACCAAGAACAATTACAGCAGAAGTCAACAAAATTAAGCAGAAATCAGCTTAAGTTTGACAACCCAAATGTCTTTACGGTGTTTCAGGTTGCATAATTGACACTCTTCCTACTTAAACAGATATAAGGACACAAACAGAACATGGACAAACGCCGCGCAAGGACAAAAATAGCCCATGCTAATACAGCGTGAGCAAAAATCATAGATGAACATTTTGCACTAGGCTCGCTTGCGCTCGAGCACCCTTCTTTCAAGTGGGTTCGCGATCACTTACCTTTAATTGGGCTCGCACTCACTCGAGCTTGCACACACTTCCCTCAACCGGGCTCGAGCTCGCGATCATTTCTCTCAATTGGGCTCGCGATCACTTTCCCAAACTGGACTCGCTCTCATACGGGCTCGCAGTCAATTCTCTCGAGTGGGCTTGCGCTCACTAATCCTAAGTGGGTTCCTGTTCACTCGGACTCGGGCTCACTTCTCTCAACTGAGCTCGCACTCACTTGGTTTCGCGCTCTCTTCCCTCAACCGGGCTCGAGGTCGCGATCACTTCTCTCAACTAGACTCGCGATCATTTCCCCAAACTGGGTATGCGATCACACGGAATCGCACTCAATTCTCTCGAATGAGCTTGCTCTCACTATTTCTAAGTAGACTTGCGTACACTAGAACTCGCTTTCACCTCTCTCGACTGAGCTCGCGCTAGTAATCACTTCTCTCAACTGGACTCGCGCTCACTCAGGTTCGCAATCACTTCCCCAAACTGGTATCGCACTCGCACTTACTTCTCTTGACTGGCCTCACTCTCACTCGGACTCGCGCTCACTTACATAATTGAGGAACGTGCTCGTGCTCAGTTATTGAGCCCTAGTCCAGCTGAGCACGAGTGGGCTCGCGAGCCCGACCTCATGAGTTTGGACACCTATGACAAAAACAGCGCATGCATGGCCCGCAATACACATCCTTACCCAAAGCAAACATTGTACAATTCTTTATCTCAATAAATAGTATTGCGTTTATAGTTTTTATATTGTGTTCTCTTTATAGGTCAAGTCATCTGTTCGGTTTTGTATATACATAGCGTATTGGTATAATATACAACCTTTCCCTTCGTATCTATTCCGTCTATCAAAACGAAACTTGGCAAACACATTTTTTAAGTCCTGTAGTATTTTTCAAAATACATTTGGATTGTGTGCTTTTGTCTTGGGCCACTCCACAGAGAGCCAAATTTGATGGGAGGTATTTTTGGAGGGAATTTTTTCCAATTTCCCGTTTTCAAATACGTTATGGGCGACAATACACAGCACCTCTAGAGAACTTGTTCCATGCTGAAGAGAATGAACTATAAAGCATGACTTTCCAATGAAGAGTGTTGATGCAATATCTTTTTCACTGCGAGTTTACAATTTTTTATGCTAACAGAATTAATGGACTCCAGGGACTTATTCCATTGTCCATGGCACCTAACTTTTAGTGCATGGGCATATTTTTGTTTATTGAATGGACTAGGTTTGATTCGGATGTCCGGAAGACACGTTCATGTATGTTCCTTGTGAGATTCGCATGTCACTTGAATACGGCAATGCGGATACTGGATTGTTTTTCCGTTCTGACACATTTTTTTCATTAAAGGTATTTATAAATTTACTAATTACACAAAACACACTTTCCGACACCGTTCCGACGCACACACACACACACACACACACACTCGATATATCCAGAGTTCTTATCCAGTTTTACCCGGAGATATACCGAGTGCAAGCATACAGTTTCTTTCTGGGACACGCGGAATGCCGACGTTCCCGGAGGAGTCCTCCGGCCCAGAAAGGTTCACAGCCACTCTTTCATTCATTCAGCTACACTATTATAAACATCATTCCTATTTTGGTGTTTCTCCGTTTTGTTTACGATTTTAATCATTTGTCCTAGTTTGTTGTCCTCTTATTACTTCTGATTAGTTATTTCTTATTTTGCTTAATATCCTATAGTTCTCCCCATTAGCTATAATTTCGTTTATTTCTTTCCTTTTTACTTGATCTCTTCCCTTTAGCCGTTCTTCCAGTAATGGACACCGTAGTACGTGATGCTCTGGTGTGCCTGTTTCTTCGCATTGACATCTTGGATGCTGTGATTGTCTCATTTTGCGTAACGCGTGACTAACAAGTAACACTTCCCAAGTGCAACACTCCTATTTTGATAAAATTTGGCAGGTAGATACTATACATGAAATAAAGGCATACGTGTTTTCTTTATTTTCTGCGGAAAAACGGTTTTACGGGCAAAAGCCCCACCAAATGTTTTGGAAGTTGATGCCCGAAAAGAGAAAACAAGTGGACCGAAGTGAACGAAATTGTGCACAGATATTGTAGACGTAAATTGAGAGAATACGTGTTTCTTATTTTCCTGGAAGGAACGGTTGAGTGGGGCATGGACCCCTCCAAACCTTTGATCACGAAATATCAAAAATGTTAATAACAGTGTCAGAAATGCCTAAAGGACATGCAGAATTGGTACAAAACTTTGTGTAGGGACAAAAAGCAAAAGACAAACGAATACAAGTTTTTTTTTATTTTCTGCGGAAAAACTGTTTTAGGGGCAAACGCCAAACTCAAAATTTTGAAATTTGACGCACGAAAGGCAAAAATAAGTGGACTGAAGTGAACGAAATTAAGCACAGATGTTGTAGACGTAAATTGAAGGAATACGTGTTTCGTATTTTCCTGGATAAAACGGTTGAGTGGTTCAAGACCCCTCCAAATCTCTGATCACGATATATCAAAAGTGCTAAAAGCGATGTCAGAAATGCCTAAAGAACATGAAAAATTGGGACAAAACTTTGTGTAGGGACAATAAGCAAAAGATAAACGAATACGACTTTTTGATTTTCTGTGGAAAAATGGTTTTAGGGGCAAAAGCCGCACCCAAATATTGAAATTTGACGTCCGAAAGGCAAGAAGAAGTGGTTTGAAGTGAATGAAATTGTGCACAGATATTGTAGAAGTAAGATGAGAGAATGCGTGTGTCGTATTTTTTGAAAAGAAAAAAACTGTTCGGTGGACCGAGGAGTTGTGTGGCAGAAGGATTGCACAGAACCGAACCAAATTGTGCGTAAAAATTGTATATGTAAAATAAGGCCTTTCGTGTTTCACAAGTGTCTCCATCCGATTTCTCCAAATTTGGCAGATCAACAGTAAGCACAAACAGTATAACGTACTTTATAGTATTTCAGGAGGCGCCTTTAACCCTTACAATGTTTTTCCGCATAAACAAAAGCACGTGTCGATTTATTTCCTCCTTGCTGTTGATGTGTCAAATTTGAATCAAATCGGATAGGGACATTTGAGAAAGACGAAAGACCTTATTTTATATATATAATATCTACACACAATTTCATCCCAAGTCCATCTAGTCCACTCCTTCCTGTAATCTTACGGTAATATTTAATTTTTTCGGACGGAGCCTTGGCCCCAACACTTTTTCTGCACAAATTAAAAAGCGTTTCGTTTGTTTTGCAAATAGTATCTACGGGAAGTTTCGTTGCAATTCTCCATATCCTTTTAGTCCATCATTTTACGTCTACAATACCTGTATACAGTTTCCTTCACTTTGGTTAACTTCTTGCCTTTCGGTCGTCAATTTTCAAAATTTTGGGTGGGGACTTTTGCCCCCCTAAAACCGTTTTTCCTCAGAAAATAAAAGGTATTCGTTTATTTTTTCCGTATTGTCACTACAAAAAGTTTCGTTGCAATTCTTCATGTCCTTTAGGCACTTCTGGTATATTGTTATTATCACTTTAGATATTTCATGATCAAAGGTTTGGAGTGGTCCATGCCCCCACTCAACCGTTTCTTCCAGAAAAATACGAAACACATAATCCCTCATTTTACGTCTACAGTATCTGTGCACAATTTCATTCCATTTGGTGAGATTCATATTGCCTTTCGGTCGTCAACTTTCAAAATTTTGTGTGGGGGCTTTTGCCCCCTAAAACCGTTTTTTCTCAGAAAATAAAAAAAACATATTCTTTATTTTTACTTATTGTCCCTACAAAAAATTTCGTTGCAATTCTTCATGTCCTTTACACATCTGACATACGGTTATTAGCACTTTTGATATTTCGTGATGAAAAGTTTGGAGGGGTCCGTGTCCTATCTATCCATTTTTTCAGGAAAATACGAAACACATATTCCCTTATTCTACTGCTACAATATCTGTGCACAATTTCGTTCACTTTGGTCCATTTCTTTTTGCCTTTCGAACATCAACTTCCAAAATTTTTGTAGGGGTTTTTGCTCCATAAAACCGTTTTTCCGCAGAGAAAAATTTTTGAAAACACGTATTCCTTTGTTTTATTTGTAGCATTTACCTGCCAAACATTTTCAAAATGGGAGTGTTACAATTGGGAAGTGTTACTTGTTAATATAATCCTGACTGGCAGGAATCAGCAGTAAGATGAAGTCTATAGTAAGAAATACTGCAAGTCAGCTCGATCCAGCCAAGACTCAGGTTCAGCGCAAGAATTAGTGTACTTTGCTAGATTAGTCTCACAACTATTGCCTTAATGTTTGCTTTGGGAAAGGATGTGCATTGCGGGCCATGCCATGCGCTACTTTTGTCATAGGTGTCCAAACTAGCGAGCCCGATGCTCCTGAGCTCGGCACTCACGCTCAGCCGTGCTGCGGCTGAATAATTGAGCACGAGCCTGAGGGAGCCCGAGCCCCAATGAACTAAGTAAGCGCGAGTCTGCCTGGGCTTGAGCTCAGTCGAGAGAAATGAATACGAGACCGAATGAACGAGAACCCAGTTGTGAGAAGTGGTCGCGAGCCTCAGTGAGCGCAAGTCCGATTGAACGCGACCCCACTTAGGAATTGTAAGGACGAGCCCATTCGAGAGAATTGAGTGCGATCCCTGTTTCTGGAAGTGATCGGGAGCCCGAGTGAGCGCGAGCTAAGCTGAGAGAAATGATTCCGAGTGCGAGCCCAGTTGACTGAAATTAACGTGAGCTTGAGTGAGTGCGAGCTCAGTTGAGGGAAGTGAGCGCGACTCCGAGTGAAAGCGAGCGCACTTAGAGTATTGAGCGCGAGCCCACTCGAGAGAATTGAGTGCGAGCTCGTGAGAGCGGGAGCTCAGTTTGGGGAAGTGATCGCGAGCCCGGTCAAGAGAAGTGATCGCGAACTCGAGCCATGTTGATGGAAATGAGTGCGAGCTCATTTTAAAGAAGTGAACGTGGGCCCAAGTGAGCGCGAACCCAGTTAAGAATAGTGAGTGCAAGCTTGTGTGAATTCAAGCCCGAGTGAGTATGAGCCCAGTCGAGAGATGTAGGCGCGATCCCCATTGAGGTAAGTGATCGGGAGCCCGAGTGAGCGCGAGTCAAGTTGAAGGGAGTGAGCTCGAGCGCAATCGAGCTTAGTGTAAAATGTTCACCCATGGTCCTTGCGAAAATGTCCATGGGCTGTTTTCGCTCACGCAGTATTTGTATGCGCTGTTTTTGTCCTTGCGTGGTTTTTGTTCATGCGCTGGTTGTCGCGCGGTATTTGTATACGCAGGTTTTGTTCTTGCGCTGTTTTTGTCCTTATATCTATTTAACTAGGAAGAGTGCCTGTCAATTATGCAACCTAAAACACAGTAGACATTTGGGTTGTCAAACTTAAGGGATTTCTGTAATTGTTCCTGGCTCATCTTTCCTAAAAATGTCTATAAAAATTTTAAACAGTTTGTGGCAGTGGTTCTCAACCTAATTCATATCTTCACCCCTTCGTGTGAGTGCAAGCTCGAGTGACTACGAGTCTAGTCGAGAGACGTGAGTGCGAGGCGAAATGACCACGAGCGCCAGTGATTGTGAGAACAGTTGAGGGATGTGGTCGGAAGCGCGAGCCCAATTGAGGTAAATGATCGGGACCCCCGAGTGAGCGCGAGCCCAGTTAAAAGAAGTGAGCTCGAGCGCGAGCGAGGCTAGTGCAAAATGTTCATCTATGGTTTTTGTGCACGGGCTGTTTTCGCTCACCCGGTATTTGTATGCGCTGTTTCTGTCCTTGCGCGGTTTTTTTTCCATGCGCTGTTTTGTCCACGCGGTAATTGCATGCGCTGTTTTGTCCTTGCGCGGTTTTTGTTCATACGCTGTTTTTGTCCACGCTGTATTTACACACACGGTTTTCGCCCATCGCTGTTATTGTTTGCGCGGTTTTGACCTAGAACCCGCAGGGTTAACTACTATGCTTCATTGTTCTTATACTACTACTACTACTACTACTACTACTAATAATAATAATAATAATAATAATAATAATAATAATAATATAAAATTGACTGCATATATTGATTCGTCTTTTTTGTTTGTTTCTGAAGGAAATAGTTTCTATTTCGAGAAAAATTCAACATTGTGGTAAACAATAACAGATAAACAAAACGTGCCTCTTTGTATCCGATGACTTAAAGCGACTGCTTTCTGGGATCATGGTCCTGGATTCGATTCTGGGCAGTTATTCTGAATGTAAATCGAAGCAGTGGTCAACAGTAGACCTCGTCTCATATTTTAGTCGCAGTGACGAAAAGCAATGTTAAACAGATAAACAAGACATTAATGCTATTCGTTGAATTTTAATAGCTGTTGTCACAGCATTCGTAATAGGCAAAAACTTAACATTGCAAATTTTACAATGTAACTTGAAAAAAGTAATTACAAAATGCTACTGCATAATCTACCAATTCCAATTATTCGGAACGGATTGCCATTGTTGAGTTGTACGTAGTGGCGTAACTACTATGTCACGAAACCCCGCAATGTGGTGGGGACCGACACTTCCAGCGGGGCCTTTCACCCTAGCCTCCTAATAGATCGAATCAACATGCTTTACATTTTTGTAGTATTAGTCGGCAATGTTTATACTTACTTCCCTTTTTTTTTTTAGGGGAGGGCTATCTTTGGGAGACTTGACGTTGTAGGTCAAGCACCGCAAAAGTGTAGATCACAGTAACACGCAGGATCACATTGCATCATACATTATTTATGATCAGTGGAAACATATTAAGTGTCTTGATGAAGAAGCCGATAAACAAGTAAGGTACGAAGCCAATTTGTAGTGTCAGATTCTAGAGAGGCTGATTAATATTACTCTAATGCTAGCAAAAAATTGCCTAGCGTTCAGTGGACACAAGGAGGACATAAATGAAAGTTATTGTGGATTTTTTTAAATCTCAGGTTTAGCTACTTGATAAATACTATCCTATCATGAAACAGTTGAATAAATTATATGCACAACAAAGTGGTTTCCATTTATGAATATTTAGGTCTAATAATTGCATGCATTTTACTCATTATTTACAGATATAGGGAAGTATGGTTATCAACGAACTTAAAAAGTTTGTTATTGAATTCTGTATATCTGTCTGTCTGTCCGTCTGTCTGTTATTTGCGACTTTTTAATTTTGAACCCTGCATTCGATAGAGCATCAAAAACTGTCCAAGAAAGTGATTAAATTTTTCGCGTCACTTTCACAGTTCCCGAGATATTGGCCAAAAATGGCCGATTTCCATTTATTTCAGGAGCCATATCTCGGGAACCGTAAGTCATAGAGAGATGATATTTTGCAAATTTTTGCGAGAAACAGAAGAAGGTGATTTACATGTGGAAACAATCACTGTTATCCTTCCCGTTCCATCTCTCCATTCTTTTTAAATTCTTTCTGACAATGCTCTTGGAGCATTCTCAACTGGTTTATTATGTTACCTATCATTCCACCAAAAAAAAAAAAAAAAAGTATTGTTAAGGCGTGGGACGTAGGTATTCTCTTCGGGGGTGTATAAAACGTAGTTACGCCACTGATTGTAGCTACGTCGGCAAAGTCCCAATTACCATATAACTATTGCTCAAAAATGAAATACGTCTACGCTGCAAAATTTCGGAATGATGTTTGTTTGCTTTGTTCATTTGTTTTTAAATTTTAAAAATTATGAAAATACATTGTAAAATTCAACAGTCTTAAATGTCTATTTATTTATTTTAAGTTAATCCATTATGAATGTCATTATAATGTTAAGTTTCTAAAAGGTTTTCCCTTTATACTTCCAGAGCACCAAACCTTTGTCGTTCTTGTGGGGAGTGAAACGAGTGCCACCATCTTATTTCTTTGGTACCATCCATGTACCTTATACACGTGTGTGGAACTTCATTCCAGATAACGCCAAACGCGCCTTTAACCAATCGGATAGTGTGTTCTTTGAATTGGATCTAACGGACTCACAAACAATAGCAGCGCTCTCAAAATGTCAGCTACTTCCAAAAGGTGAGAATTTGGCTGATGTTTTACCTCATGATCTGTACTTGCGACTCAAAAATCATTTGGACTACGTAAAGCACAAAATTCCAACATGGATGTCACAAGATCAAAGGGTTCGAGGTTTATACGCTGAGTACCTTTTCACAGCGATTACAGGGAACTGGCAGCGAAAACGTCCAGTGTGGGTGATGCTGATGGTGAATTCTTTAACGGAAAATGACGTCAAGTCGCGTGGAATTCCAGTCTTGGACTTATACTTGGCACAGAAAGCGTCGGAAGTGCATAAAACAACCGGAGCAGTGGAACGCGTTCATGAGCAATGTTTTCCTCTAAATGGTCTCAATTTGTCACAGGTATGTATATTTCTAAGTGTACTGTTCAGCCATGTTCAAAGTGGTTTCTTAAGGTAATCAACATATCAGACGAATGGAAACTCCATTACGTTGAACTAGCATTGGTACTTTTATAGCTTAGAGAAGGATGGAACGTCATCTATGTAAAAAAAAAAAAAAAAAAAAAAAAAATTGATCGAGATCGGTCGGGTGGTTCATAAACATAATCACTTTCAATTCTCTCTCTCTCTCTCTCTCTCTCTCAATATATATATATATATATATATATATATATATATATATATATATATATATATACAGGGGCGGATCCAGGATATGATCAAGGGAGGGGCTAAACCATATTTTGCCGTTTTATCCAGTGTAAAGCAGAATTGAAACCCATTTTATCCAGTGTATATCTGAACGTCAGGGGGGGCTATAGCCCCCCTTGGATCCGCCACTAATATATATATATATATGTATAGGGTGTTTCAAAGCAACACGACAACGTTTGGGAGGTGATTCCTGACACGAAGATAAGACAAAAAGTATAGACTAACTTGGGTACACAAATGCTTCCGTTCGGAGTTAGAGGCTGCCGAAAACATGAAGAAATGAACTTTAAAGTTCCATAGCTCCGAAACTATGGGACCTAGCGTATTTGGGTCAAGACTTCACTTAGGAACTAATATGTGAGCTATCGAAAAATACATGTTTCAAAATCCTAAGGTATTTACGTAATAATTTTTATAAAGGGAGTTTGGCTACGGGCATATAATTTGAAGTTCTCACTAACTACCTCTATAAAAATTGTAGTGGAAGTACCACAGGATTGTGAAACGTGCATATTTTGATAGGACACATACTAGTTCCTTAGTGAAGTCTTGACTCGACTACGGTAGGTCCCATAGTTTTGGAGCTATGGACCTGTAAAGTTCAGTTTTTCATGTTTTCGGCAGCCTATAACTCCGAAAGGAAGCATTTGTGCACCCAAGTTAGTCTATACTTTTTGTCTTATCTTCGTGTCTATGATATATATAAAATTTAATTGTTGTTAATATTGCTACCTACCTCTCAATGATTATTATTACTTAGCAGATACCAAATTTTCTAGTTGTGAAGTTCATACCTTGCCTTAAAAATGAAAAGTAGTCCGCAACTCTGAAGTAATTGGGAACCACTGTACTAGGGCATTTATTCAGAAATAAATAAATGAGAAGCAGAAAATAAAAGAAAATAGAGCTAATTTTATTATGAATAAACCTTAACCAATTTTTTGTTCAATTTTAGGTCGTATTCGCATTAAACCAGACTCTTTACCGACAAGAAAGTATCCGCACAGGAGAATTTCAAAATCCATACACAACTGATGATCTGGTCAAGCACTATAACTGCGGAGATTTAAACGCTGTAATTTTTAACCAAGTTACAAAGCAGGTACGGTATTATCTCTTGTTGATCTCCCATATGCTTAGGCTATTCCATCTTGCTTAGGCCAATATCTCTTCTTTCTATAATATCAATTATCTGCGAAAAAATAATCAAAGACAGGCTACTTAAATTCACCTCACCTTACATCCATAGTTCTCAGGACGGCTTTCTATCGAAAAGCTCAAGTCTCTCACACTTAAGTACTCTTCTTTCCTGTGCAGTCAAATGTATGAATAACAATACTCAATTAGATGTTATCTACTTTGATCTCTCGAAGGCCTTTGATTCTGTCAGTCACATTCATCTTCTTCATAAACTCTCCAATAGATTTAATGTACATGGCAAATTTCTCTCTCTAATCACAAGCTACTTAAAGGACCGTAAACAGAGAGTTGTTCTTTCAGGGGCGACTTCTAACCCCCAACCCGTGATCTCAGGGGAGTGTACTTGGGCCTCTGCTGTTTGTCCTGTATATGGATGATCTCTACACTCACTTATCAGCTCAACCTAGTGGCCTTCTGCTTTTTGCTGACGATTGTAAGTTATACAGAGAAATATCGTGTCTCCATGACACAATTGCTCTACAGGAAGACATAAATTATCTTACAGGCTGGTGTGAAATGTGGCACTTGAAACTCAACAGTAAGAAATGTGACAGTATTACTATTACTTTGAAAAAGTCTCCTGTTCCCTCCACATACCATATCAACGATTCCCCTATCACACATTCTGCTAGTCATAACGATCTTGGTGTCATCTTTGATTCAAAACTCACCTTCTCTGACCACATCTCCTCAATACTAAAGAGTTCAATGCGCATGTTGGGACTTCTTTATCGATTCACCGAACTACGCACTATTTCTTCATTAGCAACTTTTTATAAGACTTTAATAGCGCCCAAGATCGAATACTGCTCTCCCATATGGGCCATGGCAGCACCTACACATCTCTCCAGACTTGATTCTGTTCTCAATTTCTTCATCGCTATAGTCCGTTTTCGTGTTCCTGCACTTCGAATATTATCTAAGAAGGAGCTCTTGCGACATCTTAATATTCAGACTCCTGAAGTACGCAGAATTATCTCTGACCTGAAATATCTACATAAAATAGTTAATGGAAGCTTAAGATCGGAAATATTACTTCAGGAACTATCCTTACGTGTCCCTTCCCGCATCACCCGGAATACCCACCTATTCCATCTTGCCCGTCCTAGGTTGGCTGTTATACAGAGGTCTCTTTTTTATAGAATACCAAACTGTTATAATCAAGTAACAACTGATGTGGACATTTTTTCGAGCTACCCAGTGTTTGAAAGAGCAATTAAACGAGCTTTGACGGAATAGTTTTACTTTTACACTCTTTTTTTCTATGTTGTTGTTATTGTTGTCTTGTTTTTTTCTTTCTTTTGTTAGCATGTCCCTGTGTAAAATGGCAAAGTTATGCTGTATCTGGGTATTTGTTCAATAAATAAAAATAAATAAATATTCTCCCTCTGATGCTATGTTTATGTTCGATCTTTCTGTTATATGGGTGTGTTTTTTCTTTATCTCATCATTTATCCGTGTTAGCAGTAATACTTAGTTTCCTTCATAAGATTCTTAAACTTTTGTATGTAACAGTACAGAAGCAGTTGTATCATGTTTTAAGAATATCGCTTTCAAACAGTGAAGAGTATGGACAAAAGTGACATATTTCGAAAGTATATCAACAGGTAAAAGTTAAAGTGGTGTAGCTCACTTTGCGATAATAAAAATAAAATAAAATAGACAAAAATGAAATGAAATATTTCAGTTTAACGTCCTACGTTTATGCTCTTTAGGCTGAAGGAGACGATGATTAAAGCAAGTGAATGACGATGGAAGAATTGATGAAATAAGAAAGTGGGAGGAAACGGGAGTAACCCAAGAAAATCCACGGACACGATATTTTCACCACAGACTTCGCCGGGAATCGAACCACGGACCCTACGAACAACTGAGCTACCATGCCTCCCAGACAGAAAGAAAAGTTATATGTATATATATATATATAAGTCACTCTGTTAACAGAAAATGTATAGTAAATATGATTTACACTAGGGTGACCAGACGTACTGATTTTCGTAGTACGGTACTGTTTTTCGAAGAGCTGTCCTGCGTGCTACGAGGACGCCTAGAAAATCGAGAAATCTCCTTTTTTTTAAATGTCCTGCGAAATGCCCTGAGTTAACTTATTACCAATATTTTAATGTTTTATTCTTTGTTGTTGTTGAGTTGAGTTTAACGTCCCGTTCAGCAGCGAAGCTATATGAGACGTGGACCTACTGATTAACGTGGAATCCGAACCACATGAGCTCCCGCCGGGAATCGAACCCGGGTCTCCCACGCCAAAGGCGCGTACTCTAACCGCTTAGCCACGGAGGAGCTCATGTTTTATTCTTTGTTCACAACATTTTGAATTACAGACATTCATTTGTTTAATTGTAAACCGCTGTGATTTTTAACACTCCTGAAAAGATTAGGCAAGGAGAACTATCAACAAAATATTTTGAAATACATTGTTTTTGCAGAGAAGGACTTGTTGAGATATCGGTAAAGCATAAGAAAGATTCCTATTTCAAGTTACAACAGTGATGCTAACCAAGTTAGAAGTTTCCTCGTGCCAGTCTAAATTTTCCCTCATTCCTTAAAATATTTCCACGCTCCGAAAATCGATAAAAAAAAAGTATTTAGCCCTACAAGAAGTTTCACTGTACGTTCATAAAAATAAACTACTTTGGCATTCATCAAAGTATTTGGAGTTGTGTTAAATTCCTAGTTTTGTTCGCTATTTTTTTTAAACAAAAATGAATAATTAATTTAAGGTTAACGTTAAATGAAATAAAGACATGCGTATTGCCGACGCAGTAAACTATTATATTTGTGTCCTACTTTTCGCTTGTCGGAATCTGGTCACCCTAATTTACACTAATATAACTTTCACGCGTCCTTATATATAATAATGACAAAACAGGTTTATTCCTTCAACGTGATAATCAACCATACCCCCTTCAAGAGTGAAGCATGCTTGAAAATGATAATCAGCATCTCTCCTTGCATTAGCCAGGGGTGCCCACAAGGGGGGGGCTATGACGCAAACTGCGTCATTGAAATATTTGGGGGGGTTAAAATCTATATAAATATGTTTGATGAGGGGGGGTAAAATTAATCGAAAAGAAGATTTTTTTCATGGAAGAACACCTACGGATAGACAATTGGGGGGTGCGTCATAGACATAAGGGGGGGGCACCACTGCATTAGCACACACTTTAATTGGAGTATTGCTGAATTCCTGGGTTGAATCCTTTGCTTCAAATCGTAAATTGTTAAAATATTATGGGCGTGGGCTGTATTTTTAAGGTAGCTTCAAAGGAAGAAATGCACTGGAGTCAGGTCAGGGAAGTGGGTCAGTCTTTCATCTCTCAATCCAACGGTTTGGAAATATCTCGTTCAACTGCTCATAAACACAAGCTTCACCATCGAGTGGGGTCCTATCGTGCTCCAAAAGATGTCCTGGAAAATATCTCAGTACTGGTGCAAGTAACTTTCTGCTGTCACAGATCCATTGGAAATGGGGCTGTCACTCTCCGACACGAATTATTTTCAAATATAGACTATTATTTTCCATTAAATTGTCATTCCAACTTTATCTGCCTCCAGTAAACACAATTGTATCTCTTAGTTCTTGCAAGCACTGTCTCTTTAGTCGATTTATGTTGAATATGGAAGTGAATGTGTTAAAATAATTTACTGAAGTTGTAATAAATTTTTCGCACCTCGATTTTTACAGACATTTGTTAAAAATATTAAACAATTTTTTGACATAATTTCTTCAAAGTGGTTAGTTTTACTTTAAAATAATTATAAATGTCTGAATCCACAAGTCATGTGAAGAAACGTAAATTATTTATTCTGCTTTCAGGTTCCAAATTTTTTTAACAATTCACTATCGCCCACTGAACTTGGTAGAGCATCTCAAATTGATGAGTACTTTCGAGAAGAATTAATATATAAAAGAAATAGGCGCATGGGGGAGAGGGTCAGTCGTTTATTACAACAGCATCCAGACAAGATATTTTTCTTTGCCTTCGGAGCTGGTAAGTACGTTTTTCTAGATACTTTGAATGAAGGTTTGATTTTTCCTTTCTTTATAATTTCATATGTTGAAATTGGAATAATTTTATATCCATATGTTTCACTTAATAACGTATCGCTGAAAGGGAGTCTATAGTAGGATCTATTAATATTATAAATTTACTATTAGCCTAGTTGTAGTAATGTTTGAATTTGGTCTTTGATGGGCCTATAATAAAAATTGCTTGATTTCAATAATGTTAGTTTTAAACTAACTTGACTGTTCAAACAATTTTCACTTTTATAAAGAATGGAAATAATTACAACTAATTACTCTTTAAACGTGTCAGATGAGGTAAATCTCCACTTCTTCTTCACACAAATATATTTAAAACCTCATAAATTAAAACTTGTCTTACGATCTGGCACGACTGAGTACATATACTGTTTATTTGGTTTGGTTTAGTTTGTTCAATTTTCACGACCCTTTCAGCACCGAGACTATGCGGACTTACAATCTAACATGGGATCCAAACCACATGAACTCCCACAGGGAATCGAGCCCGGATCTCTTGGACTTGTCACGAGGAAGCTCCATATTCGTGGCCAAGAAAAAGTTCTTGTTCAGTATTGTAGACAGAGATTGTCACAGATAAAGCAACCGAGTAGTTGTACAGTGGCCGGAGAAAACTACCTCTCCTTTACATTTGTTTTTAAGTGAAAATCCAAAATATGACCAAAGCAAAATAATAGTAATAATAAATAAATAAATAAATAATAAAATAAAGATCTTCCGTTAATAATTTGTGTTGTACTTTCAGCAACATATCATTGCCTTCATCAGATATGTTATGTTTTGTCAATAACTTGGAGTTTTGTAGTATATATTAGTGATAATCTGTCACCACCTTGGAGCTAGGCTGTCTGGGACACAAATAGTTTGAATTCGAATGACACAATAAACAGCTTAGATTCACAGTTGCATTTTTAACTAAAGTAAATTTTAAGAGCTAAAAACAATGAATATTCCTGATAATTTACACATACGACTTCAATGTTTCATTCAGTGTTAGACGTAATCATAATCATAATCATAATCATAATTTATTGCATCCGTTCATCGTCATACAACGAAATTGGACATGTCATTTATATATATATACCAGTATACATAAACATACATACTATTATTACATATAGATTCTTATGGTTTCACTAATTTACTTACTATACATTTAATTTTACGTATACGAATTATTTTCTACATATTCTTCAACCGAATAAAAGCAATGTTCTATCAAGTACCTTTTCAGTTTGGATCTACAGCTATTGACAGAGACCTGATTTTTTATACATGATGGAAGTAGATTGTATAATAGAGTACCTTTGTGCGTAACTGATTTATTGTATATATTTGTCCTATGTGCATGCAAGTGAATGTCGTCTTTACTTCTTGTGTTATAACTGTGAATGTCTTTGTTAACAATAAATTCACTACTATGTTTTTTCAAATACATTAATATTTCGAACAAATACATTGAGGGAAGAGTCATTATTCCAAGTTCCTTAAAAATATTTCTGCAAGAAGAGTTCCATTTTACTCCTGCAAGTATTCTTACTACTTTCTTCTGTAGTCTAAAGATAGCAATACTTTTAGGTGCATTTCCCCAGAACATCAAGCCATATTTTACTGTAGAATGAAAATTTAAGTAATATATACACTTAGCTGTTTTTACATTAATCTTATCTCTTACACATCTAATTGCATAGCATAGTTTGCTTAGCTTACTTCTTACATGTTCTATATGTGGTTCCCAGTTGAAATTATTAGATATTTTAACTCCGAGAAAGGTAGCAGTTTCTACATATTTAACTGTTTTATTATTTATTTTTATTATTGCATTGATTACTTTTACCATTGTTAAAATTTAAGGCACATGTTTTATTTACATTAATGATTAGGTCATTTTTATTCATCCAACTTGAAAGTTGGTTCATTGCCGTTTGGCAGTTTAAGACTAATTCGCATTCATCTTTCCCACTAACTATTATGTTTGTATCATCTGCATATAAAGTCACACATGAACTATTAATATTTTCAAAAAGATCATTTATATAAAGAAGAAAGAGAAGTAGTCCTAGAATTGATCCTTGTGGTACTCCACGATTAATAATTTCTTCACTTGACACACATTTTTGAACGTGTTCTAACACATATCCCACAAGCCTGTATATGATGGTGAGAAAATCATGTGAACAGAGTTTGAAACTATGGCAAACAATGTATAGTGTTGACTGGAAATCAATATTGCAATAGCTACGTACATTTCGTTGAATTAATATATAAGAGTAATGAAATCTTAGTTGTGCAGGTTTTTGGTTTCCAAGTTATGGGCGGTCAAATTTTGCGTCATACTTTCGAAATCAAAATTCATATATATGTAACTCATTCAATCGGGATCAAGTTTGGAATGGCCGTAGATCTTGACCTGCTATATAAACATAAGAAGAATTATGTTGTACAGGCTTACAATTTCCAAGTTATAGACGGTCAAATTTTGAGTCATGATTTTGAAAGCAAAAACCCATACAGCGAGATCATGCGATCGACATCATACTTGACAAAGTGGTAGAGCTGCATCTACTATAAAGCGTGTGAAATGTTATGGGTTTACGGTTTTTGAGATATGAGAGGTCAATGTTTTCTTTATGTGACAAAACAAACAGTACTGAAATCTCATCGTTGACATTTATTTATTTATTTGTTGTACGACATAATGAAACATAAGAAATGTTGTCAAATGGATGTCAACCAAGTGTCACTTAACATATTGTAAATTTAAGAGGACTCACGCCCGTACAACATGTATTCAAAATGTTGATCATTACGTCGCACACATTCTTCGTAGCGGTCCTGTAGATCGATGAACATGTTAGTGAATATTGGTTGCTGGAACGACGAAACAAGTGACCGAATCTTCTCTCTTAACTCCGGTATAGTGGTAGGGAGATTATCTTTCGGAAAATTGTTTCCGTCAGCATTCCGCGTATGTAGGCATCCGTAGCCTTGAGGTCAGGGGAATGGGAAGGATATGGAAAATCCGTTCCACGGGAATAAAAGCGATATCCAAACTCTTATTGGCAGAAGGGCAAGTGATTCACTTGCAGTGTAGCAGTAGTTCCGTCTTTCTATATCCATTGTTGATTGTGACGACAGATTTTTAGTGCCGTAAATACAGCGCAAATCATGCAACAATTGGTCAATAATCAACTGTCGATTGATGTAGCGATCAAGGTACACATGGCTTTCATCACTGATCCATATGTTGCTGATGAAATCTTCATCTTCATACGCCAGAGCTCCAGAGCAATGCAGTAGACTTGCACTCCCACCTCCTGCAGTGAGACGCCCCACATTGTATGAGCGGAAATAGTGCTCAACAATAAACACCTTCTACTCTGTTGTAAGTAACATTATTTTCGCTCCAACTCCACATTACGCTAGTCCACACATAACTAAGCACACATGTGGCGCTCACAGCTCATATCACTTTGCACTTGCGCGCCATCCATACGTGATTTTCAGTACGGTTTGTTTTGCCGCATACTGTATTTTCGAAAACAAAACCTCCGTGTATGTAACTCATCCAATCATGATCAAATTCAGTGTGATGGTAGAAGTTTGGAAAGAGAAAATAATCCGAGGGGTATAAATGTGGCGAATAGGGTGCGTGAGGAAGCAATTCGAACGTTAACTCATTGATTTCGCCCATCGCGCTAACGGATGTGTGAACTGGTGCATTGTTTTCATGAAACAACACGCTCTTCTTCGCCGAATGCGGCCGTTTTGTCTTGATTTCGTCACTTAAACGCTGCAATAAGTTTGCATAATACCCGTCGTTGACTGTTTTCCCTTTTTAAAGATAAACAATGAAAATTATCCCACGCGAGTTCCAAAAAAACTGACACAATGACGTTGCCAGCAAACGAAACTGGTTTCCCTTTCTTTGCAGACGATTCTCCCCGTTAAGCCTATTGTTTCGACTGTTCCTTCGTCTCAAATGTGAAGTGATGGACTCGTGTTTCACCCATGGTTATGAACAGGCCCGTGCTGGCCCACCGGGACACCGGGACGTGTCCCGGTGCGCCCTCCGAAATATCACAGTATAAATAAAGGTACAAGTTTTTAGTAATAAATTCTTATAGTTTTTATTGGTAAAGAACCCGTGAAAGTTGCAGTGCGCCCTTTACATTAGGCGCCCTTCCGAGACCACATCAAAGATGAACGATTTTATTTACTCTTCTGCATAGCACAGTTCTGTACAATAAATACACACAGTTACTGTTTGCAAAGAACCCGTAAAAGGTAAGTGCGCCCTTTACATAAGGCGCCCTACGAAACATCACATTATAGATAAGTGGTTTTGGTTATCCTGTATACCAGCTTTGTTTAATAAATTCAAATACTGACTGGTAGTATAGAACTTGTGAAGAATACAAGGCGCTCTTCACATAAGATGCCCTGCGAATATCACATTATTTTTTTTTTTAAATTTTATTCTTCTGTATTTCAGTTTTGTATTATAAATTCATACAGTTGCTATTGGCAGAGAACAGGTAAAGAGTATAATCACTTACAATAATATTATAAAGTTATATAGCTATAAAGCGAAACAATGTGACACATCAAGATTAGTTCAAATAGTGAAATGTACGATGCATTTATGTAATACTACACTGACACTAGTCTCTAATTTACGATTTTTACGGCATCGAAGCTTTCACAGTCTTAATATGCATCCATATATCCGAGCATATTGATTGTTCCTGTGTGTTTTAAAGCAGTGTTCGGATAATCAGTACCTGTTGTATTTCTGAAATATAGCTGTATTAATTTCCGTAAAATGTGCTCTTCCTGTCACCACGGCAGGCGCGTCCTCAGGTTGTGGATCGAGTTGAAGGCTTCTGGGATATAGAGGTAAGCTGCGAATATACTGAATAAGCAATCTCGGACAGACAAGGGGTGATAATCCAACTTGAGAATTGGGTGTGAGGCTAACAACCACATCCTGTAAAAAAAAGGATTGTTCAGATAAGTTCGCAGAATCCTCGGATCAGAACTGATAACTTGGCACGAACTCAGCAAAGTGAAATCGACATCAGATTTGGAACATGAAAGATAAGAAGTCTCTATAGGGCAGGCGTGTTAAAATTTGTAAAAAAAAAAAAAAAAAAAAAAAAAAAAAAAAAAAAAAAAAAAAAAAAAGTTTAGAAATACAGGTTGGATCTATTGGGATATCAGGAAGTTAGATCAGAAGGTAATGGAGGAGTCAAGTCTGGAAATTTTACGTTCTTTTACGGGGAACAAATTAAAAATTACCAACTAGAAACAGGGATTTCCGTTCACAAACGAATACGTAATATCAGCAATTACATAGGTTGAATTTGTTAATGATAGATTTTCTTTTACTTCTCTTAAGGGTCGATGGTGTAATATTATTGTTTTAAATGCACATGCCCCAACAGAAAATAAGGATGGCGATTAAAAAAATAGTTTTTACGAAATAATAGAACTTGTATTTGATCATCTCCTGCAATACCATATGAAAATTCTGTTAAGCGGTTTCAATGCGAAGGTAGGACCAGAGGGTATTTTCAAACCGATTATAGGGAATAAATGTTTGCATAAGAAAGGTTGTGACAACGGCGTTAGATTCGTGAACTGTGCAATATCCAGAAACCTTATCGTGAAGATTACAAAATTCCAACATCACGACTTCATAAATATACTTGGATTTCATCAGATGGAAAAACACATATTCAAACTGATCATGTTTTAGTAGACAGAAAAGAACAGTCTAGCACAACTGATGTTCGGTAGTTCAGAGGAGTTGATTGTGATAGTAAGAGAGAGACTATCGTTGAATAAAGGAAATATTCAATATCTGAAAACGGAGCGGTTTATTTTATTTTATTTTTTTTTTAATAGAGGAGAGTCAGGTGAGAGGAGAGCCAGATTGAAGTGTCGAATAGATTCTCGGTTTTAGAAGGTTCGGAGTGCACTAGTGTTCAAGATACTTGGTTGAAATTAGAGATAACATTAAAATTTCAGCAAAAGAAATATTGGAACACGCAGAAATACTTAGGAACAAACCATGGTTCAACCAGAAATGTACTAAAGTAGCAGAGAAGAGAAAACAGAAGAAACTGCGTTGGCTACAAAATCCGAACGAAATAATTACATAAAATTTCATTGTCATCTGGCAGAAAACTTCTAAAACTTTTAGAACAAAGAAACGCGACTTTCGAGAGTTAAAATTAATTAACTTGAAGATAATAGTGAAAACAAAAACATTCGGGGCATGTATAAATGCATCAACGAACTTAAGAAAGGCTATCAACTTCGTGCTTATATATTGAAGAAACCTAAAGGAACAGTTCTCACTGATACAGATAGCATCTTAAATAGATGGAAAGATTTCTTTGACGATTTGCTTAACACATAGCCAAAAACTAATGCGCGTGGAGAAAATGAAATGCATGCAGCATAACCGTATATTCCAGAACCTAACAGACAGAAATAGAAATCGCTATTTTTAAAAAATAAACACATATCTCCGGGTATAGACGAAATTCTGGTTGACTTAATTTTAGCTGGAGGGAAAAACTGTAGAGCAAGATACACAAACTCATTCTCATTATCTGGAACAAGGAGGAATTACCACAAGAGTGAAGAGAATCAATCATTGTTCCAGTTCAGAAGAAAAGCAACAAAACAGATTTAATAATTATCGAGGCATTTCTCTTCCGTCAACATCCAATAAATCCTCTTAAACATTGTATTAGCAAGATTGACTCCATACGCAGATGAAATTATTGGAGATTATCAGAACAGATTTAGGTAAAATCTATCAACTATCGACCAGATATTTACCATTCGACTAATACTTGAAAAGAAATGAGAGAATACAACATTCTGGCACATCAATTATTGACTTTAGACTCTAGTAGGAGGGAAACATTGTACAACATGCTTAGAGAAAAGGTAGATTAATTAAGATATGTTTAAATGAATCCCAAAGTAAGGTTCGAGTAGAGAAATTCTTGTTCACGAGCTTTCACGTTGAGAATGACCTGAAAGAAGGAGATGCGTTGTCGTCATTATTAATTAACTTTGTTCTGGAGAACACGATAAGGAAAATCAAAGACAGCAATCAAGTCCTAGAGCTGAATTGTATTTGCCAGGTTATGGCGTATGCTGATGATGTAATTTAATAGGTAATGATAGAATAATAGAAAAGAATGCAGAAATCTTAATTACCGCTTGCAGGGATATAGGCTTAAAAGTAAATGCAGAGAAAACTGAATAAATGGAAGTTTGTCGGGATCGTAATACTGCATTTTATGAATGCGTTAAAATACCAAATAATATTTTCTTTCGACAAAGTGGATACTTTCAAATATCTAGGATCATTATCAACAGACCAAAACCATAATCACTAAAAAGTTTGATGTCAACTGAAAGCAGAAATTTCGTGCTATTATTCAGTTAAAAATCTTTTTTTTTTTTTTTTTTTTTTTTTTTTTTGTCGCTAATTCTGTTGAGGAATTTGTAGCTCAAAATATAAAATGATAATCATGCCTGTTGTGCTGTATGGTCGCGAAACATGGGAATATCGCAGACTGAACGTATTTGAAATCAAGATTCTTAAACCAATATTTGAACTCTAAAAGGAACGGGAATGGGGAAAGGCGGAAACTTCATAAGGAGGAACTGCATAATTTTATACCGTTTACCAAACATTGTTAGGGTCGTCAAGTCTAGGAGGATCAAATGATCATTATATGTAGCCAGAAAGGAAGAAATTAGAAACGCTTTCGAAGTTGTAACTGGAAATCCAAATAGGAAAATGACCGTTAGGAAGACCGAGGCACAGATGGGAGGACAATATTAAAATGGTTCTCGCAGAGATTGAAATATAAAGTAGAGACTGGGTTCAGTTTTCTAAGGACAGAAATCAATGGAGAGCTTTTTTAAACGTGGCAATGAGCCTCCTGGGTCCATAGGCGTGCTATATTAAGTTGTTGATACATTTAGCTTCTTTTTATTTCATAGAAATGTTATTGCAGGAACTAAAAAGTTTTTCTGTAGTAAAGAGGATTTCGATTCGAGGTTAGCTATTTACGTTAATACTAAAACAAATTTGGTGGTGATTTTGATATAAAATGGCACCCATACTTTCTTTCAAGTCTCTCTTTCTCTCTCTCTCTCTCCCTATATATATATATATATATATATATATATATATATATATATATATATAATATTCCCGTTTGTATGGGCGCCCTTTCAGTAGACTTGTCCACCGCCCTCAGTAGTATCCCAGCACGGCCCTGGTTATGAATCGACGCAAAAACTCGGCTTTACTGCTGTATAACATTACCAAACACTCGATTGAAACATCCTCACGATGCTATTTGTGTTCTGTTGTAGGCAAATGCGGCACTCATCTCGCGTAAAGCTTCCTCAGCTCCAAATTTTCAGTCAAAATGCGACAACACATTTTGAGATGCCTATCTGGTAGCTCGCACACTTTCAGTCGACAGTCATACAATACTATTCACAACATTTTCACCGTCGATTTTCTTCACCACATTTTGCGTGGCCACCTCATTTGGTCGACCACTGCGATGTTCGTCTTTGCAGCTCGTACGGTTTCGTTTAAAACTGCCACCCAACATTTTACTGTTGTGAACGAAGGAGCCGACTCTTCTAGAGTAGAATCTAGCTTGGCTTTGATATTGGTTGGACTGAGATCTTTCAAGTGAAAGTATTGTATCACATAATGATGATTTTTTTTTTTTTTTTTTTTTAATGTTTACAAATTTACTGAGAGTATTCACTATTTATGGCTGTCAAATACTAAACAACGTAGCGTCTTCAAACTTAAGCTTTAGAAGGTACTTTCGACCATAGTAATGCTTTTCAAACAATAATCGCCATCTATACGTCAGGTCGGGTACTTCTAGGACTAGCCACGTATATGGGTTTTTGCTTTCGAAAATCTGACGCAAAATTTGATAGCCCATAACTCGGGAACCATAAGCCAGCACGACAATGTCGCGTGGGTATCTGTGAAAACCTGGGTAATGAAGGCAGCTAATTACACCATCTTCTTTATGTGCCTGGGTCATAGAATTGAGAAACTTTACCTTCAAATTACCAATGGACCACATTGGCTTGTCCCAAGTACAAGGAGTGTTCTTACCTCTATAGATTTTATATTACTTATGTATATTTTGCCTTTTTTATCATGAACATTAGAAGCAAGGTTGTACGTAGTACTGTATAAACTACTCTTGTTTCAGGTCATCTTGTAGGAAACCATTCCGTTCTACATGTAGTTGAAGAAGATGGATTCCAAATTGAACATATTCCTCCAGAGAAAAAAATAAAATGGTTAGTTTTAACAGATAATCTGGATTATGGTTACAGAACATTTAATTTAATAGAATATTTTATACATGAAATTTAGTTCAGTATTTTGTGAAAGATACAATAATATGGTATATTGACCGACTTTCCTGCAACAACAGCTTATAACAATATCCCTATTTAAGATGTTACTCTTTCCGTCCGAAAGTATGGTATATATACCTAGGTATATTTGAAAATAATGTAAAAATTATTGAGGTTTAAGCAAAGAATCATAATTAATATTTCTTATTTGTAAATTCGTACGCTAGTCAAACAACTGAGACATACCTGGTGTTTGATTTTGTCTATGTCAAAAACGTCAATAAAGCAACGAAATGTGCTTGGAAAGTTGTACGGCAGGGCCCGCCAGTGCTCAAGACGAGGGGTTAGGTTTGCCCGGGATTTGAAAGGGGAAGGTTGTCCTTTGCTTGCAACATCCTGCAAGTGTCACTCCGATATCCATATTCAGTAAAGAGTAACGATGTGTGCTCATCGAATTTCGGCGACTCGGCGTGTGAAATTGTATGAATAGTTAAATACTCCTAGATTTAGCCTCGTCCTATGTACAAAATGGAAAATATTCATTTTAAGTAATGAAGCCTTGTAAAGAAATTCCAAGTTCAAGAAATTAACTGCTGAACAGCATAATTGTGTATTGCAAGAATTGTTGGAATTGAAAGAAGCCCGGAAGCTAAAGCATGGTGCTATTTATAAAAAAGTTTTCGGTCGAAAAAGTGTAAAACTCTTTTTCAGGCCAGCCATTCTGGTGGGGTTTTCTTCATTCACACCAAGCAAATGTTGGGATGGTACCTAACATACAGGTCCCAGGTCGCTTCCTTCCTTCCCTTTTCCCGGATAGTGTGATCACCCAGGGACGTCACCCTCATACGTGACGGACTAAATGGCCATAGATGCCGAAAGCTCAGAAATCTAAATCCTATATCATATATATATATATATATATAATTGCAACTGACCTTGGATTAATACGTTTGACTGAGTCTAGGATTTGGCAAATGGCTCAAAAACAAAACAGAAGGTAAAATTTGTTCTGATGTTCAAACAAAAGACGGCAAATATGGACTGAAACGTAAGAATTATTTTGAACACTTACGAAAAAAGAACAATAGTCGAGGGTCAAGTCGCCGTTTTTGTGCTGTTGATATTCCAAAGCCTACATTTAAGCGAGAAAATGGCATGTATAACATGCATCCAGCAGTGCAGACAGTTTTTCTTTGTAGACGAATTTTCTTTTGCGATACTTGGCTGCCATGCATGTTGATAAAGCGTATATTTTCTACTGTCAAACCTGCGCAAACAGATCAAAATAAGTTTAAAATATTAAAGTTTTGCTTAGCAAAAATGAGACCGAAAGGACATTTGGAAGATTTTCACAATTATGTCCACATTGACAAAAAGTAGTAGTTTTATTTAACGCAAAACATTCTTATTACATCATTCTAGACGAAGAAGAATCCCAACTAACTTGCAAAGCCAACGTTTTATATCTAAATTTATGTTTATGGCTTGTGACGCCCGACCACGTTACAATTCACATCGAAAACATTTTTTTAATGCAACAATTGGTATATGGCCCTTTGTTTACTGAGAACCCGCTAAGAGAAACTCGAGAAATAGACCTAAAGAAACATTGGTAACAGAATTAGTGGAATCCGTCAATTCAGCAGAATGTAGATAAATGATTTGAGAACTGAATTCCGGCGGTCAAGTTCAAATTTCTCGTAAGTCATAAGGAAAAACCGATATATATACACAGCAGAATAATGCAGAACCTCATGGCTTGTGACTACGACGATGATGAAACTGTATATAATGGTTCTAAAGATAGCAGGTTTATCCATTTTCATTCACAATTGCCGAACGGTCCCGATTTACATATTTTGGATTATGGCATTTTCAATTTCGCATAATCTTCGCAACATAAAGCTTCGGTACATACAATTTACGAACTGATCAAGTATGTTGAAAATGCTTTAAGCGAATTAGGGAGACACCGGATAATGTTTTCTTGGCATTGCAGACCTGTATGAAATCAACTATATTGGTTGCAGGCGGATTTCTACAAGTTTCCTCATATTAGTAAGGCCTAACTCTGTCGTTAGAGATGGTTATGAGCTACCTAAGTGTGCTCACAAGAGGCCCAGGACAAAGCTAGATCCCTCATCCATTGAATTTTATTCATACACTTAAGACTTACTTAATAAATGTATACTATAATTTCGGACAAAAACAAATTCCAAATATATACCATATTTTAGGACGGAGGGAGTAATACTTATTGTTACTGGGATATGTCTTTACTAATGAAATTTAAGGGTTGATTCCTGACTGATATATCGATGATGTTATCTAATGATTCGTACAATGAATGTTTGTGGACATCTTAAGGTCTTTAAATCCAAGTTATATATAAGTTTTGAAATTATAACTTTATGAAATATGTAGGGTACAATAAGAGGGTAACACACGTTAGAGTAAAAATGTAAATGTACACAATATGTACTTATTACCGAAAATAATGTGGAAAATTTAACGGAGACGTCTATGGGACGTTAAAATGTGAAACATGCGTGGTATTCATAGACTGTTGGAAAATCTCTGAAGAAAGAAAGAAGAAATAAAAAAGCTTTGGATAGGTTGAGAAGATGAGAGGAATGTTGGATCTCGGGAAGGTTGATAACAAACAACTCTGGATTTCTTACGTGCAGAATATGATCCACTAGACAGTTTTTGTCTCTGCAGTGATAAACCTCCAGGTTCCTTGTCTCAGGGTTAGTTAATTATGCTTTATGATACTAACCTGATTTTCAATCGGAATCAGAATCGAATGATTGTATCAATAATTTGGCATAGTATTAAATGTATTTTCACAACTTCAACAACTACAAAGCCTTATTTACTCAAAAACATGTAAACAGAAAAGAAAAGGTGTAGTTTAAAGAGGAATATGAGTGGTATGTGGATATGTAACAACTAATTGTCCTCTTTCTGTGCATTTAAAAAAAAATGCAATTCACTCAGTCATTTAGTTTTAATCCTTTCCGACCAGCTTCAATAACAAAACTGATCTTTTTCATTGTGTGTATACTTCGAGAATCAATTGCTGAAGAAGTTCTAAGAAACTGCTGTTACTAGTTGCGCCTTTTGTGGGGTCAAATTTGGGATCTTGCTCAGTCATTTCAAGTAAAACTATGAAGATGAATCTGTAGTCAACTAACAACAGACAATGGAGATGTCCACTAAAATACGGATTTAATATTCTAATTCAAAAGTAAATATAAAACATCATTATCATTAAGTATTCTGTTTTTTGGCATAGGAGAAATATTTTAAAGGACATTTTTATATCAAAAATTTTTCAATAATTGAAGATAATACCGTTTGAATTCTTCGGAAAAAATGCAATTTTATTCAGGTCATAGGTGTTCCTGCAGTCGACGTCTGTCTTTCTTTGCCTAGCACAGATAGTGCGTGAAACTGCATAATTAAATCTTTATACGATGCTGTAGACAACAGTTATCTACATAGTTAGGGAGGATTTCTGAAAACTGATCCATCGCAGTATCGATTACTGCGGAGTTTAAACGAAAAAAACATACGGAGAGTACTGAAGCAGGTGTATTGGGTTTATTACTCACACCAAGAACTTCTCATAATGAGAGGGAATGTACTGAACTAAAAGACGAAAAAGTAAACTCTCCGCTAGTGTAGTGGCTACCGCGAGTGCCTTTGGTGTAGGTGGTCCTGGATTCTATCGTAGCTCACCCCAAGTGAGCTTTGTGCTGGACAAACACTATGTGCGTGGGCTTTCTTGGGCTTGTCTCGTTTCCTCCCATTTTCTTCATTTCACCATTTCATTCATTCTCATCATCACACACCTTCCTTTAGCTTCCTTTAAATTTCCTTAAGTTTGCAAGACGACTATGGAACATAAGAGTAAAAGATTTCATTTTATTTTCTCGAATGTAGCGATAGGTATTTAAGAGCAAATCTACTTTCGTTTGATTTGTGAATTAGGTTCATTTCGCGCGAATTTACGATATAAAATTCACATATATGTCAATGAAATAATGTTGTCCTGTACAGTTTGTGAATAGTGTATACTGATATTTACTTGAACTTTATGATTCAAGTTACATTTCATGAAATAAGAGCTTAAAGTGGAATCCAATAAAAAATTAGCTGTGATAATATCAAATCGTTCGTAATAAATTTAATTCGGCATCTTTACAGTTTGTGGCTGGAATAATCAAATACTGCATACAGTGAGGAGGTTCAATTAACTAGGAAAGAAAATAATTTAAGCCTGTCGCTGTAATCGTAAAATTAGAAGAACAAAGAACATAGTGTACTCTATCAAACTCACCGAATTGAGTCATGAGTGCTATAATTAAATTTTTTACGGCAAGAGTGACTTTGCTTTAGCGTAGGTGGTGGAAAGTAAATTATTATATGTTACGTGCAGTTTTACAATATCTCGTATAAAAGAAAGAAAAAAAAAAGACTCCTATTTTCTCTATATCCAGATAACCCCTTAAACTTTCGATAGTCTATTGAGCACCACTTACGTAATTTCCGCAGAAACATGGTGCGGGGACGTTTGCAGTGGGTGAAGCTTAAAGGACTTTTTAAAGTCTATTTTCTTCGTTAATATGGCATTTATAAAAGAAAGAAATATATATTTATTTTTCGTTTAAATTAAAATAAAGAGAAAAAATAGTGAAAATCCCTATTGCTAGACATTTATGTGTATTAAAACCTTATCTCTGAAGTTTAATTTCTTAATTGGACCGTTAAACTAATTGGTCTCACAGATTTATAGGTAGTTCTTTCCTTTCGTCTGAAGAAGTTCCTTAGTAACATTTACAGATAAACTTTTCTTCTGAAACGGATTAGCCTCCGATTAGAGCGATTTCTTTGTTATATATTATGATAGAGTAAAAGTCGTCACTACCAACATATTGAAAATCTAACCTTATATTACCAAATGATATCGTGTTTGGTTATTAATGCTTCTTTCTGGGAGTCGAGAATTGGATATTTGAATGAGCCATAACTGGAAACAAAACTATAGCAATAATTTACCACTGTGTTCTAGCATATCTAAAATATGTTTGCGAATAGTGCAATTTCATTGCTGGCATCAGAAGTGTCTGGCATTGTAATTTTCTGTTACTTTGTAATTTTCTTTGAGACTGAACAACTTATCCCATACCACAGACGTTTAAAACTAGTGGCGTCACAGAAGTTCGTCACGGAGGGTTCAAGGTCTCAAATTCATATACTCTCAGGTGTTTGTATACATATCTTAATAGTAAATATTCATTTGCGTATATCTTTCTCAAGGAGATTTAATCCCCCTTGCGCACACCACTGTTCACAAATGTTTGAAAGCTATTCCCTAATGAATTACTGCACACTTTCGAGCCCCTTGATCACAATTTCTTAATTTCGTAGTAACGTGTATCATGAGTGATGCATCTGAATACTGATTAGCTATAAATCAAATACATTAAAATAATGCATTTTTTAAAAGTATTTTTTTCTCCCTGTCAAACAGTTGTAAAACATGAAATATGGGTACTGTAGCTAAGCAAAATTGTGAAATGTGTATCTAATATATATCTATATTTCTCGTACAGGTTCCGTAGAAAACACAAGAATCGAGCAACAGTACCCAAATTCAGCTTACTTCAAGATTTCACTCCGTCTAACCAGTTGGAGGATGTTCCATCACCACGTTTACTAATGGAACAACATCAATCTTCGCGCTATCACTTTACTCCCTCGCAGAGCCAAAGAAAGTTCAATGATTTGTGGGTCCGATTGAATCCAACGAGGTAAGAAAATTGATATGTTTTGAATCTAATTAAGGCTACATGACATTTTTATTAGTATTGCATTTATTCGTATTAACTACTACACTATTATTTGCTGGTAACTGAATGAGCAATAAACTTATAGAATATAAGAGATAGAGAGTTCATTGTTCTTAGGAATTATAAAGAACATTGGGTTGGAATGGAAAGATCGAAGATTCATAAGAAACTTACATATGAACCAATAAATAGGTGTTAGAATAGGGGAGGAAATGACAAAGGAGAATGTAATTGGAAGGGAAGTTTGACGAGAATGCTGTCTCTCGGTTACATTATTTGATATCTATCTAGAAGAGAGAGTGAAAAAGAGCTTAGATAATGAAAACGGCATTTCGGTAGGAGGTAGAAGGATTGCATATACACGCTTCGCAGATGATATGACGCTTTGTTGCGAAACCTGAAAAGAAAATCAATAAAATGTTAGAAAGGCAAAAGGCATGATGATTGGAACGAAGCGGTCAGTGTCAAATATAGAAGTAGGAGGGTAGAAAATAGAACCGATGAGTAGTTGTATGCCTAGGTTGTGAGGTACAGACAAAGTGGTAGATGCACCACGAACTGGACTTTCATCTACGGCCTCAACCGAGATTAACATGCAACGTCTCGCTCAGAAAGGCAGAATCACCACTCAGGAAATCGCATATATAACGCACCATTTTGTGGGGTCTATTAATGACACTGTAAAAAAATAAATAAAATATTTTAGAGTTCAGGAAAATGACAGCAAAGTGGATACTGTATCCGCTAAGTGATGATAAGTACAATCAGGTGCTTCATTCAGTCTTCTTGATTTCGGGAGGAATCTGAAGCTCTAGAGAAGATCATATTCATCTCTCAAATCTTCAAATATTTTGGGGAAATTTTAGATATTTGTGTGGGAAGTTTCCTCTTTTAACATATCTGGATAAAACTCTGAGTTCAGATGTGTCTGAGTGGAAATGGTGTACCAGTTTTGTGACTTCTTACCTGTAGTAACAGCCAGTTTCATGGTTTCGATCCAGAAGTCAACCAACAAAGTGTGTAGTGGAAACATGACAGTCCGAAACCAAATATTTAAAAAGTGCGGGGAAGATCAATAAGCAAGCCATTTTGTGCGATTACGTTGTCCACTGCAGAAGGATGTAACCGAGAAACAGTAGTACATATTAAGTCCTAAAAGATCAATTAGGAAGAAATATTGCTGCAATGTGGACTTAACATGCAGATAGCAGGTAGATTACAGCAATTCGGACTACCGTACTGATGTAACCCAAGCTACTGCTATCGACGAACTGGGGTTGAGATTATGACCAACACACTCTCCTTACCAGATCTTGCTCCATGCGACTTTTGTCTGTTTCCTGAGGTGAGAAGACAGCTTCACGGACGCGTATTTCGTTCCGATAGGAATCTTAAAATAAGTCTGTAATGAGTATTCTCAACATGCATTCAAAAGACTGGTGCCACCGAGTATCCCAAAGTAAATGAGCAGATGTGATAAATGCGTTCTAATGTAAGGAGAATGCTTGGATGGATTCTAATGTAATTAATTTTCAGTGATTACTGTGGTTCGTGTGATTCAGCTAGTCCCATTATTTTTTGAACGCTACTCTAATATGCCATACAATGCTGCATATTACGTTGGTAGATAGCCAATAGTGGAGCATATTATCGGGCGTTCGGCTTCGGATCACACGGTGCAACCCATAGTGAGTTCGAGTCCAACTGACGAGTATTGATATTTTTAACTGTTCTCAAACTTTCTGTGTTTGTGTCCCTGTTGATTTCGATTCCATAACTATAGAATAGGATGAATTAAGAGACAATGGAAAGGACAAGGTCCCAGTTGGGATGAACTTAAACATAAATAAATACAGTAAATAGTACTTTTGTTTTGTATTGGAAGGTTACGGGTTCAAACCTAGAGATAAGCCATCCTAAGTTTTTTTTTTCTCATGAGTTTGCCTTATTCTGTTAGGTTAATATCGGGATGGTAACTAAATAGAAGCCGTGGGTACATCCACTTCCTTTTCTATTGTTTTTGTTGATTGTTACATAAATATCTGCTTATCTCAGCTTTTTACAAATCTTAAAATCTTTATGGCTAGGAAATGAAAAATACGTTTCTAAACGTGAAAAAAATATGATCCTAAATTAAATCTTTAAAAAATTGAACATTAGAAGAATGCATGAAATTATTGAAAATGTTTTAAAAATTATTCTTTTTGAGATATAAAATTTGAATTTTTAATAATCGAGATATTAAATATAAATTCTTACATGTCGGCAGAAAGTTCATTAAAAATGTTACATTTTCTTAAGTTTATTTGTCTTGCTCTTATAGTTCATGACTTGCAGCGACTGAAAGAGTTTGAAGTATTGTATGCTTTTGAAAACATTATGTCCAAATTTTAATGGGCAAAATTTTAAAGATATTAAGAGGATGAGGTCATTGAATTACTTGACACGGAAGGACTCGAGTGTGTTTCCAGATCCTTTTTTTTAGTGTGTTACATATTTAAAAAGTTGTTCACAAAACAAAAAGAACAATGTAAATGCGTTGGACATTATTAAGTGTAGTAATGAGTAACAATACCATTTTGTTTCCTTGCAGTTCTATCTACAACTTACCTCAGAATCCTTTGAAGACAGACAGTCAGCTTATTCAGGAATCTTTAAGAGCATGGTCCAATCACGCGCGTGCTCTCTCCTCAAACTACCTCATAATTATTCTGTATTTGATAGTACTTTATACTATAGAAAAGGGGATTATTTCTAGGTAAACTATTTGATTGTACTATATATATGTATATTGTTACTTTCCCCAGCTGAATTTATTTATGTATAGTGTACATATATATATATATACTAGATTTAGTTTTCTACAGGCACAGCTGCGAATGTAAAAGTAACTAGTCAAACACACACATTGCATAAATTTAGGGGTCAGGACAGCAGGCGCGTGCGCTTATAATCACTATGTATTGAGAACTTGTCTTACTCCTGATCTTTTGGCTCTTATATAACATGTAACAGCAGTGATGGAAAGTGTGAGTTCGTAGGCATCAGATTAGCCTCGATCAGTATTATAGATGTTGTTTAAGTTACAGATGTTTATATTATTTGATTTATTTGCTCAGACACATCACCGGTGCTACACACTATTGTCATATAGGAATCGGCTTAGGTCAGATTTATTAGGAACCTAAGGGAGTACGTTCTTGAACGTTGTGTTCTCCATCACAAAACTTTGTTAGTAAGTGATTCTGTCTCTCAGTCCTTCAAAGTCGCGCCAATTCCTTTTCGCAAAAGAACTGCAAAATATAGAGGCAAAATGACAACTTGTAGAACATCAAGAACTGAGCTCGAGTAGCAAGTGTTCCGGATTTACTTTCAGTCACGATGATGTTATCACGTTAAAAAGCTATCATATATTTCGTAGGCTAAAAATAAAAAGCCCTTGCCACATTATTTCATAGTTATTCCTATGCTTTAGGCTGCTATATTCTCCAAATATTGTCTTTGCTTCCCAGTTACTTTGAAAAAAGAAGAAAAAGGAGAAATGAATACTTCGAATGACACGTAACAAAATGCGTAAGTTACTGGAATTTTCAAATTCAGATACTTTTATTACATAACAGAAGCCAGTCTATCATATATGTGTGTAATTTTGTCCATTCTACGTGTAATATGTTGTTATATATATATATATACGTGTATGGCAATATGCTTTAATTAAATACATCAAATAATCTTATTGCAGTTTTAGGTATGTAAAATCAAAGAATTTTGGATCTTAAGTTTATGCATGTAAAATTGCAGGACTTCCCTCTTGCAAGTTTATATGTAGAGGAGAAAAATTTCCTCTGACATCGAAATTTTAATTAATTTCTATGACTTAAAGTACTCTTTTAAATCTTTTCCGCATTGAATCAAAGGGCTTGTACGGTTAATGATCTGAACAGACTTTGAGAGAGATGGCTGAAATTCAGCTTAAATGTAGAAGAGATTATGTAGATTCTATATTCGAAAAGCAAATTATCCTAAAATGAATGGAACATAGTTTAAAAAAAAAGCACGGAACATTAATGTCAATGTAAAATCAGTGGAAAAACAAATAATTTGTCCACTTATCTCAAAAACCTAAAGAGGGAGATAGTTGAAAATCAGCTTAAATATAGAACAGACTGTAAATTCTACATTCAATAAAGAAATTGTCCTAAAATGGATGGAGCATAGTAAAAAAATAATCACGAAACATGAACAGTAAAGTCAATGGAAAATCAATGAAAAAAAAATAAAAAAAAAAAATGATGAAGTCGTTCACATATCTCAAAAAACTATAATAAGGAGATGGCTAGTTGAAAGATTATCCAAAGAAATAATGAAGAGCTTTAAAACAATGTATAGCACGTAAGGTATATATGGGTAGAACATTGTCAAAGTTCAAGGTGTTTGAGTAAAATCAATAATAATGATAACGTATATGCATCATCTTAGAATTATGCGGAGATTGCATGCTTCAAATAGTACACATCTGGATTTGGAATCTCCAGACTCGATTTAGCACGCAACTTGACTTTTGATCTGATCACGTGACACAGACTGGTGTTTATGGCAAACCGGATAGGACCTTATGCTTTTTTCCGATTTAACTCTAACCTAGACGGCAGCGCTAAAACAGTGAGTGTTTATATATATAAAACAGCTCCTCGAGTTACTAAAGAGAAAAGAGTTGCCCATCTTTTCCCCGCGGTCACCTTGTGCATTTCGCACCAAGATTCGTCTCGTGATACCGCTGTGGTGGTTTATTTAACGGGGGTGGGGGGTGGGGTGAACACTGGAGACTCAAAGTTTACATCAGCACCGGTGGTTGTCAGTTTTCTTTCTGTTACCTAATTAAGATCAGTTATACGAATTAACTAGTTTTATATTTATTCATGATTATTTTCCAGCTGTTGGAAGTTTATCCCTTTATACGACTTACACCTGTGATCTATTTGGTAAACAGTTCAGACTGAAAATTGACTTTGTGCATGTATTTATATGGTCATTGGTATATATATATAAAAAATCGATATTTAACACTATTATTATATCTGTCGAGATTATATGTATTTTAATTGTCGTACTATTTTAGAATAAAATTGTTTATAAATTATTAATGTGATTCTTTTCTCGTTGGAAACCTTCCAAGAATTTCTGTTTATAATGGATTTGTAGTTGGCCAAAGAATACCATAGCTGAATTGAGAATAAATGAATTGAAGTGAGTAGATTTCTCTACAATCTAGGTTTATATCATATGAAAAGGTTCTAAGCCAACATAAGCGAAGACCGCAACTAAGAAAACATTTCCATTATGTTCTGAAGCATCTATCAACTGAAGTTTCTCTAAGAATATTCTCTGCTGATATAACAAGGTATATATCTCTGAATTCCAATCCTTCGTTTAATGATGTTGTTTGGCCTGGCATTTCTCGTCCAACCCATAAACACTTTCGTCTTCTTTTTGGATGTTTTTTTTCCTCAGTGCTAGTACTATTTGTATTTCAATAGTTTCATAGATTCTTTTTTTTTTTTTTTCCTCAGAGAAATAGCAGAATGGTTGAATCGTCAACTGCAATATGAATTTCAAAGGAAGAGTGAAGTTCTTAAACTAAATATGACAGTGAATCAACCAAAGTTAGGCTATTGACCATTAGGTTATCAACCGGAATGTCATTTATTTCCTTTTCACTACGTCAACGAGAAAACATACATAGAGAGAAAATCGATCCTTAGCAGCTTCCACTGCATTTGCCAGAGAGTCGATATTCCTCGGTCGTAATAAATGACTACAGTTCTCGCTTTGGAAGTGGAAGACTCATCTTGAACTAAGGCAACAGGTCATGTTCGGATCTCACTACAAACTATAAATTTATGTCTCATATAGTCTATGAAATGTATCTATGTCTCCTATAGTCACTGAAATGTTCTAGGAATCTGATGGCTGAAAGTTTTTAAACTTACAACTTAATTGGAAATATTACTCTGTGCATAACACACATTTCGTGGTAGCAAGGGAGAAACAGCAAAAACAAAATACAAACGCAACGTCTACACTGTAAACAGAGAAGTATTACGATCTCATGCGTAGGCAATCATCTATGTGCGCTCGCTACGGATAATTGTAATAAAGTTATCATTCAATTGGAACATAAATTTAGAACATTAAGTTATATTGATAGATCCTCTCTTTCTGTCTTGTGAGGGAGTACAGCGGCTCAATGATGGAGCGCTTATCTATGGTTCGATCACCGGCCAAGTAACATATATAATTGAAACCTCTAAGGTTGAAAACACGTCAGAAGTCTGGGCTGTTGGTGTTAGTATATTAGGGCAAAGCCCATACAACGTAAGGAAGAGTAAATAGCACGTCAATGTGCAGTGAGCAGGCGGTGATAATGTAAAATGGGCTCTAATTTCCAAGGCCATGTGACAGAACTAGAAACCCATTTATATTTGAGTTAGAATCTATGTGCTGACCACACATCAATCAAATTAAAGTAATCTGACAGGCCTAGAAAGCCCAGTAACAAATGCATTGTGATCAGTATTCTGATCTCACATCACTTAACTAAAACCGCTTTCGTAGGCGTAGAAATCCAGTAACAACCGTGTTGGGTGTCGATGTGGTGACCATATATAATTCAAAAGCCGTCTGTTATACCTAGAAACCCCAGTAACAATCACGTTCAGGGCCATGTGCTAACCATGCATCACTCACCTAAAAACCGTCTGGTAGGCCTACAAACACCAGTAACAATTGCATTGGGGTCGATATGTTGATTCCACAGTCAACTGAAAGCAGTCTGGAAGGAAATCTTTGAGTTTTTTGTCGCATGCTTATGCCGGCTAGGCTAAAGGAAACGGTATGATGGGAAATGAAAGAAATGGTGGAATGAATAAAGTGGAAGAAAACGGGAGCACCCCGATAAAACCCACGCACATGGTGTTTGTCCACCACAAAGTCCACTTGGCGCGAGCTGGAATCGAACCAGGGACCCCATGCACGAGATGAACACTCGACTACTGAGCTACCGCGGACCCTCAGTCTGGAAGGCTCAGAAATCTAGTAACAGCTTCATTGGGGTCAATCTGCTGATCATATATCACTCAGTTAAAACCATTCTGGTGGGCCTAGGAACTCAGTAACAATCGCGTTTGGGTCAATGTGGGGACCACACAAAACTCAACTAAATACAATTTGGTTGGCCTAGAAATCCAGTAAAGTCGCCTTGGAGGGTGAATGTGCTCATCACACATCACTCAGCTAAAAGTGGTTTGTTGTAGACCATAATTTGGGGCTTTAATCTAAGGGAATCTCTTTATCATTATTGGTAAATGAAGTACAGGATGATGGTCTTATGAATTGGATGCTCAAAAAGGATCCTAAACTTCAGATCAACGAACTTACTAATGACCTCTTCACAGGGAGTCGAATCAAGCAGCATTCGCACATGAAGCATGGGCTCCAAATTTCCACAAACGAAAGCATTTTCGTGTCGATTTCGATTTCGTTACGAATCTTGGTCACTGACATTCTGGATGTGTAAAATTTTTCAGGTAAAATACCCACTGATACGCAAGACTGGATCATTACCTAATAAATTCAATTATATATATATATATATCCCTAACAGAAAAGAAAAAGGTGTTTATAGCAGTTTTCTTACAAATATGTTTTCTAAAACAAGTAGCATGTGTTATTTTGAGTAGCACTTTATGTAATGTTGTCAGGCGCAAAATGTCTTTAAACTTGCGTAAAAAAAAGTATTAAAAAACCTACTTGTGTCTTTAAAAAATTTTTTTCTTGGCCTTTTGTTTGCATTCGAAACTTTTGCATAGTTCGTATGCTGGGCAAGAAAGGGAGGGGAGAGATGGTCAGCTGCGCAGTCTAGCAGTGTTGCCAATAGTAATTTACTATTCTGAGTAGTTATACTTAAGCCAAACGGAAAGTATACCAGAAGGACAAGAATACGAGGAATTACTATGTTGATGCTGTCCGTCGTGAACATGCAGTTTGTCGAAAGAGCGGATCCGTATGCATTACAATAATTGGCAGATGCGCCAGTTCATTCTGCGCAACTGATCCAGGACTTCGTGACAAGGATCAAAACTTTTGTCTTTCGCCAGGCTTCCTACTTTCCCGATGTGCTCCATGCCATTCTGTCTTTTCTCGAAAACCAAAAGAGAAGTCAAACGTACCCGTTTAGACACTAGGTCATATGTAACGCGGCGGCTTAGCTGACAGAAATTCCAAACGAAACGTGCCAGACCTGTTTCCAGCAATGAATGTATCATTGGATTCGGTGTATGGAAGCTGCAAAGTCTACTTCGAAGATGATTAACAAAAAACACGCCAGCTGACTTTTTATTATTCTAAGGTCGAATACTATTTGGACAAACATTGTATTAGTATGCATAGATCAACAGAATACCACAGAAATCTGTCTGCTGGATTGAACGGGGACAAATCTTAATCTTCCGCTTACACGAGATACCCTACCATTAAGCTACCGACTACACGACCAGATTTCCTAAGTTTTGGTCCTTCTCAACTGCTGGCAATTTTTTGAAAGAAACCCAATCTGCCAAGTATTTCCCAATTGGAATATCTGCAAACTGGATTACTCCTACAAATTGATAGAGTATGGCTGATCAGTAATAGTTTGAGAAATGAAGCATCACCAGTCAAAAGAACTGTTCTAGCCGCTGGTAGCTCAGATGGTAGGGCAACTGCTCAACAAGTGGGGGATCGGGATTCCTATTCCCGCTGATCTAGGGAGCGGACATATTTTTCCTGTTATTCTACCTTCATATATTTTTGAACATCAACTACCATTCTTAATTCAGATATCTCTATTGAACTAATAGGTGCATATACCGACGGTACCATCTTCTTACTTACCTAGAAATGAGAAACCTTGTAGAAAAGTTGTATCTAAGGCCTCGTGCTTGTAAGAACTAGCTATTGGATACTTTTAAAGTTTATAAAAGGCTGTTCTTAAAAAATGTCTCAAACAAGCTAAAATTCATCTCAATACACTAGTGGTTACCACTGTAGCGTGGATGTCCTACAGTACAATTGACTACCAGGAAATTAAGAAAATTATACAGTATAATACTTTATTTTAATATTCCAATGCCGCTGAGATACGTTTTCCAGCTTAATGCCCATACTAAGAGAATTGACAATACAGTCAACACAGCAAAGAAGAGCACTCTGTGTTGTATCTGTTCTTGACCTAGTATTCGTCCATTCGCTGTTGTTTCTACGAACGTAAGATGTCAATTTGCCTCGCTGGCAATTGGCACTCAAACATAGAGAAAAAGGCAAGAGAGAAAGTTACTTTCTTTATGATTGGTTGGTTTGATTGAAGCTTAAGGTTCCTTTCCACACCAAGGCTATACGTATGAGACGTGGACCTACAGCTTAACGTGGGATCTGAACCACATGAGCTCCCACTGCTAGATTAATCGTGGTCTCTCGCGCCGAAAACTAGTGCGCTAACCATATAACCTCGAGAAAGCTCTATTCTATCTGTTTCAGTGTGATTTATACTGAGGAACACGGAATAAAAGCCATTGCTTGTTCTTTTCGGAAGAGTGAAAAAATGTCGCATTGATTCTTTACCTGTAATGAATGGGTGCTTCTCTGTTTTGAGGATGGTTGCCTTCAATGCCGGTCATCTTTCTCCCACTTTCTTTTCTGAAAGTTCTCTAGTCATAGTTATCGCTGATCACAGCTGTCATCTTATTAAGTTTCTCACTGTATATGGTGGCTCATTTTATATTTAAGACTAACGGAAAGTGAATTCTTCATAATATCAACTGGAGATTAGTAATATTTTTACGAAACCTGTTAACTCTTTCGGAATTGTGACCCACCTACTGAATACCTTCCACATTTGTTTGCAAACAAATATATAGTAATCAAATAATGAACACATTCTTAACAAAATAAAACTTCTTATTAATACGACAATGGAATATCATTAGCCTCTAGTGCAGCTTGTTTAAGTCTCTGAATTGAGTAGTATTAACTCATGAATCATTTGGAGCAGAATATTTGTGCCGGAGTCTCTGCTTTAAACCGGCTATAAATGTTTTATAATGTTCTAGTCACAATACTTAGCGGGCCCTAGCAGCTGTTGAAGTTCATCCTGGTATTCCTCAGTCCACGCCTTAACATGTCTCTCTGTATGTATTGGCACAATTATCTTGGAAGACTGTCCCGTTGGTAGGGAACAATTTCTGCCCTATAGAATGCATCTGGTCATCTAAACTGTCCATATAATAATTGCCAGCAATTCGTCCTTTACAGATAATAGACCAACAGAATACCATTAAATTGCTGCTAACACTAGCACAGACCAGTCGCCATGTTTAACGGTAGAAAGTAGGCAATCCAGAGAATACGACTTTCTAGGCATCCACTGCACATACACCTTGCCTAAAAAAACTATAGCCTATGAAACCCGGAGGTTCAATGCCGCGTTCACAAAAGCTCTCCACTGACTTCTATCCTTAGCCGATTGGATCCAGTTTCTACTTTGTATTCCTATCTCTGCGAGATCCATCTTAATATTGTCCTCCAATCTGCGCCTAGGTCTTCCTAATGATCGTTTTCCGATTGGTCTTCCAGTCAAGACTTTGAAAACGTTTCTACTTTCTTCCATTCTAGCTACATGACCCGCCCACCTAAGCCTCCTAGACTTGACGACCCAAACAATGTTGGGTAAACCGTATAAATTATGTAGTTCTTCCTTATGAAGTTTCCACCATTCCCCATTCCCGTTCCTCTTGGGTCCGAATATTCGTCTCAGGATCTTGTTCTCAAATACTTTCAGTCTATGTTCTTCCCTCAGAGTAAACGACCATGTTTCGCAACCATACAGAACAAAAGGCATGATTTTCGTTTTATATATTTTAAGCTTCAAATTCCTCGACAGAATTCGCGACAACAAGAGATTTTGAACCGAATAGTAACACGAATTCCCTGCTTTTAGTCGACATTTAATTTCTTCGTGAGTTTAATTTTCGTCTGTTAATATCGATCCTAAATATTGGAAAGTATCCACTATATCAAAAGTATTATTTAATATTTTAACGCATCCATAATTTGCCGTATTACGGTCCCGACGCACTTCCATGTATTTAGTTTTCTCTGCATTTACTTCTAAACCCATGTCCCTGCAAGCGTTTAATAAGATCTTTGCATTTCTTTCTATTGTTCTCCTATCATCCCCTATTAAATTTACATCATCAGCATATGCCATAACCTGGTGAATACCGTTCAACTCTAGGTCCTGTTTGCTATCTTTGATTTTCCTTATAGCGTATTCCAGCACAAAGTTAAATAATAACGATGACAACGCATCTCCTTGTTTCAGGCCATTTTTGATGTGAAAGCTCGTGGACAAAAATTTTCCTACCCGGACTTTACTTAAGGATTCATTTAAACATATCTTAATTAATCTAATTAGCTTTCTCGGTATTCCAAGTTCTGTAAGAACGTTGTATAATGTTTCTCTCCTAACCGAGTCGTACGCCTTTCTAAAATCAATAGCTAGTAGGGGTACCGGGATATTGTATTCCTACTTTTTTTCGAGTATTTGGCGAATGGACATACACCTTAACTATTGTTGGAAACTACGAGAAATGTGATTCATCGGACCCAGTGACGTACACAAAGGAAGGTTACGGGAGTTTACCTCCTACACTTCAGCAAATTATTATGAAAAATAAATATTTATCATATTAAGATAACTATACAAACACCTGAAATTATATGAACTTGGAAGGTTTGAGCTGCTCTTCACGAACGTCTGCGTACACCACTCATCGGACCGTATTACTCCCTTCTAATCATAAGCGATCCATGTTTCATGTTCTCTGCTACATCTTTTTCACGATACCACGTTGGGGGCGGTGATCAGAGGTTTCAAAATCGTAACCTGACCGGAGATGTTGAACTTATATAGCTCTCGTCAGACTACGATTGTAGAAAGACATCGTTTGAGGTGCTGATTGAGTTTTGATATAAGTTGGGCTGCATTAACTCTAAGATTCGTTGCAATAATCCTCTTCAATGTTTGGTGATCCCTCTCACTTAAGCTTGGTTTTTACTCACTATTCCTCTTCCCTGGCGATGTTTTGCCATGAGTTCTGTATATCATCACCAAATTGGACACTTCTCTCGATACACGTAACGTACCGGTAGTCTTCGCTACACTTGCTACACCTAAGTGTACATACACAATTTGCCTTATTTCAGGGTCGAAGAGCTTTCCCATTTTTTATCACCAACATCTGGCGTATTGCACACATGAATTCGTACTATACTGCCTCGCGTACTACTCACTATCACTTAATAACACAAAGAGGGAAGAAGAAAAGACTGGTATCTACGTTTATACAGTTTAAATTTAACAATGGTAATTTTTGTCTTGACTCACACTGTTACTTTTTGTTTCATGGTATCTAGGTCTTCTCAATGTCTTAAATGTTACAGTGTTTACGAACAAAATTCACGTTTACATTATTTTGAATGTTACAGACCAACCGAAAGTGTGTTTATTACTAATAGTGAGTTTCTGGTTAGGATTTTACCAGTATATCCACGTATTAGAGGACGCAGAAAACACTAGATTGAATCCCTGGGCTGTAAATGGTCATCAGATGCCTTATTATCCTTTCTTTTTTCGAACCTGCGAGATAATTCAGCCCTAAACTTAGCGACTGAAACGAAACATGGGGTGTGTGCCAATTAAAAGCAATGAAACTTGCCACAGAGAATCAAAAAAGTAAGCATTCCCTTCCTGTCACAGAAGATAGAAATGAACATGTAGCAAACACATTTCAAGCTGAGTATATGGAGAACAATTTTTTATTGTTTTGAAAAGGAAATAACAATATGGATATAAAGACAAATGAGTGGATTTATGATTGTGAAATTTCAAATCGACAACTTTTGTTCTCCTTGCTTGCTGTTTGCCCAAAGACGGATACAGAAAAGGGAGGAATGTTATAGCTTTACGTAGTTTGTAAATATTTCATTTATAAACGCTTTCAATCAGCGACGAAAACGCCTTCAGTGTACTACCTACATATTTTTAGAATATCAAAATGACATCTTTTATTACTTCATTAAAATATAATTTTTGCATGTTATATGCAGAGTAAATTAAAAATTCTCATTACATATTTAGTTTACAAAAAAATATCAAGGACGTAGTACGGATCTTTTCCAGTTATTTTTATCCCAAAGGCACTTCCATTTTTCTTTGGGGGGGGGGGGGGTTAAACCTTATTTCAATATGACATTGAAAATTAAAGTCTACTGTACAGTCCGCAGCAAAAAAAAAACCTGCAACATGAGCATGTAAGTTTATTGTGAAACTAAGCTTAACAGCGTAGGGAATCAAGATAACGTTTAAGTAGCACGAATCACGCCAGGAGAAACCTCGACGTCCTCCCCTGAAGACTTATTTTGGAGCAAAAGACTGTCGTTTCACAATAAACTTACATGCTCATGTTGCAGGTTGTTTGCTGCGGACTGTACCTGCAAAAAATATAAAATTACGCACATATGTACAACAGCCAATTACTGACCTATGCAATAGGCTTGAACGGGGCGATTTAAAAGAACTCACAGCGTGCTTCCAAGTCCCGCCTTCGAGAGGTGTAAACTTAGCAATGTAGAAAGCTAGAGCTAGAAAGCAATTGGATAACAAGCACTTAGTAGTATTATTATAAAATGAAATCTCCCAGTTTAACGTCCCACGATTATGCCCTATAGGCTAAGGGAGACATATGACTTACAGCAAGTGTATGATGATGGAAAACTTGCTGGAATAAGAATGTGGGAGTCCCTCGAGAAAACCCACTGACACGATGTTGTCCACCACAAACTTAATTGACCAGGGATCTAATCAGGGACCCCACGCACCAGAGGTAAGCGCTCTACCACTGAGCCACCGTGCCCCTAACATTAGTGTACATTCCTTTAAATTTTGCATTTACTCTAGTACAGTTTCTAAACGTAACATTCTTATGTATTGAGGATATACAATCTCGAATTCATGAAACCAGTACAATAGCTTTGTCAGATATATTTCTCCCAAGGACGGTTATATTAATACAATACGTCGTTTCTCTTAAGATAATACAGTCTAAAGCTGTGCTGAATAAATTGCGAAATACTACAAAGAGAATAGAAAATGTCTATAATCCGAAGGTAAACTAAGTATTAGATAACGCTCACGATATTTAGTTTTCTACAATTTTTTCAGAACGTATACGAGACAATTTAGAACAACCAGTAAAGTAATAAGTGGACATTTGAATATAAGTTCTGAAATTTGAGGAATGAACAGTCTACAAGAATTCTTTCTGTAAAATATTTTTCAATATGGCTTTAGATACACTAGAAAAATATTATCTGATGGTACGAAAAAAAAAAATCAGAATTGTTCCATAGAATAAAACGTTACACACAAGAAAACTACGCGCATATATATATATATATATACTCAGTCACTTGGGTACTTTCTGTCAACGATTACGGGATATAAACTGACTAGACATAATATTTTTCTTTTTTATTTATTGGTCCCACTTAAAATTTTGCTTTCTTTCTGTTTATTTCCAAAAAAAAAAAAAAAAAAAAAAAAAAAAAAAAAAAAAAAAAAAAAAAAAAAGTATATTTAATTTATTTAACCTCGTTAATCTTTTTTTCAAATTTTGCACGACTACGAAATCTGGCTTATTTGCAGAAATCACAACAAACATTACGTAGTTTGTCTGATTAAAAAATAATTTTGACTACTTGGTAACAATGCACAGCAAAATGTTTACTTTATAAAAACATTATCAAGGCACACAATTAATTTACACTAATTGTTTTGAAAAGTCTAAAATTACAAACCAAAATACTTAAACAAACAAGGAACAATAACAATGGAAGCTGCAGCGCATAACATGACATACTGTGTTTGTTTATAATGGTTGGTCACTAGCTGTTCTAATTCAGGAGAGAGGAGCACCGGTTGCTTGTCATTTATTTGATCTAACGAAACAGAGTTTGCCTTTAACACAGACGTTTCTAGTTCCTGAAATTTCTTACTGAGTAGTTGCTCTTGTCTGTTAAGTGATTCTAGCAATTGCTTCGTTAGTTGAGAGTCTACTATTTCTTGAGCCACGTCTTTTTTTGAGTTCACTTTATTGTCCAACGTATGAATAAGTTCCCCTAATCGCCCTAATACTTCATCATTCGAATTAGCTTGACTAGCGACAATTTTCATTTCACTGATAATGGTGCTAAGTTCCTTTTCATGTCTAGACAGGATTTCGGGCACTGTTACAACTACATCGTCTATCTTATACTTGGACAGAGATTCTTTCACTAGTTTACGTAGTTCCTTCATTCGATATTCGTTGTTAATAGAAGTACCGATAACGCCTATAATAGTTCCCAGTACTGATCCGATGATAGACCAATATTTCGTACGCTCCGACTGTGCACGCTCCTTCTCATGGCTTTCCTTTAAGGCGGAAGACAATGCTGTGAAGTATTCTCTTTCTTCTCGTTCATATCTCTGGAATTCTTCCACAAGTGCTCTTTCTTCCTTCAATATTTCATGCTCCTGCAAAAGGATAATAATAATAATAATAATAATAATAATAATAATAATAATAATAATAATAATAATAATAATAATACATTACAAGGTTAGAAAAAACGTTATCCTATAGTAAATTTAATGAAATAAATAAATGAGGTCCTTACATGATAGTCTTGAACAAGAATATATTGAAGGAACTACATATAGATATTTCGATCTCAAACCTTACATTGCTCGTCAATATAGCGAAAATAAGACAGAAAAGACAAAAATAAATAAATAAATAAATAAATGAAAATGAAGTGACTTTTTTTTTCACTTTTACGCCCCACGGTTATGCCGTGTGGGCTAAAGGAGACGATGATGGTGATGATGAGAAATGAATAAAATGGTGGAATGAAGAAAGCGGGTGAACCCCGAGAAAACCCATACACACGGTGTTTGTCCACCACAAAACCCACTTGGCGCGAACTGGGAAATAAATAAAATAAAAAATATAATACTAATAAGAAAAAAAATTAGAGAGACGGAGAAGAGATATTTGATAGTGATGATGCTTCTCAAAACTACTTGACTTGAGGTGAATTTTGTTGGAATTTTGAAACATAACATGGATGCAAATGTGTAGATAACTATTAACAGTTTCTAGAAGTTTTACTGGTTGTTGAGGTAGAAATAATGAATGTAAACTAAGGAATTAACATTAGAATGACATTACACAAACCTTTTTAAGCCTATCTACCGTGTAATCTTAACTATATATACAACTACATGAGCTGACATAAATTAAAGGACTACTTCCGGTTGACGTGGAAAGATAAAATTTGGCACAATTGTAGCTTTCCGAGAATAACCGACAGGAAAATTGCCAAAAGTGAATAATTTTAATTTTTAGGGGGTCTAAAGAGTGGATGAAGAAATTCCCCATTTTATTTAAAAGGAGCTTTTTTTTTTTTTTGGACCTATAATCTCATATTTTAGGCACTTTTAATTGGAATAAAAACTTGAAATTCGGTATGCTTATACGTTTTCGTTAGCGTTAACTAAGTAAATGGCTAAAAATAAAAAAAAAATCAACTTTAGAGTGGTTTTATGGGGAACTGAATGATAAAATGATGAAATTTTGCATGATTGTAATCTTCCGGGACTAACCTAGAGGAAAATTGCCAAAAGTGAATACTTTTAGTTTCTAAGGAGTCTGAATTGGGGATGAAGAAATCCCCATGTTATTTAAATGAGCGTTTTTTGGGGATACAATATCTTATCTTTTATCAAGAAATAGGAAAAAAACTTGAAATTTGGTAGAAGTATGGATTTAAAGGGTGCGAGGCCGTAGGCCGAGTAAACGTGAAGGTCAGGGGGCGAAGCCCCCAGCTGTGCCAAATTCAGGAAATGTAATTAAAGAGCGAATGCACGAAATTCACTCTTGATGCAGAGGCTGATACCTAAAAGATGCGAGGCCATAACCCGAGCAAACGCGGGAAACTGGGGCTAAAGGCTAGTCTATATTATAAAATTGAAAATGTCTATGTTTGTGACTGATAATCTCTTGTACCGCCGGACCGATCTCGATCAAATTTTCAAAGTAGATGAGGTTCGGGACTGGGATATTTTTAACATTTCACTTTGACGGAGCAACGTAGGGGAGAGGGTGGAGGGGGACATATACAAAAATCAATAAATATAAAAATAAAAGTGACTATGTTCGTGAATTAATAACTCCTGAACCACCCGATCGATCTCAATCATATTTTCAACATATATGAAGTTCAAACCTGGGAAGTTTTTTATCATTTCCTTTTGACGGTAGATTTTAGGGGAGGGGGAGGGGAAATATACGAAAATGAATAAAACTTAATAACTTTTGAAGCACCCGACCGATCTCAATCAAACTTTCAACATAGATGAGGTTCGGGCCTGGGATGTTTTCTTCATTTCACTTTTACAGTGCAACGAAAGGGAGGGGGAGATATATATATGACAAAAAAGTAAAAATAAAAGTGACTGTCTTTGTGACTTCATCACGTTTCAACAACCCGACCGATCTCGATCAAACTTTCAACATAGATGAGGTTCATATATGAGGTGAATTTTATCATATCACTTTAACTGTATAACTTTGGGGAGGGGGAGGGAAGAAGAGAAATCTATAAAATAAATGAAACTTAATAACTCTTGAGCCACCAGACCTACCTTGATCAAACTTTCAACATAGATAAGGTTTGAATGGGGATGTTTTCATTTTTTCACGTTTACGGTGCAACCTAGGGGAGGGGGAGGGGAAGATATATATGTAAAATAATAAAAATAAAAGTGACCGTCTTTGTGGTCTCATCACGCTTTAATCACAGGACCAATCTTAATCAAATTTTCAATATGGATGAAGTTCGGACCTGGGGGTGGTTTTTATCATACCACTTTGACAGTAGACCTTACGAGGGGAGGGGATAGATATATAAAAATAAACAAAACTTAATAACTCTTGATTCTTTAACCACCCAACCCATCTCGATCAAATTTTCAACATAGATGACGTTCGGGTTTGGGATAATTTTTATCATTTAACTTTGACGGTGCAACGAAGGGGAGGGGGAGATATATATATGTAAAAAAAATAAAAATGAAAGTTACTGTCCATGTGACTTCACTCTTGAACCACCTGACCGATCTCGATCAAAGTTTCAACCTAAATGAAGTTCGAACAGGAGATGATTTTTGTCATATCACTTTGACGATGTAATTTAAAGGAGGGGAAAGACATTTACAAATGATCGAAAATGACCAATATTAGTGTCGAACCTATAGTTTTTGAGGTCACTGAGATGAATAGTGACACTTTGGTGCCATTTAAATTAAAATTCAGCCCCGCAAAAATTGTGGGAGGGGAGTGGAATTATATATATATATATATATATATATATATATATATATATATTAGGGTGGGCCGAAAATTTCTTTTTTCAGATATTTTAGTTTTAGTAGTCATCAAAAGTTGTGCATTGGTACGAAATAAAGTCATGTCATATATGGTGATTTTAAAACAATATTTAACCGGGCCCCCGTGTCCCTAAAGGTTCCAACTGTTTGTTAAGAAAAATTGATTTTAAGTAATAAAATTATTTTACCAGACAATACTATTAATACATAAAACATGAAATACATGATTTCAATACACGAAAATAACTATAAGTAACTTAACTGACTTTCATAACTATTAACATATGAAAAAGCTTCGTGTTGAGCCCAGCCCAGAACCCTGAAAATTTAAGTAAATATCATTTTTTACATCTGGATGAAAAATGAACTCTTTATTGCACACCACTGGCTTCTCGAAGGCGGCGCTTGCATCGCGCAATTCTATTTTACTCTCAAGGTCACAGGGGTCACCCATAATTTAGTTACTATATGAAGGAACGCATGTTCTGTGATCGGATGTGCTGTGTTGTTACAGAAGATAAGTTCGGTTTTCGCTAAGTTGCAGTGTTTTTTTTTCTTTCTTTCTTTGTTTACGTGCTATCGTGGCTGTGATAGTGTGCGCGAGTGTGAGTATGAAGCACCATGTCAAAGAAAACTAGAACAAGTTTCGAAATGATTTTGTTTGGACCCATGAAAGATATTAATCTTGAAAATGCTACGGTTTTACCGACCTACGCAGATGTTATGCGGTGCTATGCAAGCGTTCGATTACAGTTGCAAGGGGAAGGAAGCAAGCAACCGGCTGCTCGACCTATTGCTGAAGTAGTTGCAAATAAACTAGAAACGATATGGCTGCGAGCCTCTCTTCCTGTATTGTCTCGCCCTCGAATTAAGGATATAATTTTGAATTACAACTCAAAATATCAAACAATCATTAAACCCATCGAAAAACGAGATACCCGCGCATTAAGAGCCAAATTAGAGAAATTTAAGTACAATGCTCAGAAGTTATTTGATATTTGCTCTTGCAAACGCTGCGACAGATTAACCTGCAAGTGTGAGAAATCAAAGAAAATACCGCTTTTGGAGTGGGAGTTCATATTGGATCAGAGAAATCAGAGACAAATGATGATTGGCAATGTAAATAAAACAGAAACCCATAGGCTCAAAAGAAAACATAACAGATAGATTGATTATGATGTTGCGGTACCAAGTACAAGCGGGCTACAATCGTTAGCCTCAAACCCGCACTTGGAACATACATTAAGCGATTCTACCTCGAATTCAAACGCTGAAGAGTTTGCATTGAGCTATCCTTTAGAGAATAAAACCTAAAGAAACAATAGTTAGCCCTAAACAAATGAGTAGCGCAAAAGAAGTTGATTCAACAGGTGTCTCGAATAGGTCGGCTGCTGAAATTGTATCCGATGTTTTAGAAGATATCAATTTACAGAACAAAACTAACCCAAACAAGATAGTAGATAAAAACAAAATCCGTAGGAAACTAGCGAAAAACAGAAACCGCCTACAGCTATTTGCGAAGAAACTAATTTCGAGGGTCTCTATTTTGATGGCCGAAAAGACCAAACTATAGTTCTAATTGACAATTGCCATAGGCAAATCACTGAGGAACACATAGCACCCATTCAAGAACCATCGTCGTCCTATTGGACATTTAGCTCTTAGTTCACCAGTTAAAGCAGTCGATATAGCTAATGGTATAATTTCGTTCATGCAAGAGAAGAAATTTAACCTCAAATATCTTAAAGTCATTGGATGTGACGGCACTAATGTAAACACAGGCTGGAAGGGAGGAGTAATCCATCGTATTGAAGAACAACTACAAAGACCCCTAAAATGGGCCATTCGTTTGCTACATGCAGATGAATTGCCTCTACGGCACTTATTACAAACACTGGATGGTCAGACTAAAGGCCCATATAACTATTCAGGACCTATTGGAAGCATGTTGAATGATTGCGAAAAAACACCAGTTGTTCAGTTTCAACCAATTAGCATCGAGTTACCAGAAATTGACATACGTGACCTAAGTTCGGATCAGCAATACTCATACCTTATCTGAGAAGCTATTAAAAGTGGACATCGTGCTCCAAATTTCTCCAAAAGAAACCCAGGTAAACTGTCGCACGGTAGATGGGTAACAACAGCTAACAGATTACTGCGGTTGCATATCAGTACAGAAAATCCATCTGAAAACCTTATATTAATAATTGATTTCATCATGAAACTCTATGCTCCCATGTGGTTTGAAATAAAAACGAAACCTCTTCTGCAATAAGGTCCTCGACATTTGTGGAAGATAATTTACATCTCAAGGCAGTTTCCAGAGGTTATTAAGAATATTACAGACAGGGTAATAGCTGGCAATGCATACTTCGCGCACCCAGAAAATTTATTGGTGGCAATGTTGGCAGATTCTCGTCCACATATTAAAGAGCTTGCAGTTAGGCGAATAATTAAAGCAAGACAAAACAAACAAACTTAAGGCTATTAAGAGTTCCAAAACTAAATTTCAGTGGTGCGGATTATATCGATTGGTCAGAAGTAAGAGTAACGAAACCTCCAATTATGGCTCACATATCAACAGAAGAATTAACCGAAATGGTTGTAGTAAAAGGAGAAGTTTCACAGTTTGTCACGTTCCCCTGCCACACACAGACTGTGGAGAGGTGTGTAAATGTAATAACGGAATCTTCTTCAAAGGTATGTGGTAGTGTTGCAAGAGACGATTATATTCGCGCAAAATTGAAAGCACGAAAGTATCTACCAAGCTTTGAACATAAATCTCAATATTTTGCTGCAAGAATCAAGTAAGGAGATTTAAGTAACAGGAGGGTGGGTGGGAGGAACTCGCTGTGTAGCCACCTCCACGTGGTGAGTTCTGGGCTGGTAGGTCAATTTTTCAACTTTATCTTACGTACTTGTGTCCGTACTATTATTTGTACTAAACACCAATCAGGCGAAGAGCTATACATCAGATCAGATCCTGGCCCCAATTTAAAGTATCAGGAATCTTTATACATACTTAGAATGATGGTATGTTCTATGTTTTTAAATTGACACTTTTCGGACCCGCAGAGCCTGGTTACATATTTTTATCTGGCTCTATTTTGGCGAAGAAACATAATATTATACAACGCTTGCACAGTACTCAAACTTAAATTTCTAAAAATATATTTCAATAATATTTTCACTACTCGCAACTACTTTTTTTCAAAATTAACGTTCTTTGGGGCCTCCGGAGCTCTGTTAAATATCTTTTTATCCGGCTCTGTTTCGATGAAGAAACATAACATTATACAACTTTTGCACGGTACTCAAACTTTACTTTCTAAGAAAACATTTCAATACTTTTTCACTATTCCCTACTCTTCTTTGTAATTAACGTTCTTTCGTGCCCTCCGGGGCCCGGTTAAATATTTTTTTTTTATCTGGTTCTGTTTTGGTGAAGAAACATAACATTTTACAACTTTTGCACGGTACTCAATCTTTATTTAAAACTTTTCGGGATCGCTGAGATGAACAATGACACTTTCGATGCCGTGGCCCGCAACATGGGAGAAGAGGGGATATATAAAAATCATCTAAAATGAACGATATCAAGACGCGCTTTAGTAGTAGTAAAAAGTGATTGACTAATGGTACATATTACTATTTTTTCTTAATTTAACCCAGCGAAGCGGGTAATTGATGCTAGTATATATATATATTCAACTTTCTAACATTAGTATTTCATTTACAGAGGTCAGAAAGGGTTCCGCAGATAAGCAGTAACCTGTCCACATGTCTTCAGTAGAAGATACTGATAAACATGTCAAAGCATCGAAGTGATTTTTTTTTTCCTTTTTTAATTTTCTCCGACTAAAAGTAAAATAGTGGTTTTTATCAAAGATATCTATTTATTTATTTTGCCTGTTTTGACATACAATATGGAGAGTATCTCCTATAAGTTCTACAGTTGTCATATGTATATAAATGCAAATTGTAATTACAACTTATTACACCATTTGTAATACAAAATTATAAACAAACATATAAAGTCTCGTACAATTTAAATATACATTTTTTGGTATTTGGAGTAATTTTATTGTACTACGTAAATGTCGTTTAATTGCCGCGTGTTCTATGCATGAATATCTCTTGTTTGTATAAACATCTGTTTGTTTTGTTTCACGAAGTGTATAGATTTATATATGTATAGGCTCATATACATATATGATTTATATATGTAATATGTATTCTATATGTATCCTGTTAACTACTATTAGCTATTATCTTTCCTTATCTTCTTTCCCTAACTTTCCAAAAAAGCAACATAACTTAAGAAGTTCTTATACAAAATCGTCTCCCTCTTCCCTTAGAATCGACCTTACCACATCAATTTGAGGTGCACAATAACAATCTTTGCGCACTTCGAATCAAACAATTATAAAATAAATAGATGATACTCTTATAATTCTTTCAGTTTAATTTCAAAAATACGTACCTGAAAACTGACAACAGGGTCTCTACTATTTCAGACAAATACAATTCCCTGACTTTCCACGTTTTCCAAAAAAAAAAAAAAAAAAAATAAATAAATAAATAAATAAAATAAAATAAAATTAAATTAAATTAAAAAAATAAAAATAAAATAAAATAAAAATTACAGACTCTTCGTGTAGATTATCCACAAGAAACTTCCCTTATTTAATGAGAAACAGCGTTCATTGGAAGCGTTTCGTGTGATAACATTAGAATTTTCTTAACAAATGCTGAAAAAATGTTGCTGGTGTCACAAGTGATTTAACCGATTCTTAGTCACATCAAAGTTCTTCATTCTTGTGATAACTGAATATTCAATACAAAGTTTATTATAAGTCGTTTACTTCATCAGCAGCAGGGCCAGACAAATGATGATTCTCTACAAGCAGTTCCAACGATACAGTTATTTGTTCGTCCACAAGTCTCTTGCGGGAGAGAGGCATGGAGCACCATGGCAATTTACACAGAATCTTCTTACAAAAACCTGTTAAAATATGCAAACAATCCCTCCGAAAACGAAGGATATCCAGCTCAGATAACTTCTCTGATTTTAATGCTGTACGTGTTGCAAATCCGACATCAACCTGCTAGGCCGAACACAGATCCTTACTACCATCACCTAGGCAAATATTATCAGGTCTTCAGAACTTGATGCTTCAATCACAATGGAGTTGTTGTTAAATATAATCATAAGGGACTTCAGAAGTTCAAGTACTTCACCATAAAGAAAAGGCAGCATTGGTGAGTCTGAAATTTCGTAAGAAAAGGTTGAATGTCTGCAGCAACGGTCTGGAAGAAAGCTAATTTAGCTCGATTTAACAATTTTAAAGCTGTCACAAGATGATTCTTGATTACTATCTAAAACTGAATAGACATACTTCAAGTGTGGTAATAATCGCTGAGTTATGTCTACTACATTCACGTTTTCTATAAAAATTAGCACTTGCTAGAAAAAATGGTCTTATTGAAAAGTTACAAGTATACCAAAAATATTCACAGAAATTACCTGCAAAATAATAATAAACATCACAAAAGACACACGGAACGCCAAACTGCACTGAAAATGGAATATGGAGGAAACGGAATAGGAGTTTTAAATTTAACTAATGTAGGAACGAATTATATTACAGAGTTAACCATACATAGTTAGGTTCTCTCTTATCGCTACACTAAAATCAACAAGATCAGAACAAACTTATTTAGGATTTTATAGGGGGTCACCGGTTGCAAGAGCCTGGTATATCCCTGGAGAAGAGGATCATTTTTTAATGTGGAGATCAGTAACCACGAGCTCCAGATGCAAGGGTTGCCAACTCCTTTCAGAAGTCCTTCATTATATGATGACTTCTGCTGAAGCGAAAAGTTGTTTCCAAACATTATGCAGATAACATGTAAAAGCGACGGAATAAACCTAACTTTATCAAAACTTTCCAGAATATACAGAAAATTCCATGACCTTTCCCTGTTTTCCGGACTAGTAAACACCCTGTGAGAAGTTATAGGCTTTCATCCTTCAGCTAAAGTTTTCAAACTTCAGTCTTATCATTTTTTTTTTTTTTTTTTACTTTGCTTTCTTCTAAATAAATTGTGTGATCCCTTTCATATTTTTTTCTTTCGTATTCTTTGTTGCTCCTAGTCATTTCATTTGTACATTTAGCTTTCTTCTATTACACTAGTCCACAATTTTAAACTTTGTTTTGCACATGGACGAAAAGGTCATACTAACTAAATCGACAACAAAAAGTTCGTAACACGTAAGGTTTTGTGTGGCTCGAGCGACTTGGAGCCAAAATGACAAAATAGTCTAATTTGTTGACAATTTCAATTTTGTCACTATTCAATTTATTTAGCTACGGAATTTGACAGAGAATGCAAGAATTTACAGCTAAGGTAACAAATATTTTGCGATAAAAAGAAATATCTTCATTTTAGGCAGTTTTAAACTTTGATCTAATTTACAATTTACAATATAATTTCAATTTTTATTTACTGAATATAATATGTATTTTTCATAATTATAAAATTTATCTCAGAATAATGTTTTACACTACCTCTAGTGGTATTAAAATATGAAGCTAGTGGACATTATGAAAATGACGAATATTTTAAAAGTTAAAGCTATTTCTTTTTATTGTAGTGCGTATCACTTTCCCTAGTTAAAAATCAGCAATAGTTGCCCATCATATGAGGATTCTATTTATCTTGATACTTCTGCTCTATTTTCTGAATATCCTGATGCATCTTTTCTTCCTTGCTTGTCACTTACAGCTCCTAAGTTCTGGGAGGAAAGCCAGTCTTTAACAGTGTAGTGTGACTCAGTTCTCCTACAGTCCCACAAGCAAAGAACAGTATTTTGTAAATCTTCCCTGCAGTCCTAGTAATATCACAATGATCTTTCAATCTCCACAAATTTCCCAGCAGTGCTTGTTATAACTAACCATAGCTAATAACACAGATATACTTTCGAGTGCTTTATTAATGTCTACGAAATGTGTCACTGATATTGACAATTCAGTGTTCCCGTCGTATAACAATACGGATTTAAAGCTTAGTTCTGAACAGCTGATAAGCAGCCTCCGTTCTTCAGGGGTGTTTTTAAAACCTAGTGCCTCCATTAAACGATCTATATTTATAAACACGGAGGAAATTTTCCATAGCATAATAACGAGAAAATTGTTCATGCCTGTTCCTAGTAATTGAAATTCTAGTGCTGGCACCTAGTTAATTCCACCCCTTTGGTCTTGGTCCAAGCAACTCAGCATGATACTTTGTGAGACTCAGATTTCTCACAAAGTCGTTCAGTCTGGTTTGATTAATTAGGAAGAATTTCTCTTTAGCTTGTGGGTTGTAGCTTGAGTCAAAGGACGTGAATGTTTCATCTATTCGACTATTTGTTCCCCTAGAGAGGATTCTTTTAGTTTTGAAGATAGACTAGGGATTGAGAGTTCAGGTCCACGCGGAACATGCTTTATAACATTAGGGTACTCAAGATTAGATTTAGTCCTTTTCGAATGGCCCTCAATTTTTGTTAGGCAGACATATGGGTCTTCTACCTGGCTGGTTGGTTCACGTCAGACTATTGGCACAAGAAAGACAAACATTTTTATTGCCATTCATCTACTTAATAAGATAAGAGTAACAAGCTGTGCAGAACACACAAGGAGTTCACAGTTCATCGCCACCACAACATCCAAAATAGCTCTATTCATCACGACTCTGGAACTCACTAAAGAAATAATAAACACTTCTGATCAGAGTATATACATTTATTATTAAAAATTAAATTAGTGTAACGGTTTCGACAACTTAACGTTGTCTTCATCAGACACTAACTGTTAGTGTCTGATGAAGACAACGTTAAGTTGTCGAAACCGTTACACTGTAATTTAATTTTTAATAATACGTGTATATACTCTGATCAGAAGTGTTTATTATTTCCAAAATAGCTGTGACAAGCTTGTTTTAACGTTTCTGTTAAAGACAGACGCTGACTTTTCACAGTATAGAACCCACATACGTAACAAATTTGGCCCAACCTTCTATAGCGGCAATACTCTTGCAGCGCTCGAATTCCATATCTACTTGTTCCTAAAAACCACAACCCACCACAACAGTACATTCGCCCACCTACCCTGTACATTCAAAATCCTTTGCATGTCGCTCAGAAAGGGATGGGAACACTTATTACTATCCTACCCGTGAACCAATCCCTGATCTTCAGCAACTGTAATACCGTACTCGGCATACACAGGGTGTCTACTGGAATACCAGAAAGTAAATTCATGACTTTTTCATGACTTTTCATGACCTTTTTGTTCAAATTTTCATGACCATGGCGATAAAAATTTACCATTAGTAATAATAAACCCCTATCATCAGTGGTGCATCGGAACTATGCGGGTTGCTAGTCTTAAATATCACTTATTGTGAATCTTAAAGAAAGAATCTAAAATTCTGCCCCCTTGTGCTCGAGCACAGAACAGCACTTACCTAAATACGGGCCTGCACTTACCAGTTAATCACTCTATACTGTATTTGAAGTTTTAATTCTGAGTATAATTATCCATCTAGCAGAAATTTGTCTAAAATTAAGCACTCAGAGAACTGCCCAAAGACAAAACAAATTATAAAAGAAATTAGTTTTAAAAAAAATAGATCATCAAATTTAAAATCTGCAAACTCAAACGAATAATATTATTTGCATAAGTCTAAAGGCCCAAAAATACACAATTTACATTTCTTAGAAGTAAAGAAATAGTAGATCACAAAGTTGGACAGTAAAAATTTGTTACTATATTACAGAGACTAGAAGATGAAATGGGGAGCAGCTAGGAAGACAGTAAAGTACCAGTTAGCTAGCACTAACTGGTGGGGGAAATTCTCACAATTACTGACCTGATACAACTGTTTCAGTACATGCAGTATGAGGTATAAAAGTATGAAGTATAAAAATATACTCTGAGATTTCAGATTTTCATGACCAGTTGGGTAAATAAAGGACTTTTTCATGACTTTCATGATCACTAAGCAAAATATATGACTTTTTCATGACTTTCATTACTTTCATGACCAGTAGACACCCTGTACTAAGTTCACATGAAGTGCACCCGTTAACTTTTTCACATTTCTATTTTAATCTTCGTCAATTTCTTTTCAATTTTTTTTTTTTTTAATCATTCTCGCACATACTTTATTGTTTCTTACTACTGTCATTACATATTTAGAAAAAACACTTGTAATATATTTTTCTCTCTTATCAATTTTATATTCTTCAATTTCTGTAATTTCATGTTTTCTACTTATTTATCTATTTTTTCTTCTATAAAATTTACACTTAATTTTCTGTTTCATTAATTTATTATTACTTATCACTTATCAGTCACTTGATAATTGACACTATTGTGCTGAATGATATAGTTATGTTTGCTCATTATAAAATATGTTAGGCAACTTCACATAATACAGCGCTCAATATATTCAACTGTCTGTTATTGTCATTATCAGTTTCAGGGTTCTCGAAATGAAGTCTTTCAATTTTACGTTCTACGTTATGCCATGGAGGCTAAAGAAGACGGTGATGATGAGAAATGAATGAAATGGTGGAATCAAGAAATTTGATGGAAAAAGAAGAACTCTGAGAACGCCCACGTACGCGATGTTTTTCACCACAAAGCCTACTTGATCAAACCAGAGGCAAACGCTCTATCACTGAGCCATAGTGGGCCCCTCTCGGTTCTCGAGTTATGAGGTGCGAATGAAATGCAACATGAACGCACAAGGGATTTCGCTCTTCTATTTTCATCGATCGGCAGGAACACATAAACACTCCTTCGGCAGAATTAACATTATACCTAATTAGAAAATCACATCTCAGTATAAATGCGTGACTAGAATTATTCAATAATCATTCCTTTGTTGAAATCAGAATAATATCATATCATAAACAAATAAATATGTCACCACTTTCCGGATCTGCTTCTGATGTCCAACCAATGTGTACTTTCAAAACAGCTGAGCTTACCTGGTTAAGACATTCAAGAACGTTTCCAAAAGGAATTACATAACTTTTCAAGGATCGTTCTCAGGTCTCAACAATAAGAAATGAAATGAAATGAAATTTTTGAGTTTTATGTCCCACGATAATGCCGGCTAGACTAAAGGAGACGGTGAAGATGAGAAATGAATGAAATGGTGGAATGAAGAAAGTGGGAGAACCCCGGGGAAAGCCACGCACACGGTGTTTGTCCACCACAAAGTTCACTTGGCGGAGGCTGGAATCGAACCCGGGATCCCTAGGAGCAGAGGTGAACGCTCTACCACTGAGCCAATGCTGTCCCGTCTCGACAATGAGATGAGCATAAAGCACCGAGATGTTCGAATGTCTCGTCTCGAAATCCTCATGGACAGCCAGACAATCACTTAGACAGTGACACACAAAAATACTATTCACACATGAGACGAAAACACATCGAATAAAATAATAATATACTTATTTATTAGATGCACTAATTATGCAGAAGAAAAATAATAACGGAGAAGAAAATCACAACATGAAACACTCATATGAAGGTAGATAACTCGTTACTTCAATAAACACAAACATTTTATAATTTTTATATTATATTTTTGGAGATCACTACAAGCACTTTCATCACACCACTACATAATGCACGTTGGGGTTAACACTGTGGGGTAACATTGGAAGTAGTCCCACGACGTAGGCTCCTAACTGCTGCGACGAAAATCCTACAAAAATTCACAATGTAATTCTCTGGGAGAGATGTCTGCAGTTGCAGTATAAAAATGGAAAATTGCTAGGAACCAATACTTTTTACTCGAATTAGGTCAGAGGACCAGAGAATTAACTAAATGGAGCTAGTCGCTGGCAACGTCCTTGTGCGACTACTTAATAACTTATGCCTCTTAGATTAACAGTATAACGAACCAAACTAGCCTAGTGGTTGCGTCAACACACGGAGAGAAACTTCCTGAGTTGAGGTATTCGGGGTAAGAGCTGGGCTGACCAACTGGTCAATGTTGGTAGTTCATTTTAAAATGTAATCTGGTTTAAGCCACCTGTATGGATATGCAAATTAAATGTCGAAAGAATTTGCCTTAATTCACAGTTCCTGGCCACAATGTAGAAGAAGACGAGAATAGTTCGAACGTGAGAACTTCGAGATAAGAACGGGCTGAGCGATATAGCTGGTGTCGGTCTGACTTCAGCGCACCTGGGATCTAGTATTTCTATAAGTAATTGAAGAAAGCACTTAATTCAGTTCCAAATAACTACAGAACGTAGTCTTTGCATACTAATGAGAAAGGAAGAAACACTGAAGTGTTCACATAGACGAAGTATGGTTCTCACGCATGTAGTTTACAAAATTGAATGTTGTCTTTGTTACTAAAATCCTTTTACTGTGAACCAACGTTTCACACATATGTGTTGGTGAACGATGAAAGGTTCTATTGTTCTTACTCGTGGGAGAGAATCGAGTTGTTCGCTATTCCCACCGAAGAAAAGAAATTATTTTCGTTGCAAGAATAAAATATAAATCGAAGGATGGTTTCTGTCCTTCAAAAATATACAGAGCGTCCCAAAAATTACCTATATAACCTGGTAACTGTTATAAATACGTACCAATTTCTTACGCTAACAGACTTTTAAATGAAATAATAATAATAATAAAAATAATGACATAGAGGGTTTACCTGAGTTAGTAAATGTAAGCGTTTTTCTTCGCCCCTTGAGGTCTTCTCTAATTCAGCATAAACTCCTTTTAATTTGGCCTGAACAGACGAAAGTGCTGTGTGGGTCTCTCTTCGCTTTTCTTGGGCTTTCACAAATTTTTCTTCTGCCTGAATAATAAATAAATAAAAAGAATGCAAACAAATTACTGAAATACCATATTGCTTGTAAGAAATACATACAACTTCCTTATTTGCGATGTACGGCTAATTACGAAATCACTCCTCTTTGCTCATCAAAATGCCATTTAGCACTCTTCTAGTTAATTATCTGCTTCTCCAGAATTTTAGTAGCAGAATCTTATACATACATTCAAGTACTACATTACTAACGTAGCAAAATTAACTTAAGTTTTACAGTCGGCACAGAAATTTCTATCCCTTTCTAACCTGTTAGGGAAATTTTTTCAGAAATTACGGGACAGAAATCAGTATTCTCTGGCTCTAATGAAACAATAAGTAACCAAGAGGATCCAATGAGATTGAGACTACTTAATGCTACACCGACAGATAGATTTACCGTATCATTTTTCTGAAAGAAACCAAATTTTCGTTGCTGACTGTACCAGAAGTGTGTTCGTATCCAATTTAAAAGAACTTGGATTAGTTATATTTCAAAATTAAATAAAATGAGTGAAATAAATTCAACGAACGTAATACAGTATTCTAATATAAATTTTAATGTTTTAATCATGTATAAATACTCCAAGCAACCTAATATTATTCTTTTTAATGAAGGGCAGAAAACAATAGGAAAGAGAACTGAAGAAATGGCATTATCAGTAAACAGGAATTAAACATGCAATAACAATGTAGATGAAACCTACGCAGCACATGTAATAAAAATGATTCATTTTCATAGGACGTGCCTTCTGACTGTAGATCTGTGCTACAGACTTCTCATATATCTTAAGCTAATTCAATGCCCTATGGAACCCGAAAATTCAATGCCACATTCACAAAAAACTCTCCATTGATTTTTGTTCTTAGCCAACTAGATCCAGTTTCTATTTTGTATTCCTATTTCTGCAAGATCCATCATAGTATTGTCCTACCGTCTGGGTATAGGTTTTCCTAATGGTCTTTTTTTGGTTGAGTTTTTAGCTAAAATTTTACAAGCGTTTTCTAACTTTCTGTCATTCTGGCTACATGATGCGCCCACTTAAGCCTTCTAGACTTGATGACCCTAACAACGTTAGGCCAACTGTAAAAATTATGCAGTTCTTCGTTATGAAATTTCCGTCATTTCCTATCTCCATCTCTCTTGAGTCCAAATATTAGCCTTAGAACTTCATTTAATTCTAAGTTTTAGGTCGCATGGATATAAGGGGGATAATGACAATCGCATATGTAATATGACTAACACAAAAAACATAGACGGGGTCAGAATGCCTGAATGATGGACTTCGGGCTTGTTGCGGAAGAAAGAAAGAAAAAAAAAAAAAAACGAACAAACTGGTGACTGCAAAATGTTACCTATCACGGAGCTCGGCAATTCAATACTCATCGACTGTACCTATATCGATATCTAGGTAGTACGGTTGTTTTATTTTTTATAAAAGTAATAATTGCAGACGGCTGCTTCAGCAAATTTCGCGAAGACAGCAGAACACAGCTTAAATGAAATGAACTAATTATGTAAGGTATCGATGGGGGCTTATGTAGTTCAGATCACATCAGGGCTCATATAGCCTCACTGCTAAAAGGAGTGTTAAACTTCAATCCAACCAACCATCATTTAAGAGGGTTGCGTGATGTCAACTAGACAAGTAGCATGCTATACGAAAGTGATGCAAAATCGGATGCAATGATCATAAAACCTGAAAACAATATAGAAACGCCCTAGAAATTCAACTGTCAGTATTTGCGTACCAGAATTCATGTGTTATTATCGAATCTGTAACCCAGTGTCACATACCAGGATTCTGAAATTCCAAAAATGTGCAGCTGTATTTAGCACGCTAAATTCTCGACACGATACGCTAACCTAAAATGATAAAGATCTGAAGACAATCACACAATCACCTCATAATACGTACCCAGTGGCGGCGGTTGGACGTTAAAAGTGGGGGGGCAAGAAATGATCTGAATATTTGCATATAAATGTTAGTTTTCCTGCTTGTTTTTAATATTTTGTTTGACAAAAGGTTGTATAACTAATAGGATACTATCTTTTTCAGTTAAAATACCGTATATAACATTTCATATTTTATTAAGTAAATTGACAAGAGCAACGCCAGTAGGTATGCAACCTTTGTACTCTTAAACAAGGAAAGTGTAAAAAGAGATTTGATTCCTTGCTCATGAACATCTTAAAATTCTGTCTGAAAAACTGTGTGATCAGATTATTGAATAACAAATTTGCAAAACAAATAAATAGAAAGGATAATATTAATCATAGTAATAAATAATGATTAGGGGCACGAGTTTTACGCACTAAGAATTTGAAAATTTCGCGTTTCGTTTCTCATATTTCGCGTTTTGTCGCATTTCCAAATAACTTCTGCATTTTTTTAGCTCTTGAGAAAAAGATATTCCCCGACATTTTTATAATTGTTCCTTCTATTCATAGATCACTACAAAAATAAACCAATAATAACCTAAAAACAAAATACACTGAATATTGCACTTGACATTGTAAATTTCACTTATAGGAAATTATATTTTTTTAAAATCAAATGAAAGAAAATCACTAACTAAACTTACTATGAGTAGGAAAGTTTTGCTGTCTTCTGAAAACACATGAGCACAAGTTACATTTAAGCATTAAACATAAGCATGTTACATGTTTACACATTTTCCTCCTTCATTGTTGTACGTTTGTCACTTATCACCAGTCCATAGTTGGGGAAAGAAAACTCTCACAATTGGCATTGCTTGTTGGAAACCACATATGTAAGTGCGTTTACAACAAACTTCAAACAATCATCACTTCAGGACTTTTGTCCATTCAAAATATTCATTACACTGTACTTTCCAGACGAATCACTTGTGAAGAGTTCATAGGGTACTTTGTAAAACTCCAAATGCGGTACTTCATAATCAGATGCTTTCATTTTCTTAAATGAAGGCCAAGCTTTTTTAAAAAAAAACTTTCTTAACGTAACAATGTCTGGTTCACTGCCACATGCAATTACAGAAGGATCAAATAGCGTTCCCAAAGCATCATATACTTCTATAGTTTTGGAGTCATCTCTTTGCGAAGAAAGCTTCAAGGATGATCTTTATGCACATTTTTTAAAAGTCACATTCAACACCAACCCCTTTCCACTTCGTAACAAACGTAAGTGTGATTTAGTTTTTCCACCAAAGAGGTCCTGCAACATGTTCTCTATCCGAATTCCCCAAAATGCACCGTTCATGCCACGTTCTACCGTTCCGACAGCGGAAAACTGGCGTTTCCAAATTAATGAAAACGTATGTTTAAAATTTCGCATTATATCGCGAACTGTTAGAAATTTCGTACAAAACTGTCAATTTCGCGTTATATCGCGCAACAGAAAACAACGAAAATACACATAGAATATCACAAAACGTCAAGAAACTGAAAATTACTTAATTTTGACGCATTTCATTTTGTCGCGCAATGCGAAAAACTCTTGCCTCTAATAATGATGTTTGTTTTGCAAAAGTCATATTGAAATGGGGATTAATGAACAACTTAATTTTTAATTCCACACATGCTATTAAACGTAGAAAATGAAAGACAGTAAATACTACAAGCATATGCTACGACATTTAAAGAAATATTTGCTTTTGTAACTTTCCGAAACATGTTCGTTGCCATTAGGTGCAGTTTTAATTTTCTTGGAGCACATCAAAACACAACAATACTTAGAATCACCCCATACTCCAGTTATACAAAATAACACTAAAACGTAGAATTATGTTGAATTCACTAAATTTAATTGTATATACACTCGTACACCTCTAACACACCACTTCATTCATACATTACACTACAAAACAATGGAAAAGGTAGAAGTTGTTTCTTATTACGCTTTCCCCCCTTTATTTAGAAAGAAAAGACATTTTAGGAACTGTCAATTTTTGTGCAATTAAAAAATAACTTGTGAAATAATTTTTTTCTTTTGCGAAATGCTGTCTGAATTAGTTTCAAAGCGGCTTACTAATATATCGAGCCCTTGTAAGAAGTGAAAGTATGCTGAAATTGTGCTCCAATAGGTTAATTTTGGGATTATTTTCTGTGGCAATTAAAACGCAATTCCTGTAGTTTTCTTTACTCCACGGGAAGACAACCAATACCTACTCAAGGAACGGCAAATATATGGCACAATTTTTTTTATGAACCAGTAATACATACACAAATTTTACATTTCTAAATGAAACTATATACATTGATGGGTTACTTCAAAAAAGTGGGGGGGCAACTGCCCCCCTTTGCCCCCCCTAATCGCCGCCCATGTACGTACCCAACACAGTAACTCTGAGTCTCCCTAATCTAGCCTGACATCCGTAATGTACATGCACTTTATTATTAAAAATTATAAGAAATGGAAGAATCTAGTGATTTGATAGCCACTTTTCATGCAAATATTCTTTCTCTAGATGGGTGACAGTTTTCGGAGCGCACGACACCTAAATTTATAATACGCTATACTATAAACTGTCTTAAGCCCAATAGGAATTAAATACGGAAGGATTCATTTTCTTATATGGTGTCCACGTCACGGAAGAAATTAAAGTCGAACAGAATCGCATATAGCATTTGGTGAAATCTGTTTACGGAACCATATAAGAACTCATGAGTTATTTACTTTTTCCACGAAATCTACTACCACTAGTACGTTATTAACTGTTTTTTGGGACAATTTGGGAGAATTTCCATTCCTAGGTGCAGACCCACTGTAGGAGAGTTTAACAGTCATCAGTACGGTTGCCAACTCTGGAAAATAAAATAATAATAATAATAATTTTTTAAAAAAAGGTACCACCTCAAAATTCCCTATGATATAGGTATAAGTGTGGACTAGCTCTGTTCGGACCCATCCATGGGAAGGAAATGTACTATCGAGAACAAAAGAGCATTAGCACCTCTATACTGCATATCCTTAGTACATTCACTAATAAGCTTAATAGATATATTGTGCTATAAATGAGAAACTGAAATCGGCATTGATCATTTTATTGTATTTACTAGTAACTGCCACTTCTTTAAAATTATCGAAACAGATGAACAAAAGCATATTAATCTTTACGTGACAATTTGGGTTTAGAAAATCAAATTTAACCTTTAAATTTATACTTCAACTATAGGAATTGCTGTAAGAAGTCCTTTTCCACTCTCAATAAATGTATAAAATTCCTTACAAGTAAATTTAAAATTTTCCCCGATACAGTTCCTGCCATCTCTTTAAAATTATCTAAACAGATGTACAAAATATATTACTCGTTGATAGATGGTGAAAGGTGACTGTTTTGGAATTACAGAATGAAAGTTACATTCTAAATCTATACTTCGAACCAGGTTAAATTGCTTCGAACTAGATACAAATGTGAAAAACAGGTCATAAAGGGACTGGTAAGAAGTTTGTACTGGTCATCGGTTTTAATCAAAATAACAGCAATATTTCCGGCCAGGCCGGTCAAAAACCGGCCAGTTGGCAATTCTAGTCATCAGTATAAATAAAGCATACGGACATATGCCATAAAAATGACAGTGCAAAAATACCAACCAACCGATACTAAGTGGCCACTAAAAAGCACGAAATATATCTAACCCGAGTAAGCGTTGGGCGAAGCTCGCAGACCCGCGCGGTGATGCGCTCGTATGGAGTCAGCGACGGTGGATAACGCGCGTGAGCGATGATAGTGGAAACAATGTGTCTCTTCTGTTATTATACGCTTTATGTGCCGGACAACTTTATCGTTGCGAATCACTGCTTTACACTGCACTGATATAGCAATTCAGTTCATCATGACTTCCTTACGGACTATTACGCTGTTGAAAACATACTGCTTTGATTGAGTTTTATAACATTATTTAGGATTAAGATCTTTGGGCTTGCGGCCTCTACGGTGATTTAGCCCGTCACGTTTGAGGGATGACGTCCCTAGGCGAAAACAGTATCCGGGGAAAGGGAAGGAAGAAAGGATTGTTAGGTACCACCCCAGCATTTGCCTGGTCTGAAAAAGCATTTTTACAATTTTTCGACCGAGTGATCCCACCGGGAATCGAACCTGCTCGCACCGAACATTATTAAGGATGACAAAGAAAATATCCTCATATATTTTGATTACTTATATAGCCCTCTCCTGCAATAATCAATATATATAATAAAAGTAAGTGTGGTTTGTCCGTGCGTGCCACAAAGGCTCCGAAACCAAGACTCGCAGCCCCATGGGAGTTATATGGTATTTTAGCCCTGTATCTCCCATCCATGAGGAAGGTTTCCGTTTGGACCAGTAGGGGTCCTGGAGGAAGAAAACGCTCTAGCAACGGTATTACTGTGCTAAAAAAAAAAAAAAAATGGCTTAAATTTTAACGACAATACGTGCATTTCTTTATTTTCAGTTTCAATGTTGCTTTTCTTTCTACACAAATTATTATTGATCGAATATTCCAGAATGTTCTAGAATTATCAACAATCCTGGAAAATGTTACAGACTGTTATAGAAGTTTCAGAAAGGTTCGAGAATGTTCTCGAATTTTCAGGATGCTCTAGAACCTTCTAGAATAATCCAGGATGTTCTAGAATGTTCTAAATTGTTGTAGAATGTGCCAGCATGTTATATTATTTTCCTATAGGTTCGAAAATGTTCTAGAATGTGCACCACTTGAAAGGTACACATTAAGAATACGGGGTCATTTTTATTAAAGTTTACAGGCATCATTACCATTATGCTCAGGTTCTTCTGAACCTATTTAATGTTTTGAAAGGAAAATGGTGGGGTTATATCTAGATGATGGGAGCCAGACAACAGAACCTACCTTAATGTAACCTAATCGAATCCGAGCCACTAATACTATTTGTACTGCTACTAGCATTAATTACTACCCTGTTCCAGGTTGAGTATCGCCAGGCGCCAACACAAGAAGAATCTATATAGAGTAGCGACACTATTTCCACAAAGAAACGTGTTTCCAAGTTACGGCTACGGTAAGAATGACTTATTCAGAAGCATAATTAACTAAAATTATAGATTACTGAGAAACAACTTTTCTGGGAGGTACATTGATAAAAAGTTAAATACATGTCAGTTTCATCTTCAGAATTCTTAATGCTCTTTGGCACCAGTATGCTCAAATAGCAACAAAGAAATTTAACAGGCAACGATGCACCGGAGTCTGAGGCATTATATTTATTTACAAGTTTGTTTAAAAAGAAGAAGATATAATGTCTACAGACATCGTTGAAAAGACAATGATGGTTTCAGAATTATCACAAAGTACCTAAAATGCCCGTTCTTCGCATAAGGAAAATACGTTTATAGGAAATGAATTACTCTCTATAAGATCGGATCAAGGAAAAGTGAAATTCCCAGACAGTTAATTGTATGCAAGTGATAGGTTTAAAACGTAACAAGTGAAAGTAAATTTCTAAAGGTAAAACTTAGTGAACAGTGTATTATTATTCCGGAGTTTCTGCAGTCATGTAATGAAATAATTCTGGTAGAGGCATTTTCAACGGTGTTAGTCGAATTCTCCCATTCTTCCCACACATTCCTGGTGATTCTCTACTGCATTTCTTGGGACAACAGAACATACACACTTGATCCATTTTACCAATGACAACGTGTTTGTGTTTGTTATACTCTTTAGTGGGATCATAACGGATTGCCTCACCTGACAAACTATAATCTCTACTTTCTCTGCTTCGCACGTCTAGTATAGAAATAAATGAAAAAGTAGATCAATTTATAAGGCTCAAACTCTGGGCAAGAGGACGACTGAATTACTCTCACTCCACTTTCATTGAAATGTGTATCCTACAGGGGAAGGAGGGTGAAATATATTCCAGGAACCCATTCTTCCGTGCGGAGAACGGATATTTCAGCTAGTATTAAATATCTCTTGTGTAAATTTTACAAGTCAATGGTTGCGTAAACAAGGACAGCATATAGTATTTTGTGTTAAGATAATCCATTGTTTTCACACCACATATGGAAGTTTACCTTACAAAGTAGGTATGACTAAAAATAGCTCGAAAATATGAGCATGTAAATCAAATTTTATGAAGGATTCTAAACTCAATCTACCTTTATAAACACACTGAAAGATGGATGAAACAACTCACTTTTCTAACAGCTCATTTTCTATACGCGTGAATTAATGAGATTCAAAGAGGCTGAAGTGGAGACAGACTGGGTATAGTAATGTTTAGTGCAGTATAGTCGCACATTTTCCCTCTTCGAATTTGCATTTATATAATAAGCGGGTAAGAAAAACTGGTTGACTTCTCCACTGTTCAATATTTAGTCCAAGCTTAGCAGAAGGTGCAGTACAGTCTATATGATATGAACGCCTGGACAGCGACCTGAGTAGTGAGAATGCGTAACTGCTGGACGGACTGATTACTTCTATCATGCTAAACGAAACATAATATAAACCATATTAATCTGTGTATTATAAGCTACTGTGAGTTAACAAAATTTATACCTGTACAAGATAGAGTAAAGACGACCTGAATTCCATTTTCTCCCAGTTCCACTTTTCACTATTTGAATTCCAGTATTTGGCATTACTCGAACAGACGGTTCTACCAAATTTTGACACATACCTTACATTTTCAGGTTAGGTAGAGCTTTTAGCAGAGCATGCACTAAATGATGAGCCCCATTATTATTTGCATATTGATTTCAGGAGAGCTCAGTATAAATATATTGTGGACGTACGGCATGAAAACTACAGTGCATAAAACATAAACCAACTTGTGCAAGGTGTCCACTAAAAAGCACGAATGCTATCTAACCGAGTCAGAGCTGGAGCAGAGCAGGGGGGCTCGAGCAGTCGCGAGGGGGTTCGTCCATAGCGAGCACGGGTGTCAGCGACGGGGTTATATGCATAAAAGACGATAGTGGATGAGCACTTTTACTATCACTCAATTCAATATGCCGTGCACTGACAGTAATTACATATATACACACACTCACTCCTTCACGAAAAATTATTCACATTGTATTTTACCTATAAATTATGTATTTGGCAGAACCGTCTGGTCGAGTGAACCCCAGCATTTTACTTTACGCCAGAAGTCTCGTACAAATAAACAGCACGCGCACAAACATACATACACACAAAAAAGTACACACGCAACGTGACAGAAAGCACTGAATGTAAACGAATGTGAAAGATGTAAATAGAATGCTAACTTAATTATCTTTACGCACATACATGAAACTATCGCAATATGCCAATGAAAAATTCTCGTAACAAAAACAGCCATGTGAGCAGTTGCGAACTAGATCACTCATGTCCTGGGCACTTACATTTCGTCTAAAAATCACTTAATCATAAAGAAAGATTCTACAAAGAAGTTCTACATAGCCTATTCTGTTCCTCATAAGAGGTTGTGCCCTTACAATCGTGAATAACAGGTTATCTTACATGAGGTTTTATATTCGTCAATTTAGTTGATGCTTTCAATACGATGATTGGTTTAAGTTTGGCACACCACATTTTGAAAAATTTACTAGTAAAATTCAATACTTTGAATGAAAACATATTATTTATAAGGCACACATTTCTACAGGCGACAGAAAAGAATACAAAGCACAGCAGTGTTTTTGGTTCACAAGTGTAGGGTTACTAGTTTAAAATCATCACACGTGCTTTACTATGGATAATATATGTGATTTCATATGAAAGATGGGTAATTGTTTAGTATTGGGGGGCCAAAAGTGGCAAAAAAACAGGATGATTTACAGGAGGAATGAATTGATAGTGGTGTTCAAGTAGTCATGAAAGTATCGTACACAATTTTTTGAAGACAGTAGAGGACCTGTACAAAAGGTAAAGGTAAGTGGAAGTGATTGGCCATTTTATATCGAGAACAGAACCCACCGAACCTCTGCGGGGCTTCTACCCTGTTCCTACTACTACTACTTATACTATGGATCCTAATTTATCGTATGAAACCATAAAACGACCGAATCGGAATAGAATATCGCAAAAAAGTAGATAAAAAAGCTGCTATCCCCGAAGCTAAACAATAGCCGAAAGGTGAATATACTAAATATTAAGGGGTATGTTTAGTATAAGGGGTCCAAAAGCACGTAAGAAACAAAAAAAAAATTCAGGAGAAATGAGTGATGCAAGTGCTTAGACGTAACGTAACGTAACCAAATCTAACCTAACCCAACATAAACTAACGTAAGCTAACCTGAACTAACCTAAACTAACGTAATATTAGTAGAAATAAGCGAAATTCTATCATTTTTTAGAAAATTATGTGGGACTCCTACACTAATATGACATAAACTACCCAACCCTACTATAAACTAACCGAATGTGAACAGAAATCACCAAAATTATAACATTTTTTTAGAGAAAAGAGCTGGACCCCTTCTGCTAAACATAGGCCAATATTAATTTCCACCGGCGGTGTATTAATTTCCACCTGGCTCTACCATCGCCAAAATCAACTTGTTTTCAATAGCCGCGCGCCCGCTCCCTTCGGATGCAGCTCCGCGCCATTCCCTGGATACACCAGCATCTATGTTTTGTAGTGGCCACTTACCATAGTTGTTTTTTTTTTTTAACTGTAGTTTTTGTCATACATATGCATATATATGTGTATGTTTTTGTCATATGACTTGTATTCATATGCAAATCGTAAAAGAATTCCAATTTTACAAAAATTACGGTAATAGTTAAGAACAGCTACTTCTCATCTCCCGTGCACGAGGATACATCTTACTGTTGCACTACCTAAACACCCTAAGTACAAGGGCAAGAACTCAGTCTATTACCTACTTTTTAACATCCTAGATACTTTTAGTGGCCCCCTTGAATTTCATCTAATGCGGGGTAAACTTTACAGTATACGCTTCAGTTGCGTATTGCTAAGTACAGCCACCGTAAAAGGGTATAGTATTGTAGGGTAGGGGGTAGGAATTGGTTAGCTTAAGGTTAGGGAAATTTTGGTCCATTTTCATATCAGCTGGAGCGGGCATTGTAAAGTCAACCCGAAATGTAGCTAATTTTCCAACAAATATTTCCAGTTGTGTGCCAAAAGTAAGCCTAAACCTGGACATGTTTATTTTCTTCGGAACATAATAAGTCATACCATTTCATACTTATTTTTACGAACTCAGTCTTCCACACTTGCACTACAAGTACTGACCTTAAGGACTCTATCCTGCGCTGCTCTTACTTCATCCAATCCAGTGAACTGTTCATACCGAAGCATTAATCGATTGATCCTGGTTTGAACTTCGTTCCAATATGTTACGCTGTTATTTCCTAAAGATGTTGACCTTTCAGTGGATAATGTCACTTTTGAATGGAGGATAATACATTTATCTCGAAATAATAATGATACAGAGCGGTAGAAATGGATACCAAGATTTCTCATCATTGTTTAATTCACAATTTAAAATTTTACCAAATAGAAAGGAAACGATAATTTGTCGACATAAAACATAACTTTTTCATTGCTACATTATATGTCCATGACATTAAATTTTTGCCAAATTTTCTATGTAGTAAGTACAAGTACCCAACCCTTTCGCTGCAGCACCAGACCAGTCATTCTGCTTTGGCTCCACTCGGTACTTCAAAATCATCAGGCGTGTAATCAGCGTTGCCAGACTCACAAACGTGAAAACAGTGCGCAAGATAAGAAATTAAATGTAAGTTTAACTTTTACGTCCCACTTTTATGTCATGTAGGCTAAAAGAGACTGTGATGATGAAAATGAAAGAAATGGTGGAATGAAGAAAGTGGACAAAACGGGAGAACCCGATGAAATTCAGGCACACTGTGTTTGTCCGCCACAAAGCCCATTTGGCGCAAGCTGGGATCGAACCATTGGCCGTAAGTACTAGAGATTAACATTCTGCCACTGAGCCACCGCGGCCCCTGCGCGCAAGATGAGAATCGGCTATTTTATCCTCCGTAGGACCGTACAATATAGGCCTAAAATGTTTTAGGAAACAGTTTTACATTTAAAAACATATTAATCTCTCTTTTTCACTGTATCCAGACATGTTTATTGTATTGCTTTCAAATTATGCATGATAATGTAGTAAATAATAACATAATTTTTCGATAATAATTTTAAAATATAAAATTGTCAGTTTGTAGCAAGGCAAAATAGCAGAAAAATAATCAACACCTTGCAAATAATTAAAATTGAAATTATCAGCTTCATCCTTCAAAAGGATGTTGTCACTTTCTATTGAATGCAACTTTACGTGTTCGAACTCTACTGAAAACAAGTGGCCATGTTATTTAATTATTTTGGGATTGTATCTCACTACCACATGTGGCTCCATTATTTTGAACAATGAATGGCTATTGTGAATATATTGTAGATATAATCCGCCTTTTGCAGAGTTGTTTTGACGTATAATTAGTGCCATACTAAATGCCTGACTACTGCAGGAATCATATGTTAGTTGAACTCTTTAGTATGGCACTAATCACGCTTCAGAATAACTCTGAATAGACCCAATAACTTTAAATTCAGGTTTTCACTTTCATTAGGGTTACATTTATTCTACTTATCTATGAAAGAGGAAGCCAGTGCCCAAAGCAACATTTAAGATGTTGCGGTGAGTTGTGGATTAGTAACCATTGGGAGATAGAAAACATGACATAAATGCTTAAAAAGAAAATATTGCTGCAAAATTTCAGTAAGGTCCTACACAAAGCATACTAAGGATGTTATAAAATTGGCTATTTTATAACATCCTTGAAGCATACGGCAGGCACGTAGCCAGGATTTCATGAAGGGGGGGTGGTCCGTGACATGAAAAACTGTGGTCATAACACCAGGGGTTCGATACTCTAAACTATTTTACTGGAACATATATTGGTTCGTTTAGCCAGGATTTCGTAACCTGGGGGTGCTGACATGAAATTCTGAAGGCCCAGGAGCTTGATCAATCTAAACTACTTTACTATCAACATATATTGGTTTTTTATGACAATAAAATTAGGATATCTTGGTAAGTATTTTAATAACAAACTGTGAAGAAATCTCAAGTAAAATAATAATAAAAAAAACGCATTGAAAAAGATTTTACAATATTTACGTCCTTCCTCTGTGTATTCAAATATAACAATTTTCCTTTCATTATGACCTCAACTATTATAAAAAGTACTTCAATAATGTGAAAAGTATTTCAGTAATGTCTTGTAAAATATTTTACAATATCTGCGTTCCTTTTTCTGTCGAATCAAATGCTAATAGAACTTTCTTTCCACATAATATTTTATTTTATTATTCCGTCAACTTCTGTCGGTTCGAAATGACAGGTTAAAGCAACAGAAGAAAATTGTTTTTGAAATAACATGTTTGATACTACAAGGATGCGATGACCAAAAATTAGATAAAAGAAAAAAATGTCCACGCTGTTACTCAACGGCACTATGCTTTGGGAAGCTTGAAATCTCCCTGACTAGTAGCAGAAATTCTGAGAATTCTGTAACTTTTCTAGAAATTTCAAATTCACTGAATCTTCCATGATATCTTGTTCACCTTTCCACCATATATTACAAGTAATACAAATCTCCTCATAAGAAAGAGTAACCAAAGGCTTCCTGTAGTTTTTATTTTCTTATTTTTAACGCTGATCCTTCTTTTTCTCATTTCATTTTGTTTCATCCTTCCTTATTTTTTTTCATTTCTTGTCTTGAAAGGGGGGGTCCGGACCTCCCCCTTGGCTACGTGCCTGCATACGGTCAAAAAGTCGAATTGTATATCGTGCGTGATCAAATTACTGTATTCGTATGGTAAAGACCGTTTAACTGGCAACGCTGCCTGTGATACTACAATACTGATCAGAGAGTAGGGTACAAAGTTATCAGTCTAGATGCCAGATGATAGTACCTGCTAGATTTTTTTTTTTTTTTTTTTTGATAAGGTGCGAACGAGAAGTAACAAAGAACTGGGAGTCAGAAAGTATAAGAGATTTAAACTATGGTAATAGTATACAACAGTGCCTCACGATCTGTGCGCGTGGATACTTCCTACTGTTGCACTACGTATAAAAATGATTTTATTACATTTAGAAGTAGTAAGAAGCATCCACGTGCACGTGACATGCGATATGTGTTTCAAATCCCCCACATATACTCATACACTACGTACAAGGGCACATTATTATTCTTCGCATACCATAAAACACAACGAAACGCAACGCAAACCGACGTACATTTTATTTTATATTACTCAGTAATTAAATGAAAGTCGCATTTTTACCTCATTTTCAAGTTCCTTTATCCTCAATGAATAATCCTTAAAAGACTGCACTTCGTGAGTCCTCGCTAAATGATGAGGCACTCTCGTATACTATATCCTAAACTATTTTTACAACAATCGTTTTAATATGTTAGTAATAAATATTATATAATTATTTTTACACCATTTGGTGAATATATCATAGGTTGAATGATCACCACACTCAGCTTGGTCTAATGTTGAACTTTTGGTTGTATTCTGTGAAAATTGTGTTGCTATGGTAACTTGACAATAATTTTATGGGAGTATTTTCTGAAATATAGGAGAATGAGCATGCTAAGTAAGGTATTATCAAATATCAATGTATAGTTAAAGAATAAAGAAATGGCACACGTGAATTAAATGGAGCCTATGTTTGGTAAGTTTAGAGATACAACGTGACACTATACAGAAAAAGAGTAAGTATCTTTATACGTATAAACAAGTTGCACACCACCTAATGGGTAGAGAATTTGAAAGGCATTACGTTTTGGAAAATTTACAGGTAAAATAGAATGGTCGGCATTAGAGAACATAGTTCTGCAGGGTACATGAAAAACTACTGAACAGTGAAACAGAAAGTGAAATGTGAAGTTGCATGATATTACACGTAACAATAGGAATCGTCCATTTCAGTGGATGATCACAAATTAAAATAAAAATAATAAGGCTAGCGTTAGCAGAATGGGTCCAGCAATTGTTTCTTTGGGTTAAGTTCCAAAGTTGGGCGTCCGTTTCCAGCAAATTTTTAAAAATTTACAGGTAAGATATGGCTAATTTCATCGTTTGTGTGCTTGATAATATATAGGAGTCTCGAAAAATCTGTTTATGTCTTATATATAAGCGGTTATAAACATGGGACTATACGGCGAGCGGAGGGAACTACTTGGCACAAGGTAACCGAACAGTTGCATTGTGGGAAAGAAACGAGCATTTACGTTATCAACATGGCGAATGTACAAGGGCAATGAAGGAGATAAGAGTGGGAAGGAGATAAGAGCGAAAAAAACGTGGGAAAAACGGACGCCCAACTTCGGAATAAATGCCGTTTCTTTTTTTAAAAAAATGTTACAATTTCGGTAATTTCTGTTCATATTAGGTTAGGAGAGGTTAGTTTATGTTGCATTATGTTAGTCTGGGGATCCAGGATAATTTTCCAAAAAAGATACAATTTCAATTATTTCTACTAATGTTAGGTTAGGTCAGATTTAGTTACGTTATTGTAGGTGTAAGTACTTGCGTCATCCATTTCTCCTGTAAATATTGTCTTTTACGTGTATCTGGACCTATTCTGCTAAACATAACCCAATAATGATAATAAAATAATCCTATACCTTTCAGAAAACGTTTTTGTTGTCAACGTAAGATTACATTCACTCGTACTGATTAAGAATAGTCCGTCATAAACATGGTAATATTACAGTTAAAATGAATTTGTGCATATCAAAAAGTATTTCCTAGAATATTAAATTCTACTGTCGGCAGGAATTTTTCATAACGTAGGAAAACAGTGTTGACAAGTTTAATGTTACAACTTTGAAACATACTAGAGTAAAATGTGTAAGTGCATAACTGATTTCCACTGGCAGGCATTTCTTGACCTGTACGTGTAATTTTGTGCTATTTCACGTTTTTTTAAAACTTTTTTTTTTATTTACCCATTTATGCATATGTCCTCCGTCGCTGACGCACATGCTACCTGCAGACTACCGCCGCGTTGCCTCGTGCCTCACCTGCTTCGCTCCTGTCTTCACTTAGGTAGTGTTCTCGGTTTTAATGATCATCTACCAGAACTTGGTTTGTTCTTTTTAGTAGTATCTTTTGTACAGCACACGTCAGGACGCATATTTATTGCGGATAAACCTCCGCAGATAGTGTCCCCGGACTGGACACACATGAACCTGTTTGCAACGTTGTGTTGTTATTTTTTTTTATTTTTATACGCTGTACATAGAATTACTCCTCTTTCATATCCCTCGTTTATTTTTAACTGTTGATTACAAATATTTCATGCTTTCATTGCTCTTTACTAGATACGTATTCGTATGTATTGTATTCTTGCGCAAAATTAGTACCTTCCGAGTGTTAAGTGTGCAACACTACTCACTAGGCCTCTATTCAAACATAACGAAAACAATGAATCCTCACTTTCTCATGTTTCTAACCAGCACTATAAATAACATCCTATTACAGAATTATATAGATAAACTTTAAGGGGATGTTTTGGGAGCAGAGCCCCAGCCCAAACAAAATTACTTCACTAGGTTCCCATACAAGGAAATGCTAATATTCATAATATATAAACATCTTTTAGCAGGAAATGCACTCTTACTGCCTTAGAAAGTGTTTCTTAAAGGAGTTGCATTAATGGGTGAAAATGACTTTAGCAGGACTGAGCATAACTACACTCTGTGCACATATGTCATAAAAATTGCAGCGCATAATGCACAAAGTGACTTAGAAACGCAAACCAACTTATGTAAATTAGCCGCTAAAAAGCACGAACACTTCCTACTGAGTCAGGGCAGGAACTTAGCAGGGGAACCCGTGCCTAGAGCCCAGGCGCGTCATCGACGGTGGGTATACGCATAAACGAAAAGTTGCAATAATGGGTGCCAATGGAACAAAGCACTTTTTATGGTATAAAACACATACGTTGTGAGTGACACAGCTTTGTAACATTTCTATGATCACCTTGCACCCTGGATTTACAACACTTCACTTCATCAAGCCTTTCCTATAGAGTACTACGTGGTAAAGGTCATACTTTCCATTTCGTATTTCTACCTTATACATGAAAAAGGTAAGATGCCGATATATTTTGATTACTTGTACAATCCTATTGTAAAATCAAGTAACATATATTTTCCTTGATTTTACAATTTTATGCCCCTATTTAATGGAATAGGGCCCAAAATTTTGCCCCATATCACTACATTTATTTCAGATGCAACTCTCCTCTTCTTAGTTTCCGCTCTACAAATCAGTATTTTCCTCCATTGCTGCAGCATCAGGTCCTAGCTTAGTTAATAATACCGTGGGCTTGAAACACTGCCATTATGCTCTATGGATGTTTACCTAATATCGCATCAATACGCGGACTCGTATGATCCAGAATTTAACTTTCTCCCTAATTAATCACCTGACAGCGATGACCTGTATTAACTTTCTTCTTACTTTCATGTTCACATTTTATCTGATTCTGTTCGTTTCTCCGTAGATTTTGTATTTCGTGGCCGCCATCTGTGGCAGTTATCCTTTAATATACCCGTAATGGAAAGTGTACTTGTAAACGCAACTCCTACCCTAAGGAAAAAAAAATCTATGGTATTATTTGTGAATTTCGTGATGGAATAATTGTATATAATTAATAAGGTAGTATGTGATAGAATGGTACGTGATCATTTCAGGGTGTATTAGCCCTTTCCGGATCTTGGCTTTTTGGGCTATTTTTTAGACTTTCAGTCAAGCAGCTACTGAATCGTCACTATTTATGCTAGGATCATGGTTCATACCTCATTCTCTTCAGAATAGAGCTGGCTTTCAAATGGTATCACTTGTATGCTCATACCATATACCAGAAGCGGGAAAAAAATGTCAAAGTGAAAATTTCGGAGGGATTTTTTTCTCGAACTTTGCCCCCTCCCCCCCCCCTGTGTGAACGTAGCCACCTAAAAAAAATCTGAGAAATAGTACTTGGTATAGTGAATGTGTGTGCCAAATTTCAAGATTATATCTTGAATAGTAAGGGCGGGGGAAATTTTATCAGGAATTCCCACCATGCCCAAAACTACCTCAAAACACCATGATCTCAGGGAAAAAAATTCCTGAGACATCCCTAATTACCCTAGAGTCATGTTTCGCCCATCATTCTCTTCAGAATAGAACTGCCTTTCAGACGGTATAACTCACGTGTCTCTACCATGTATGTAAGGCGGGAAAGTCCCGACCAAAAGAATTTTTTTTTGCCTAAAAATCCCTTTTTTCAACTTTTGCCCCTCTGGACCCCCCTGTTTTTACGCAGAAATCGGAAAAAAAAATTCTGGTAAATACTACTCGGTGGACTGAATGTGCAAAATTTCGATCATCTACGCGAAAAAATAGGCCCGCCAGAAAAAATTTCCCGACCATGCCCCACTTTTACCCTATACAGAAGTATATTTGGATAAAAATTCACTGAGACGGCCCTAATTACCCTAGAATAATAATTCGACCGTCATTCTCTTCAGAATGGAACTGCCTTTCAGATGGTATAACTCACGTGTCTCCATCATGGATGTGAGGCGGGAAAATTACGAAAAACGGGATTTTTTAGGTCTAAAAATCCCTTTTTTCAATTTTTTCCCCTCTGGACCCCCCCATTTTTTAATGCAGAGATCTGAAAAAAATTGATAAATACTACTAGGTGGGCTGAATGTTTATGCAAAATTTCAGTCTTCTAGGTGCAAAAGTAAGCCCGCCAAAAAAAAATAAACCCACCTTGTCCCATTTTCCCTATATAGAAGTATATTTTTTAAAAATTCCCTGAGACGACCCTAATTACCCTAGAATAATAATTCGAACGTCATTCTCTTCAGAATGGAACTGCCTTTCAGACGGTATGACTCACGTGTCTCCATCATGTACGTGAGGCGGGAAAATTACGAAAAACGGGATTTTTGGGGTAAAAATATCCCTTTTTTATTCCTTTGCCCCTCTGGTTCCCCCCCCTGTTTTAACACTGACATCAGAACAAAAAATCTGGTAAATACTACTCGGTAGACTGAATGTTTGTGCAAAATTTCAATCTTCTACGTTCAAAAATAAGCCCGCCAAAAAATAATGAACATAGGCTTAAAAAGGGGAAAAAATACATTTTAAGATTATGTCGTCATCACCTCCTATGTCTGGACGCAGGACGGTCTGAAACCATACGTAATGTCTTCTACAATGTCTCTGGACTTGAAAAAAAAAAAAAAAAAGAAAAAAGAAAAAAAAAACCGGACGAAGAAGCTCAAATAGGAGAGAAATAACGCAATATACAATGAAAAACGCGTATGGTACAAATTGTACCATAAGATCCCGAAAAGGTTAGTTTCCACGCATGATATCAATCTACACGCAATTATGTAGGTATGCACCAGGGTAGTAAGAGTCCAGAACGTCTAAAGCAAGAAAATTAATACAAAAATATTTTTTAAATCTGACGAACTATTTTTAATCTGCACACAACCATTTATTATGAATGAAGTAGAAGAGAGCCACAATGTTCGTGCCTGTAAAAATAATCTGTTATTCTATAAGTGAGATTGAGTTTTTGTTCCGCAGGTATGAGCCAGCACTATCCTAACTTAACCTACCTACACTAGTTCATCCTACCCTTAATTAAGCTAAAAGCGTTGTCTCACGTCTGCTGAATATATTCTGCGAGATTTAATATTTATAAAGTATATGTGAAGTCAAAGATAGCAACCAAAGCCTAGAGTTGAACGGTATTCATCAGGTTATGGTATATGCTGATGATGTAAATTTAATAGGGGATGATAGGAGAACAATAGAAAGATATGCAGAGATCTTATTAAACGTTTGCAGGGACATGGGTTTAGAAGTAAATGCAGAGAAAACTAAATACATGGAAGTGCGTCGGAACCGTAATACAGCAAATTATGGATGCGTTAAAATATTAAATAATACTTTTGATAAAGTGGATAGTTTCAAATATTTAGAATCAATATTAACAGTCGAAAATCATATTCACGAAGAAATTAAATGTCGACTAAAAGCAGGGAATTCGTGTTACTATTCGGTTCAAAATCTCTTGTCGTCGCAAATTCTGTCGAGGAATTTGAAGCTTAAAATATACAAAACTATAATCATGCCTGTGGTTCTGTATGGTTGCGAAACATGGTCGCTTACTCTGAGGGAAGAACATAGACTGAAAGTATTTGGGAACAAGATCCTGAGACGAATATTCGGATCCAAGTGGAACGGGAATGGGGAATGGCGGAAACTTCATAACGAGGAACTACATAATTTATACGGTTTACCCAACATTATTAAAGTCGTCAAGTCTAGGAGGCTTAGGTGGGCGGGTCATGTAGCTAGAATGGAAGAAAGTAGAAACGCTTTCAGAGTGTTGACTGGAAGACCAATCAGAAAACGACCATTAGGTAGACCTAGGCGCAGATGGGAGGACAATATTAAGATGGATCTCGCAGAGATTGGAATACAAAGTAGAAACTGGATGCAGTTAGCTAAGGATAGAAGTCAGTGGAGAGCTTTTGTGAACGCGGCATTGAACCTCCGGGTTCCATAGGCCATAGAGTTAGTTATTTAGTTATATGTGAAGTTTAGATGAGTCACCACTCGATTAGTGTATATTACATACAAATGTTAACAAGAATGAGCGTGCATTTGTAGATGCGCAGTTTCACTTTAGTACGCAGCAATTAAGACATTCAATAGCGTTCTTCCCAATGTCTTTGGTGCCGTTATTGTTTATACTGTCCAACTCCCTTTCCTCTTCCCCTTTCCTTGCCGGTGGGTCACAAAACAAATTTCCTTGTACTTAACGTGCGTTCCCCATACCTAGTAAAACTGGGAAGTTACAAGTAGAACACGAGCTTTTGAGACACTCAAGTGACTACTTTTATAGAAAACTATTTAAAAGCATGCTTGTGGTGGCTTTCTTTATTTTTGATGTACCTAAAACAAATGAAATAGCGCTAAGAGGACACGAGTGTGTAAGGCTTTAAGTGACAAGTTTTGAAAATATATATATATAGAGATATAGATATTTGTGGTTACATCTTTCAGTTTCAGCTCACGTAATACACACAATGTCATGTCGCCGTGTGCAAATCTTTTGCAAACGGATTGAGAGATCTTTAGTGGAAGAATTTGAGTTCTTGAACACTTATTTCTAGTGACATTTTTGAGCTTGTCCTACACGAGTGAAAGTAACAAAATAGAGATAACATACCGCTAAGTAATGTTAGCATCTCCACTGTGTAATCCTGCATATTGTGCACCCTAAATATGTATTCATAAGGTGTTTTAACTGACAGTTACAGAAAGTAATGCCTGCTCTTGGGCCAACGGTGCCCTGTGTCTTCGCTTTCTAAGTCCCCCACATTTCCAAGTGGGTCCGAAGCATATTCCCTTTTGCAAGCATATCAAATAAAATTGGAAGGTCAATAACGGGAGAAGTGTTTTAAAGCAATAGGAGACGATGTAGTAAGGATATATTATAGTAATCAGTATATGATTGCATCTGTACTTTCTACCTATACCAGTGTGGTGGAAGTAAAAATAGGAAGTCACTTGAATTTACCGTTTTAAAGGTAGTTGGATCTATAAAAAACAATGTGCATTCGTTACATGGTGGTGGCCACCAGATTTTTTAACTGCATATGCATATATGCCATAGTCCATATCACTTGCCAAAAATTTTGTGACTGTTGATCAGTACCATACAGTACTACATGCCCTGAAAAGAAGAACTTCCACTTTTGTGTTTCACAGGTTTGATAAACATTGCCTATGTTTAATTTTATGACTTATGTCTTAATTATATTGTTAATACTAGTCCCAAATGTGAGAATTGTACAAGAGTTGTATCTCTAACAGTTAAGGTTCATATGATTGTGCAAATGCGATACGAACATAAGACGTCTGATTGAGCATAAAAAGAAATGGAGATCATTAAAATTTAAGCTGTTATGGACCATAGGGAGAGGAGCTAGGGAAGAGAAAACTTTGAATGTCACCGAAATGAGAGAAAGGCAGTGAGGACGGTGAAACTGAATTTCTTGCAAAGGATGAAAGTATTCAATCCAAAACTAACCTACCAACCATATAAGAAAGACAGACAATTTAATATAACTTTTATGTCAATGAAAGCTGTTCTAAACGGAAATAACATATGGAACCGGATCAATTAGATCCCGTGTTAAAGGTTTCATTTTGTATATAATTGAAAGAAAGAACGCGTGTGGTTGGGAAAATACGTAAATGAAACCAGTTGACGTGTGTACTACAAAATAGAGAGATGTTGTGAAATGTGCTATGCTATGGACCAGAGGGAACGGAAATATGGGAGCGTGGGCAGTGTACAGAGAGCATGGGATGTAAAGGCGCGAGATGGAACTAGTTTTAGTAGTTTTAGTAGTAGGAGCAAGTGTGAACGCATACTAGTGTTTCTTTGTGAACATTCGGTCACGCAGGTCAAGTAGTGTCAATGGAAGCAGAGTGCAGCCGTACTTCGGAGACTGATTTGTAAACTTGCATCATATATATACACAATGTGACAAACTGTAGTTGTGAAGCTGTTAGCTGATGTGTTCTGGAAACCGCAACACCGGAAGAACGCCTTGTTGCAGGACGGATTAAAACGCAGCTTTGTGAGGAAGGGGTTGTTATGGATGATTTTAACACACTAATGATAAACGATGATCAAACAGATGATAAGAACATTAAAAGTGATATCGGCAATGATCCAGCGTTACCAGGAGGGACGACGCTGCCACTAGAACGAAGTTTACCAGTCGGTGACTATTACAAGAAGACTAGCTCAACATATGCTTCATCGACACCAAAGAAAACGTGCACAAAGAAACCCGTACAAAGTACTTGCCCGATGCATACAAGATCTGGACCAAGCAGCCCAGAGGCTCGGAGCCTCCCCAGCTGTGCCCTCTTGGATTAGCGATTCACATGTCATCACGTTTGCAAATCATTATTGTTATGGGACAAAAACGAAGAAAAAAGATAGTCTTGCAAAAATTTGAGATGGTACAATGCCTTGCAAACGCCGACATTCCTTGCAAGCACGACCTAATGCTGTACGTGATCATTTCATGCCAATGAGACAATACTATACAGTTATTTACGATCGCACAATACGTATCTGGGCGATGAATATTAAGAATGAACTTGATCCATACAACACATCATTCACAGCGTCCAAACTATTGGTCAAACGCTTCAAACGAATATATATAAATTACTGCTACTGTGGGTGGGTACACCAAATCAAAACTGACCAAACTCTTCAAAGTAGAAATTCCACCTTCAGAAGACAATGAACGGAAAGAAGCTTGTGTGACTTGCCGGGAATTTATATCAAACATCAATTTAGCTGTTGAATCGCGTGAAGGAATTTAAACGGTGAAGAATGTACGACTTGAACAGGAATCGAAACTTTTGCCAAGCACCACGCCACCCAGTTCGCCTCCTGATTATCCACACATTTTCACTTTTGAGGTCGGCGCTATGCCACAGACGGTGCCGCGTTGCTAACGAACATATGCAGTTGTACAGTCTATTTGGTTTGAATGGCTGAGCGTCGACCAGAAAAAAAGAGACTGTAGCGGATCAGGAAGCTTGGTGGATGACATGGTAGTTGGCGGAACGACAGGATAAGCCTGAAGTCCGGGTTTAGTTACTGGCTTATTCGTTCATTTTTTACTCTTTTAATTTCGTTGAATTCGCACTATAGAGGGTACTGTGTGAGAAAAAAGAAAATCCTTGTTTTTTCCATTTGTCATTTATAACGAAGACTTTTACTTTTCTAATACTGTAGTAGTGATGTAATAACCTTGACGTAATATTGCCGGAATGAACTACCCTTTCAGTGCATTATTGTTTTAAACACGATATATAATTATCTGTACAATTTTGGTTTGTGATAGCGAGCTACTGCGATGCAATAATACACTTTTTTTCATTTCAGCTATTACCTGTTATTTATACTGAATGAAATTTGTACATATAATTATTGGATCTCTTGTATTATCACAGACTAGACCCGTAGTAGTTAGGAGACTTAACCAGCGAGACGATATAAAGTGTCATTGTTTCTGGTTCAGTGTTTCAGGTGCTATAATTCATTTTTTCCCCTTTTTTTCTTTCTTTTGACAGGATTAAAAATCATGTAGGGTTTGCCGTATCCCCTTGCATGACTACAGGCATGAGACATTGATGCTAGGTAAAAATATTGTTATAATTATTTTAATCATACCTTAGCAGAAGTAGTACATAGCTGTGTAATTCTATTCTTCAAATTTTCAGAACTACTTAAAGTGTTTCAGGTGACTTGTCCTTGTAGGAGTCGTGAAATTGCTTTATTCTTTTTCTTACTTTGTTTCAGGAAAACTAAGGATTTGTTTAGGAAAATATTCATAATATTAAGTTGTTCATTTTTAAACTGGGAAGAATGTCACACCAGTAAGTATAACATTTCATTTAATTTCCACTTTCATTTTTCTGTTTTACGTCTAAAATACGAGTTCTGTTTAATACTGTTGACGATAAATGAAGTGAAATGTCTAGTTGTGTGTCTCACATTCATGTCCTGTAAGCTAAAGAAGCCGAATGATTAATGAAAATGAATGATCGTGAAAAAATTGGTGGGAGGAAACAGGAGAACTCTCATGTGGGCTTATATCAAACATTGGACTTCTCACACCACAGGTGAGTTCTATACCATTGAGCCATCGTGCCTTCCTGACTGTCGATGCAGTTTAACGTCAGTCTGTGTTTGGTCAAGAGGGTACATACTCAGTAGACTGGATTCTACGCTTAGTGAATTGGATACCCTTCAAATTTGCTGTGTAATATTATGAATTCCATTATGGACAATCATTCGAAATTGTTGACGGAAATAAAAAAAAAAATGTGTTAATATTTCCACTTTTGATGTATCATAACTAAATATCCGTTCTTCGCACGAGGAGTATAGATGTATTAGAAATATTTGAATCCCCATTCCTCTTACATATTTCAATGAAATTGTCATGATAATAATCAATAAAACACACTACTTTTGGCATAAATTTTGAAACATCCTGCCCCATAGAATACGAACTTTAATCGCACTGACATTATAAAAATCTACCTTGAAGTAGTTACTACGTCCCAAAAGTTATTTCAAACGGGTCAGTCGTTTCCGTGACCCCAAAAACTATGGATTAGACATTATTTTCGGTTGTTTTGGATATTTTATTTTCAGTATTTCTTATCTACCATGCCGATGGGGGCTAAAGTTGGACTTACACGGCATTGGAAATATCAGTGTTTATCTCAGCGATTCCGAAAACTATGAATTCGGCACTAATATCGGTAATTTCAATCATTTTTATGTCACCCACCTCACTTGCCTTCTGTAGATGTGCTTGAGGGTCTTATCCCCACGGTGTTCTTTTCATGGTTGTAAATGATGTATGTACCAAGTTTGGTAGAAATTTCTCCAGGCGATCCAGAGTTATGCTGGAACACACATAAATACATTTAATATATATATATATAATAGAAAGATAGATAAATGAAGTGTACTTTCAAAAGAAGCCAAGAAAAGCTATGTGACTTTAAGATTAGGTTCTTTGTTTTTATTTAAATTGACAACCAATGTGTTAACTTGTCGTTTCTTGAGAAAGACTTAATCGCGGGACGTTACACTAAAGATTTATTCAATTTATTATCTTGTTTCAATTTTGAATTGATTTTCCTTTCAAAACTGCCAATGATAGAACTTTAATATGTTGTACCCTTTACAACAATAATTCAATTAATCTTGCAGGGTAGATTCATCTTTGTCCCATGAGGTTTTATATTTATTTTATTTCATTTATTTTTTTAATGATGATTTCGACATAGACAGAGGAATAATATTACATCTCAAAATTATGTGCAAAACATTGTGAACCGTACATCAATGTACGCATATTAACGAACTAATTTATATAAAGGGCAAATAATGTTACCTATGTGGAACTTCAAGGGATATTATTTACCTGCAATATTTCGCAAACCACACAGTTTACTTATTTATGTAGTCTACGTACAGTTTGGCAATTCTCAGAAGAATTTAAAAGTCGTACTAATCTGTTTAATTTCGGCCTTATGCTGAAGTCATGCTTTTGTCGAACAGAACTGATCCAGTAAACACGACTACATGAATAAGGAAGCAATGGGATTTGCGAAATATTGTAGGAAAACAATATCCCTTGGTGTACCACACAGGTAAAATTATTAGCTTTATTTAGATTTGTAGCTTTCTACATTAAAATTGTTGTAGCAGTGAAAGATAGTAGGCATAGAACAGGATGTATTCGATTCTTTTAAGCTTATGTTGAACGAAAAGAAAATAATAATAATAATAACAAACTTATTTTTTCACATGCAAAAACAAGAGAAAAATATTGTTTCCTTTTCTTTATTCTACAGAACATATAACAAGCTTTGGGCAGAAGCTCAGATCGCTTTGTGCAATGCTTCAAGTTTTGATGCTCTTCTCCAATCTGCGAAGCCAGAGAAGGTATATGAAAAATTAATTATTCTGTCTGTTAATGATTTTTGTAAAAAATCTACTATTTAAATTAAATAACTATTAGTTATCTACCAAACATGTTAAGTATTAAGTGCTATTAAGTAGTCATAAGACAATATTTTCGTAAGAATAGTTAATATATTGCATGATCGGAAGGAAATTTTCAGTTATATATAGCGTCAATTACCCGCTTCGCTGAGTTAAAGTAACAAAAATTAGTAATATGTTCCGTTATTGAGTCACTTTTTACTATTACAGTGAAGCGCTCTTTGATAGACAATGTTTTTTGTCTTGCCAGTCATTTTCGATCATTTTTATAGATTTCCTCCCTCCCCCCGTTGCGGGGCTGAATTTGGATTTAAATGGCATCGGAAGTGTCACTATTCATTTCAGCGACCCTGAAAACTACGGATTCGACACTAATATCGGTCATTTTCTATCATTTTTATGTATATCTCTCCCTCCTTGCCCCTCCCCTAAGTTTCACCGTCAAAGTAAATAGATAAAAAACATCCCAGGCTCGAACTTTATCTATGTTGAAAATTTGATCGAGATCTATCGGGTGATTGAAGTGTTATTAAGTCACAGACATAGTCACTTTCATTTTTAGATATATAGATTAGCTAAAATACCCACCCTTCTCATGGGTCAGATAAAATATCTATGTAAACAAACTGAACAACGAAAGGAAAAAAATATCAGTCATTTTTTACTACTTTTACATATCCCAGTAAACGGTCCCTGAGACCTCGTTGTTCGAATTTAAAAAAAAAAAAATAAAAAAGAAAACTTCTCTGCGCTCCAGCCGATGGGGGCTGTATTTGAAGTCAACGCCTGTGGAAGTATCACTATTCATCTCAGCGACTGCGAAAACTATGGATTTGACACTAATATCGGTCATTTTGGATTAATTTTACATGTCTCGGTACCCCTCCCCCCCCCCGGCAGGTGACCTCCGGCCTGTATACAGTGCTAGCTAAATTTAAAAGTCATCGCTAATGGAAGTGTCACCATTGATCTCAGCGACTGCGAAAGCTATGAATTTGACACTAACATTGGTCATTTTGGATCATTTTGGATTGTTTCGGTGTGCCCCCGCTCCGCAGCCGAATGGGGTGAATTTGGAAGTTAATGCGATCGGAGTTTCACCATTGGTCTCAGCGACCGCAAAATTTATGAATTTGACACTAATATCGGTCATTTTCTACTACTTTTACATGTCTCGGTAAAGCCCCCCCCCCCCCTCCCTCCGCCGAGACCCTCTGGTTCGAATTTTGAAGAAAACGCTTCGTCTTGGTCTGACACCTGAACCAAGGTATCCGTGACCAAAATTTGGTAACTCTCGGTCCACTCGTCTGGTCCCCAGGCTGCGCGCGCGCACACACACACAACTCTTCATTTTATTTATATTAGAATCTAGAGAGTCTCTTTCTTTTAGTTTATTAATTTATTTTTGTTATTCTCGTTCTTAGTAATTAAGGTGCATATTTTTGAACAAGCATTGAGGTTAAACAATCTAAATAGAAACAATTACTAAGTACTTGGTGAAATATTTATGTGAGAGGCACAGATAAGTAGAGAAAGGAAGCAAATTTGGAATACACAGAAATTAACTAATACAGAGCATTAAAGAGACATTTTCTATTTAGATTTGTGATCATTTCCTGAAGGCTGCAGGGTTTTGCCTGTGGCATTAAAGTAATATTTTATTTTGTTTTATTTCAGAGGTGATTCATTATCTTCCTCTGTTTTTTTATGTATAACGTTCTGCAGTTTCAACTTATATATGTGTCTGTTTACCGTATAGGCAGATGCTCACTAAGATGCAGATATATTTTGTACTGTGATATTTGAAATAGAAAATGGAGTCTCGTTTCTTTTTGTTTGAAGCTTTTACATTTTTCATATATTGCAGGACAAAGAGCTTGCTTCTAGTATTGTTTGCGGTTTATACATAAAATATGTTACAATTGTTAACAAATTAGATGAGTGCTATAATCAAATTGTGCAACCACAAAAAAGGTTATTGATAAGAAAATTGTTGGAGGCAAGTATTGGTAGACTCCTTGAAATGAAGGTAAGAATAGATTTTATATTGATAAGTATATTTGATATTGATAAGTAAAACAGCACATTTTTGTTTATAGTTTCTACGTAAGAATCTCTTCCAAGTTCTGTTGTAAATTGAGTGGCTATTTAAAGCATGTACGAAATAAAAAGTACATTTAATTGTATAGGATCTTTGTTAAATATTCTTACAGAAAAATCAAGTTCTTTAGAGGATCCCACGTATGCAAGGGATGTTTCACTTTGACGTGTTCTTAGAGATTCATATTGTCAGTTATGTTCTGGAGTTCATTACAAGTAGGGGCCGCGGTAGCTCAGTGGTAGAGCGTTCACCTCTGGTGCTTGGGGTCCCGGGTTCGATCCCAGCCCCCACCAAGTGAACTTTGTGGTGAACAAACACCGTGTGCGTGGGTTTTCTCGGCGTTCTCCCGTTTCCTCCCACTTTCTTCATTCCACCATTTCACTCATTTCTCATAATCACCGTCTCCTTTAGCCTAACCGGCATAACCGTGGGACGTAAAACTTACAGATTTCATTTCATTTTTTTCATTACAAGTACTCAAAAAATGCATATACTCACCGTTCCGTGCGCACTTCCAATGTTTCACGTTGTATTGCGAGTCCTTCATAGTTCTTTTTCTGAAGGATAAAAGTGATATGAGAAAGGGGTTACAAGGAAATAAGCAGAAATAGACGAGAACCGTCTTATACACCCACTAAATTTGTCCAAAAAATATTTAGGAAGGCCTTCTGCTGGATACATAAATATTCTGCATGTATATTTGTCATACGTTTTCTCATCTATATCATGTGACGTTTCTCTTTTATTTCTTCAGCCACTTTCCAACCAACTTGCTTAGAAATACTTCAGATATTTCCTTGCTCGTTCGATTGATCTGCACGAAGTTTCACTTGACTTTCTGTTTCTTTGTTTTTTTCTTTTTTTTTTTTTTTCGTTTTCCAATCTTCGCATTGATCTGTATGTCCAAGTTATTTTCCGTCTTATTCTAAACTGACTTCTGAATGTTATGCGTTTTATTTTTTAAAGTGCTTAAGGTACTTTTTCAGAGTTTTTACTTTAACGACCCTGATATGTTCTTTCAATCTGACATTGATTTTTCGCACGTGCAAGTAATTTCGTATATCATGCTAATCTCTGTAACCCCAGTTTTTATATGGTAGAAGCAAAGAAGTTTTATTTTACCCAGCTAGAGGCTTATTACACTGTACGTTTAAGGGCAGATTGAATCAGTATCATGAGATGTTTCTATTTTGTTCATGTTTTTATCCTAGTAACTTCTTTTACATGTTACTTCTAACTATCAGTAAGCATGTACTATACATCGATTAAAATTAACAACAAACTGACACTTCAAAACCACGTGGATGTCCCGGTGGTAGTTACAGTTGGAGGGTCTCTGTAGAAAGGAATAACAATAATACAATGTTACCGCATTGTATCACATGTTCAGAACTGTTTGTCAACCAAGGTGAAAGAAGCACAGCGGAATATCACGACTTAGCACTAGGCCAACAAGTACTCCTTCAAATAATAATTCTTTTGTTATTTTGATTTGAGTATAGAAGTTGAAAACATAGATTTAAAATTAGAAAAAAGCACATGGTGGTCAGTTTTTCTTCTTCTTCATTATAATAATAATAATAATAATAATAATAATAATAATAATAATAATAATAATAATAATAATTATTATTATTATTATTATTATTATTATTATTATTATTATTATTATTATTATTATTATTATTATTATTATTATTATTATTATTATTATTATTATTTGGGTTTTCCTTACTGGATATTGCTGTGTACAAGTATGACTTCGAATGCAATTTTCTATGTCCCTTTATCTAAACTCTAAAACAATTAGTGTTTATCCTATGTAATCGCAAAGTTTATTTTCCCACATATTGGAGGTTTGTAAGTCAGAAATGAGACTGCTTAAAAGTTTTCCCAACATAGACTTCTGTATTAACATGACTTCCTGTATGACATGTATTAATCTTCCTTCAAACGATTTTTTTTTTTTTTTTTTTTTTTTTTGAAATGTTCTGCGCTGTTATAGAATTAAGTCGGCACAAGTCATATTAATAACATAGTCGTATCAAAGAACAATGGAAAGAACCCGTTCCGAAATGTTTTACCAGAGCTCCATCCTGGCTATGTGATTAGCGTACGCGTCTTTGGCATGGTAGTCCTGGTTTCAATTCCTGGCGATGGTTCGGATCTCACTCTAAGCTGTAGGTCCACGTCTCATGAATCTTCGCTGGTGAAAGCGAAACTCAAACCCAACCAGCCGAATGTTATAGTGTGTTCACTCAATAGGAGTGCAGTTTAGCAAATGTCTTTGAAGTTCTGCTGAATTTTACCACAATATCTCTTCCTCCCTCTATCCCTCTTTTGACCACATTTGCGGGGTTGCAATCTCTTAACATCCACTATGTTAAACAGCAATCTTCTAATCACTAACTGAAAGAACAGCGTTTGGAATTGTGACAAGTAAGAGTCCACGTGGAATTGGCAAGCAGCTGTCAATTCTTTGAAATGAGAGTTCTGGTTGGCCATTTAATTATCGGGGCTGTTTTCCACAAGTTTCCTTGGACGATGACTTATTATGGCACGAGCCACCATACCTAGAAGGCGAAATCCTTTATATACGAACTGCACCTCGGTTGGAGAAAAGAACTATATCCTAAGTGTTAATCTTTTTTTCTTCCTTTTTAATGTAAACTTCTTAAAGAGTTACCTTATAAATAAATGAACTCGAAAGCTACGTGACGAAACCGCATTCTACGTCAAATTATTTTTGAACAAATCTGTTACACGATACAGAATAGCAAGATTTCGAGTTTATTTATCATTTTTGATTATATTTTATGGATTTATTAACATGTTTTGTGCCAAACTTTTAAATACACCAGGCAGCAAACTGTATAAAAATAACCTTTTTGTCTGAATGTGTCATTCACTATTAATAGAGATCCTTATTTTCCGTCAGTTCTGTATTACGAAACACTTAATCATCATTAATAATAAAAAGTTTCGTTTCATCATGAGTTTATGAACAAAACTATGAGTTAACGTAATAATTATGCAATCGTTGGCTCGAGAGGGAGAATGATATTTTTGAATTTTTAATTTAGAATTATATCTACTTTTTATCAAAACAATACTACCTTGAATACACACATAGATAAGTTTTTACTTTTGTTGCAACTTATTCTCACACACAGAAAAGTATAAGGTATTAGTAGTGCCAACTTGGAACCATTTTTACCAAACTGGATTTTAAAAAAAAATGTAATAAATTTTTGTTTCTTTGCGAGAGCGACGGCAAAATATCGATCTACTACTACTTCTTCTTCTTTTTATTTTCACTTTTGTTCAAAAACGAGGCTGACTTTGAGTTTTCTTCAGACTCTTTCTCTCATTTCCGTGACTACAGTAATCATAGTCTCACCTCTTGCCATGCAATATAGCGTATAAAATATTCCATTATATTGAAACAGTAACTATATTAAGTTACCTATTATTAAAGTTACAATGCTATCTTTGGAAAAAACTTATTGAATATTCTGTCTATTTTCATAGGCAGAACTTGTTAATCTTGACATATCCGACTGGAGTTATTATGACAGTGCTCTGTTTGATATGAACCTGACTCCCATTGAGGCAGAAGTGAGAGTTCCACAGTATTACAGACGAGAAAGGGAAGACGAAATACAGGAACGAAAACGCACTTTGGATAACATTCTGAAGAAGTTAGGGATTTATGAAGAAGTAAGTATACATAGTATTTCTCCAAGTTTTTCTTCATTTCCTTGTTCTGAAGTAACTAAGGAATTAGAAGTAAATCTTTCTTCCTAATGCAGTCGATCACAGAATTTTTGTCTTGCTGAAGAAAACGAACTTAGCCATAAATTTAGATAATATGATAAAATGCAGTATTTTTTAATGTATTACAAACTATTATATCTTTGAGAATCTGCATTAATATTGAAATTTGCGTATTAACTTTTTTTTTTTCTTTCTTAGAAGTTCTGAAAATTTTGTAACAGATTGGTCAAAAAAAATTAGGTAGGTTGATCGAAGACTGAAATTATTGTTTTTGTATTTCGTTCTGTATACCTTGTATATACCTAAGTACAGTGTTATTTGAAATAATCTTTCCTATTAAAAGCACTCATTAATTCATGTTTAGTGACACCCACATACGGTATCAAATAGTGTTGATGGATGTAGAATCTCAAATCAAGAATTCCACATCTTTGTATATATTTATATAGTCAGGTGTTTAGTGTGAGTACTCTTTGCCGCTCGGTAAATTCCTCTCATATACGCTATAGTATATTACGATCAATTGATCTCAACTCCCGTGGCTATATGGTCAGTATACGCGTCTTTGGCGTGGAAGACCCGTGTGTAATTCCCAGTGGCAACTCATGTGGGTCGGATCCCACGTTAAGCTATAGATACACGTCTCATATAGCCTCGCTGCTGAAATGAATGTTAAACTCTTAATTCAACCAACGAACAGTCAATTGATACAATGGCTTCTGTCATGTGTACGCAGATCAAGAAGAATGACAGAGGAGATTGAAAAACATGAAAATAAAATGAGATCTTTAAGTTTTACGTCCCACGATTATTCCAGCTAGGCTAAAGGAGTCGGTGATGATGAGAAATTACTAAAATGGTGGAACGAAGGAAGTGGGAGGAAAGAAGAACCCCTAGAAAACCCACACACACTGTATTTGTTCACCATAAAGCTCACTTGGCGCAAGCTGGAATCGAACTAAGGACCTCATGCACCAGAGGTGAACGTTCTACCACTGAGCGACCGCGGCCCTTGATAGAGGAGATTGTAGGCTCTAATATACTTTCAGAGAAAAACACAGGCCGTAACGTCCGAGGAACGTGAAGGCGAAGGAAGGAATTCACTGCCGACACAACCATCACGGCCAATCCATCTGTTTGGTACTCACCTATTAAGCTTCAATTTGTCAACCGGTTTTATGACCTGCAGCAATTGTAATAGGTGGAGTTACAATCGCACACGTTTGCAGAGAGTCTCCTATATAGTTGGTTGTAGAATGTCTAATTCTTTGTTCGCACTAGCTTAAATTTCTGTGGACTCGATAGGAAAGTTGTATGGGCAAGTTCTACTGTTTCAGTGGCTAAACAGATGGACGGCCGGATGACCCGCTTACAGATGTAGTGATTTCTTTCCTTAATGTGGTGCACCACTTAAACATTTTGTGCCCACTAGGAGAATCTTACCGACTTTCTTGTTATTTATTATTAAAGTATTTTTCCTTTTGGAAAGTCTTGCGACTGATAAGTTTTTTTTCTTCTTTCTTTTAAACTTCCTGAGGAAATTAAATTACACTATTTAACAGACTGGTTGATGTAAAAATCATGGACACAAAATGCTCTCTTGTTTTTGTTGCCATTTTCTTTTATATTATTCTTTCTGGCGAACTATGTGATTACAAACGGTTTTACAGGACAATGAGAACTACTTCAACTTTTCTATCCGTTGATGCTTTTCTTTTCGTTTTTATCTGAGTAATTAAACGCAATTTTTAGTGTTCCTAATTGGAAAGATCATTTGTAATAGCTGTGTATTTGTAAAACGAAATTAAATGAAATCTTTGACTTTAACATCTCACGATTATATGCCCTTTAGGCTAAGGGAGACGGATGATTAAGGCAAGTGAATGACAATGGAAGAACTGATGAAATGATAATGTGGGAGGAAACGGGAGTACCCGGACACAGTATTGTCCACCACAAGCTTACTTGACCTGTGACCGAACCAGGGACCTCTTGTATTAGAGGTAGGCGCTGTACTACTGAGCCACCGTGCCTCCCATTTCTATTTGTAAAAAATAAAATAAAGTTTACTGATTTATGTGATTTTCGTAAAATACTTCACACATTTGAAAGTGAAGTTTACCTTTGGAAATCGCTCTGTGGTTAATAAATACGGCACTAGATGTCACTTATATGCGGTGACTCCAAAAGGGATGGGAAACCCTCGTTTGGGTCGTTTAAATTGTTTGCTGAAGCGCATGTGCGTAATTTTTTAGCTGTGGATCTTAATAAAACTTGCGTAGAGTACATCTGTAAGAAGCCTAATACATTTCAATTTAGTTTTCAGATAACTTTCTTCAAATGATTTTTAGAAGCACCGAAAGGTATTAAAACTTCAAGCTTTAAAAGAAGAACAAATTAAATTTTAAAATAATAATAATAATAATAATAATAATAATAATAATAATAATAATAATAGTAATAAATTGAAATGCTACAGAAAAAAATAAGTTAGATTTGTTGATTGTAGGTAAAGAGATAGGTCAAATTATGATAAATGTTTACTTGTATGTTTGTAAATCTGTTTAGAATTGCGAATTACCGTTAGTGTTTTATTATATTTTGGTACTAGTGTTGTATTGTGGTTGAAAGACAGGAAGTGTGACTTACAATAAATGTTTACGGTAAGAAAGTAAGCTTATACTGTATTTCAAAAATAAAAAGAAGAGCGTTGTAAGAGCTATGGAAATGGTAGAGGTCGATTACCAAAATTGTTTCGTTAATTATCGCCTCTTATCATAACTGTACCGCCGATGTAAAATTATAGACCTTTCCAAGACTTAATGCTTAAGTTTACATAAAGCATGATCAAAATGTGTTCAGTAATTTTGACGTCAATTGGAAACAGATGTAGTGATGTTCTTTTTTATTTATAATTTTTTTTACATCATTATCGTTCTTTTATTTACAAATTGTTTCGTAGGTGATTTGTATTATTTCTCATTATTATAATTACTCGATTTTTATTTCTTCTTAAATTATGTTCATTAATTTATAATGTATAGTTTTCAGTAACTATTTATCTATCCCTTTTTTATTAAACTTAATTATGCTTATATAAATTTATGTCTTCAATAACCCATTGAGACAGACTTACGGAAAAATTCTGTAGGTTTGTAAAAGGGCAAAATGCAGACCGGAAACTTTTCATTTCACATCCATCCATTCTGTTTTCCCTCTTCTAACTCAGATGTTAGTAAACATGTTGAATTATTTATTACTATGTACTTTGATTCTTCATTAATAGATGGAATGACTATGCGAGACTTTCCTATTAGTCCTAAATGATTAAAAATATGATAAAGAGTGTGTCAGTTTCTCTCTAAATTAACTTTAATTTCTAGAAAACTTATGTGCCAACGTGTTCATTACCACTTTATCGTCCCATACTCTTACCGATTAACCGGTCCTTTAAATCTGATTTAAAGTACTCGCTGACCAAAACAGTACGTTTATTAACGTAAAATAGTTTCGTCAACTATCCACTTTGGCTTGATGAGACACTATCAACTATCAGACTAGCGTCTGATGAAGCCAGACTGGATAGTTGGCGAAACTGTTTTACGGTAATATTTGTTTACAATAAACGTACTGTTTTGGTCAGCGAGTACTTTAAATCAGATTTAAGTCTGTCAAAAGCAAAGCTTGTACAATGAAAAATATTACCGCCCTATTAGTTTTATCTGTAAAATACCCTTATCCTTCACATTAGTTTTATCTTCCTTCTCTAAACCAGGGTGGGAACAGTATTTGCATGAAAGCTTCTTGTGGCTATGTGAGTAGCGTACGCGTCTTTGGCGCGCGAGACCCGGGTTTGATTCCTGCTGGGAGCTCGTGTGCTTGGGATCCCAGGTAAAGCTGTAGGTCTATGTGTCATATAGTCTTGCTGCTGAAAGGGACACTAAACTCGAATCAATCCAATCAAACAACTATTGTATGGCTCTCGATTCCAATACTTTCCCAGCCGGATGCTTCAGGGCCACTCCCCTGTTTTTTAGTTCCCTTTTCTTTCTACATTTTCCACTTCCTATCCGATGAAGAACTTAGTATATGCTCTCACACGTCATCTTATTTTGTGTTCTGTGATAATATGATGAAATCTCTGAATAACAGACAGCAATGGAAGATGATTATTCGTCCTTAAATGAGAAGTAACCGTTACGGAGAAGTTACACAAATTTAGCTTACTTTCATTTCATGCGATAATTGAATTGCTGAGGGTGAGGGAGAAATTTCCTCTACAAGGAAACAAAAGTATCGCCAGGGAATGTATTTACCTTGCACTGATCTGTGTGCTGTTTCACCAGGTCATTGCGTTATGACAAGGGTATTTTGTGTGGAAGGGATTTTCCGTCTACAACGCTGTATCGCAAAAATATTTTCAGATTTATATGTACTAAATAGGTATGAAATGAGAATAATAATTGCTGTCCGTTGTCAAGAGGTTATTATAAGTTGAGGGAAAATGAAGACTATACATGTCTATATTTGTAAAAGAAAGCGTTCTGTCCCGTAGTAACATAAATTTTTCCCCCTGGACAAAGGAATCTGGCCGTATTATCAAGGTGTTTATTATTGAGAGATATTCTTTTAAAAAATCCACTGCATTTTTATTATACTCTGGTAAGTAACTTGTTTTCTGCCCTGTTTGCATACACTTGTCACCATAAGAATAGCTCATTGTGAAGGACCTCAGTTAAACATTTTCCGATCAGATTTCGATCGTAATGCATTGAGAAAGAAGCAAGATGATATGAAAATATAAAAGTTAGTGTTGAAGAACTGCATGTCTTCTGATTTTTTCACGCATTATTATATGAAACTCAAAAACAAGTTATCACATCAATTTTCGTAAAAGTTTCTTATAAATGAAGAAAAATACTCACGGTAACGATCTGCTGAGAACTTGAGGAAGGAAAAGTCAAGTAAAAGAAGGATTCCTTTATAATAAATCATAAACTATGAGCTCCATTTTCTTCAGTATAGCGGTACAAAATGTTTATTTTCTTAAGATTGAACTTTCTTCATAAACTAAATGTTACATTTTAATGAAAATATAATTTTTCCTATGTATTTTTTAGATTAGTTAAAATACATGTGAAATATATACTGCAATATTTAATTTATTGTTATTTTAGGAAAAGGTCGAAGAACCAATGTCTATACAAGAAGCTATCCATATTGTTCAGGTTCACGAAAGAGCTCGTCAGGGACGACTGAGGTCACAATTTATGAAAGAAATTCGACTTTTGAAAGAGAAGGGCAAGTTCGAACAGTCGGCATACAAAGCTGTAGATGGAAATGTTGCAGCTATTAAAATCCAGAAGACTTGGCGTGGGTTTTCTACACGAAGGAAAATAAATAAACGAAAACAGGATGAAATGCAGCTGATTGGAATGGTAAATAAAGAGTCAATCTTTTCTATAATATTACCAACTCTTTGTGACCAAGTGGCTAACGAGCGTGCTTTCTATGCGCGTAGTCCATGGTTTGATTCCCGATGGTTTGGATCTCACCTTAAGCAGGAGATTCAATTTCACAATACTGAAAAAGCATGTTAAACCCCAGTGAAAGAATAGAAATTCTATTGTTGGATCAAAAGATCCAATATATTTGAGACAGAAATTTTCTTGTAGGTCTTATATCTGGAGAACTACGTATAGTGTAGCCAAACCGAAACTACTACTTAGTATGATGTGCTTATTCCGTAAAAAATACGAAATCTCGATTTAGAGGCCATTCAAAATTTTTATGGCACCTGATCCAAAAAATCCAACGTTTTTCATTCAATTACAAATTTTCTTGTAGGCCTTATCTCGATAACTACATATAGTGCAGCCAAACCAAAACTACCACTCAACTCAGTATGATGTCCTTATTCCGAAAAAATACAAAATCTCGATTTAGGGGCATTTAAATTTTTTATGGCCCGTAATCCAAAAAATCCAATATATTTCATTCAACCAAACGTTTTCTTGTACGTCTTATATCTGGAGAACTGCATGTAGTGTATCCTACCAAAACTACCACTTAACTCAGTTTGATGTGCTTATTCCGTAAAATATACGGAAACTCGATTTAGAGGTCGTTCAAAAATTTTGTGGCTCCTGACCCAACATCTAATTATTGGCCAAGATCGCAATCTTTTGATCCATTTTTTGGATCATTCCTAAAATTGGTGTTTTACATTCTTAATGCCTTTAGGATTAAATTCTGTCCAGAAACTGTCCATATCTTGCCTGCATTGTGTATCATGTTGTCATTAAATACATTTCTTTGTTATTCAGAACTATATGAGAGTCAGATAAATAATTGAAACTATGCCATTTTTTTTTTTTCGTACAAGATCTGTACTAAGTAGTGTAGTAAAGTAACTTCCGTTTCTTAAAGCTTTCCATACGTATTGAAAGTAAACATTTTTGTATGAAAATTTTTATTTATATAAAACGCTCTAGAGGATTATCATTGTTTTCGAAACACAACTCGATGCGTGTCCTTCATTGCTGAAGAACACAATATGTTGAATAAAAATGGTTTTCATAAACAAATATTAATTTTTCTTATTTATGCAAACTTACGGGGCACCCTGTAGATTGATTGTTTGGAATTTAAATTCGTTTCAATCACCGAGAATATATAATATAGTATCACATTGATCTAGTCTAACATACAATCTGAATTACATTTATTTACACCGGTAGTCAAAAACTGGGATATCCAAGAATAAAGGCGAGAGCACTAAACATTTATTTTGCTTACTTATAATTAAAAAAAAAAAAAAAAAATCCTTTGTATTTCCTAGCTTTTGGCTCTCCCCTAGAGCCTTGTTCACGAAAGATAACAAAAGGGAAAGCAATAACTCTTTCCGATACGATGTTTCTTTCACTCATCAAAGTTATTTTAAAGTATTTTCTACACATATATAAATACATATAAATACTAAGAATGATTTAGCACATTTCAGTTATTCTCATTGTTAGGTACCCAACAATAAAAGTGTGTCAATTGATGCCACTGTGACTGTACGGTGATAAATGTTGCGCTATGGATTCTATGCACTTGAAATTAAACATTTGCCATTTCAGTTTATATTTATTTCTGTTTTTAAAAGAAGCACTACAATAGTTCCAGTTCACACGAAAGGCGACAAAACTGATTATAATAGTTATCGAGGCATCTCTCTCTTGCTAACATTCTATAAAAATCCTCTCAAATATTCTGTTAGCAAGATTCACCCCATTCGTTGATGAAATTATTGGAGTGTTACATTACTGGATTCAAGTAATGCTAAACCTGCTAAAATTAGCACGAGAAAGAATATTTCCAATTGAGAATGAGTATTTTCCAACTACAGGGATAACATTTCTACCACCAGTATTAATTACTGGAAAACCGATGTGTAATTTAGTTATCGGAAATCAGAATGAGATTTTAACTAAATACTTTCAAACGTAGATGTAACTCAGAGGGTTCCGTGAAATAAATACGTACATAATAAAATGATACAGAACATAATTAGTATTAGAAAGTGCAGTAGATATGGATAGATTAGATAGGAGTTAAAGATTTCTAAGTTTGGCGTAAGTGCTCTTAATGTGTCAGTTCTTGGCACTGTACCTTGTTGAAGAGCAGTAGTTTCATGTCTAAAATAACAGCATGATCTCGGTGTAATTAGAGAGAAAATTTAAGTCGCACTGGCACGAATTGAGCTCAAGGAGGTGATTTCGTTTAACGTTTGGAAACCAAGATACCTCTCCAGGAACTTCCGCATGTCCAAATTAGGAAAATCACTAATTAGTCTGTGTTTTACCTCCTTCTACGTCACAGGTGACGTAAATCAAAGGAACCATGATTAGGACAGGGCAAATCCTCCTGGCTGGATGTCAACCTTAAGTTCACACGTTTTCTTTGAGGAAATCGAGTAGTTTGTAAACATAACTTCAGCATGATGAGGGAAACTTTAGAGATTTCAGGCTACGTGGAAATCACAGGCAACCAAGTAATATAAATTTCTGATATCTATAAAGCGATTGGATCTTCCTGGAAAGATTACAAGGTAACAGTATTTGTTGTTATTTCAAAAGATTGTGGTAGTAATGTCCTTCGGCACGCTCCAATAAAAAAGCTGACACAATAGGAACATGAAGGTTTGACACATCAAGCCTAGTTGAAATTAAGGAGAAATAATAAATAAGTACAGGTAAGGAAAACCGAAAGAATGTAAATTATAAGAGAAACAATTTGGTGGAAAGGAGGAATCTCCTCATGTACTGGCTTTAATGCAAGACAAGAAGAATTACGAAGTTCTTGAAGGAAGCTTTAGGCTACATTCACTTTATTATTATTATTATTATTATTATTAAAAAAAAAAAAAACGTCTCCCTTAGCCTAAAGGGCGTAATCGTGGGACATTAAAGCTGAAAGATTTCATTTATTAAAAAGAAAAGAGAGAAAATATAATTTGTTTCGGAGCCAAAAATATTGAAAATTCTAAATGTGATTCAATTGAAGTCGAACTCGGGACCAGTGGATAAGCCAGCCACTAATTCCATATCACAACAGAAGATTATCAATGCAGATTTAGGCGAAATCGATCAACTATTGACCAGATATTTAACATTCTCTAAGAAGTGGGAATACAATATCCCGGTACATCAATTATTTATTTATTTCAGAAATGCCTACGACTCAGTCAGGAGGGAAACATTGTACAACATTCTTATTGAATTTGGTATACCGAAAAAGTTGGTTAGATTATTAAGATATGTTTAAATGAATTACAAAGTAAAGTCCGGTAGATACTACACATGAATTAAACGAATACGTGTTTATATATATATATATATATATATATATATATATATATATATATATATTGTGCGGAAAAACAGTTATTGGGGCAAATCACCGAAACATTTGTTACTCGATGTCAAAAGCCCAGAAAAAAGTAGACCGAAGCAAATAAAATTGTGCACAGATATACTAGAAGTAAAATAAGGGGACAGTTTTTCATTCGCCATCACTGGCCCAAACATACTGTTAATGTGTTTTTGCTGCTTGTTGTGCAGGAATTCGTCAAGATAAATCACTCACTTATGTGTTCTCTATGTGCACTTTCATACAATTCTGTTCAACAATACACTGCCTCTTCACTGTCTGAGTATCTCAGCCTGTTTGCTGGGCGTGTACTAAGTGTGTGACGTTACGTTACGGGCGTGACCTTAGTCCATTGCTGTGTTGTGTTATTAAGGCGAGTTTCCTACCAGATATCAAAGTGGACATTTTATCAGTTTAAAGAAACCCGGGTATTTTTGAAAAACCCAATCCACCTGGGCCCATATGTTTTTTTTCGGGTTTAGTTGGGTTTTTTCGAAATATTTCAATGTCTTTGGGATAAAAGTTAAAATGTGATTTATATTTCAAGATTGTCATTGTCGGAACCTGCAACAATTTTCTATTCACTACTGTTTTGAAAAAACTGCCGCCAATTTGAAATTTTACATTGGATCGTCGACAAAATCTATACAGCAAATTTAAAATATCTCTCGCTTCTACCCTCAAAATTTCAACTTAAAAGTCCGAAAATTGCACCCTGTAGTGCGGATACGCGCTACTTTGAAAAATGGCTGCCATTTTGAAATTTTACGTTGGATCGCCGTCAAAATATATATACAGCTAATTTAGAAGGTTTCGTGCTTGTACTCTGAAAATGTCTATGTAAAAGACCGAAAATTGCGCTTTGTAGCGTGGATACCCGCTATTTTGAAAAAAAAAAAATGGCCGCCATTTCGAAATTTTACGTTGGTATGCCGTCAAAATCTATACAGGAAATTTAGTGTGTCTCGTGCTTGTATTCTGAAAATTTAAACTTAAAAGACCGAAAGTTGTACCCTGTAATGTGTGTGTGGTACAGGCAGACAAACGAACAAATGTAGATCGAGTCATCCCAGGAGCCTTAGTAACGTTCGCCAAATATGAATACCAAATATATTAATTTAAAACAAAAATATAATTCATGTATTACAAAATAAATGTTTCAAAATGTCTTATATGGAAAATATTTTCCAGCGTAAAATAAATGGTTTTATGTTGTAGTTTACTTCCGATACTTTGCGCGTTCAACTACGGAAATTTCCCTAGTACTAGCAAGACGGTTCTTTCCCGAAAATGAATTTAAAACAATTAACAAAGAGATAATTCATATTTTATAAAGTAAATGATTCAAAATGTCGTAAATGAAATTAAATATCTTCCAGCTTAAAATAAATAGTTTTATTGTTCAAGTATTCACTTCCGATGCTTTGTCCGTTCAATTGCGGAAATTTCCCGAGCATTTCTTTCACGACGGGTTTTCCCCGAAAATGCAGTTTTGTTTACATTACATCGATACTTCCAGTACTACGGAAGATCAAATTCAGCAATTGAAATAGTAGCGTTACATAGTCTTCGGAATTCCGAACATTAAGCTCGGGGAATTTGGCGAGAATTTTTCCGCTATTGCTGGTGTTGATTCTACAGAATGCTTATTTGAAGAGTAGCAACTAATGAATGAACTAAACTACCATTCCTGGAAAATTAAATTATACTGAAGAATACTTGTGCTACCATCAAATGTATGAAATAACTAGCAGCGTTCACCCCGCTTCGCTGCGGTCACCCCGGAACGCAATAAACTTTGTTACTTAGATAATTTTTACTTTTTCGCTTTCAAGTGATATGATAAAAACCATAGAAGATTGCAGTAAATGTTAACATTATATCGCCTGTCATTTATGTTAACCCGCCCCGCTTCGCTGCGGTCACCCCGGAACGCAATAAACTTTGTTACTTAGATAATTTTTACTTTTTCGCTTTCAAGTGATATGATAAAAACCATAGTAGATTCCAGTAAATGTTAACATTATATCGCCTGTCATTTATGTTAACCCGCCGAGTGACACGGTCATGCGGGTTGCATATAAATACGTTTATTTTTACCTATGATGAACTAACAAAGGATTTGTACGTTATGGACACTTGAATGGTCAATTATCTCAAGACACTGGTAATTAAAAATTAAAGTGATATGATAAAAACCATCTAGGGTCCAAATCCTAATAACCCCCCAAAAATGAAAGAAATTGGTTCAGCCGTATTAGCGTGATGAGGGAACAAAGGATTTGTACGTTCTCTTTTATATATAAGATACTAACAGTTAAACTAGTGTATTTACATATTTACTGGTGGAACAGGCACCTATGGCCTTAAACTCGTCAAACGTATGAGGAATAACGTCTCCCGGTGTCGCCAAGTCGGCGAGCACACTATTCACGGAAAGTATTTCCTAAAATATAAATTTGCATGTTTTACTTCAAATAGGCTATAAACATAATCCATACATTAATTTGTTCTATAATTATCTCAAGCTAAGGTAAGCTTTTTTGTTCATTCAGTGCATTCAGAACTTTATATAGGTCTAACATTGAATGTTGTATATTTTAACATGAAAACATCTAATTCGCCCAAGGAAAGTCCAAAATCTGATAAAAATCACTTTCAGTGTGTCCACCTTAGTCGTACCAATAATATACTAACAAAAAACTCAAAAACCTAGGTGGATTTTATTTTTTTTTTTTTTTTTTTCAGGTGGGTCCAACCCTGCATTTTGTTCATACGAACGTAATATTTTTGTAATAAATCATAGGCTTTTTCATTATTTTTTGATTAAAATAAATCATTATGTAAAAAAAACATTAAAAAACAGAAAAGCGATTGGTTGATTAGAGCCTAACATCACCTTTAGGACCCGAAGTTTTTGAGCCAGGGCCTGCTTCTTGAAATGGGAAAATGCCGTTATTCTGCTTTGTATCCAAGGTAGTACCTCCATTAGAAATCGAACCGGAATCACGCATACAGGTTAGCCACTTGGGCATGAAGAGAAAGGTAGAAAATTAATACAAATCCTTGAAGATTTCAGTACCACAAGGTTCTGTCTTATTTCCTTTCGATTTTTTTTTTTTTTTTTAATGTCTCTTCGGTAATGCCTATAGAGAATAATGGCCTTACATTGGTTGTGCATGGCACTTAGCTAATAAATATAAAAGGTACAGGCCACCACACTTAACTTTCTCGTTCCAATTTCATCAAGTAGATTATATTATGTTGCAGTTATGCTGAAATATTTATTTGTAAAATAGGAGCAAAATTATGTTTTCGGAAGAGTTTGTCCGAAGAAAACTCATCCTCTAAAAGTAAATTCCCTTTGTGGATTTTTTTCCTGAGAAGTGACGTATGCCGTATACCAGGGCCATTAATGAAAAATATCTATACCGTATTATAGAGTTTTTGATTAACTATTAATGTATGAAATATAAACTAATCGTTAGCTCTGTTTTCGAGAATATCGCAATTTCTTTTCATTTTTTTTTTATTTTTTACTCTTCAGTAAATTACCCTTATTTTTGGCAGTAGGAAGACAATTTGAAAAACATCCATAGGCAATCTTATAAAACCCGTAAGTTTAACATTTGGATTCGATACTTTAAACGGTATGGGCTCTAGGTAAGTAAACATGTTTACTTCCGGACAGATGGAAAGCCATCCAAAATTCCGACTTTTGACATGTAGGGACCATGAAACGTGTAAATTCATTTAAATCTCGAATTCGATATTTTTCGTCACTATTACCGTATACAGTAGAGTCACGTAAACTCGGCCAAATGTAGATCGAAGGGTGGCCGAGTTTGTGAAAATGCTTAGTTATCAGGAATGGGGTTAAAAAAGAATAAGTACAAGTGTTTCCTCAGAAAATAGGGTACTGTACTTCGATGTATTGGTTGCTTGAGAATACAACAGAGAATAAACCGCCCAATTTCCCTTTAAACAAAGGAAAAGTACGTACTTTATGAAGGAATAGAGCCTTTGCTATACATGAAAATGAAAATTAATAAATACACACCGTACAGTAATTTAACTGATAAAACAGACTTCAGAAAAATACTTGATGAAGGCATAAAGCCGTTTATAATGAAAATTAACACGTACGCGAGCAATGATCTTGAACGGATCTGCGCACGTTTTTTTCGCTGTGCTAGGATGTAGCTGAGTTATTCAGACTGTGCCGGGTTATCGACTGCCGAGTTTGCGAGACTTTATTGTACTATCTTTTCTCCTATTAATGCTCAAAAGTAATAATTAATGAAAGAGTTGTAAGCTAAGGAAAATGAAAAATATAGTGAATTTGGTTTCTGTAAAAGTAAGTTTATGTTATTTAATTCTAACTGTTTACTTACAATTGTTATAAATATACCACATTGACTTGATCCCTAGTCTTCCGTTGCAAGCGCTGCTATCGGCTGAAGGTATTCCACTTGCTTTCTCTCGCTTAGCAACAGCTGAACCCTTATTGGCTAAACGCGTGGGTGTGTGAGACTGTGAGCTTTAGTTCGCATTTTTGCCACGGCTCAAGACATTTTGGCAGCACAATAGTTGATGCAGCATAATTGTTTATTTTTTGAAAATGTTGTTACGTTTTGTGTTTTAAAATTATTTTCGCTTCTTTATTACTTGTTCTTGTTTTACTTGTTTTCGTTATTTTGTCATCATTGCGTTCTGTTTCTTTTTGATGTTTTGTTTTCTTTTTTATGTTCGCTTTCAGAAAGTAGATTAATCTCCAGGATATAAACCATGTGTTTGAGGTACGAATTCCCTTGTATTCATTGACTTTATAATAACTGACAGATCCAGCCGATCCATTATGAGACGAGGGCTCGAGATCGAGCCGAGGAGGTGAAAGAAGCCAGGCAACAACTTCAGAAGGTATATGAAAAGAATTATCAGGATGCCTTAGTTGCAGAGAGAGAATTCATAGTGGAAACCAAAGGTGTAGAGATCACACAGTGTATTAAAGACGAAATCAGGAATTGGTTTATGGATTACAGGTAGGTGTAGTATATTCTTACCATGTTGAATTGGATTTGTTTACTAATTTGGAAACAAAATGCTGACGCATGTGTTCTTAACAAAAGTTTTAGAGCTCTTCCGTGGCTATATGGTTAGCGTCCTTGTTGTCGGTGGGGGCTCATTTAGTTCGGATCCCATGTTAAGCTGTAGGGATCCCATGTTATAGCCTCGATCTGGAAGGGATGTTAGTCAATTAATCAGCCAACCAATTAACTATTGTCTAATTTTTATTTTCGAGCGAAGGCTTAAATAAGTATGTAAGTGTCAAATTATCAACTTCCTAGAAAAATGAGTTCAGAAAGGTATATGAATCGGTCCGTACCGGTTATAATGAAAATTCAATATAGCGGCAAAAGACCAAATCTGAACTTTCATTTTTCTTTATGTCATCTGATATATATTGTAAGGTTCCGCATGTCTCCATAACATGCGATAACCATGTGTGTACTACACGTGGTAATAGTAAACAAAAACAACGCAGACGACGGACCCGAAGAGGAGTCGCCCACACTCGCCAGTAGTCGGCAAGACGAAGATCACCGAGGGTAGCCAACACTCCAGGATAAAAGAGAGGAGCACGCATCAACAAGCATCAATCTATTCAGGTTGATCAAACCACCTAAAGCCTTAAGACACCCTGCCATTGGGTTTACCTTACCCTCTCACGACGCTTGGTCAATTGGGAGATACCTATCCTTAAGCTCTAAGACGCACGATCATTGGGTTCCCTTCCTCTCTCACGACGCCCGGTCACCGAGAGGAACCTCACCTACAAAAGCCCTAAGACGCTTGGTCATTGGGTTCCTTTCCATAATCTTACCCGAAGTATTAGAGGAACTAGTTATTGTATGCATTTGTATCTAAGTGGATCTTTTTATAATAAAAGGTGAAGGGAAAGTCCAAATTCTTGTGTACAGTAATTGCTTTACCTTACATAAACTGAGAGAATTTTACATGGTGGAGGCGCCGAGTATTCGGGAGCCTGATTCTGCCATATTACTATCACTTTCTCTACTCGTATTTTTCCCAGATCTAGTTGTCGGCATAAATACCTGCCAGCCTAAAACGAATCAATTTACTGCTAAGAATAATGAGAGTGCTATAACAACACGGATATTATTTTTACGTGATCCTGTTTTAGTAACACCAACACTTAAAGAGTTCTAAGTTCGTTTTTCCGTTAATAAAAAGAGCGTCCCGTAGGAAAGTCCTTAAAGAAATGTCTGTAAATAGACGCCGACGCAATATTCTGCTTGTCATGTTATAACGCATTTTCACAAATGGTATTTATTGGGTTGATTCATTAATTCATGTCATTCATTTTCAGGATTTTATTTTCGCGAGATGTCAGTGATTATGACAGTGCTGTGAAATATGTAGCACTGTTTGTGCTTTTGTTCGTTCTAATCAATTTTTGTTTCTCAGGATCTGAAGTGTGAAGTGTCAAGTTAAAAAGGAGGGGGGTCACATCTGATATGGTCTCCAGTACGAGTTCAACAAAGATTCTAATGCTGCAGAGGTATCTAGGTAAATTTGTGGAGTGTATGGAAAGAACCAATTCCTGAAAGGACTACCCGGAAATGATTTGACCTGAGCGATACCCCACGTTTTGGTCGCCCATCCCACTTTGATGAGGACCATTTCACGACTTCATCCACGATAATACACATCAATGCACTCGGAAATTGGCCACAAAGATTCACAGTAGATAGGCAACCGTATGCGACACCTTCAACATGTGGGAAAGGTTGAAACATTGGATTCATGGGTGCCTCATTCACGTACTGTAAAGCACACGAACCAGCGTGTAGCCATGTATGGTCCTTTGCTTATTCACCATCGTGAATCCTGTCGCTAACTTTATCCCTTTCTTTTACGTATTACCAGAGATGAGAAATGGTGTCTGTACGTGAACTTTAAGCAGAGGAAGGAATGAGTCAGCCCTAACAGAAAGGCAACAACACGTGTCAAATTTGATTTGCGTCCCAAGAAGAGAATATTGTGTCTCTTATGGGACATGGAAAGGATCATCCACAATGTATTCATACCCTGTAATCGTACTATCACTGTTTCTGCATATTGTGATCAACTACAACACGTTAATGCAGCACTTCAAGAAAAAAGGTTGAATAAGCAACATGGCATTACCATCCACATGGACAACGCTAGACCACATGCAGCACAGTCACAATCGTTGCCGTTTAGCAACTTCAATGGGATGTTCTTCTTCATCCGGTGTATTCTCCGGACGTGGCTCCTACAAATTTTCGTCTTTTTCCCCTCCCTGTCGAATGTACTCCGTTATATATTCTTTGAAAATGATGAACAGCTTCAGAACTTCATTGATGATTTCTATACATCCAAGGCACTGAGATTTTTTCCTAAAGGCATCGAACATCTGTCTGAACGTTGGGAACAGATTGTGAGCAATGTAGAGAAATACAAGAGTAATCCATTGGTTTCAAACGGCACGAATTAATGAATAAATACAATGCATTGTTATTTACTTTAATTTTAAAATATGTTTTAATAAAGAGTGATCAACTTTATTCTTTCTCTCTAAGGCTCTTTTGTAGCTTAATGTTAGCACACATCTGTAGAGTCCCTGTGGGCACAAAATTTTAGATGTTCATGCATCATCGTAATGCAATTGGAAAGTTACATAAAGTAACAGCTAGCAAAATCTCATCTCGAAAGCCAAAAATAACGGCTAGAGGAACCGACATACGCGTCACGTATAATACAATAAAAATATCTGGCTGCCACACCAGTTAGTGGGTTGTTATGCTGGAGAGTTTAGGTTTTAGTTATCTGAGCCATATTGTTTTCATTTAATTCGTCTTTCTGTGTAATTTACATATACCCATGTAACAAGTATTTTTAATGCAAGTGAGAAAAGTTCATCCTTCTTTGCTCATAACAAAACTTTATTGTCAGCACACAATGCAACGGGGCACGGTGGATCAGTGGTAGAGCGCTTATCTCTGGTGCGTGGGGTCCCTGATTTAATACCCGGCCACGAACGGTCCCGGGTTCGATTCCCTGTGGGGACACTCGGTCGAAAAAGTGTAACATTTTTTAGGCCAGTCATCTTGACTGAGCTTCTTTCTGGGTTTCCCTCATTCACACTAGGCAAATGCCGGGATACTACCTAACATAATGCTCCCAGGTCGCTTCCTTCCTTTCCCAATCCTTTCTTCTTTTCCTTTCCCTGTGCAATGTGTTCTCCGAGGGACGTCATCCCTCATACGTGACGGGCTAAATGGCTATAGATGCCGACAGCCCAGAAATCTGATTCCTAATCCTAATCAATCCCCGGCCAGAAGGACAACATCATGTTCGTGAGATTTCTCGGGGTGCTCTCGTTTCCTCCCACATCTCATTCCACCAGTTCTTCCATCATCATTCACTTGCCTTAATCATCAGTCTTACTAAGTCAAAACTCCAAATTTTATGTTCAATAATTCGGAAATCAAAGCTCTGCACACTGTAAGTTCTATGTATACACATCTCATGGAAATCTTATCAACATACAAAGTTCGGTCAAAATCGAATGAATTCCATCTTTAGTGTTCTAGTGAAATTTCTGTATTTCACTGGGTCCAAACCCGAATTTGATGAGTAACTTGGGAATCAAAGGTCTGCACATTAGGGTGACCATAAAATTCTCAACTGAAAACGGGACAGGCTCCGGGTTTTTAAAAATAATGAGAAATGAGAAACAAGCCGGTATATAAAATTATAAAGGTAAACAAGAAAGTTCTGTCGCTTTTGTGGAGATCTGTGTTCCGTTGGCCCTCACACCGTGAGTTGAATGCGAATAGAGATAAGGCGAAGGCCAGCTGTTGGTGTGGATGTATCCAACACACTGTGAACTTGTGTAAGGACAGAGTGAACAGATGGACCTCCACAGACCGTCATAAAGGTGTGTATGCTGTCCGAGTTCCAATTGAGGTCAAACGCTGCTGCAGCGGGGCGGAAGATACACCAGGCCTTTGGTGAGGGTGCCGTGACAACGCGGGCAGTGCAGCGGTGGTTTAACAAGTTTAAAGGCTGTGACGAAACACTCGAAGACGCACCATGTGCCGGAAGACCAACACATGTACAAAATGAAGATCTTCAGGTAGCAATTGAGGCGAACAGTGACCAGACATGTGAGGAACTGGGACTACAATTCAGTGTGAGTGGAGAAACCATTCAGCAGCACCTCCATCAACTTGGGAAGCAATACAAGTTGGATCGATGGGTCCCACATGGTTTGACTCCGGGCCAGAAGGCAACGCGAGCAGACACCTGTGTTTCTTTGCTGTCTCGTCTGAGGAAGGAGCCATTTCTGTACAGGGTGTTGACATGTGATGAAAAGTGGGCCCTGCACGAAGCTCCACGGTGCTGTCATCATTGATTAGCATCCCATGAACCGATTCCAAAACAGCCGAAACCAGCACTGCTCCAGAAGAAGGTCCTCCTGTGTGTTTGGTGGAATGCTCTTGGCATTGTGCATCGGGGTCTGCTGCCAGTTGATCAGAGCATCAATGCAGATGTGTACTGTCAGCAGTTGAGTCATGTTCAAGAAAAACTCGAAACTCTGGAGCCAGAACTTCTGAATCGCAAAGGGGTCCTCCTGTTACAGGACAACGCTAAGCCCACGTGTCTAGGATGACCCGGGACACCATTCTACGCCTTGGATGGGAAACACTATTGCATCCGCCATACTCCCCGAACATTGCACTATCCGATTATCACCTTTTCCATTCCTTGGACAATCACCTTAGAGGACGCCAGTTGAAATCCGTAGTAGAGGTACAAAATGCACTTGATACTTTCTTTGTTTTTCGGCCCACTAAGTTCTATCGCGATGGAATCTATGGCCTTCCAGAACGTTTGTATAAGGTCACCGATGCTGGGGACTATTTTTGATTTTCCTTTCACGTCTTAGGTCACATATTGATTTCCAAAGGTGGTGGGTGAAAAAGCGACAGAACTTCCTTGGTTACCTTTATAGTTCTGCTTGTTTACCTTAGCAATACCTAATACATTTTTATTGTAATTTAACATAATATATATATAAGCTATAAAATATAAACAACATTTAACTTACAATATAGTAGGACATGATACTGCCTGCATTTGCTCCTTTACCCTGGCTCGAATCCTTGATACTACATTGGATGAGAAGTTGACTCTTGAACTGAAGAATACAAGAAATTTCTCAGAAGAACTTGTCTTCGTGAGAATACCTTTATTCTTCACTAGTCTTTCATAAAATTCACTGCCGTTCTCTGTGAAGTTGACCCGTACCAGTAACGTAGATTTCGTTGTTGCAACATCATGTAAGAAAGATTTTTCACTTGTCTATATGTTATTCATGATTGAATAAATACGCTGACAGAAGTGCATGTTCCAGGCAGGCCCAACAGCCTTCCTTTTGCTTTCAATAGAATATCGAACTTTATATTTCGATCAGTACTGCGAACAATAGGTCATGTTTAATGTATTGAATTTTAATTCAATTCTTGCCTCTTTGTTATTATTAATTATTAATACCTTTTTAAGTAATAAATGTATAGGGTTTGTTATTTACCTCTTTCACTTGCGTAAAACGGACAAAAAATACTTTTTTCCATCTACTGACGGGACGGCCGGGACAGGTCCCTAAAACGGGACGTATGGTTGCCCTACACATTATATTAGTTCATACTAAGCTCGTGAAGGTCTGTAAATCATACCAAGTTTGGTGAACATCAGATAAGTTTCATCGATCGCGTTTTAGTGAAATATCTTGATTTCATTAAGTGAAAAACAAACTTAGATGGCCGAAACCCTACATACCACAATATCTTATATATAAAAGAGAACGCACAAATCCTTTGTTCCCTCATCACGCTAATACGGCTGAACCAATTTCTTTCATTTTTGGGGGGTTATTAGGATTTGGACCCTAGATGGTTTTTATCATATCACTTTAATTTTTAATTACCAGTGTCTTGAGATAATTGACCATTCAAGTGTCCATAACGTACAAATCCTTTGTTAGTTCATCATAGGTAAAAATAAACGTATTTATATGCAACCCGCATGACCGTGTCACTCGGCGGGTTAACATAAATGACAGGCGATATAATGTTAACATTTACTGGAATCTACTATGGTTTTTATCATATCACTTGAAAGCGAAAAAGTAAAAATTATCTAAGTAACAACGTTTATTGCGTTCCGGGGTGACCGCAGCGAAGCGGGGTGAACGCTGCTAGTTTTACATACATACTAAGCAGATTAAGATCTACCATCATGCCAACTTTGGTCAAGATCAGATGAGTTTTTGGAATCAAAGGCCTGCGTGGCTATTGTACTACATATATGTACTAAGCTTGTTAAAGTCTACCAGCATACCAACTTTGGTCAGGATTGGAAGAGTTTCATGGATCTACTCCCTTCGTGATATATACTCCCTTCGTTATCAATTTTTTAAAGAAGAATCAAGCAAAGGAAGAAAAGACGGAGATTGAAAGAAAAGAAAGGTACATATCCATATAACTTAAAATATAAAATATTCATCTGATCTTTTTTTTTTTCGCGTAATATACAAAAGACTCAAGGAAAATGTATTTGGTGCAATTTTGATGATTTGCAAATTATCAGAGAGAAATGAAGGGCACAAAGAAATGAAATGTTGTAAATTCCTCACTTTTCTTTTCTAAGAATATATACAGGCTGTTACAAACATTTGTCACTTTATTTTGGGAAGAGACTCCTCACATTAAAATAAGAAAAAAGTTCATATGGACCTGTGGTCAGAAGTGCATAGTTTCTTAGTTATAGGGTGCTGAAAAGTTGAAAAAATAAACTTTAAAGGTCCATAGATCTACTACTATAGGACCGATCGTAGTTGGCTCAAGACATCACTGAGAAACTAGCAAGTGGACTATCCAAATATCCATCTTTCAGAACTTGCGGTACTTGCACAATCATTTTTAAAGGCTGTTTTGGAGTACTTGATCACTCCCCACCTACCTCTCTAAAAATTGGTGTGCAAATACTGGAGCATTCTTAAACATGGATATTTGGATAGTTCACATACCAGTTCCTCAGTGATATTTTGATCCACCTACGATAGGCGATGTCTTGACCCAACTAGTAGTGGAGTTATGAACTTTTGAAGTTCACTTGTTTCACGTTTTCGGCACACTATAACTCCGATACTATCCACTTTTGAAAAAATGAAATGAAATCTTTAAGTTTTACGTCCCACGCTTATGCCGGTTAGGCTAAAGGAGACGGTGATAATGAGTAATGAATGAAATGGTGGAATGAAGAAAGTGGGAGGAAACGGGAGCACCCCGAGAAAACACACGCACACGGTGTTTGTCCACAACAAAGTCCACTTGGCTGGGGCTGGGATCCAACCCGGGACCCCAAACACCAGAGGTGAACGCTCTACCACTGAGCCACCGCGGCCGCCTATCCACTTTTGAGTACAGGTCCATATGAACTTTGTTTTTCTTATTTTGATGCGAGGAATTTGTTCCCAAAATGTTGTGACATATTTTTGTAACACCCTGTATAGCGAATTACTTAGCAGAAAATAATGAAAACGTAATCAGTCAATAACCGAAATACACTGGAAGCACTTTCGCTAGACGTACATTCCACGTTAGCATGTGATCCTACAATTCAAGACAACACTGCCCACCTGGACGCCTCCCAGCTACTTTTCTGTCCTTTCATTTCTCTTTCTTGTCTTCCTATTTCTTACCCTTGTTATCTGATGGAGCGTTTAGCGATAATAAGCAGTACCTTCCTTAGTAAGTGTGATGTGTGAAATGTTTTCACTATTTTCTGACAAGTAATCTTTTCACGATATACCGGATGTATCAAAAGTCTGGGGCCATAGACCAACTTCGTTATGAATAAAAGGTACGAAAAAGGAAGGAGAGGAAAGTTGTTGGAAATGGATCATTTTTCAGTCTAAAATGATGGATTTTCCCAATCACATCAACAGTTTGACCTCCACACTGGTAAAGCGTCCTGAGTGAAATAAAAAAAAAAAGTAACTTCGGGGGACTGTAAGGGCTTCGGAGAACGTGCACATTGTTTTGTGGGGAAACCTAGAACAACTTGAATACGTTCCCCAGCAGTACTCTATTGTAACTATTTTGAGGGTGCAAGGAAAAAGCCTGTTGAACTGATAACGTTGCGTCTTAGTATAATATAGGACACTTTACCAATGTGGGGACCAAATGGCTGGTGGGATTAGAAAAATTGCACTTATTTACATTCTAAACAAGTTTCCAAGAACATTACTCTCTTTCCATTTTTCGTATCTTTATACTCATGACTGAGTTGCCCTGTTGTTTCGCACTTTTGAAACACCCGGTATATTTAGACGTAGAAAATTCATTAGTACATTTTAATTGTAAGATACGGATTCAAGCGAATAGATTTTTATTTGTAGAAGCTCTATTCAGTAGTGGATATTAAAGTAGTGGGTTCTGTCCAGTTAAATTTTGTAAATGTGTGAAAATGATAAAGAAAGAAAAAAAACTGTGAATTATCTAACAGTTATATGAAGTGTATTTTAACTCTTATATGTGTAGTCGTTTGTTTCAAGGCGTGAAAGAATATAGGTTTTTGACAAATATTTCAATATATTTCAAGTGAAATTAATGAAAGTTTCTTGCGTTCTGCATGGAGCTTGTAACAATGATCGCTTTTCCTAGGAACGAAACAGGGAAGTTGCCTGATTTCCCGTCAGAAGATGCTGGGGGCTCAGCTGCGGTCTTTGGTAGGCAAGGAACAGACAGTGATAGCAAGTCTGCAACCCCATCGTCGAAGGACAGTAGAAGCAGACGAGAGAAAGGAAAGAAAACGAAGGACAAAGATAAAGACGTGAAAGTGAAAAAGAAAGATGATGAAGAAGAAGATCCTGGATTTAAAATGCAGCCATCAGGGTTTCTTAGTGAGTTAATATTAGGAAATACGGAATATGAAGGTACGTATTTCACAACGCGAGTGAACTTATTCCTTAAGAATTATTGTATACGTTCAGGATTAGGTTCGATATTATATACTATCGAGTAAAAGTGATCGTTACTACATCTTTAAATGCTATTCGAGTAATGTCAATATTAGCACCATTACTTAAATCATGTGTTATTGGGAGTTGCGCGCACGTGAATATCGGCGGATAATTTGGAAATGCCGTATATACGCGTGTATAATCCGCATCCTGTTTTTAATTGGGAAAAACGGAGAAAAAAGTAATATCTCGCATATAAGACGCACCATATTTATTAAAGGCAGATCCTGATTCACTTGTAAGTATATAATAAAATAATAATAATTAGGTCCAGGATTTTTATGCGCTAAAAAAACTGTAAAATACTTATGTGCTAAAAATGAAAAAATATTTGCTAAAAATTAAAAAAATATTTAACAAAAATTAACAAGGAAAAGTATGAGAAAACAGCCAACGTAAGAAAAATAAATGCTGGTGCTAACCAATAACTCCTATTCATCAGGTGTCGATATTCAATGGGGCATTACAATGAATAACTAACGTCTTTTCCAAATTGTCCATCGTAAAGCCATGCCCATTCTCGCGGAATAATGTCTTATACTGAGGAAAGGAACGTTCAACATCACACGATATTAACCTCGCTTATTTGAAAAGGAGCATATCACGAATATTCACACCATGAACTTCACTTGTGTTTTGGCCTTCCAATACTTCAGATATTTTACATTGGGTTTTATACCCAATGTTTTTTACAAATGCTTTTTTTTTTTCTTACGACTTCAGCTTTCGAAGCAGAAAGAACATTCAACTTTCTTTCAATACACTGTATTTCCTGTACTTTTTTAACCGAAGTACTCAATAAATCTCCCGTAGTTTCTAGTTTCTTTAGAGTGAGTCAAGAAACTGAAATTGGCAGATATGAGAGCCAGGTCACATTTCAAGCTACTGCCACTTACTAAATTTTGAACAATTTCAATGGATGAAGAATCTTCTGAGTTTAATTTAGTTACTAGAGATACAAATGCTTCAAAATTCTCTACATAACATAGTACTGGATTAAGCCAGGTACCCCATCGTGTGATTACGGCTGTTGAAGGAAGTGAAAGATCAGGATTTATGTCTTTGAAATGTTTAATTCTAGTTGGCGATTTTACGACAAAGTTTTTCTCATTTGACACTAACTTGTTCACTTTAGTACATAGCACTCCTTCAGAAGCTCTTTGTTTGGCACAAGTTACCCCAGCGTTGATAACCAGAATTTATGATGACGCTGTTTCTGCAGATGCGAAATTGCTTATAAATACAATGGATAGATTTATGTAGCCTACTCTTTTCCCGATGTTAATTTTCTAGAGAAAGTTATATATATATATATATATATATATATATATATATATATATATATATATATATATAAAGATGGTGGAAACACCTGTAGTTGGCAACACGTCAGTTGTATGGGTTGGCAGTGGTGTCGTGGCGCCCGCAGCGCCGGACCGCTGTTGGTGGTGTGTTAGGTCGGTCTCCATACTACGTCAGGCACAGTGGAACAGCAGTGTCCAATGGCTGCAGCAGACGGAGGTAGTGTGAAATGGGAGACCTCTCAGATTTTCAAAGAGGGCAAATTGTTGGTGCGCAGTTATGTGGAGTGAGTGTGATGGCAGTGGCTACTGTGTTAGGTGTGTCGCGTGGGACAGTGTCGAAGGTGGTGACGGCCTACACAACACACGGGAAAACCACATCGGGGAAGCGGAACAGTGGGCGGAAGAAAATCATGAGTGACAGGTCACGCCGGGTATTAAAGCGCATTGTCACGCAGAACCGTCGTGCCACTGCGGAGCAAGTGACGGAGGAACTCAATCAGCACCTGCCCCACCCTGTTTCGACAATCACAGTCCGCCGCGAATTACATGGCATGAACTTACGGGGTCGTGTTGCACGGGCCAAACCGCTCATCAGGGACCATAACGCTTTCGCACGCCGCAAATGGTGCCGCGACCATGCAACTTGGACCGTTGAGGACTGGAAACGTGTAATATGGTCGGATGAGTCATCGTTCACCCTATTCCCAACCACGGGCCGTGTTTATGTGTGGAGAACGCCCAAAGAAGCTTATGATCTGCAGTGTCTCCGCCCAACTGTGAAACATGGCGGCGGCTCGGTGATGCTGTGGGCCGCAATATCATAGTTTTCATTGGGTCCTGTGGTCACAGTTAGCGGACGAATCACTGCCAACGATTATGTCGCAATTTAGAAGACCACTTGCATCCTATGGTCCGGATGTTGTTCCCGGACAATGACGCCATCTTCCAGGATGATAATGCACCCATTCACACAGCTGGCGTTGTTGCAGCGTGGTTTGAGGAACATCGGGATGAAGTTCAACACCTCCCCTGGCCCGCCCAATCCCCAGATCTCAACATAATTGAACATCTGTGGTCCGTCTTGGAAACACGACTCCGGTGACGATTTCCACCTCCATCCTCTCTCACAGAACTGGCCGATGCCCTGCACGAGGAATGGTGTAAAATTCCACTTGCTACCATTCACGACCTCTATGCCTCCATCCCACGTCACATCAAAGCTGTTCTGAAGGCGAAAGGTGGCCCGACACCATATTAATCTGGTAAGTTGCAATTTCGTTCAGGTGTTTCCATTTTTCTGATCACCATCTATATATATATATATATATATATATATATATATATATATATATATATATATATATATATATATATATATATATATATATATATAAACAATTCGTTGTGGAATTTAGAATAAAATAACGGAAAGTTGTTACAAATATCTATTTATTACCAACATATTTATTTACATTACTTTTTTCAGAAAATATGTTTTTTTATGTGAAATAAAATTTGTAATTTACACTTGCAGATTCTTGATTGGGATAATAAACTTTGTTTTGGGCTTGTACGTGTTTGAAAAAAAAATATGTTTTTACATATAAATCCGGGCCTTAATAATAATAATAATAATAATAATAATAATAATAATATAAGTTTAACCTAAATTACCGCATTTATCCACATATATTACACCTTTTTATTAAAATACCATAAAGTTAAAGTTTCTGCATTACGTACTTTTGCACCACAGAAAACTTCGTGTGTGTTGTTATATTTTACTGTGTTACTTTTGCGTCGCTAATCTAATAAAGATGCATGATATAGTTTTTAAATGTTGCTTTTGTTATTCAGTTATGTTAATTTAGGTTTATATATATAGGGGTTGTACAAAAAAATCTAGTATGTTTCCAAATGTGTGAAAATCATACCTAGTATGGTGTGGGGCCTCCTTTTGCATCAAAAACAGCTTGGATCCGACGTGGAATGGACGTATACAGCTCCTAAATCGTGGTGTGTAGAATTTTGTACCATTGTTCCTCCAAAACACGCTCCAGTTCCCTAAAGGATGCTGGTGGAGGGTAGTGAGACCGAACACGCCTTTTTAACTCAGACCACAATGGCTCAATGATGTTCAGATCTGGTGATTGTGGGACCCAGCGGAGGTGCGATAGCTCCTGGTCATGCCCCTCAAACCATGATTTCACCGTTTTTGTAGCGTGACAGGGTGCTAAATCATCTTGGTAGATGCCATCACCATCAGGGAACAATATTTGGGCCATGGGTAGAACCTGGTCCCCCAAATTGGCCTCATACGCCTTAGCATTCATCATTCCATGCAGGGCTATGATGGGACCTGCGGAAAACCACGATATCACTGCCCATACTGTAACAGAACCACCTCCATGCTTTACAGTTGGGAGCAGACAGTCTGTATCATAGGCCTGCAACGGTGTTCTCCATACGTAAACACGACCGGTTGTTGGAAACAAGGTGAAGGTCGATTCATCGGACCACATTACGTGTTTCCACTGCTCATGAGTCCACGCCTTGTGGTCCTTGCACCACTGGATACGCCTCTTCGCATTTACAGCTGTGACCAGGGGTTTGGCGATAGAGGCCCTGCCATGAATTTTCATTTCATGAAGTTCCCGTTGCACTGTTTTCGATGAAACCGGGTTCTGTAGGCCGGAATTGAGTTCAGACGTAATTTTCATTGCAGTGGTCTTCTTTTTAGCTGGGGGCCGCGGTGGCTCAGTGGTAGAGCGTTCACCTCTGGTGCTTGGGGTCCCGGGTTCGATCCCAGCCCCCGCCAAGTGAACTTTGTGGTGGACAAACACCGTGTGCGTGGGTTTTCTCGGGATTCTCTCGTATCCTCTCACTTTCTTCATTCCACCATTTCATTCATTACCCATCATTACCGTCTCCTTTAACCTAACCGGCATAACCGTGGGACGTAAAACTCAAAGATTTCATTTCATTTTCTTTTTAGCTGCTACAACCCGTTTTAATGTCCTCCGATCCCTATCTGACAGGATTGTTTTTCGACCACTGTTGTGCTTTGCAGAGGTCGTTTGCCCATGAAATGTGTATGCCCTCGTGACATTGGACACAGTGCCTTTCGATACCCCCACAATGTTCGCCATTGTTGCCACTGAAGCTCCAACCACAGGGGCACCAACGATCATGCCTCTTTGGAAGTCTGTCAGGTCGCCCATTTTACCGCACTACTTTCACACCACGACACTCACAGGTGAACTAGTTACTGCTGACGGAAGAGGAAGGTCCATATGACACATTGAAAACAAAAATACGATCGGCAACCGCAACACGTGTTGTACAGTGGAGGGCCAAACTTATATGTCCTGTATGAAGTATTTTTAGATTTTTTGTGTATCCCCTAAAGTTGGTAATACCGTGTATTTACTCAATATACATAAACTACTAGCCGTGAAAGTGCAAATATTTTACTTATTAGTTTTATACTCGTAAAATTTTGTAACAAAATCTAGATGTTGTATGCAGTAACTTAGTTAAAGCACGCGTAGTTTTATGTAGCTTTCGGAAGTAGTATATACTGTGCATTCTACTTTTAGGCCTAATATTGAATAATAATAATAATAATAATGTGAGGGTTATATACTCGTAAATGCAGTAGGTGTTTTAGATATTGGACCAACATTGGATGGTGAATGTTTCATTGTAATTGATATCAAGATTTTATTCTTTTTTTTTTTATTTTTTTTTTAATTTTTTTTTTTTTTACTAAAGTCCTTGACATTACAGTCCGCGAGGGGCTTATGACCTATCTCTCTATATATAAAATTGAAACAGTTAAATAGGTACAGTTAATCTATATATATAAAAGAGAACGCACAAATCCTTTGTTCCCTCATCACGCTAATACGGCTGAACCAATTTCTTTTATTTTTGGGGGGTTATTAGGATTTGGACCCTAGATGGTTTTTATCATATCACTTTAATTTTTAATTACCAGTGTCTTGAGATAATTGACCATTCAAGTGTCCATAACGTACAAATCCTTTGTTAGTTCATCATAGGTAAAAATAAACGTATTTATATGCAACCCGCATGACCGTGTCACTCGGCGGGTTAACATAAATGACAGGCGATATAATGTTAACATTTACTGCAATCTACTATGGTAAAAATTATCTAAGTAACAAAGTTTATTGCGTTCCGGGGTGACCGCAGCGAAGCGGGGTGAACGCTGCTAGTCTATATATATAAAATTAAAAATCAATATGTTTGTGACTCTAAATCTCCTTAACCACCCGACTGATCTCGATCAAATTTGTAACATGAATGAGGTTCGAGGCTGGGCTGGTTTTAGGCTATTCACTTCGATGGTAGAACTAAGGGGAGGGGGTGGCATAGGGGTATAAAAAATAAATAAAACTTCATAACTCCTGAACCACTCCACCGGTCTTGATCAAATTTTCAACATAGATGAGGTTCAGGTCTGGGATCATTTTTGTGATTTAAATTTGACGTAGCAACGTAAGGGAGGAGAAAGAGAGGGAGATATATAAAAATAAATTATATAAGACTGAAAGTGATTATTTTCGTAACTTAATAACTCTCGCACTATCCGACCGATCTCAATCAAATTTTCAAGATACATGAGGTTCGGATCTGGAAACATTTTTGTAATTTCACTTTAACGGTAGATACTAGAGGAGGGGGCGTATAAATAAAAACTAATAAAACCTAATAACTTCTGAACCACCCTACCAATCTCGATCAAATTTTCAACATATATATGAAGGTCGGGCATTGGGTGTGTTTTATGGTTTCACTTTGACGAGCCAACCTAGGGGAGGGGGATGGGGAGATATATGTAAAAAAAATGAAATTAAAATGACTGATTTTGTGACTTCATCACTCTTGAACCACCTGACCGATTTCAATCAAATTTTCAACATACGTGAGTTTAGGGCTAGGGATTACTTTAGGCTATTCACTTTGACGATGCAACGTAGGGGAAGGGGAGAGAAATTTAAAAATGATCATAAATGACCGATATTAGTGTTGAATCCACAGTTTTCAGGGTCGATGAGAGAAACAGTAACACTTCTGATGCTCTTTCAATCCAAGTTCAGCCCAAGGAGGGAGAGGGTACAACGTAAGGGAGGTGGATAAACATTTAAATTGATCGAAAATAACTAATATAGTGTCGAATCCATAGTTTTAGGAGTAGCTGAGATTAATAGTAAAAAAATCTGATTCCGTGTGCCGCTGCAGGATGGGGGGGAGCTATATTTACCGTAGGGGAGGGGAGAGAAGTTTAAAATGATCAAAAATGACCGATATTAGTGTTGAATCCATAGTTTTCGGGGTCGATGAGAGAAACGGTGACTCTTCTGAAGCTGTTTCAATCCAAGTTCAGCCCTGATAGTTGGGGAGGGGGAAGGTACAACGTAGGGGAGCGGGATAAACATTTAAAATGATCGAAAATGACTAATATTAGAGTAGAATCCATAGTTTTAGGAGTAGCTGAGATTAACAGTGACAATTCCGATGCCTTTTGCCGCAGCATGGAGAAGGGGAAGTTACATATAATAATAATAATAATAATCGAAAATGACCAATATTAGTGTCTAATCCATAGTTTTCGGAATCATTCAGATGACCAGTGACATTTCCGATCCGGTTTAAATCCCAAATCAGCCCCGCCACTTGGGGGAGGGAGAGTAAGAGATATATAAAAATGATCGAAAATGGCCACTATCAGTGACGAATTTATAGTTTTCTGGGTCGCTTAGATGAACAGTGATACTTTCGATTCCTTTTAAATTCAAATTCAACCCTGCAACTTGGGGGAGGGGGGGGGAAGAGATATTTAAAATGATCGAAAATGACCAATATTAGTGCCGAATCCATAGTTTTCGTGGTCGCCGAGATGATCAATGATCTTTCCGATGCTGTTTAAATCGATGCCATTAAAAACGAAAACAGCATATTTCACGGGTACTAAACACATGACATACGGAGTTGTGCATTTAAATTTTCATTTCAACCCAGCGAAGCGCATAATATGTATATGCTAGTCAGATGACATATTCAACTCAGTGCGTGGGGATGTCATGACTAGACTTCGGATTTTAAGGCAAATGCCTATTTTGTTCCCTTTATAGGAAGTAAAAAATACTTCGGATCTTTACGAATCATGAGGAATTAAGCCTATTAAAACACTTTATAAGTGCCCTAAAAATGCCTAAAATGGAGTTTAGCGCCTATTTTGGCCGTTTTGGCCTAAAAATGCCTAAAACTGCAAAAAATACAAAATTCCTGTATTTTTTAAATAAACTTTTTTTTTAGTGTTGAGTGAAATTTAATTGACAAATCTGAAGGCAGAGTGAGTGTGTTTGTCGAGGCTAATTTTAGTCTAACTCGTATGAAGAAGTGAAACGCAGAGGGTGGTTGTATGTAAAAAATTGTTTCTAAAAGTTGAGCTATTTCTGCTCAAGGTCAAGCCCATTTGTGAAAGACAAAGACAAACCATCCCTTTGCATCCTGCAGACACTGTACTGAAAGATCTCTATCTCTTTCTGTCTGTCTCTCTTTCCCCAGGGGCAAAACCAAAGCTATTGCTAAGTGCATATCGCAGTAACCAATATTCCCCTCCCTGCCGTTCTGCATTCTTGGAACTATTCCACCTTTTCTCTTCTGTAGCGGCTCACTTCAGCTCTTCTGTGATCCGTTCAGCTCTCTGGAATTTGGACAATAGTTTACACACACACATTCACAAATCAACACACAGCTCTATTGAAGCAAGAATCTCTTCGGGTCTTCGCTTTCAATATTTGGGAAAAACCAAAGTCCACGAACAGAAACGATTCATGAAGTGACGCGGTTCAGTTGACTGGAGTATCCATCCATGTATCATTTTCGGGTCAGTGCAGTGATTTATCTTAAACACGTAGTTCAAGAACGATACATCGTCTCTACAACGCATGAACAATTGGACTCAACGGCTTACAGCCCAGTCACAGATCTTGAGGATTCTTAAAAAGAAGTTTTGTATCATACGCAACAATGCCAAAGGAGAAGTCTTCAAAAAGTACCTTGATTCGCCAGTGGTTGCAAGAATTTCCAGATCTAACATACGATGGAAGAATAATCTTTTGTCCATTGTGCAGCAAGCAGGTAAGAAAAGCTATTTTTATTTACAGAATTTATAAATTTAATTAAATCAATTGTACACCCCCCCCCCCTCCTTGTTTCTGTATAGCTAGCTAAAGTAAAACCTTTATCAATGGGAGGTTAACTATTTTAAGAGACAACGTTACTGAGCTGCTGAACTCGTGAAAATCTAATTTACATGGAATTTAGATCAGTTAAGAAAAAACATAAAAATAATCCTGTAACACAGGAAAATCTTTAAAATGTAAAGACTTCTAGCAGCCTGCTTAAATGAAATATATGAACGATGGTTTTGAAAGTGCTAATGGAAGAAAGTGTCTAGACTTACACATTCAACAGTTTTAGGGATTCTCGGGGATCTTGAGAAAAGCGGACATGGCATTCTCGGTTCTTTCCGAAGGACTCCCCCCCCCCCCGAAAAAAAGCGGTAAAGGTTAAAAACAATGTAAGTTAAAGTTGACATATTGTGTCAGTAACTCCAAAAGGGGTCCTCTTTTCGGAGAAAAATGTTTAATGCCAGCAATTACTCGACAGTTTCAGGAGCTTAAGAAAACATATTTTTGCTATCTCGTTTTTCAAAAGAAAAAAAAAAAATACGAAAGAAGTTAAGAAAGGCGGGATTCAATTTTTTTTAAATGCCAACAGTTCCAAAAGTTTGAAAGAAGAAATGTGCAATGCCAATATTGATTATCTTTAAAAAGTTAAGGAAACTGGATATATCCTTTCATCCCGAAAATATCTAAAAACGAGGATTTCAGTTTGAAAGAAAAACTAGAAATGTCAATATCTTGAAAAGCATAAAAGATAGGAAAAATGTTTAAAGGCCATTTTTTTTTTTTTTTTTTTTTTTTGTTATTTTTCTCGAAAAAGAAAGAAAAGATCTGTTAATAGTTAAATAACGGCGTTTGAGGTTCATAGATTGTCTCAGAACTTGTTTTACGAAGCAGAAACTTGTTTGTCTCTTTGTTTTTTTATTTATCAATTTTGCTCGAGGTGCTACTGTCTATTGTCTTAAGATGCTATTGATTTCCATCCATAGTTACAGACAAATAAATTCCACACAGGGGCAAGAAAAGAACAGTCTGACACTCGTCTAACAAGAATTACAATTGCGGATAATTTTATTTTAGGACAGATCTTAAGAAAGGAAGAATTTGTCTCTGATGTTCTCTCCCCAAAGCCAAAAAAAAAAAAAAAAAAAAAAGGAATTCTAATCGATTGCTCTCTCTCTCTCTCTCTCCTGATGAAGAATATCCATACACCTTTTGTCGCAGGGCCGCAAGAGACAACTAATTTCCAAAAAAAAAAAAATTAAAAAACGCCAATTTTATTTATTGTATCATGCTGATGTTCACGCTCAACTAAGGCATTGCTAATACTTTATTTTCGTTCTAACTTTGGTTTCTGTCAGTTGATAGTTGCAAAAATTTTGAATTTTTGAAATTTTAAAACGGCCCTTATTTTAAATTTTTGACAGGTCACTGATTTTCACACTGAAACATTTTAATCATATTTTGGGGAAAATTTGGTTCAAATCAGTTAAAAATTTTGTAAATTACAGTTTTAAAGAAAATTTTAAAGGGACGATATTTTGAAATTTTTCATGCAATTATTTTGGCATCCAAATCTCAAACAAAATATTGCCAAATTATGTTTTAATTTTTGCCAAGTTGGAGTGTGTCAGCATTCGAAATTAAATAAAATATAGTGCTTAAAATTAAATTAGTTACAGTGCTTAAAATTAAATATTATTTCTCAGATATTGATATACAATTTTATTGCTTCTGTCTGTAAATTGGGGATTATTCTGAAGTAAAATGCTCATCGATTAGTCTTTTATTTGATCTGTTCTGATTCGAAATGGGACTGGGGTATATTGGTCTTTAACGAGGTAGACCAACAAGTTTGCCTTTTTGTCAACTTTAAATCAATAATGTAACGTTCACCGATTAAAAAAAAAAAAAAAAAAGCACATTACGACCAGAAAGGCAAGCAAACAGTGATGGTAGTTGTCGCAATTAGTGCTCTCAATCGGGTCAGTTCGGGTCGACTTTTGGTTGGACACCCTCGAGTAACGGGTCGGGTCAGGTCAGCCTAACTCGGGTCACGGGTCGGGTAGCGTTAGACCAACTCAGTTCACCGGTCGAGTCGGGTCACCCGAGATAGTTTGACCCGACCCGACTGGTGAACTGAGTTGGTCTAACGATACCAGACTCGTGACCCGAGTTAGGCTGACCTGACCCGACCCGTTACTGAGGGTGTCCAACAATAAGCTGACCCGAACTGACCCGTTTGAAAATACTAGTCGCAATGTACACGAAGAAAATTAGAGAATTTGAAACCGAAATTAAAGTTAAAACGCCACCATCTTCACTAGTTTTGTAAGAAGCATTTGAAAATATATTTCTAAGCGTTTTTTTTTTTTTTTTTTTTTTTTTTTAAGGTTTCTCAGGAAAAGAAGTGCCACTTAAAGCAACACATTGATGGTGCTGGACATCTTGCCAAATCTAAAGCGAAGAAACAACAGAAACAGACACAGTTAACTCAGCCTTCTGGATCTGGATCTGAATCTGGAACTGCGAACACATTTAATGCGGATCTTGCTAGAGCCCTTGTCGCTGCCAACATCCCATGGAACACACTTCAAAATGAAACATTCCGACAGTTTTTACAGAAGTGGTGCCAGCAATCGATACCGTGTGAGTCAACACTCAGGAAAACGTGTTTGGATTCTGAATACAACAATACACTTGATACAATCAGAAAGGATATTGGCGATTCCAGCATTTGGGTAGGCGTCGATGAGACTACTGATGCATGCAATAGATACATAGTGAATGTTGTTGTAGGAAAACTTGATGAAGATGGACCTTCAACTCCTCACTTGTTAAGTAGCAAGGAAATTAAGAAAGTGAGTGCCCAGACAATTGCTTACACCGTGAACAAAAGTTTGCAACTTCTGTATCCTAGTGGTGTGGATGATTCTAAAATTCTTCTTCTTTGCACAGATGCAGCTTCTTACATGATTGCTGCGTTTAAGAACCTAAAACCTTTCTACCCCAACCTCATCCATGTTACCTGTGTAGCACATGCTTTTCATAGAATTTCTGAAACAATCAGGAACGAATTTCCTCAAGTCAATGCCCTCATTTCTAACATGAAAAAAACTTTTTGCAAAGCCCCATCGAGAATCGCTGTCTTTAAAGAAAAACTGCCTGGCATTTCTCTTCCTCCACAACCTGTCCTAACGCGCTGGGGAACATGGCTTGAAGCAGCTTTGTATTACGCAGAGAACTTGGACGCTATTGCTGGTGTTGTTGGCGAACTTCCTGGTGTGGAAAACATTGCAAGTGTTTCAGTTTTGAAGGAACTTTTCAAAGATCCCATTCTCAAAAGAGATCTTGTATATATCAAGTCAAATTTTTCATTCTTACCTACGACGATCACTAAGTTGGAAGCTACGGGAAAGCCACTTAGTGAACAGGTGTCAGTAGTTAACGAAGCCGAAAAGAAAATCCAAAGTGCTACGGGGAAAGTTGGGGAAAAAGTGCAGTGTAAGTGGGAAAGTGTAGTGAAGAAGAATGAGGGATTTCTTGTGTTGGCTCGTATAGGGAAAGTTTTGATGGGAGAGGATGAAACCATCCCCGACGAAGTGGAAATGAAAAATGTATCGAAATTTAAGTATGCTCCTGTAACATCTGTCTCAGTGGAAAGATCGTTTTCGGCAGCAAAGATGATCCTTACAGACAAAAGAGAGAGATTGACAGTCGAAAACTTTGAGAAACTGTTGGTAATTTACTGTTTCCAAAATTACGAATGAGCAAGTTGTGTACTGAATGAATCACCTGATTCACTGAAAACAAAAGATGTTAATAAAAAGGGGTATGTAATAATTTATACTATTATTTTTAGAGCCTATTTTTAATTTTTAGCGCCTATTTTCCTATTTTTAGTACCTATTTTAGGCGCCTAAAATTAAACTTTTTGGTGCCTAAAATTCCGAAGTCTAGTCATGACGCTGGATTAATATTAAACATTTTGTGCCTACAGTGGAATTGAACCGAAGACCATGTGCACTGACCATTCAGTTACACAATTTTCAAAAATAAAAATCAGTGTAAAGCTGTTAAAAACGGACATTCTTATCAGGATATTAAAATAATTAGGAGAAATACTTAGACACGTCAGCAATATTCACACGGTATCCATCGATATTTGTTGTGCGTGATCTATAAGATTCTATCATTACTTCATCGTTGAGTGGGTGATTCACTAGTGAATATGGACTAGAAAGTCGATTCAATGTTGAAAGCCTATCCTAAACCAGTGATGAGTTTTTTTTTTTTTTAATTTGTGTTTAGCGTTCCTTTCAGCAGCGAGGCTATATAAAACGGACCTACAGCTTAACGTGGAATCCGAACCACATGAACTTTCGCCGAGAATCGAACTCGGGTCTGCCGTGCCAAACGCGAGTACGCTATCCACGAAGGAGCTCAGGAAAACCTTTAAAGGAGGTTCCGAAGAAAAAATCTTTAGTCGGGACAATGACATTTATTAAAAATAACAATAGTACAAGTTGGAGCACCTGTCTATGCCTCTCCCCCACAAAAATAGAAAAAGAGGAAATTTCCCCATTTTCCTAAGAAGTCGCCCGGACAATGTTTAGAGCCCGTAAAAGAAGACATGTCTGGGTAAAGTGGACATCTATCAATCTTATTCTTTACATTCGTCAGATTAGAAATCATGTCGCAGATGTAGAACCTTTCAGGGAGTTGTGTCTACACCACGAGCTGTTGTTTGTCTATCACTTCCGTAAATTATTGACCATGAAGATACAGAAATAATATTCTTTAATTGTACTTTCAATAGTAAACTCGGTATTTTTCTTTATGTATTTACATATTTAGTTGTACAATCGATGTTCAACATTACTTAGCTCGTACTTCATAATTTCGAGGGTAGGTGAAAGAAAGATATAAACGAAAGTTGAAAATTAAACTTAGAATAACTGAAGAGATAGTTTTGAGTTGTCAGTTTCGTTTCGATTCACCATGCTTATGATAACATTAAGAAAAAATAAGGCAAACAGCTTGAATATATTACTTCCTGTTAAGTTGAACTCCACGCGCCTGCTAAATCATGTCAACTGTTTAGAAGTATTAGTTTTAGTTGTGGAAGTTGTACATTTCTATACTATTGTGAATTATATGATTTGTTTTAATCCTAACATTTATGCTTAAGAAATATCAAGATAAAAGACTTACTGCTTTTCGTTACGAAATACCTGATCTGTCTTGTATTTTAGCCCATTGATTTGTACGGGAAAGTATTGTTTTTTCTTTCTTTGAAATGAGCAGGGATTTCAATGGTTTCTTTTTTTAATTTGTCCTTCACATTTATTTAAATGTGTCTTACGTTATAAAATAAGTTGGTATTATATGTAATTTTAATATTTATAAATCGAATTTGGTTTAACTAGTATTATTAAAATTATATATAATACAAATTTATTTTTCAAAGTAAGGGACATTTACAGAAGCTCGAAGAAGAAATCAGTAAAATTAAACCATTAAAATCCCTGTTTGTTTTCAAGTGGAAAGAATATCTCCCCAGATAAATCAGTAACTGAGAAATAAAAATGGCGGAGGAATTAACAGCCGTAATAAAATATTATTTTCTTATTTGTTTAACCCTTTGTTTACCAAGTTAAAATAGTTACTCTGTTTTCCGAGTGGGATGTGAATGCATACTAGCATCAGAAACTTTTTTTTCTAGAAAAGTAAAAGGATAATTATAATACCAGACTTCCCCAGTTAGAACCATGACGATCAGCGGAAAAACATGGTCAGTCATTTAGTAATAATTCAGGAAAATATTTGTTGCTTTATTTATCAACTCGGTTGTACGTACACCTCACTCTTATTAACTTCAAATGTCTACAAGACAACTTACTGAATAGTATTGCTTTTTCGTAGATATGTTCAATAGATATAAACAATACAAGTTAAGGAATACCATCCTTGAATTATTATTTAAGTAACAAACAGCACTGAGGTTTGCGCAACCCTACTTGGTAAACAGAGGGCTAAGTGCTTGCTGGATAGGATTAAATATTTTTTCTGAAATATTTACGTATAATATTTTTTCGTCTTTAATTCATTTCATCTTTAATCGTCTTAAGGTTATGTCATTTAGGCTAAAGGAGACGGATGATTGATGAAAGTGTATAATTATACAAGAATTGGCGGATGAGAATGTAGGAGGAAATGAGAGAAGCTCAAGAAGACTTACAAACACGATGTTGCCGACCACAAACATCATATAATATTGTTATCACGGCATCATCCATTGATGTTGAAAAAGATATATGGTGCAAGTGTTTAACGCCTATAAGAAGATATTGCTTTCTTTTTTTTTTTTTTTTTTTTTTTTAAGTGCTTACTGGATAGAATTGTTTTGTAAAAAATATAAGATATAATATTGCTATATATTTCCATAGAAATCTGGAAGGATAAAGATGAGAGGAAGAATCCACAACAAATTCACTACGTGGATATGATCAGAGATGAAAAATTAACAGAAGTGGAAGCAGAATTGCGGAAAACAGTCGACGTATTGATGCGTCAAGAGCTGGAAGTTTTGCAGGCTGTGAGTTCTGTTTTATTTTATTTTTTTTTCTGATTTTTTTCTCAAGTATGGATTATCATTTTACGTACCTTAAAATATATGTATGCCTAACAGATGATCTAGGGAAACCAGCCAATTATTCTGTTGAAACTTCCAACATTTTCTAAGCAGTGAGATCCAAAGAAGAAATCCAAGGAGACTGTAGTGTATTATATAAAGACTTCATAGATTATATTCATCTCATTAACTGCAAAATCTCAATCACTGATCGGCTGGAAATCTTGTCGCTGATTGCCTGGAATAAGCGAGTCGCTATACACTCAAACTGCCACTTCATGATTAGCTGTCCTCTAGAAATGATCTGGCAATACTGATGAATTGACCTAAGATGATTTTGTTAGACTTCCAGACTATGCACAAGTATTGGAAGTGTTACAGAACGACTATGTTCGTTTGTCTGTCGACAGGTATCAGAACAAAAATGGTAAAAGGTCTCAAGAATCGGTTTTCTGGAATCGATTCAGTGTCCCAAGAACAGGTCCCATCTCATCTATTAACCCTGAACACTGTTTTCAAACCGAAAGTGGTAGAAATTAGCCATTTCCGGGTTCAACGTTGATCGCCATAGAACGGAAACGGTGACGGATAGCGACAAGCGTTTTTTATTTATTTATTTATTTATTTATTTATTTATTTATTTAAAGAATTGATTCAGCATTTTAAGAAAATGTTATCACCCATATCTCTCTACTAAAACCAGAAGTGGTAGAAATACACTACTGCTTCAGGTTACACTATGAATTTTCATAGAGCAAAAACAATAAGAAATAGAAGAAGGAGTTTTCTACAATCCATTAAGTGTTCGAAGAATATGTTCCATTTTCTACCAATCCTCCAGCATGGCCACGTTCTTTAAACAGATGTTGAGAAAGCTCATGCTTTTATAACCATTACCAAGTTATATAAGTAATTTTTGGGACGGTCTGTATATTTTTGAAGAAGAGAAACCATTCTTCGATTTATATTTTATTCTTTCAACGAAAATCATTTCTTTTCTTCGGTGCGAATAGCGAACAACTCGATTCTCTCCCACGAGTAAGAACAATAGAATCTTTCATCGTTCATCAACACATATGTGTGAAACGTTGGTTCACAGTGAAAGGATTTTAATGAGTAACAAAGACAACATTCATTTTGTGAACTACATGCGTGTGAACTGTGTTTCGTCTATTTGGACACTTCAGTGTTTCTTCCTTACTCATTATGCATAGACTACGTTATATAATTGTTTAAAACTAAATTAAGTACTTTCGTCTATTACTTATGGAAATACAAGCATCACAGGTGCGTCAATACAAGCAAGTCAAACCGACGCCAACCTATATCCCTCAGCCCGTTCTTATCTCAAAAGTTCTCCCATTTGAACTAATCACCTCTTCTTCTAATTGTGGCTAGTGTACTGTGAATTAACATAAGTTCAGTTAACGTTTAATTTACATATCCACACAGGTTGCTTAAACCAGATTGCATTTTAAAATGAACTGCCAACCTTAACCAGTTGGTCAGTCGAGATCTTACCCCGAGTATCTCGACTCAGGGAGTCTTTCTCCAGGCACCAACATAGAAATTGTACGTGCGCTGTTCATTATACAGTTAAGCAAAGGGGCATAAGTTATTATGTAGTCGCCCAAGTACCTTATCAGCGACTAGCCACATTGAGTTAATTCCCTGGTCCTCTGTCCACGTACAAATAAAAGTTATCGGTTCCTATCAACTACTTCGATTTTTACACTGCGGCTGCAGGCATTTATCCTGGCGAATTACCATTATGTTCGATTCTCATCGCACCAGCTAAAACTTTATGTCGTGGGGCTACTCCCAATGTTACTCCACAGTGTTAACCCCAATGTGCATCATATAGTGGTGTGAGAAAAGTGCTTATGGTGATCTCTAAAATGTAAAATTTCATTCTTGTATATCTTATATATAAAAGAGAACGCACAAATCCTTTGTTACCTCATCACGCTAATACGGCTGAACCAATTTCTTTCATTTTTGGGGGGTTATTAGGATTTGGACCCTAGATGGTTTTTATCATATCACTTTAATTTTTAATTACCAGTGTCTTGAGATAATTGACCATTCAAGTGTCCATAACGTACAAATCCTTTGTTAGTTCATCATAGGTAAAAATAAACGTATTTATATGCAACCCGCATGACCGTGTCACTCGGCGGGTTAACATAAATGACAGGCGATATAATGTTAACATTTACTGCAATCTACTATGGTTTTTATCATATCACTTGAAAGCGAAAACTTCCGGGGTGACCGCAGCGAAGCGGGGCGGGTTAACATAAATGACAGGCGATATAATGTTAACATTTACTGCAATCTTCTATGGTTTTTATCATATCACTTGAAAGCGAAAAAGTAAAAATTATCTAAGTAACAAAGTTTATTGCGTTCCGGGGTGACCGCAGCGAAGCGGGGTGAACGCTGCTAGTATGTGATAAAGATTTAAAACGGCTATTGTATGTTGAAACGTGACGTGTATTTTTTTTTTTTTTTGTGTGTGTGTGTGTGTGTGTGTGTGTGTGTGTGTGTGTGTGTGTGTGTGTGTGTGTGTTCATTAATAGTTATCCATATCTATATCTTATATATAAAAGAGAACGCACAAATCCTTTGTTCCCTCATCACGCTAATACGGCTGAACCAATTTCTTTCATTTTTGGGGGGTTATTAGGATTTGGACCCTAGATGGTTTTTATCATATCACTTTAATTTTTAATTACCAGTGTCTTGAGATAATTGACCATTCAAGTGTCCATAACGTACAAATCCTTTGTTAGTTCATCATAGGTAAAAATAAACGTATTTATATGCAACCCGCATGACCGTGTCACTCGGCGGGTTAACATAAATGACAGGCGATATAATGTTAACATTTACTGCAATCTACTATGGTTTTTATCATATCACTTGAAAGCGAAAAAGTAAAAATTATCTAAGTAACAACGTTTATTGCGTTCCGGGGTGACCGCAGCGAAGCGGGGCGGGTTAACATAAATGACAGGCGATATAATGTTAACATTTACTGCAATCTTCTATGGTTTTTATCATATCACTTGAAAGCGAAAAAGTAAAAATTATCTAAGTAACAAAGTTTATTGCGTTCCGGGGTGACCGCAGCGAAGCGGGGTGAACGCTGCTAGTCATAAATAAGAATATTATTATTTTATTCAATGTGTTTTCGTCTCATGTATGAATAGTATTTTTGCGTGTCGCAGTCTAAGCAATTGTCTGGCTGTCCATGAGGATTTCGAGACGAGTCATCCGAACCTCTCGGTGCTTTACGCTCATTTCATTGTCGAGACCTGAAAACGATCTGGGAAAAGTTTTGTAATTCGTTTTTGGAAATGTTCTTCAATGTCCTAATCAGGTAAGCTCAGTTGTTTTCAAAGTATCCATTAGTTGGACGACAGGAACAGATTCGGAAAGCGGTTACACTTTCGCCAATTTTTTTTCAGGATATCTTTACACTTCCTCCTCATCATTTTGCCATTCAGTTTTACCGACAATCGAACGCCTTACAGATTCAACTTGCCAACACACCTCGCCATGTTATCATTGCGATCATACCATTGATGCTATGCAGCTGCTCACTACGCTAATAATTTCTTTCGACATTGTCAATATACTCCGATATAAACGCAATACCGCACCTTGTTTCGACAGTCACTTAACGCCTCATCAAAGCCACACCTACTTTCTTTCATACCTTTCTTGCTTCTGTTTATAATTTCATTCTTCGTGCCGGCTTTTAACCTCCTCAATGGAAAGTATCTAAAATGTTGTCTTCTAAGCCAAATAAACCCTCTCAGGCTCTCTCACCCTATCATCTAATTCAACTTACTTCTTGCTTTAGTAAGATCTTTAAAAAATTCTTGTAAATCGACTTCATAACCATTTCGTTGCTTATAACCTCATGCCAGTTTACCAAGCCTGCTATAGACCTGCCAACACTAGCGGATCCAGAAGGATCGTTTGTGGGGGAGGGGGTTCGCTTCCCGGAAGATGAGCGTAGCTTCAAGGTGACCAGAATTTTACTTTGCAAAAATCGGACGCATATGAATGCGGGACTGGAGGGGGTATAACTAAACCTCATTTCCAGATTCCATTTTGGGACCCAAATTTGTAAGGTTTTATTATTTTTTTTTTAATTTTTTTTTTTTAAATGAAAGTATGTTCTTTCTGTAGATTTAAATTAAATACGCACTTTCATTTCGGAGACGGCGTTGTCATGATTCACTAGTCACCGCAATATACCAGATGCGCTGTCTTGCACAGTACTTGCACAAAAGAAAATACTGTATTGACGATGGCATTCATTTTAACGAAAGAGTATAGAATTTGCTCTAATCATTTATATTTTGAATAACAATTGCAGGACAGCAGTTGAAAAAAAAATGACAGACTCGGTGTACGCAAAAATAGATAACAAAAGTATACATGCATAAAGAATAATACAAAATGTCAACAAATAACAAGAAACTATAAAGTGATGTTTAATAGTATATGGCACACAGTGTTCCAAATGGGCCAAAATATAGGGGAGCAATCTTTACATATTCCTTTCATTTCTGTTTGTATCAGAAAATTGAAAACTGAAAATAAAAAAAAAATATATATATATAATATTCAAACTGAACTCCAAGGATGTTTAGTGCCTCCATGATTATTCCCCGTGGTAGTGATTGCCCGAAGATGAATTTCGTAGCTTTCCTCCGAAATAAGAATGTTATGGTTTTTGCCTTAAAAGAACTGGCCTGCGCATTCAAGGGCACAGATCAAGTACAGGAGAATGAAATGGATACACTTTCTAATACATAATACTGTTCATGACTGCATTTAAACATTGTACTGTACTACTAACAGGAACCCAGAACGACGGTTTGAAGTTAAACTACAGCAGTAACATATAAAGAAATGAATTGTGAATATAAATCTTATATAAATATAATATATTGCCGTAATCCTTAACCATATAAATCACTACAAAAGTAAATGCACAATTTATTCAAGAAAATACAGTAAATAATGTAATAGCAAAAATATCAATACTAAACTTTCTGTTACACAAACTTAACAGAAATTTTGTCGGAGCTAGTACGTATATAAATTTTAGATTAATTAAAATTATATAGAATCACAATATAAGCTATTATAATGTATAACAAGTTAAAAAAAAAAAAAATGAAAGATTAGCAAAGCCTACAACAAAATGAATAAATGATGATCAGAAATGTAAAACCAAAAATTCGTTCATTACTGCACACAAACTATATTTCCTAAAACATACCGACTGGCGATATTATTTGACAATATCAGATATTTTAAAAAAAATGAAAATTAAAATTTAATTTTGAAAAATTCTCACTTTAAACGAAATTACCAATAGAGAATAAAGTACGTAACTTCTTTTTCTTTCATCTCAGATATAATATGGACCTCGCTTGTCTTTGGTGCGCGTGATCCCGGATTCGATTGCCGGTGGGGGTACAGTTGAACAAAAAAGTGGTTCGGATTCCACTATAATCAGTAGGTCCACGATTCCTTTAACCGTTGAGCTCCCTACTGGCTAAGTGGTTAGCGTACGCGCCTTTGGCGTGGGAGACCCGAGTTCGATTTCCGGCGGGAACTCATGTGATTCGGATTCCACGTTAATCAGTAGGTCCACGTCTCATATAGCCTCGCTGCTGAAAGGGACGCTAAACTAAAAATCAATCAATCAATCCTTTAACCGTTCTGGCACAAACGTGGGACGTTAAACAAATAAATATCATATGTATAATATATAACTGTTTATTAAAATATAATATAGCCTATATACCGGTACACATCTTTTACGATTGTGGTTGTGCCCTTTTGTTTCAGTTAAAGATTTTAAAAAAGCAATTTCAAAAACTTTTTCGAGTTCGTTCATCTTTCTTGATTTTGTTTGCGATTCAAATACATCGAAGGAGTTCAACTTTAGACTCAGGCTCATGATTTCTGTGGAATACCCACGAGTTGAAATAATTACGATCAAACACCACGACGGGTGGAAACCACACAACTGCCTTAGTCACCTTGCAGTCCATCTCTGTAAAAGTTACAGCACAAACTCAAATCTACGCCCTGTCTTGTTTCTGGCAAATCTATCGATGACATGATTTTAATCTACGTTTGTCTCCTTGCGTATATAGTAGTGCCAGGTCGCTAAGTCGATCTGCATCCATCCGGTACCTAGCCATGTCTTCAACCATTTGAGTGTTGAAATGTTCTTTCGGCTGATGCTCTGTATAGGGTATTTTCTACAAGTACACCTCTTTTGCAGTGGTATAATTGAGTATGTAAAGAAAAAAAAAGCATTAGACCAGACTAGGAATATGGGGTTGGAAATTGGCTCTATTAGGTAATTTCTTAAATGCAGTTATTAGGAACATAGTATAATATAGCTTTGCTTACAACAACAATAAAATTATATTATACTAGCCTTCGCCTAGGTTGGGCTTTGCCCTCAGACCCTCAATTTGCTCTGCATATGGCCTCACACAGTATAACAAATGCTCATATGTGCTACTGTGGCACAATATTTCGCCTTCTTCCTTCTATCTCTTTCATGTAGCATTGCATTAAGCTAAAACTCTGTCACGAAATTCAAACACTTCGTAAGGCATTTTAGTGAACCACCCCAACCTCTTTTCCTTCCCTTCTATGTTAAGTGCCAAAAAATGTTCAAATACATGTTTAATTATTTTAAATGAAAAATTAAAGTACCAACTTTCACATATCTAACCGTAAGAGATCCCGATATATATATATATATATATATATATATATATATATATATATATATATATATATATATAATTATTATTATTATTATCAAAAACGCTGAAATACGTATAGAATTATTTTGAGTGAGAAGTCCATACACCAGATTTCATGTTTCCAACTTTAGAAGATTCTGAGAGATTGATATCTTATTTTAATAATTGCAATCTCCGACCCCTTTTCTTCCCCTCCCTTTTTCCCCATTTTACTAAAGTATCAAAAAACGTTGAAACGCTTATCAAATTATTTAAAATGAAAATCCAAATACCAAATTTCAAGTTTTCATCCTTAAAGGATTCGGAGAGATGACCACCCCCTTCCCTTCTGCGAATTTCCAAGAAATCCTTCCTGAGTGATACCCTACGTCACAAATCTTATCTACTGTCCGAATTCCAAGTTTCTAGCTTGAGCGGTTTGGCCTGTGCGATCAAGTTGTTCTCTCAGGACTTCGTCTTTTGTATAACAGCTTGTGTTATTTCCCAAGAAAAGATGAAATGCTATTAAAAGTCACAATAAATCCCTGGTCCCTTCCTAATGTTTCCGTGTTTGAACCCCAAAAGTCACGGCTCTCTATGTTGATCTAGTAGCTAGCGAACGTATCTTTGATCTTTGATGCATGAGGTTGTGTGGTTTGATTCCAGGTGAGTGAGCATCGAACGCACTATAGTGGTTCAGATTCAACTTTAAACTCTAGTTCTCGTTCTGTAAATCATCACTTTTGACAAACGACGTAAATACATATCAATCAATCAACCAACCGAAAAGCCTTAGATTCAGTGAGCTTTTGGGTAAGGAGCGCTGAAAATTCTATATTTCTATTCGAGGTAAAGGTACTTGAAGTTTCGGGATCCGAGTTCAATTTCCATATCCTTTTTCTAGGACACAATTTTAAAATATATCTTTTAAGTTCAAAGAGTGAGGCGTTTTACCCTCCTTCCTACAGCTGTTCGTCCAACGAATGAATCATATTCTCGCTCCTTTTGGGCTTATGTTGACCGCCTCAAGGAACTAGGGACAGAAGTATTCACACTTCAAATATGTTTCTATTAAGTACAACACATTTTGATTAGACTCTTTTAGGCTTGTCACACAGATTGAGTCGGTCGGGAAAAGACCATATTTGTATTTTCCAACGATAAATGCTGAAAGTAAGAACCAGACCTTTGGGGGTAGCGGTCGCCTCCTCCGCCCCCTGGATCCGCCAGTGCCTGCCATGAGCCTGTGCAATTTGTATTTCTATTCTAGTCTCACTTTATTGATATCTAGTGTCCCTCAGGATAGTATTCTCCGTGCTTTATTCGTCTTGATATATATATTATTTGCCTCGAGCACATTTTATAAAGTTTACTTTTTTTCTTTCTTTTTTTAAAGTCGTTAAACTTTTGGAACAAATATTAGAACAATGCAAAATTTCATTTATGAGTACTAGTATACATACCTATAATTTCACACTATAATTGTAATTTTGTGATAAACACTATTGTAAACATTTTCATTTTTCAGTTCTGACTAAAATTACAAGAATAATATATTTTGTAAAACAGTTTCCTAGTTCTTGAATTTAGTTCTATAAGTAGTAGTTTAATTATTGTAAACTCTTATGTAGACTGCAAAGTGTTAGTTCTAGAGTTTTCTGATAGTTTGCTTTTGAAATGTAATGTGAATCGAAATCGACGTGTGATGACATGAGAGAGAAAAGGAATAGTGTTACTCTGTTAACATTTCATGTGAACTTACATGTGAATTCTTTCCGTACTGGCCTCCTGCAAAAATACAAACAGGAGAAAGGGATTCTTGAGAACTAATGTTGCTTTCCTTCTTATTGGGATTCCTTTGGTATTTTTTTTTCCCCAACGAATTCTAGTTTGGCAACTTATATAGTGATTTCACGATAAATTCGCGAAGTCTCAGTTGGTGAATATATTTTTAAAATTTCTTTCAGGCACTAGATAGAGATAGATCAAAGAAAGGGAAAAAGAGTAAAAAAGCTGCAAAGAAGAAGGCACGGAAAGGTGGTAAAAAGGGGAAGAAGAAGAAGGACAAAGATTTGACGCCAGATAGGACTTTGGAGTCCTTGATTGAAGAGCTTGTCACGAATGGAATAATCAGAAAATATCCGGAAGTTTCATTGTCGTCATTTCGTGGTGAATACTCTTACATGGGCTATTCACTTCGCAAGGAAGGGAAAGATCCACTGCCTTCGCTTGGTGATGTGCGGAGGGTTATTAATGAATATTGCATACTTCCACTAGGTAATTTATTTTGCTTGATCTTCACATAACTTGAGGATAAACTTCTCTTTAGAATATTGGATGGCGTTCAGATTACTTCCGAGAACATATAGTTATAAGCAGGAATCTAATACTCATAAAATTAAGAGCAGAATACGAATTACTTCCGGGAAATCGAAAAATTAGAAAAAAATGAACGTCCCACGGTTATGCCGGCTAGACTAAAGGGGACGGTGATGATGGGAAATGAATAAAATGGTGGAATGAAGAAAGTGGGAGGAAATGAGAGAACCCCGAGAAAACCCACGTACACGGTGTTTGTCCACCACAATGCTCACTTGACGCGAGCTGGGATCGCACCAAGGACCCCATGCACCAGAGGTGAACGCTCTACTACTGAACCACTGCGGCCCTATTTCCTTGAAAGAATTTGTAGATGATAAAAATCTAACTCTTAGTTAGGCCGCACTCCACAGTATGACAACTATTGTCCCTTGCATAACTCAGACTGAAGCATTCTTCTTGAAAATTACGCACTTTGTTGAGAGGAAAATTTCCCGAAAGTTTCAACATGTTTAATATGGATTTCGCAATAAATATCATGTTCAAAAGCGGGTAATGGTTTAATACTACCATACAGTAAAATCAAAACTTTTCAGCAAATGATCACAAGATTTGAATATTTCATATCTTTGTTTTATATGTTTTAGATTTTTGCACTTCCTCTGCGTTCGAGACCGCAATTTTCCTTTTATGGTCATATTGTTTTTCCACCCGCACTTACACACACGCACTACTTTTAGCTTTTGTTTTTCGGCACCACCAGCCCAAGTTGCAAATCATCATCTGGTATGGTACCAGATCTGGTGACAAGTGAAAGAGTCACCAAAATAGGCGTAAATTTTACTGTTTTGATGAGGGTTGTAAAACTAAAGTGTCACAGGTGTGCGAATGAATTATAAGGGCACGCAGAAGCGACACGGTGAACGTGAACATTGTTGTGTGAAGGAATCTAGAACGCTCATATCCCTTTACCAACAATGCTGTATTGTTGTTATGATGAGGGCTCAAGGCAACAGCCTGCTGAACTGGCAACGTCTCTTTTCCATTTATCATAGGGCGTTTTACCAATGTGGAGCCAAAATGGCTGGTGGAATTGGAAAAATTCCACTATTTCAGATTGAAAACCGTCCACTTTCAACAACTGCTCTCCCTTTCCATTTTGTCGTATTTGTATCCGTAACGGAGTTGGCCTATAACCCCGGACTTTTAATACACCCGCCATAAATTGGGAAAACAGGGTCTGAATTACCACTAGGAATGAACAAAATTAAAAGCAGATTAATTAGGTGGTGGGACCCGTGACATGGCTCTGTAGTCCGGGATCTCTCTCAGAGGTGAGGACAGTGAAGCAGCGGAAGACCTGTTCTGTGAAGGGAATCTTGTGTAAAGCGTAAATAATTACAAGTGGTATTGAAATTACCATTGTGAACACAAAATTGGAAACTGGGTTCAAACATTACAAAATTGCCATTAAATTAATTATATTTGGGGACCATTCTGAATTATAAGCAGGCCGGAGAGCAGTGTTGGTTGATTGATGCTGGCGTCGATCTACCTCTCTAAAATAATGGGGAGAGAAATCGGCTGTGATGGAAAATAAATCATATTCTTCTAGACAAATAATATATACTATAGTATTTGCAATTATTTGATAAATACTAAACGTAGTAGTATTTACATGGTGAGAGATTTAAGTGCTTAAAAGGTTATAACTCTACTTCCTGAAATAGGTTTCACGGAATTCGGCCCTAACAGCTTTTCCAAAGCCGAAACGGGAACAATAGGTTCGCCTTTTTTTGATGTCTCCAGTGAACTACCAATTTAGTAGGGACACATATGTCATCTCGTGGCAGGTTTAGTGCAGAAATATTGGCGATAGTTTAATTTTGTCATAAACATCGTCTACATGAATAATTTCCATGGTGGCACTTCATATTCTGATGCAGGCAGCATTGGTGACGTCATCAAGATGGCCGCCGTTAAGAACTGTAGCTCCCGTACTTTTTGTTCGATTTTGATGAATCATGGCTCATTTGAAAGATCTTGCTAACACAAGTAGAAATGGTTATGTAGACTTTTGACGTAAAATCGATCGTTTTCGAAATAAATGACGAAATGTATTTTTTGAGCCATTTTTATAGGTGCATATATATATTTACTGCAAAATAGTCACGATATGTTAATAACGTGTGTATTTGTCATATTCATTTTAATTTATTTAAGAAAGAAGAAGATCTGAATGTAGGGAAGCTAAGAGTGTCCAAAAACAGTGTGTTTAGAAGTAAGGATGAATGTCCGCGAATATTCAGCTGTCATGTGCCTAACGACCTCGTCGTAGTGAGATAAGCTTTAGTTATTGTTAACTGTGTAAATGCCATACAGAGGAAACTGTAGTGAAGAATCCAAGATCATCTCAAAAGCTTCTGGATTGCACAAGATTTCGGGATGATTGTGAGGATAGTAACTATCAAACACTTGCAAAGTGTTTAGAATGCACGACTTCAGAAGATCTTATTCAGTGTAATGCGAAGTGGCACCTTTCTTATTACAAAAAGTGTACACATAAAGGTATGCTTGAAAGACTGCAGGTGAAGTAGGCCTATAAAAAGAGAAGAGAGTAGGATGCAAATGAACATGGTGATAGTGGTGAGTTTTCAAAGTGTAGTAGCGAACCTCCTCGAACAATACTAATAGTTAAGCAATACTAATAGTTTACTAATAGTTAAGCAATACAAATTGTTTCTTTTGTGACCAACTGGAAACAAGGAATCATCCGTTGCACAAAGTATGTACGGAAAGTGTTGGGAAAAACTTACCTGATGCAGTGGAAGTGGGAACAAATCAAGAATGGAAGATAAAATTGAGCGGGTTTATTGATCCTGAAGATAGTGAAGCGTATGAGGTTGTATATCGTAAAGAATGTTTCAATAAACATGTAGGTGGGTTTTGAAGTGGGTTTCTCTTTCCAGTTCAGAAAAAAAATCAGGTGTAACCGTACCATATATTACCATTTTAGCCAGTCAAATAGAATTCGTGAATTGCTTTTTGGAGGCCCTCTCGGATGGCAAAGTAATTACAATGACAGACGCAGAGAATTTTTACCAGAAAAATGTTATTCTAAAGGTATGAAAGCGGAAGATGTCATGTGAAGAAAATCTCTGAAAACATTTTTTGAAAATGAACTTTTCGACGTAGACGTAACATTAAGTAAACCCTCTACCCTCTAGAAAGAACCATTCAGAGCGTATTATGTTAAAATCAGTAAGTTGAGGCTATATCATATAAGTAAAGCAATATCAAAAGGTATCGGAAGTATGAAGGGAAAGATGGAAGTTCTATATCAAGCTGTAAATATACTCAAGAAAGCAAATCTGCAAGGAGAGAAGTGGTCCTTTTCAGATTCCGTAGAGGAGGCCTAAAAAAAAGTGTACCTCAGAAGTTAAAAGTCATTTGTTAAGTCGGTTATTGGTGGAAGAAAAACATTTGACTCCGAAAATGTTAACCACAAAGAATTCGATATGAAAGTGAATAGTCTATCACAATGACATACTGCCTTTCAGAAAGACGGTTCAGAGAAGTAAAGGCATTCTTGCAAATTTGCACTCCAAATTGGTCTTGCTTTGACTATTCATTCAAAGACACGTAGTAAATTTTTGGTGCAACTCATGCGTGGTTTGGATGTTTCTGTAGAATACAACAGACTACTAAGATTGGAAATAGTTTTTGCGAATGAAATTCTTCACCGCACCGAAAACAATGGAGGTTTGAATATTCCACCAGAACTTGTGAAGGGGAGATTTATTTACTGTGCTGCAGATAATTTGAACTTCTTAGAGGACATTCCAGATGGAAAAGGGACACTGCATGCTACTGTTATGGTTTCTTACCGAGAAATACATGAAAATGACGAATATTAAGTTATTGCACTGAATGAAGAGAGAAAGGAGCAAAATCGTTCACTAAAATCAGTCCTATATTATACAAAAAATCTTATTCCGTATGATGGACTAAGCCGTCTTAAGCCAAAAATACAGTTCATCCTGAATGAGATGTCAATTAGAAACCTGTTCAACTGAGACTAATACACAATTTCAATTTAAGTTGGAATTTATTCAAGTCCAGAATGATACTAAATCCTCCTCCTGTGGATGCAAGATAATGTTCATATGATCTTGTCAGTGACCAATATGACCAAAAAAATTATGGCAGTTTTGATTCCCAAAGTAATGTAAATTCAACCACCGAATGTGGCCTAACGTGGAACTTTTTTAATTGGTTGATGGACCTAAAACATTAACTCGAGTGTATGTGTTTTACCATTAATACCAGCATCTTCAACTGACCATTCAATACAATTAACCTTCTTCCAGCAATTAGAAGATCTCTCGAAAACTTGGAACGGAGATGCAAAATGTATTTCAAGTTTAAATCTGGGTTTGTACAGTCCTGTTCAGCAACTTGTAATGTCTCGACAGAACTTAAAAATTTCATTTATATTAACGCTAGGGGAACTGCACATAATAATGTCATTTCTTCCAGCTCTTGGAAAATTTTTGATGGAAATGGTATTCCTGAATTGTGGGAAGTGCTATACGATAACAGTGTGTGCAACAAATCTTAACAGGTAAACACGTTAGACGTGAAATTGAAGCTCACAAACGCACACTCGTTGCGCTGTACTATTTTTATTTTGAAGAATTGCTCGACAAAAACTTACCTCCAGCGTTAATAGAAAAGGTGGATGATATGAGAAGAAAATCAATCACAAAAGAGGACATTAAAGAACTTCTCCGTATTATTGAAGTGTGCAAGCTTAAAGTCAAAATAGAAGAATGTGATTTTGGTAAGAATTCAAACCCTACATTTCAAATGCTTCGTTAATATATGACGATGGTGGAATGTTTGCTGAACTTTATACAATTCAATGCCTACTGGAAAGCATTTATTAATGCTACAGATGCAATTTTCCAGCCAATGACATCTCTAGGTTCAAGTGGGATCAATCACTGATGAACATTTGATAACCTCGCAGACTTACGGTGGTATAGTTGGGAAAAGTTACAACCTGCAAGAAGTGCTTTGGTTCCTTATAAAAAGAGTCAACTCCCGAGTAATGATTTTGAATGAAGACGATCAACCTCAACCCATAATCCCATTTCCCATTGGTCACGGATGGCAGTTTGAAGATAGAATGATATGTTCTGTTCGCTGTGAAATGTCATGTGCTCCAGATTCAATTTTGCAACTGATTTGATGTTCATGCCGGAAGACTAGGTGTAGTCCACTAGTAAATGTTCCTCATACAATCTACCATATACTGAAATGCGTGAGTGCGAAGGAAGCGAAGGACTTTGTGATAATCACTCACATATGATGCCTGAAGATATCGGCTCCGACATGGAAGATAATTTCCCATAGGAACGATTTCTTCCAAAATTAAGCAGAAATGGCCTTAAGGAGTGTTTTAATTAAAATACTAATGTCCAGATATATCTGTATATATAATTTTCATGACAAAACGTGTCATTCTTCAAGTTAGTGGATAGTATTATTATTGTAATGCTTACAAATATACTGTTGAAAAATTTACCAAATCTATTTCTTTGCTCGAAAACCATTGATTCTATCACAAAATTTTAAATAGACTCTTTTTTTCTCCTAAGTATTAGCTTTTGTATGAAATCGAGTACATGAAAGTCAGATGAAAATAACGAAATACATATGAAACTAGAAAAGTGGCGCCAAAAATACATTTCGTCACTTATCTCGGAAACTACTGGGTTTACGTCAAAAGTGTACATAACAGTTTCTACTCGTCTCAGCAATATCTTTCAAATGAGCCATGTTTCATCAAAATCGGACAAAAAGTAACGGACCTACAGTTTTAATTGGCGGCCATCTTGATGACGTCATCAACGCTACCTGCATCAGAATATGAGGTGCCACTATGAAAATTATTCATGTAGACGATGTTTATGACCAAATAGAACTATCGCCATCATTTCTGCACTAAACCTGCCACGGAAGCTCTTTTTCCTACATATGCTCCCCTACTAATTAAGCAATATGTATATACTCTATATATTTTTCAAAGTCGAGGACTATCTAGATAGGTTTTACATACTCAAGAACAATAGATTCACCGCATACTGTGGAGATGTTGATTAAAATATTTAGAGCTATCTGTTCTTTAGTTTTGCTTTCCTCTTGATTTTCCTTTTCTTTTATCTGATGGAGTGGTCAGCGAAAGTAATAATAATGCATGTTTTAGTGTTGTTTTGTTTCAGTGTTTCCTGGTAAGTTATTAAAATTAAGTTTTAAGATTAGAGTCTCTTTCAGTAGTAAGACTATATGAGATGTGGGCATGCAGATTAACCCGGTATCCGAACCACGTTAACATCCACCAGGAATTGAAATTGGGTCTCCCGCTCCAAAGACGCGTACGCTAACCGCATAAGCCACAGCTGTAGTAAGTTATTTGTTACATATATATTGGACTAATTTGAGTTTATTTCACAGTAATGTACAAAATTGTTTTTCCTGTGTTGCGACAAAATTCTAAACAAATTTGCTCATTCGTTCCTAAGCTACTAGTTAAGAATGTACATGAGATGAGTATGCATTGATGCTGGCTACCGTAGAATGTACAGAATTCTTCTCTTGTGATGAGTTTTGTTTGTTTCATGTTTTCCTCATTCAAAATTAACATCACATGCTTATTAATGATCAAGTGTTAGTTATTTTACTCCAAGCTTGTATAACAAGCTGAAGTGGACATATTTTAATATTGATAATTTTTTACTTTGCTTTAGGTTCTCCAGTGATACACCGGACAGCACCGCTTCTCCGATCTTTACTCATATGTGGTCCTCACTGGAGTGGAAAAGACATGTTGGTGCATGCAATTTGTTCGGAATTAGGAGCTGTTCTTTTTGATTTATCTCCAGCTAATATAGTCGGCAAGTACCCTGGGAAGACAGGGCTAACCATGTTAATTCATCTAGTAAACAAGGTTTGTTTGTGACGTAAACAAATTAATAATAATACAAGTGTGGCACTCACCTAAAACATACAATTAAAACCAATCGCAAATGGTTTCAGCGATAAATTCTCATCATCTTCAGTGCTTCTTTTAATTCGAAACTTTGTTGTTCGAAGAATGAAGTTTTTGCCAAATCTTCCTGTCTGTAGAAATAATGGATGTTGAAAAATAGTTTTTCGTAGGTTTTGTGGCTCTGCGTAACGTAGTCGTTAACGTTCTCGTCTTTGATCCGAGCGGTCCCGGGTTCCATTCCCGGTTAGGACACTCGATCACAGAAGTGTAGAAGTTTTTTCAAGGCAACCATCTTGAGTGAGGTTTTCTTGGGTTTCCTAATTCACACCAGGCAAATACCGGGATGGTACCTAATATAGAGGTCCCAAGCTGCCGCCTCCATTCCCCTGTCCTTTGTTCCTTTCCTTTCCTCTGATAGCGTGATCACCGAGGGACGTTATCCCTCATACGTAACAGGCTGACATGGCCACAGATGCCGAAAGCCCAAAAATATAATTCCTAATCCTTTCGTAGGTTTCTTTGTCTTATAACCTGAGTTGTCTTCCCGTTACCAGTACCTAGACTTGAAGAAAATAAACTTCGACATATTATTCGTTTGTGCATTAGAAGCACTAAATCGTTCCACGCCGCTTTAGTTCTAATTAGATGTGGCAAAATGTGATTCTTTGAGGAAAAACCACACTAAAGATGACCGAGACTTTATCGCTAAAGCTATTTGCGATTGGTTTTCAATTGGATGCGTCAAGTAAGTGTCCGATTTTTATTATTAGTATTTGATATTCATTAATAATTAAAACGAATGACACTGAGACATGAACGGAAGTAAATCGATGATATTGATACAGTTCGTATAAATCAAGAATACATTTAATTCTATGAGTTCCAGAGTTTTCCTTCTTGTTCTTTTCTTGTTTGTCTGTGAGTAGATATAAGAGTTCTTTTCGTTACCATTCCTTTCCGATCCTGGGGGGCTCGCCCCCTCAAAGCTCATGTGGGTCCCCCCGCATTATATTTATGGATATTTAATATTTGGCATAGTTTGAATGCAATTTGTCTTAAAATCCTCATATATGCCTTCTGCATCTGAATGCCCCCTTCCCCCAATTTACAGAGAAATCGACGCCCTTGTATGTTCCTGCGTTTGCAATACATTAGTTATCAATGTGGAAGTAACCGAGATTGCAACAGTAAAGAAAAAGAAAAAAATAGACCAAATGTAATGCTTGTAATTTCATTAAATGAAGAAGAAAATATTTCTCCAGTCATTTCGATGATATTACGAGGAGGTTATCATTAAGGACAAAAGGGAGGAGAGCGAGTGCCCAAAATTGCGGAAAATTTAGTATCTTACAATCCACTCGCCGTAGAAAGGTGAAACGCGATACATACATTCAAGAGTTCTTCATTTAAAATAATAGTACCCGTAACTTAGGGTTTTTTAAAATACCCCTTTTTAAGGAATGTAAGAGGACATTGTCAATGTGTACAATAATTAATATAACGATGTTGGTTGCGGTCTCCTCGCGGAGTACTGCACCGATTTTAATTATTGTTGGCATGGGTAGTCTCTCTCCTAACTTACATTTTAATACAACTTCATTAAGGGAAGAAGAAGACGTTAGAGGTGGGCATGTGAAATCATAGATAATGGCCGATATTAGTGTCCAATTCATTCTTTTTGGGTTTGCTGAAATTATTAGCAACACTCCAGATGCCGATGAAGTCCAAGTTCAGCCCCATTGGTATAAGTTGGAGTGAGAAAAGGCGACATTTAAAAATAACAGAAAAGATCCAATATTATTCTCGAATCTATAAGATGAATAGTGACACTGCCGATGCCATTTAAGTCCGATTTTATTCCCCAGGCGTATCTTAAGAGTAAGAACAAGTTCAAATACTTAGGGTAAACGTATTCTCCCCACACGAGGGACGTGTATTTCATCTAGTATGTAACTGGAATAGGTTTATGTAACGTATTTGATAAAATTCGAACCCCTTTCCCTCTTAGGGTACCATTTTAATCAAAGTCATGATAAACCTAAGCTAGGCAAGAGTTAAGTCTGGTGCAAAGTCATCAAAATCGGTCCAACTGTCTAGAAGGAGTTGGTGGACAAACTTCGTTACGCTCATTTATTTATATATCATCAACGATCTGACGAAGGGCCGTATCTCAAAAATCTCACTTCAAAGTCTCAGATATAATGAAAGAAAAACAATTGCTTAGAGAAAAAGCAGTTAAATATGTAATAACTCGTCACCTATTCTAGATAATTATCATCGCCTTCTACGTTCTGCGTGTCTTGACACTTCTGTGTCAGTTTAACCTAATTTGTAGTAACATTTTGTCACCTTTCTTTTATCCATGACGCGAGGTTATCCTCGCTTCACTCGATTTATTGCGTCACTCTATTCGAAAGTTAAGTTGGCCATTGGAACACTCTAGCGGTCAGAACTATAACAACGCTAGACTGTCAACTATTCAAAGAGTTATTCTAGAAAATCATCCTCATTATGTACCGGGCGCACTATGTATGAGTTGGTTAGTGGTTGGAAGAGTAGGTGTCACAGGTTATAGAGAGTCAACTCTGCAGGTGGAAAACCCAACAGTCGAATGATTAAACAAAACTCCTGCCGTTTGCCAATATCGATAATTACGTGATTGTATTCAACTTCCCTTCTCTGTGTTTTCGGATCATGTTTTCAATAATTAAACCTCCTCCACCACTACCGACCCCATTTTCTTTAAATTATGTATGCATACTTATCTCCGATGACTATATAAGATTTCTTCAATCCTCACCTGGGCTTTATACGTTAGTTGCCTTAAATATTTGAAAACTGGACGTTATGACGGGTGATAGTCGCGTAAAGATTCTTTTTCTCCGGCTTAAGATGTGTGTTAGCTTCAGTAGCCCTCGTACGACTGACAACAAAGCTCTATCCTTTTACTTGTAGTTCCAGTTATGGATTTCTGTATACTTTTCTGGTATGAATATGTGTTAATTATTTACAGGTGTCGAGATTAGTACAGCCATCCATAATATATATGGATGGTGGAGAGAAACCGTTTATGAAAAAAGTTCCGAAAACTGATAAGACTGATCCGAAAAGATTGAAGAAAGATCTTCCGAAACTTATCAAAGGCATTGGACCAGAAGACCAAGTGATGTTCATTGGTGTTTCTTCTTCTCCCTGGGAGTGTGATCAGAAGGCAAGTAGATACTGTTAATCTATATATATATAAAATTGAAAATCACTATGTTACTCCTGAACCGCCCGACTGATCTCGATCAAATTTGTAACATGGGTGGGGTTCGAGGCTCGGCTGGTTTTAGGCTATTCACTTTGATGGTAGAACTAAGGGTTGTAGTAGGGGAGGGGGTAAAAAATAAATAAAACTTAATAATTCCTGAACCACACGACCGATCTTGATCAATATTTTCCACATAGATGAGGTTCAGGTCTGGGATCGTTTTTATGATTTAAATTTGACGGAGCAACGTAGGGGAAGAGAAGAAGGGGGAGAGATATAAAAATCAATTTATATAAGACTGAAAGTGACCGTTTTTGTAACTCTTGAACTATCCGACCGATCTCAATGAAATTTTCAAGATGCATGAGGTTCGGATCTGGAAACATTTTTGTAATTTCACTTTAACGGTAGATCCTAGGAGTGGGGGGGAGGGGGCGTATAAATAAAAACTAATAAAACCTAATAACTTCTGAACCACCCAACCAATCTCGATCAAATTTCCAACATATATGAGGGACAGGCCTCGGGTGTTTTTTGTCGTTTCACTTTGACGAGCAACGTAGGGGAGGGGGAGATATATGTATATATATATATATATGTATATATATATATGTGTGTGTAAAAAATTAAAATAAAATTGACTGCCTTTGAGACTTCATCACTCTTGAACCACCTGACCGATCTCAATCAAATTTTCAACATACATGAGTTTAGGGGTAGGGATTACTTTAGACTATTCACTTTGCCGATGCAACATAGGGGAGGGGAAGGGGGAGAGAAATTTAAAAATGATCAAAAATAACCGATATTAGTGTTGAATCCGTGTTTTCGGAATCGATTAGAGAAACAGTGACACTCCTTATGCTGTTTCAATCCAAGTTCAGCCCTGATTGTTGGGCAGGGGGAGGGTATAACGTAGGGAAGGCGGATAAACATTTCAAAATGATCGAAAATAACTAATATTAGTGTCGAATCCATAGTTTTCGGGATCATTCAGATGACCAGTGACATTTCCGATCCGGTTTAAATCCAAAATCAGCCCACCACTTGGGAGTGGGGGAGAAAGAGATATTTAAAAATCATCGAAAATGACCGATATTAGTGCTGAATCCACATTTTTGGGAGTCGTTGAGATGAACGGTGACATACAAAGATGTGCATTTAAATTATTTATTTCAACCCAGCAAAGCGGGTAATATATGCTAGTTTTTAATAAATTGTTATTTTTTAGTACGCGATACAAGAAAAATCAGTTAAAATAAATGAATAATGTAAATTTTTAACACAATTAGTCGATCCCAAATTTGTATAAGGGTGCGAAGTCTGGGTTAAGGTCCAGAAAGGGATTAGGAGCAAGACTCAATGTTATAATCAGCAATAGGAAAATTTAATTATATTCTCCACCTAGAGCAGTGTATAGCAGGGCCATAGTATACAGGATAGTTCAATGGAAATGAAATGAAATCTTTGAATTTTAATTCCCACGGTTATGCCGGCTAGGATAAAGAGACGGTGACAATGAGAAACGAATGAAATGATGGAATGAAGAAAGTGGGAGGAAATGGGAGAACCCCGAGGAAACACACGCACGCGGTGTTTGTCCACCACAGAGTTCATTTGGTGCGATCTGGGATCGAACCAGGGACCCCATGCACCAGAGGTGAACGCTCTACCATTGAGCCACCGCGGCCCCTGATAGTTGAATAGTGTTGTGAAACACCGTAATAAGTGGTAAACCTGCAAAATATAACCAAAGTAGCAATGTAGGTGGGAATAGGGATGGGGAAATGTTTGATGACACATAACAATGATATCCGCCATCTCCAATGATACGCAATTGTCTTAAAAAGAAACTATAGCATGTGATGTATTATTTTAATAGCAAATTTTTGTAATAGGGGTTGATGTCTGATTTTCCTGGCTGAAATGCATTGAAGAAGGTACTTTGGGGGTTGGTGAGGTTGAAGTTGAGAGTAATTCTAATGTATGAACTGCAAAGTACTACCATTAATATTCGTTTTGAAACGAAATGATCATACTGAATATGAAACTTAGCATTTTGCCTTGAGACAACTTATTAAGAGAACATACTCCAAATTGAATGCCATCCTTAAGTTGTTGTCAATCTATTATGATTTAACCGTTTAGAATTTATTATACTCAGGGGAAAAGAAAAACGATTTTGCTTTTCAACTTCTAATGAAGCTTTTCGAATATTACAATAGGAAAAATAAAGTATAAACTTTTCATTGAAATTAACATTTAAATAACTTTTCTCTTACGTGAAATGTAATTTGTTAAACAAATTTAGAATTGATTTACACCAGGTTACAACTTATTTGGGTTTCGTTTTCTAATCTTATTAAATTTTTGGTTGCTAAACTGCTAGCTAAGTTACATTGAATATGAACTAACTGAATTGATTTGAGTTATCCCTTTTTCTCATACTGCTGATAGAGTTACAGATAAAATGGAAGTAATCATAATTAACTCAAACATTGAACTCATCTGTTTAAAAGGGTTGGCTGGCAATAGTCCGTTTAATATTTTCAAAAATGGTCCGTTGCACACGAATTAAAAGAAAAAAATTAGTAGAATTTTACGTTAATCTTGTAACGGATACATAAGGTGACAGTATCGATCGACTCTCAGCCGTCGAAAGGTGTTCATTTCAGTGGTTTCTGGCTTCTCGCCATTTTAGGTGTCCTCTCCAAACGATAAACGTTTGAAGGGTTTCGTAGTTCCTTCCACTATAGTTGTTTATTATTATTATTATTATTATTATTATTATTATTATTATTATTATTATTATTATTATTATTATTCCAACTATCAGCGTCCATTTGAAGTCAAATGGTTCCCAGATGTTTTTGTATTGTGATATTTTTGTTCTCCACTGTACTTTGGAAAAGTCGCTTTGCTTATTTATTCAATTCGTCATGTTATTCTTTGCCTTAAATGCTCGTTTCTAATTTGGTAATTTCGTAAACAAATCTCATGCCTGATCACTCCGTTGAATGGCTTAACTAACTGAATCCGTAGTCCTGTACTCTGTAAGAGTTATTCTCTCGGTCTTCGTAGATAGACACTTCCTATCTACGATTACACGACAAAACTTTTAATTAGGACCTCGTGTAACTTTAAAAACTTGAATCTTTCCTTGTCTGACGCTTTTCTTCCTTTACCAGAATAGTTGCTGAACATCAAATGTAGAGGTATACACCCTTGTTACTATTTTGTCAATACTTTTGTATTTGCATTTTTGTCAGTCTCTGACGCTTTCTTTATTGGTTACTTTTTTTAGTATTCTTGTTTTAATTGTCTGTTTCTTCTTTCAAAGAAAACCCTTTAAAACACAGGCTGAAGACCAGTCTTCAAAATTAATTCCACTTACCATTGTGGCCAGTAATGGAACTACATAATCTTTGAATGTACGTGTACAAGATAACATATGGTAGTAGCCTTATGAATTATTTTTGTATTCACAAAACCAATTGAGACGTAAGATTCAATGGGACACATATATGGGATTTTTCGTAGTTCACAAAGTTGTACCTTCTGAACGAAATTAACGGAATCGTATACTGCAAACAGATTTAAAATTATTTTTTAATGTTATTTATTAGGTTGGTACAAATGAAATTGTCATTTCCAAAGAAAGAAAGAAAGAAAGAAATATGACTGGTCAACCAAAATATACACTGCAACCACACACTTTTGCAATCGCCTAGCCAGCGATTTGATTCCGAAGCGAAAGAAGTCTGGAATCTGTGGTGCAAAGAAACCCTGAACACAGCAGGGCAGGTGTTTCCTCCCAAAAATATGCTTGAGATACCAGAAGAGATGTTAGTCGGTAGGAGATACATCAGAATAATACAGTGGATGATGAAGACTTCAAAACTGCAACTCATGAAGTCTTTAACGTCCTTTGGGTGACACGCGTGTATTCTCATGCAACATGAGCAGACATATCATGTCTGTTAAGCATTTCTGGATACTTGTGGGCAAAGTTGTGGTGCATTTCATGGATTTCAGCACTCCGCCACCATAGACCACTATACCAGAAACATCTAGGTGTTTTGGAAACTGTTGTGGGCTTTATCAAGATCGAACCATTGTCCTGACTATCTACGATTGTCATGCAGATCCATAACTAACTAACTCTATGGCCTGTGGAACCCTGAGGTTCAATGTCGCATTCACAAAAGCTCTGAATTGACTTCTATCCTTAGCCAACTGGATCCAGTTTCTACTCTGTATTCCTATTTCTGTGAGATCCGTCTTAATATTGTCCTCCCATCTGCGCTTAGGTCTTCCTAATGGTCGTTTTCCGATTAGTCTTCCAGTCAAGACTTTGAAAGCGTTTCTACTTTCTTCCATTTTGGTTACATGACCTGCCCACCTAAGCCCCCTAGACTTGATGACTCGAACAATGTTTGATAAAGCGTATAAGTTATGTAGTTCCTCGTTATGAAGTTTTCGCCATTCCCTATTCCCGTTCCTCTTGGGTTCGAATATTCGTCTTAAGATTTTATTCTAAAATACGTTCAGTCTATGTTCTTCCCTCAGAGTAAGTGACCATGTTTCGCAACCATACAGAACAACAGGCATAATTATCATTTTCCATATTTTAAGCTTCAAATTCCTCGACAGAATGCGCGACGACAAGAGATTTTGAACTAAATAATAATACGAATTCCTTGCGTTTAGTCGGCATTTAATTTCTTCATAAATATAGTTTTGGTCTCTCAATATTAATCCTAGATATTTGAAAGTATCCATTTTGTCAAAAGTATTATTTGATATTTTAATGCATCCATAATTAGTAGTATTACGATCTCGACGAACTTCCCATGTATTTTCTCGGCATTTACTTCTAAACCCATGTCCCTGCAAGCGTTTAATAAGATTTCTACATTTTTTTTATTGTTCTCCTATCATCCCTTATTAAATTTACATCATCCGTAGCAGATCCATTCTTAATCAAAAGTGACAGTTCGTTGCATGAAACGTTCCCGATTATTCCTCACACTCAGAGTATTGCACACCTCTAGATGGCGGTCCTTGTTGGCCGATGTCAACTTATGTGGCAATCATGAGTCCCAAGTTTTTCACCTTATCGATTGCATGGGGCAATAGAATCACAGTAGTATGGTGTATGCCTAACTCGTCTGCAATGGCACGAACACTTTTCCGAGGGTCTACTTCTATGGTGCTCCTGACTAGCTAATCCGAACAAGATGTTGATCGGTGCTCACGGGACTTATTTTCCAATGCTGTATCACTGGAACATAATTTGACAAAGTAACGGAAAATGGTGCATTCATTCGCCAATTCTGGTCCAAATGTACTGTTAATATTTTTGCAGCTGAATTTGTAAAAGAAAATCACTCGCAATTTTGTGTTCCCCATGCTGAATTTTCATACTAACCTGTTCAACAACGTTGTGCGTGCTGACTGCCTGGGTACCCCAACCTGTTTGTTGGACATGTACAGAGTTTCTGACGTTAGATGAGTGACGTTAGTGTATCCCTATTTTGTGTTGCTGAGGTGAGTTTCCTACCGAATATCAAAGTGGACCAATCTAATATTTATTTAGTTTTGTAACGTAGGCACTGGTTTAAATGATTCTTTTGCTTTTGTTTTTTGAGAGTGGATATTTATCACTGGATTCACTTTTTTTATTTATTTATTTATTTTCTTTTACAGAGTTTGTTTCAGACCTACAATAAATTCATTTTGATTCCACGACCTGACTATGGAACAATGTCTATGCTATGGAAGGAGCTGATATTTCAATATGATTGCATTAACCCACACTTCGATACGTCTGTTATGACTAAATTATCCGATGGTTATACAGTTGGAACCATAATGGATCTTATGAGACAAGTGGGTAAATGTTCGTACGTTCACTAGCAAAAGTTGGATATCCGCCTATACTTCTTTCTCTTTCTCTACGACTTCTCAGTAAAAGGGGCGACTTTGATGTAACGTGAAGGAAATCGAGTCCTTTTTAACCCATTGGAATCATTTGACAAGCTGTGGTTGCGCGATGTATTTAAACGCTGAAACATATGGCAACCAGAAATAGCAAAGTGTAGTAAGTCAATAGAAACAAAAGTATTATATATTTTCCCTACCCTTGTAGTTTATTTTTTAAATTGGATGCCAAATAATATTCGTGCAGTAGAGACTGCTTGTGGAAATTTAAAGCATATCTTGTGCTTACAACTGAACGTTTATATCTGACTCCAATGGCTAAGTTTGGAATATTCACTCAAATAGTAGTTTCAATTTGGAAATTGTAGATAAAAGAAATTATGTAGGCGGATATTTTTCGCTGGCGACCGTATACAAATTTTCTTTTTAGTTTGGCTTGCGTTTCTTTACAAGATGCTTGTTGCATGTACATATTATCATATTCAGGCCCGTATTTATATATTGTTCGCCCCTGTGCTCTAAATAATTTGCCGCCCCCCCCCCCCCCCGCAGGAAATCTCATTCCCCGAAAACGACCAATATTAGAGTTGAAATCACAGTTTTTGGGATCGCTGAGATGAATAGTGACAGTTTTAATCCAATTCAACTTCAAGGTCATATTCCATTCCCCAGGAAGGGGGTGAGATTTTAAAAGTAATTGAAAATGACAGATATTAGTATTGAATTCATAGTTTTCGAGGTCGCCGAGTTTAACGGTATCAGTTTTCATGATGTTCAAGTTCATCCTCACCCCTTCGGATGGGGGTGGGAGAGTGTGACTTTTTAAAAATAATCAGATAAGCTAGATAATTAGTAACTGTTAGAGCGAATTGAACACATTAACATATTTCTCGCGCTTGCGCGGGACTCTGCGGGGTTGCTAGTTTTAAATATTACTTTATTGAGAATCTTTAAAAAAATCCAAAATTTTGCCGCCCCTATATTCTGGTGCCCTATGCTCGAGTGCAGAATAGCACTTACCTAAATACGGGCCTGATCATATTGTCTATATTATCATAAAGAAGAAATCTATTTGTGTATATTGTAATATGTATTATTATTATTATTATTATTATTATTATTATTATTATTATTATTATTATTATTATTATTATTATTATTATTATGTTATTACAGCTAGATATGAAACTTACGTATTTTTGATAATCTTATATCAGAAGATTAAAATTATTAATATGCACTAGATACACTGTAGATTGGTTAGTATAACTTCAATGTCAAAGTACAAGGGAGGGTCTGGAACTAAGGTTACAAGGCCGATATTTCTGGAGTTTTGTCTGTTATAGAAGAATGAGGAGTGTGCGGTAATTTTAATACATGGAGTTGGCAACAGTGCAGAGTTTCAGCCACCCGCCACTTACGGTGGTAGTTGTAGGTAAACACAAATGGCGACTCGTTTGGAAAACTGGTCTCGCGAAGAAGTCTGCTCAGTTATTCGATTTCTGTGGGTGAAACATGTAACCGCAGCTGAAATTCACCGGCAGCTGTTAGTGGTTTACGGGGAGACTGTAATGTCTCGTCAACATGTCGCAGAATGGTGTCGAAAATTTACGGCTGGTAGAGAAAACATTACCAACGAGGAGCGCAGTGGCCGACCCAGCACGGCATCAACAATTTGCACACAGCTCGCGTGGAGGAGTTCATTCAGGACTCTCCCTACAGCCTGGACCTCGCTCCAAGCGACTTTTACCTGTTTCCCCACTTGAAAGAGCTTCGCGTCAGACGAGAAGGTGAAACACTTCGTGACAACGTGACTGAATACGCAAGGACAGGATTTTTACCATGAGGGAATCTTCAAACTCCTTCCACGATGCGACAAGTCCTCAACTGATGTGGAGACTGTCGGAAAATAACCTAATGTATGTACTTGTTGCCTGTATTGGTTATATGAAATAATATATATACGTTTCACTGCAGGCTTTGTAACTTTACTTTTTGATCACTCCTCATATATCCAAGCGAGCGGCTTTGAACATAGCTATTTCTTCGAAACTAAAGTTACGCATTTATTTACTTTATTGTTATTATTATTATTATTATTATTATTATTAATTTGTGGTAAGTGGTATAAAAATAGATCCATTTAATGCTGTCCAGTTTCGGCAATGTGTTTGATTTTTCTTTTTTACAAACGTTTGCATACTGTATGCTCGTAAAGAAATTGTGAAATACTAATATCGGTCAAAATAAATCGAAACAAATTACACATTAATTGTTTCGTGAATGCAGAAGTATATGGAAAATACAGTAGTTCCGAATTGTTTACTCTTTTACTTTGTTGAAAGGAACAGTTCATTTCTTATTGATCTCATATACCTACATATGCAGAGTTGTACTCGAGGGTACACGGCAGTACATGCCGTATACCCTCTGCTTAATCTTATTCATTAGAGTGTACATTCTGCTTCAAAGCGTATGGTACTTTTTTGTATATTTTATTTATTTATTTATTTATTTATTTATTTAATCGGCTCATGACTCGAGTGGTAGAGTGACAACAGTACTTTCTACTCTATCCTACTCCTAGCCACTGTTCAAGTATATCGATCATACGGGAAAAATCCGTTTTTTTTTTTTCTGACTACTCTTCGATCACAAAGGAAAGAAAGGGAGGGAGAGAAAGAAAAAATGGATAGATTACGTCAACTCGGTCCAAGTTCATGTTTTGGTCAATGAATATCGGTACATAGCTTCGTGTAACTGTGATATTTGAATTTCCACTCTACACCTCACCACAATTTTCGTAATTTTTTCTGGTACGCGCGCGGTTTTCTCTGTTTCTTCTCGCAGTGGGTTGATTCCTTCTACATACCTACACCCACTAGTGATATTAATAGTGTAATTTATCTAAGGAGCATCATCAAGAAACTAGCTTAAAATGTTTTAGGCTATAAAATAGTATCGTAGCATTTGTGTATTAATGCAGTTATTAATACATGCGTTTTACATTGTTCATTTTTTTTTAAAGTGCCTTCTCTATTGTCATATGTGTCTTTTATGTGCTAATCATAGATATTCACAGCGTATATTGCTAAAAATTTTCTAAATAGCCTACTTTCTCTTCGATATAATTATCTAGAAGTACGGGCAAGTCAACTATGAGGATTTGTGTAAAGGACAAAGTCTTATATATAAGATTTTAGAGGTCTTTCCCCCTTTTATTAGAGAGGGAATGTTTGTTTTATAATTATTTTGGTATTTTGATCATATATAGTAAAATATACTAAATCTGAGAGAGAAACAAATGAGACGATGGCTTGCAGGTTTTGACATATTCGAATGCTTGAAAATATGCACGGAAAGGGAATAATTGTTGCTTATATTCGAACTGTTCCTGTACTTCCCGCTAGTTTAGTGACTAGCACGTGTGTCTTTGGTGCATGTAGTTCCGGATTCGATCCCCGGTGGGAGAGCACAAAACAATTCATTTCACGATCATTTACCTTCATTGGTCATCTACCTCCTTTAGCTTATGGGGCATAACTGTAAGACAATAAATAAAAAATAAATAAATAAAATGCATTTTCTTTTTCTTGTACTTTGTTGTATGTAGTTACGAATTAGTTGATACTACACTCTACGAATATATTTGCCTTATTTGACACTAATCTGTCTTCTTACAGTTGATGACCTGTAAAAGAGTTCTTAGGCTGCGAGTTCAACCTTTGACACATCTTGAATTGATTCATGCCTTGTCTAAATATGATCCTATATACAGGTAAGTATATATATGTGTAATTATCACTGACTGCAGACTTATATTATTGACTTTCATTAGTGTATTGCTCATTTCCTCTTTTACTTCAATATTTATTTTCTTTCTTTCTTCAGGACCACATTGAGGGACCGTGGTGGCTCTGTGGTAGAGCGTTCACCTCTGGTGCATGGGATCCTTGGTTCGATCCCAGCTAGCGCCAAGTGAGTTTTGTGGTGGACAAACACCGCATGTGTGTTTTTTCTCGGGGTTCTCCCTTTTTTCCCCACTTTCTTCATTCCACCATTTCATTTATTTGTCATCATCACCGTGTCCTTTAGCCTAACCGGCATAATCGTGGGGCGTAAAACTGAACGATTTCATTTCATTTTCAGGACCACATTTCATTTTCCCTAATCATTCGCAGGAGTCTGAACCCATTATTCGAATGTGTTGTACGAAAAAAGAAAAGCATTTGAATCGGTAGCTACGTAACACAGTTTACCCTCAGAACTGAAATTTATGTTTTTAATTGCCTTATTTAACCAGTTTCTCATCTTTGTTATTATCTACTGTGTTTGAGATAGATCATTGGGAAATCTTATCCTGCAGTGACTATTTTCTCGAGTCTCTTGAGACATTTGAGGTGGAGCAAATGGAAAAGAGAAGAATGGAGTTAGAATTGTGGAAAAACAGTTAAAGAATGCAGTGTGTGACATAAAGAGGAAGAGCCATAAGATCGCGAGCGTTAAGTTGGTGCAAGGAGGTAATTTGGTGACCATATTATGTACCTATTCCCCTCAAGTAGAGCGCAAGAAAGAAGAAAAAGAAAGCTTTTAGTTAAAGATAGATCAGATATTAATGAAAGTATCCGAAAACGATAGGTTAAGTGTTGAAGGCAAACTACATGGACATGCAGGAAAGAACAAAGTAGGGGAAGAAAGAGTGCTAGAAAAATGGAGCTTTAGAGAAAGAAACGCAGAAGATGAAAAGATAACAGTTTGACCTGACCTGACTGTAGTTAACACATTTTTTGACAAGCGAAATAACCAGCTTATGTCTTATGAAAGTGAGGCAGAAGCATTCAGGTCCCGTATATTATATGTCGCAAGAAATATCTTAAGGACGTGAAGGAGATAAAAGGTGATAAATGGAGAAAGTGTAGCCTTATAGCATATATTGCTTATAGCCGATTGTGATATAATAGTGGACAAATACGTGAAGCATACAAGACAGAGAGGAGAATGCAAAATGATAGAGACTAAAAGAAAAAATCCCAAATAATGAGTTTCACAAATGAAATTAGTAAAGGACATGCAACAATGGTGGAAGTTGAATAATCAAACTATGAAAAAGGTTGGAGATGAAGTGCTGTGGAAAACGTCAGGGAAAAGACCACCACAAGAGAAGGAAACATGGTAGTGAATCGAGAAAGTGCACATGGCAGAAATAGCTATGGAAGCAGGATAACATGGCGGTTGAATGGAGGAAAAGTATATCACCTAGGTAGCAACAATCTAGAAAGGTAGAGATGTTGCACAAGACTATGGAAATTACATGGGAATTAAATTAGTTTCTCATACCATGAAGATCTGGGAAAGAATAATTGAAAGAACGATACGAAAAGAGACGTCTGTTGGAGAAGAACAGTTTGGTTTCATGCCAGGAAGAGGAACAACTGATGCAACTTTTGCGTTCCCGCAGTTGATGGAACGATATAGAGAAATGGATGCGGAGTTGCACTTGATGTTTATAAATTGGTAAGGTACACAACAGAGTACCTAGAGATGAAGTATGACGATACATGAGAAAGGATATTTTTGGAAATTATTTACGGCTGGTAAGGGACATGTACGAGTGAGCAGAGACCCAAGTAAAGAGTAGTGTGGGTATAACAGGTTTTCCTGGAAATTGATCTGCATTAGGGATGAGCTCTCAGCCCATTTCTTCAATTTGGTAATGGTTATGTTGGCGAAGGAGGGACAAAATAGACCACCATGAAATATGCTATTCGCGGATGACGTCGTTATGTGCGAAACATCCAAAGATAAGGTAGAGGAGGACTGTAAGAATGGAGAAGGGCGTTGGAATGAAAAGGCGTGAGGATAAGTAGAACAAGAACAGAATATATGGCATTCAGCAAAGAAGATGGAAGTTTCTTAAGTCTACAAGGAGAGAAGCTACTTCCTATCTCAAAATGTAAGTGTCTTGGATCGTACGTCGATCAGAATGTGGTATTACATACTACATATAAGAACCTAACATAGAATGCACTGCGGTTGTCCTAAACTGGAGAAGAATGAGCGGGATGCTGTGTTACAAGAAAGGAAGTTGAAGGTTAAAAGGTCGTATATGTAAAACGGTAATTAGGCCAGCATTGATGTGCAGTAGTGAAACTTGGGCAATCACAAGTGTCCGGGAAAAGAAGATGGAAATGACGGCGATGAGAGTGTTAGTGGCGATGGAATTTTGGTGTGACGATGAAGGATAGAATACGGAACGATTATATAAGAGGCAATGTTAAGGTGAGACCCTTGAGTGGAAACATTCAAGAAATGAGGTTGAGATGGCTGGAACAGGTAGAACGAAGAAACGAAGATTATGTGGGAAAGAGAATTGAAAAACTGGAGGTAGCAGGTGTAACGGTATGGATTGGCATGAATTTTTAAATCAACCCTCGCATTATTCCAACGTCAATTCTTGGAAATGAAATGCGACTAATCAACAGTTGGAAGAGAACAATGCTCAGGAATTTCTCTCCCAAAAGGTACCTCACTTTTCCAGACACTCTTACTTCCTCCCGTCAGTCCATATTTGGAACAAAAATTCTGTTACCCTCGTGCTGTCCGCCCACGCAGTGAGCCTTCATAACGATGACAAATCTTTACGTGACAATGTGAAAATTATCAATAATCATCAGTTCCACAACTTATTGGAACTATCAGTGTTGTAATGTGATTTCTATTAACCTATGAACCATTCATTATATATAATTAGCAATATAACAAAGCAAAAACTCAATGTTCTTTACGAACTATATTTTAGTTTTGTCAGTGTATTCTTGCGCTGGGACCTGGCAACGGTGCGCCGTGCGAAGAAGAGGAGAGAGCGTCGACACATATCAAATAACTTGGACATATTGAACACTCGCTCATACATATGTGCAAAACACCTTTACAACATGGAATATAAAACACCGATAGTTATTTTATAATTTTTGCAATTTCAAGTTAGTGAAATATTTTCAATAATCGTAGTTGACAAGTTTAACTGAAGAAACCCATGGAAGAATGTGCTTGAAAATTGAAGACGACGCACAAACTCATCATTATTCAACGATACATTCGTAAATATGATTTCGTATGTTCCGGCGTGGTCATCGCGCGCGTTCTAATATCGCATCGAAATCATTCTAAAAAGGGCCAAGTGAAAAAATTATCAATCCTTTGAAAATATTAGTTTTGTTTTATATTATATGTGGTTGATGTAATCAAAGTGAAGTGAATTTTAATACAAAATTATTTACAATTCTTGTTATTATTTCCGAAAGCGATGATAATGCTAACCAAATGCGTTTAATAAGTCGTATTTTCTTTTAGCGCTTCAAATGTGTATAAGTTAAAGTGTATGCGGCATAAAGTGTTTATCAACAGGTAAGGTATTTCTAAGCAGTGAAGAACAAATATTACTTTCGTCTCCCACTTTCCATCTGGCGTAAATTTCAAATGGCCACCCCACCTTGTATTCCTTCACAGGTATTAACTGGTATACCTTGTAGCTGACGCAGTAGCGACGGTGGGTAAACGGCAAATGTCTCTAGTTAGTACTACGCCCGAATCCTAGGATCACGGAGGAGTGAAGATACTTGTTTATTGCTTGTCTCTTACGTCAATTTACTAATTTGTGCATTTGAATGATGATGTAAAGGAGATTTGTGAGAGATCCAAGGTTCGAATCCCAACATTATTATTATTAATCGGTATTCTCGAACTGGAACAAGCAAGTATCGAACCCCATTCCCCTTATATCTGACGCACCGAACAAAGACAGATGCTTTAGTGGGAAGAAAGCGAATATTTGAACTTCACAATTTTGTATTCAATGCCTGGTGTGTTATGTTTTGTAGTGTAATATTTTACAATGTCAACGTATAACGAAATGGAAACCTTGCTTGACGCGGTAAAAAAATTGTCCGCGGATTTAGCTAATACTAACCAAGTGATAAAAGATAATCATAATGAGTTAGTCAAACAAGGTAATAGTGTAAAAGCAGAAATTACAGAGTTACGTGAAAAACATGAATTTTCAACTCAGGAACTTACGAATGGTATACAGAGAGTAGAAGCTGAGTGCAATGCCTTTAAAGTAGAAATTAAAGTTGAAATCGAAAATTTGAAACATGAAGTTAGGGATTTTAAGGCAGAAGTAAATGATCGTTTCAATGAAATGAAAGTTCAAATGAACAATCAGCTGATCGAGACACGGAATGAGTTGTCATTAGCTATCCAGCAGGTTGAAGCCCAAAGTTGTAGTTCACTAACTCAAATGAAGCATGATTTTCAACAGATTTCTAACACGTATGAGTGTAAAATCGTAGATCTTGAGCAGAAAATATGTAGCAATCGAAATTCGTTGGTAGACATTGAAAGTAAAATTCAAGCTCACCAAGCACAGGTAGTCCAGTGCATGCAAAAGGTAACCGTAAATGAAAGTAGTGTAAACAATTGCGGCATGGAAGTTGATCGGATTAATCAATCGTTACTTTTTCTCAAAAATACAGTAGATCGTTGTAACAACAGTGTAGTAGAATTAACAAATGATAGGGAAAAAGAATCAAAACAGTATGTGCAGATCCAGAGTACTGTTTTGGAGGTTAAAAATGAAATTGGTAACCTCAAACAAGAACTGCAAATGCTACAAGCTCAACTAACCTTGACGCAAAAACAAATTTTGAACTTGCATGTGGAATCTAGACCCAGTAGCATTGCTAATACTCGTAGTGTAACTAATTCACTATACAGTAGTGTAGCTAACACCTCATCAACTCGAAGTTCTACCAGTCGTAGTAGCAGTAGCGGCACTAACACAAGTTATGAATCTAATAGTAAACCGAAATCTAAAAGCAAAAACCGTAGTCGCATTCATCACAGAAAACCAGTTCAGATTACGAATGCTAGGCCCATTAAGCGTAGTGATATTGAATCGTTTGAAAAGTTCTTAGGACACGAAAGCGAAATTACAGCTTCAAACTTTTTGGAACTGTTTGAGAAAAATGTTAAATTAATGCAAATTCCTGAAGAGCAGTATTTAGATATTTTAGATTTTTTGATGCAAGGATCTTCCAAATCTTGGTTTCTTACACGTAAACCTGACTTTAAATCATATAGTGATTTTGTTCTTGCTTTCAAGCAACAGTTCGAATCTCCACAAGTCGTAGCTGGTAAGATGTCAGTATTGCAATCCAAAAGGTATGACCCTAAAGCCGACGGTACAGTTTACCAATTCGTAGCAGATCGCTACCATAGAATTCGAGAATTGAATGAAAACGTTAGTGAAGCTTTTATTTTGAATACAATTAAATTGTTATTGCCTAATTATTTTCAGAAACAATTGGTTTTGTTACCATCCTTGGATTTGCAAACTATGTTGAATGTTGTTCAAAACCTTGAAACATTGTCAAAAAACAACGACAGCTTTAGAACAAATAGTGGATTTCTTAAGAAACAGATTCGTGTAAATCAGGTTAATGTCCAAGAAAATGAAAGTAATGAACATAATCTTAGAGAATCACAACATCAAAGCAAAAACAAAGGCAAAAAGCAACCCCAAAACAAAGGTAAAAATCAATATTTTAAGAATAAGAATAAACCTAGGAACGTTCATTCTCAGCGTAACCCTGAAAACGATAATCAGTACGATAGCCAAGAAGGTATACATTACACTGAGACTAGGCGCGCTGATGATGGTGAGCATACGCCTCAACCATTTCCAACTTTCCATCCTGGTAACCAACCACCTTTTATTCCAAATTTTAATCAACCTCGTACCTTCCCTTCTACAGCATCAGGTAATCAGAGTAGGCATACACCGTTAAACTAGAAACGCTCTGCCGAGAGAGTGCTTCTGGTAGAGCTTGTGAAAACTTTAGTAATAGTCATGATTTCAGTAATGAAGATGCACTCACCCCAATTTTTCCTGTGGAGTACGTAACGTTGAGTAAAAATATCAATAATGTTGTTAATTGGGACTTAGATATTTCTGAAAATGAAATAGAAATTGATGAAAATGTAAGTCAGGGTAATAACACTCGTACTGCAGAAATTTATTGTAAAGTATTAGATACTCAGTTGAAAGCATTGTGCGATACAGGCGCTTCGGCATCCCTTATCAGTTTCGAGGCATGGAAACGTATTTCTTCCGTAATTTCACATCCGCAATTAAAACCTGCACCACATATTCTCTTGGTAGATTATTCTGGTAAAAGAAAAAAGCAGGTTAAGGGTGAAGTAAATATTTGTGTGGAAATAGAACACTTGATGTTCGACATAAGAGTTCTGGTAGTAGATGAATTAAACACAGAATGCTTGTTAGGTCGTAATTTCCTCACAGTCGCCCATGCGATGATTGATTTTTCGAAAAACGTAATTAGTTTTTCTGACGGAAAAAAAACTGTTGTTGTTCCTATGCTCATTGAAAAAACACATAGCAAGGAAAATAGTTGTTGTCAACCTAAAAAGATTTTGACTTATGCTGATCGAACAAATAAACCTGTTGACACTGAGTTTGGTATTTCTGTAGAAAATAATAATTTGTCAGATGAAAGTTCAGAGTTCGAACCCAAGCATGACTATACATTTTCAACATGTCCTGTAATTAATAGTTTGATTTCACAAAAAGGTAAATTAGAACAAGAGTGGATCCGTGTCTTACATGAACGAGATCAGGCGTATTCACAGTTGAGAAAAGAGTCAAAAGGTTTTCGAATAAAAGATCTTAATATAAATCAAGCAGTAAAAGAGAATTTTTTACTCGAGTATTATGGTTTACAAATGTCAGAAATTGATAATAAGATTCAAAATGCTCATGGTAATAGCCAAGATAAACAGGAAAGTTGTGGGGATAAGGTATCAAGTGATAATGTTATTTTTGAAAATGTGTGTGCTGTAGCAACAATAAACGAAATTAGGGAAAAGGTACATGAATGTGATCATTTAAGTAATGAGGAAAAACAGCAATTATTTGATTTGTTGGTAAAACACCGTGATATATTCACAGATTATCCAGGCAGGTATAATTTATATGAATATTCCATAGATGTTGACACTGGTGACCCCATTGTAAAGCGGCAATATACGTTACCCTACCATTTTAAAGAAAGCATTGACAAGCAAATTAATGAATGGTTAAAAGTAGGTGTCATTGAACCAGCAGTGTCAATACATAGCCACCCAATTTTCTGTGTACCTAAGAAAAACACCACTAAACCTAGAGTCATAGTTGACCTGACTGAGCTGAATAAGCATGTTAAATTAAAACAATTGAAAGTAAACCGAATTGATGATTTATTGTTGAAATTTCAAGGTGCTAAGTTTGTAAGTTCAATTGACCTCGTGTCATCGTATTCACAAATTCCTGTGTCTGAGGAATCTCGTGATTTTATTGCCTTCTCTTGGAACGGTCATATGTACAGATTTACTGTTATCCCATTTGGATACATAAATGGCTCTGTTGCTCTCATAGATGCATTACAGAAGGTGCTAGGTTATGCATTGTATAATAAACTCGTTTCATATATTGACGATTTAAGTATTCCAACTTTTTCTTTTGAAGAACAATTACATTTATTAGATCAGTTATTTACTAAGCTAAGTGAAGCTAACATGACTGTTAATCTTTCAAAATCTTCATTTTGTAAAACTAGTTTTAATTTTTTGGGTTTTGTTGTAACACCTGAGGGTATTTGTAAAGATCCTTCTTACGTAGAAGTTATTCGCCAACTACCTCGTCCAACCAATATAAAACAATTGCAACGAGTTTTAGGTCTTTTCGAATGGTGTTCCAAATTTGTACACAAGTTCGCTAAATTAGCTGTTCCTCTATTTGAACTCATCCAGAAAGGAAAAAAATGGATTTGGACTCCAGAATGTAAACATAGTTTTCAGTCCCTTAAAGACAGTTTGGTTCAAGATGTATTACTCACTCACCCAAAACTTGATTCCGATTTTTCATTGATCACCAACAGTTCACAAGTGGCCGTGGCTGGCATACTTTTCCAAAAAATTGATGGTAAACGTAACATTATTGGCTTCTGTAGTAAAACTTTAAATAAAGCGCAGCGTGCGTATACTACAACTGAACAAGAGGCGTTAGCAATAGTGATTTCTATTCGTAAATGGGGACACTTATTGTATGGTAAACATGTTAAAGTGTATACTGACCATAACTCTTTAGTGTACTTACATAAGATCAGAAACTGGAATTCTCGTTTAGCTCGTTGGAGTCTTGAATTACAAAGCTTTGATTTGAAAATTGTTCATATTCGTGGAATTAACAATAAAGCCAGTAACGCCTTGTCACGTATAGTTTTAGCTCCTAAAACTGAAACTCATACGGTAAATAACCTCGAAGTGCTACCGTCATTTTTCGGAAACATGACCATACAGGAACTAATCGAAAAACAACGTGAACATACAGAATATGATTCAATAATGAAATTTCTTCAAAATCCTAACGACCCATACTCTAAGGTGAAAAACCGAAATCTTGAAAATTTTTATAAACTTGACAATGGTGTACTTTTGAACAAAAATTTCCATTTCCCAAACTCTTGGAGAATTTGTATTCCACCTTCATTAGTTCGTTTTGTTGTAGAACACATGCATTGTCAACGAGGTCACTTTGGAATTGAAAAAACTTTTGGTTTTATAAATGAAATTTGTTACTGGAAATCCATGAGAAAAGATATCAGTAATTTTATCAATGATTGTATTGTATGTAAAGAAACGAAAGTAAAAACATCACCTCCGGCTAGACCAATGGAAAGTATTACTGTTAATGGTCCTCGTGTACTCGTTTCAATCGATATTTTAGGACCATACGTTTCTTCTTCCTCAGGTTATAAATATGCATTGTCAATTTTAGATGTTTTCACTAGATATTACACTTTGTATCCTATGCGAAATGCTACCACCAAATGTGTATTACGTTGTTTAGAATCACTGTATTTTTTGCATTTAGGCATTCCTAGTGCTGTTCTGGTTGATAATGGTAGCTGTTTCATTTCTCGAAAATTTAAAGAAAAAATGTCAAAATATGGAATCAAAATACATTACGTAACACCATATCACGCTTCTTCTAACCCGGTTGAACGAATCCATCGTGAGACTAATCGACTGTTTAAATTGTTTTGTAGTGAAGATCACACTGCTTGGGAAAAATTCATCCCTCAAATTGTAATTTTGTTAAATTATTCAATCTCAAGTAGCTTAGGTGTAAGCCCTGCCAGCTTGCATTTGAATGTAAAACCTTCTGAATCAGTATTCAAGCATTTTGGTATTGTGGTTACTGAAAAGGACGCAGATGAATATGTTTTGTGGGATAACAAGTTAGTTATGGCAGATCTGAAAAGAACTGAAATAATTCGTAAAAGAAATGTTAAGCATAACCTGAAACAAGAAAGTAAATATAAGGTAAAGGAAAATGATTTAGTTTTCTTGAAGCAAACAAATTTGAGTTCAGCCATAGACAAAAGAATCTCAAAATTTCTTTATTTGTACAAAGGTCCCCTGTTGTGTTCTAAAAAGGTCTCAAAAAAGGTTTTTGAGTTAACGAATCCACTCACTGGTAAATGTTTAGGATTACATTCAGTTGACAGATTAAAGGTTTGGAAACCTACCAAAGAAACAAAGAGTATTTGGCTTAATTTAGCTACTAAACACTGTGAAACTAAAAGTGATAAAATCCTAAAAGAACAGAGTAAAAGCTCAGAGTTGAATAGTTGTATTGAAAAAGTAACCTATAATTCTATCAATGCTGTAAGGGTAAATCTTTCAAACCAATGTGATTCCAAAATTAACTCTAATAAAATTGGTAAGATCCTTAATGAAATTTTAGAATTAGATTCATATTTAAAATATCTCACTGAATCATCATGGTGTAACGTACATAACTTAGAGTTTGCATTGATAAATTTCATTAATCCTCTCGTTTTGTTTAATTAGCATTCTGGTAAGATCACAGTGATCAACTTAGAATGACTGACTCCTACTGATGTGGTGGGCTACCGCAGCCTTGTTTTCCAACTAAACACGCCTACGTGGTGAACCACTGAGTCACAAACGGGAGAATAATAATAATAATAATAATAATAATAATAATAATAATAATAATAAAAATCATAAAATCAATGTTCAAATGCAAATGTGAAACTAGTAAGATGAATACTTACATGATAATTGTTAGCAACTAGTGTTGCATTCACGTTGTATTAATCTTTTCGTTGAATACGAAAACATTTCAAGTAGTACTTGAAGATATTGAAGCAAATGTCCCTCCACTATTATGGGTTACTCATATTATGTAATGCCCGGAGTAGGCAATTTTCTTATTAGTCCCCTCTGTATTATTTTTGAATTCTAACCCAACATTCTATCTCTTCACTTTGCTTCGGGGATGGAAATATATTCACTAATAAATGGGATAGGGTCTTGTCAATGTAATGCAGGCAGTATATTTTAATATACTTTGAGCGTAACGAGCTCACATGTGCCCAGTCTTTCATTTCATAATAAATGAAATATTTTTAGTGTTATATTTACATATGTGCTTTTAACATGTAATTTTAATAAAGTATGAACCTATCGTGTGTATTATATCGCATGTTTTAGTTGTGTTAAATTATTTTGATAAATATTTTGTGTTGATATACCCAGAAACATACACTTTTGAATTTTATGAATAATATTGGTGTTTCAAATATAATAAATTTTTATGCATTTAGCCGTAAGGAATATTTTATCTTTATGAAAAACAATATCATGATATGTTGAATTACTTAGTGATATATGCTATTTTGAGTGATATTGTGTGTTCTATTTTAAAATTAAGAGGCATTATTGCAAAATATTAAATCAATTTTACAATTTTAAATTTATTGGTATACATTTAGTTCGTGTTACTTGTACTTTACTGTGTATTCTTAAATATGGCATTGAATACAATACCTTACCAAATGTAATGTTTTATTAAATATATTGTCGCATTGAGTATATTAATATGTTTGTGTAACTTGGTTTGAATTTTGAAAGATATTTTGAAATACGATGTTGAATAGTATTTCGAATTGCAAATAACTATTAATTTATATTTAAATATTGAAATTACCTTTGTGTTTACATTTCAAGAAAAAAAAATGATGATATAAACTAATAATGAAAATAAAAAGAACTCAAAAGACATTTACGAAATGGCCCTCGCGTTATCGTAAATGGCCCTCGCGTTCGTTGTTCTTCAAATTTCGCGATCATGTGCGTTCGAGTGAAGCTACAAACTGTTATTCTTCAGTGAAAACGAACTTAAAATGACATTAACCCTTTACGGACTAATGGAGTGTTGTGATTGCTGTTGTGTTGCAGTATGATTATGAAGACTTGGATTCCAGGGTTCTTGCCCACTTCTGTGATACCTTCAGTGGACAGTCCGTCCGCCGCCAGTTCTAACGGTATGGATTGGCATGAATTTTTAAATCAACCCTCGCATTATTCCAACGTCAATTCTTGGAAATGAAATGCGACTAATCAACAGTTGGAAGAGAACAATGCTCAGGAATTTCTCTCCCAAAAGGTACCTCACTTTTCCAGACACTCTTACTTCCTCCCGTCAGTCCATATTTGGAACAAAAATTCTGTTACCCTCGTGCTGTCCGCCCACGCAGTGAGCCTTCATAACGATGACAAATCTTTACGTGACAATGTGAAAATTATCAATAATCATCAGTTCCACAACTTATTGGAACTATCAGTGTTGTAATGTGATTTCTATTAACCTATAAACCATTCATTATATATAATTAGCAATATAACAAAGCAAAAACTCAATGTTCTTTACGAACTGTATTTTAGTTTTGTCAGTGTATTCTTGCGCTGGGACCTGGCAACGGTGCGCCGTGCGAAGAAGAGGAGAGAGCGTCGACACATATCAAATAACTTGGACATATTGAACACTCGCTCATACATATGTGCAAACCACCTTTACAACATGGAATATAAAACACCGATAGTTATTTTATAATTTTTGCAATTTCAAGTTAGTGAAATATTTTCAATAATCGTAGTTGACAAGTTTAACTGAAGAAACCCATGGAAGAATGTGCTTGAAAATTGAAGACGACGCACAAACTCATCATTATTCAACGATACATTCGTAAATATGATTTCGTATGTTCCGGCGTGGTCATCGCGCGCGTTCTAATATCGCATCGAAATCATTCTAAAAAGGGCCAAGTGAAAAAATTATCAATCCTTTGAAAATATTAGTTTTGTTTTATATTATATGTGGTTGATGTAATCAAAGTGAAGTGAATTTTAATACAAAATTATTTACAATTCTTGTTATTATTTCCGAAAGCGATGATAATGCTAACCAAATGCGTTTAATAAGTCGTATTTTCTTTTAGCGCTTCAAATGTGTATAAGTTAAAGTGTATGCGGCATAAAGTGTTTATCAACAAGTAAGGTATTTCTAAGCAATAAAAAACAAATATTACTTTCGTCTCCCACTTTCCATCTGGCGTAAATTTCAAATGGCCACCCCACCTTGTATTCCTTCACAGGTATTAACTGGTATACCTTGTAGCTGACGCAGTAGCGACGGTGGGTAAACGGCAAATGTCTCTAGTTAGTACTACGCCCGAATCCTAGGATCACGGAGGAGTGAAGATACTTGTTTATTGCTTGTCTCTTACGTCAATTTACTAATTTGTGCATTTGAATGATGATGTAAAGGAGATTTGTGAGAGATCCAAGGTTCGAATCCCAACATTATTATTATTAATCGGTATTCTCGAACTAAAACAAGCAAGTATCGAACCCCATTCCCCTTATACAGGTAGAAGAAAGAGGAAAACATACAATATACAATGAAAGGGCAAGATGGAAAATGATTTGATGGAGAGGTTACGGAAAATATGACAGGACGCCTTGTATAGAAGAAAGTGAAGGAAAAGAATTACGACCCCATATAAATAAACATAGTAAAAGGCGGAGACAAATAATAATAATTTGTTTAGTGTTGGACACTTTGCACCACAAATGAGTATCTGTGTTGCTTTGCAAGTCGAGTTCTCTCTTTGAATTTAGTTTTCCGACAACCGTCCGATTATTTAGAAATTGTTAATAACTATGATTCTACTTTGCGTGAGAAAACATTACTGGAATGCTATCTTTTTTGTACAGATAAACAAATGTTTAATATGACGTATAACGTTTCATGTAATAATCCTTCTGTTGTATGTGCACTTAACAGAAATTTAAATGCTGATTCCACCAACACACCGTTATTAGATTGAAATCTTTATAAATTTTTATTTTAAAAAATCGAATACTTAATGATATAAATTCTACAAAGTTGTTATCTCAGTTTAGTTAACAATTTCGTGCAGTGCAGTCCAGTCTTTTCTCCACTCACATCTTAACATTCTGATTGGCCAAATAAAAATTTTACTGGTTTTGATGTCTTTGCTTCGGAATATTTAAGTATATGCTCATAGAAATTAGAAATTGTGGATAGTACTTCGTGCTATACGAGAAGAAGTATTGGAAGGTGAAACAATTGACAATATACAGTATATCTAGACTGCGCGGGAGAAACAGTGTAAGTCAGAAATTGGCCAAAATGAGATAAGTCAAAATTGGAGATCTATGTGTCATGCTCCACCTCCTGTTAACTTGTTATAAGTCAATTCTAAACAACATGAGTTGAATAATCGCGTCTTGGTACTGTTAGCATAAGTATTTTACCATACTTATGCTTGGTAAAATAAAAAATCGCCCCCTGAAAACTTTTTTTTTTTTTTTTTTACTTATACTCTTTCTCCGGCGCAGTCTACTTATAATACGAAAGAGAAAATTTAGGTATTTTTACCGAGATCATCATGCTTATCTCGGGTTGCATCAAAAGTCTTAAATATATTGTATATTATAAATTGAGAAAATTCCAATTTTGTATCACACCAATTCGGTATTCTAATACGTACCTGGAAGATCAAAAATAGTCCCCACCAGCATTGACGACCTTTTGCCAACGTTCTGGAAGGCCATGAATTCCATTGCGGTAGAACTTGGTGGGCCGTGAAGCGAAGAATGTATCAAGTGCATTTTGCACCTCTACTAGGGATTTGAACTGGCATCCTCGAAGGTGATTGTCTAAGGAATGAAACAGGTGACAGTTGGGCAGTGCAATGTCTGGGGAATATGGTGGATGCAATAATGTTTCCGATCCAAGGCGTAGAATGATGTTCCGGATCACCATAGCCACGTGGGGCTTAGCGTTGTCATGTAACAAGAGGATCCCTTTTCGATTCAGAAGTGGTGGCTCCAGAGTTTTGAGTTTTTCTTTAGTAAGGCTCAACTGCTGACAGTACACAGTTGCATTGATGCTCTGACCAGCTGGTAGCAGTTCCCGATGCACGATGCCGCGAGCAGTCCACCAAACCCACAGGAGGCTCTTCTTCTGGTGCAGTGCTGGTTTCGGCTGTTTTGGGACCGGCTCATGGGATGCTAACCAATGATGACGTCGCCGTGGAGTTTCATACAGGAGCCATTTCTCATCACATGTCAACACCCTGTCCAGAAATGGCTGCTTCCTCGGACGAAACAGCAAAGAAACAAAGGTGTCTGCTCGCGTTGCTTTCTGACCCGGAGATAAATCATGTGGGACCCATCGACCCAACTTATAGTGCTTCCCAAGTTGATGGACGTGCTGTCGAATGGTTTCTCCACTCACAGTGAATTGTAGTGCCAGTTCCTCACATGTGTGGCCACTGTTCGTCTCAATTGCTGCCTGAAGATCTTCATTTTATACATATGTTGGTCTTCCGGCACATGATGCGTCTTCGAATGTTTCGTCACAGTCTTTAAACTTGTTATACCACCGCTGTACTGTCCCCGTAGTCACGACACCCTCACCAAAGGCCTAGCATCTTCCGTCCCGCTGCAGCGGCGTTTGACCCCAGTTTGAACTCGTACAGCACACACCCCGTTGTGACGCTTTGTGGAGGTCCCATGTTCACATTGTCCTTACGCAAGTTCACGGCGTAACTGAACTACCAAAACCAGGTAGTATGTTGGATGTACCCACACCAACAACTGACTTTCGCCTTATCTCCATTCGCATTCAACTCACAGTGTGAGGGCCAATTGAACACAGACCTCCACATAAAGCGACAGAACTTTTTTGGTTACCGTTATATAATGCAAAGTCCTATCACTATACCTAGGTAGTCTTACATATGCTTAACGATTGTTTTAATAACTATTTTAAAAAGTACTAAAGAATCGTTAATATCGAGGAACTAGCTACTAATTATTACCCGTGGTAGCAGAAGTTGGTAAAACATCAGTGTTAGTGAAACGTTAGAAGGTTGTTTAGTTTATATCGGACTGATTTTTAAATTGTACTTACCCTGTGTAAAGCCTAGTCGCTACCATCGATTGTTATTTACCGGACCTCCAGTGTTATGAATTATCATCCGACATTGCATTTTCCACTGCGACGAACGACGTTGTAGCACAAGCATAGTAATTTTATCCCATTTTTCCCTGCAGGTTTTCTGCAGGGTGGTCCGGAAGTGAGTGTACCCCTTTTAGTTTCAACAGTATAGTGTTAGTCATGGTAGAATGTCTGTACATAGTTACCTTGAAGTCGTAATAGTCATAAACTTCGATATGATCACAGCTGAATTCCATGTCGTAACACAGCTGAATTCTGCGCCAAGTTCTGGCAAATGTTTTGCAAAGATACTCCGGAGTCACGAGAGTGAAGGCGTGTTCCACAGCTGCTCGTAATTCCTGTATTGTGTGATATCGATTGTTTCTTCCTTGTTTCTTTATGATGGATGGTGATCATACCGATGTTTATGACTCTTAAGACTTCAAGGTAACTGTGAACAGACATTCTACCGTAACTAACAATATACTGTTGAAGCTAAAGGGGGGTACGCCCACTTCCGGACCACCCTGTGTAGACAATGAGGGTGGTATTGTAGGCGTCGTTTTAACAGTCCAAATGCCCAGAAATGAATTGGATTGGCATCAAGGTTCTAACAGGAATGTCGTGAAAGGAAATAACACAGATTCCCGTTTCGGGCTGCATGTCATGATAAAACCGGTGGGGGTGTAGGTGGACGTTTTGCCCATGTGGATCCACACTTGGTTCTTGTTGGGCTTCATATAAGCGAGGGATCTCTTTCCGATACATTGGTTCATGATGGATTGCTGGAAGTACGGCAGCATTCACAATTACGGTTCCCTGCGAGATACTTTCTCTTCACTGGCGTAAAACCCGGTATGTCCCTTGACAGAAATGTCACGTTACGAAATTGCCTGAATGATACCATGACGCGTGAGGTAAATATATTCCTCATCTAATATGACAACCGTCTTCCATTTTGACCTCCTTCCGCATGCATATTTCCTACAGTTTGTGACAATGTTAAGCAGTGTCACTCCTGTGGAGATTGTGAATCCGCGTAGGTTGTGGTTCACAGTGGGCTGTGTCAGATTTAGTATATTGGTAATGCCACGTTGGGGTGGTAGATTGTCCTGGTAACTGCCAGTGGATGAATTTCACGAAGTGCCTCAAGTGACACTTTCTCTGGCAACCTCCAAGTGGTCCTAGTTTTGTCAAATGTTTCTGCACTGTCTCCATTTGTGTTTGCCTGGCCATGATATCTTATATCTTTAGCCGTTGTCTCTCCGATGGTTAAACATTTTCCTAACACTGTTTCACTATTCTCTTGTACAGAAAATGTGTGTGGAAAAGAACAATGCTGTACCCTAACATTCGAAGTAACGGTTTACTGTCGGTGGCATTTTACTAGGAGAAATAAGACGCTCTGACATTTGTAAGCTGAGACAGGCAATAATAACGATACTGGTTTCAAGTTCCTGGCGCAGCTACATAGGTGATAGCATCATTGTCAAATTGGTCGATATGAACCGAATAACTTTCTGTATATAGTTTTAGTTTTGGGGAAATCGGCGGTAAAAATGAACAAACGATGATAATTTTATTTACACATTAAGTGTTTGGTTTGAAGTAAGCTGTATTCATCTGATTATTAAGTGATTTGTCTGATAATATTAAATTTTTAATTTTCACTAGGGAGGAAGAAGAATCCTTTATTCAGTGGTATTTGAAGACTCCACTGGGAAGAAAGAAAGCGAAAGCACGTGAATTAGAGGAGGAGAAACTTCGACTTGCTCAAGAAATGCAGGCAGAGAAGAAAAAGAGTAAAAAATAATGTGGTTTACTACGGATATATTTCAAGAAGCTTTCCGTAACAAAATATTCTAAATGGAAGATGCATTTTATATTCGAAACGTGAAAGGACAGCGTAACTTTATGATCATCCATCCAACTTCAAAACTACAATATTATTGCTTCAGTTTTCGACACATTTAAAAATACCTTAAATCATGGACGTTTAGAAATATGTTATTATTCTAACTACAGTGCGCCACAGTGATAGCGAAAGAGAAACTATAAATTTCTTGTTTGACAAGTGCTATGTTATTCCGACTAACTTGAACTTTTTATTTATTTATTGTTGCAATGATTACTCACTTCGTATATTGGTTTCAGTATATCCAACTAAAGTTTTAGCTTAAGGTTTTATGTCTGATATTTTCTCCTTCCTCTTCATTTTAATGTTTACTGCAATGAAGTATTTCGTGTTTTACATCAGACTAAGCTACGTATTATTTTATCTTCGCAAGTCCACGTAATCGACATATCTAATCATTAGTGACATTTACATAATGCACAGTTCCTCCTATAGTTGATGTTACTAGACGTCCGGCTTTTAGCCGGAGCGTCCGATTTTGAAGGAGCAGAATTGATGTTCTTAGCAAAAAGCTGTGTACATTTGGTCCTCCTTTTACGACGTAAAGATAATTCTTAATAAATAAAAATATTAACATCGACGAGTTCTATGAGTAATACTCTTTGCTTAAGGGATTCGTGTTATCTGATAACCTAAACCAAGTTATATCAGACGAAGAAAAGCATAGATTTTCAAGGAATGTTGTTCTATATACAAACTTGAAAAACTACAAAATAATAGTTTCGTACCCTTTTTTTTTTTTTCTTTCTTCTTTTTTAAATCATATTCAACTGCAATGCCGAGAGTGATAGAATATTTAAAAAACTGAAATCTGTGAAAATATGTAGGTATAGACTCAATGTTGTTACAATGAAAACAGAACTTTAAATTTGCTCAAATTGTGGACAAAGTGTGATGATAGTGAATGTGAAATATGTTTGTGTGATACAATGTATATCAGGTTTCTAAGTAACAAGGCTGTGAGTCACAAGTGTATACAAAGCTTTTTTTTTTTTTTTAATCAAAAGATCTAATATATTTCAGACAGAAATTTTCTTGTAGGCCTTATATCTGGAGAAGTACATACAGTGTAGCCAAACCAAAACTACCTCTTAACTCAGTATGATGTGCTTATTCCGTAAAATATATGAAATCTCGATTTAGGGGCCGTTCAAAAATTTTGTGGCCCCTGATCCAAAAATTCCAATATAATTCATTCAACCAAACGTTTTCTTGTACGTCTTATATCTGGAGAACTGCATATAGTGTATCCAAACCAAAACTACCACTTAACTTAGTTTGATGTGCTTATTCCGTAAAATATACGGAAACTCGATTTATCTAGAGGCCATTCAAAAATTTTGTGGCTCCTGACCCAACATCTAATTACACTAGTCGACAAAAAAATACTTTTTCTCTGGCACACGGAAGAAAATAACCTGATTCTAATAGAACTTTTCACGTAGAATTCGAATCTGCAATCAGTTTTTCTCCAGTCCCCTCAGTTTTCCCGTGACAGAGGGATTTTCGGGAAATTTCCCCTCAAATTTCCCTTTTTAAAAACCATTTTCATACCTGTAGCTTGGGTACCCTTATGTATATAAACACACAAATTATATTGTATGTTAGCTTGAATATACTTAGTAAGCCCTCTAAGTTTCATAAGAATCGCATTATTCTTTCTAGAGATATAAACATATTTATATAAAAATATGCTATGTGTACTATTTATTTTACTATATTCATTAGTGCAGATAAAATCACATATAACTTCCACGAAAGTTACAATATAAGCACGGTTTATACCTCATTGGATTTGAAATAAAGCATATTTTCAATGATGTATACACCGTGTCATCATTTTTTTGTATGAGGGAATTTCTAGAGGGATTTTGTGGGAAATTTCCTACAAAAAGTATTTTCTAAGATTTTTTTGGTCTTAACTTGCTATTTGTATATAGTGATACAGAAACAGGAACTGCACTAAAACATAATTGTATGTCTACTTAATAAATAATACAAAAGAAGTGAGTGGTATCTTCTTAATAAATGAACACTTACTTATCTTAACTAAAATGTTTTAGTTCTCGACTTTCTTCTGTGTTTGACTTCTGGAACATCTCTTTTGAGTGTCCAACAGTAATCAGCTAGCATTTGTGAACTCCACTGTCTCTGGTATCTCTTCTCCATGGAGGAAATATCCTGATGGAAACGTTCTCAATGCTCATCACTAACAGCACCAAAGTTTTCAGGAAAGAAATCCAGGTGGGAGTCCAGAAAGTGAACTTTAAGGGACATGCTGCAACCCATTTCTTTGAATGATTGCAGGAAATCACTCACAGTTTCACGGTAATTTGTGGCTTTCTGGTTTCCTAAAAAATTCTCCGTTAAACATTAAATGAACACCAAGCTGCTTTTTCAACCGGAGTTAAGAGATCCTAAAATTTTTGGTCACGAATCAAACATCTTATTTGGGGGTCTACAAAATCCCTTCCTTGATTTTAGCGTCACTAACCCGAGGAAATTTTTCCTTGAGGTAACAAAATCCTGCATTACTTTTGTCCATTGCCTTAACAAAGTTTTTGAAGAGCCCCAACTTTATGTGAAGAGGAGGTAGAATTATTTTATCAGGGCTCACCAGTGAGGAATAAACATTCTTCTGTCCAGGAGTTAATACACGCTTTGGTCATTCCTTCTTGATGTAATGTTCCGCTTGCTGTCCCATTCGCAGAGGAAACAACAATATTTCGTATAACCAAGCTGCAAACCCATTAACAAAGAAATAACTTTTAAATCACAGCAAACGGTCCACTTGTATTTCTCATACTGAATTCTTTCTAACACTATTTTGATGTTTTCATAGGTTTCCTTCATATTAGTTGCATAAGCCAAAGGCACTGAAGGAAATTTTTTGCCATTGTGCAAAAGGACAGCCTTCAAACTAGTTTTGGAAGAGTCAATAAACAATCTCCACTCTGTACTTATATGTGCATATCCGAGTGTATCCATCACAGCACAGATATTACAATACACTAAATCATTTTCTTGAGAATAGTAGTTTTGAAACTCTGTATGACGAAAAATACACACTTTAGTGTCACGATGGAGCAGATTCCTGCCTTTAAGTCTAGAAGGAAGAAGTTCTGCCTGTATCTTGGAGAGTTTTAAATCCTGTACGAGGTCATTTAGTTCACCCTGAGTTATTAGATGGGGATCCAATGTAGATGTGCTTCCTACATAAGTAGGACCACCACCTTCATTTGGAACTTCAGTAGTTGCCTCAAGTACATAATCCTCGTTTACCGTAAGATGAGCAGGAGGTACTGGTACAGGTAATTCTGCACTGTGTGGAACTGGCCTAATTGCTTATGACAAATTAGGGTACTGTACTGTATGCTTAGATTTACTGGTTATTCCTTTTATCTGTGTCATACAAAAGTAGCAGTCTGAAGAATGATCTTTTGGTTTCCTCCATATCATCGGTACTGCGAAGTTCATGTTTCGTTCACCATTTGCCCACCCAGTCAGACGTTTCACGCAAGTACAACAAATGTAGTGAGGAGCCCAATTCTTATCTTGGTCTCCTACACAGCAACCAAAATATAACTGATAGCACTTCCTCACAAGTGGAGTAAAACATCGACGTTGCGATTTAAATGTCAGCTCCCACATACATAACAGAAATTGTCCGGGTGATTTACATACTTCCTCGGCATCTTGAATCCTGTAAGGTATCACACACACATACACACACGAATCTACACTCCATCAATCATGAAGCAGCACAAACGTAATCTAACTTACTGCATCACCACACAACACAATCTATTTGAACTCCACAATGCACAAACACTTCCACTTACACGCGGCCACATCTAAAACACGTCCAGCTTGGACCGTCACTCAACGCTACTAACAGTCATCAAGCTATGTGAGTCATCAATTTTTTTTATGCATTGTTGCCAGATCAAAATATTAAAAAGTGACTTATTTTCCACAGAAAGCATGCGTGTATTTGTGCTTGTGTTTGAGTATCCATCTATCTGCCGACAATAATACATCAAGGTTAGGTTTTTGTGTTTGGTAAAAAGTCTTGCATAGTATATTCTTTATTATCTATAAATAGACACAATAGTTTATATCTCTAGACAGAAAAATGCGATTCACATGAAATTAACATTATTTATTAAGTAGACATAAAACTATGTTTTAGTGCAGTTCCTGTTTCTGTATTGCTATATACAAATAGCAAGATGATACAAAAAATCTTATAAACCACTTTTTGGAGGAAATTTCCCACAAAATCCCTCTAGAAATTCCCTCATACAAAAATGGCGACGTGTACACATCATTGAAAATATGCTTTATTGGAAGTCCAATGAGGTATAAACCGTGCTTATATTGTAATTTTCGTGGAAGTTATATGTGATTTTATCTGCAGTAATGAATATGGTAAAATGAACAGTACACATAGCATATTTTTATATAAATATATTTATTACTCTAGAAAGAATAATGCGATTCTTATGAAACTTAGAGGGCTTACTAAGTTGAGTTGATTTTAGTTTAGCGTCCCTTTCAGCAGCGAGGCTATATGAGACGTGGACCTACTGATTAACGTGGAATCCGAACCACATGAGCTTCCGCCGGGAATCGAACCCGGGTCTCCCACGCCAAAGGCGCGTACGCTAACCGCTTAGCCACGGAGGCTTACTAAGCATAAATGAAGCTAACATACAATACAATTTATGTGTTTATATACCTAAGGGTATCCGAGCTACAGGTACAAAAATTGTTAAAAAAAAAAAGGAATTTTGAGGGGAATTTTCCCGAAAATCCCTCTGTCACGGGGAAACTGAGGGTGATGGAGAAAAACTGATTGCAGATTCGAATTCTACGTGAAAAGTTCTATTAGAATCAGATATTTTCACTTCTGTGCCAAAATCATGTTGACTAGTGTTATTGGCCAAGATCGCAATCTTTTGATCCATTTTTTGGATCATTCCTAAAATTCTTGTTTATATTAATTTTGTTATTCGTAAAGAAAAAAAGAGAACGTTTTATATGACGGAATAGGTCACTGTAATTAAAATTATATATGTGCAGTCCCCAAACATTTTAGTGGTGAACGGACAAAGTGTTCTCCTATTTTATAAATCTGACAACCCTACTCATAATACGAATACATGTTTGCCGACGTGGCATGGAGTAATTTCATGAATATATTCTTCGAAGCATGTCCGATAGCTCTGATCTTTTGGCCGGTGGCTATAAGCATTGAGTAAAGCTTGCGTAGTGTTCCATACGTGTGGTTTAAGCTTTAAATAGATTTAGCGCAGGGGATGGGTATCAAAGATATAGCATAAAGTGAGTATGCATTGAACCAGTTACGTGTCATGTGTTCACCATGTTCCATTGGGTTATCCTTCTGCTAACAGAGAAAGAATGTATCAGATTTACATACCGGACATCAGTTAGGAGCACCAACAGAACACATTTCGTATCATGGAAACATACTCAACTTGAACCACGAACTTTTCTATAACACACAGACTTAAATCGTTCTAAGAACAGCTGAAAATCAGATCCATCAAAGTGGCATAGTCCAAGTCTTAGTACCTGAATATCTATGTTCTTTGGCCTGAGTTAGCATGCTATCCGATGCTAGAATCTGGTTTCATAATGCTACTTTCATATTACAATAACTGTCTTCTGAATTTTGACCTCCAAATTCTCAATAGTGTTTAGACAACGATATTACCAAATACTAACTTATGTATACACGATATTGCTCTTATTTTTCTACGACGGACTGTGATAGACTGTTTGGTCAATTAATTAATTAGAATAAGAAGAGACTTTCCCATTTTACCATTTCAAACCGTATAACAAGAAACAAATGAACTATTTGATTTTTTAAAGAAATTCTTGCGGAATGATTTTATGTGACGAGTCAGAATATACCAATACATTCTTGAACTAGTTGAAACCCTTAGCCAAATGACAGGAACAAACTGAGACCAACAGATGAGACACAGGCAGACAAACTTCTACATCCTGTCTCAGTAATTAGATTCTATATCAGAGAGAGAGAGAGAGAGAGAGAGAGACATTTCACTTTTCACACAACGAAGGTGTTCATGTTCACATTTGCTTGCAGTATCTTTGTTCGTATTACAATATTATTAACGAAATGCCAGGTTCAGTAGCGAATGGCGCAGTCTCTCTCTCTCTTTCTCTCTGGTATACACACACACACACACACACACATATATATATATATATATATATATATATATATATATATATATATATAGGGTAACTGGTAATTCGATACATTCTTTGCAAGGGGCTATTCTACAAGCACTTTGGAACATTTTTACCTATATGAACCGGAGGTCGCAAATCAATAATTTCTGAGTAATTTGCACATGTGTGATTTCTTTGAAATTTGTCGACTAACGAAAGGTGCACGAGAAAGTTTTACCCTGACCTACTTCTACATATCGTAGAGCGCTGAAATTTTGCATGTGTAATACTACGTACCTCTGTAGGTCAGGTGGTAATGTACGGCACGAGACTCTGCACCGTTGCTGTGTTCTACCGTATACGCTCGCGTAATGTCCGCACTTTTTTTTTTTACTAAAATCACAGTGTCCGCGGCAGGTGCGGACATTACGCGAGTCGTTCAAAACATGCGCAATTTTCAGTCAAATTTTTTTTTCGAAGTAAAGTTCATTTTGAACTTCCTACATAATATCGGTAAATAATTAAATGAAAAGCAAATGAGGACCACTAATTGAAACAAATTTATGGCATTTAAAGTCAATAAACAAATTATTTAAATCTTACCTTTATTTTCTCCTCGAACATAATTTTCAACCACGTCGGCACATTCTTTATGTAAAGTCACAAACACAACACAATCATAAATGTAAAAATATTAAAATTACTTGTAAGCATTTTTTTTTTTTTTTTTGACTGGAAAGAAACAAATGTTAATACACAAGCAGTTCCGGCACCTTTGTTCCTTCTTTTCTTTTCACTCATCTGACGAACAGTCGGCAAAGTCCGAGTCATTATCGGTGTTTTCTTCGTTCACTTTATCTTCCGAAAGGAGGTCGTCTTCCGATCCATCAAGTGCGTTTGCTATACCAGTTACCTTAAAACTTTTAACAATGAGATCATTGGATATGCTTTTCCACACAGCAAGAATCCACGTACAAACTTCCGAGATTGACGCCCTTCTTAGACGTCCAGTTGCGGTTGTACCCCCTCCACCAAAAGCCATCAAATCACGGTGGCTGCGCCTAAATTCAATCTTAAATGGCTTGTTGATGGAAATATCAAGGGACTGAAGAACTGATATTAGGCATCCTGGAACTACATCAAGATCAGTTCTCGAAGTTTTAAGATGTTGCTTCACTGCGTATGTGAGATACCCTTTGAAGCTGTCCAAAACAAGAAGAGAACGTAGCCGTAACAGTGAGCCAGGTCGCTTGCACCACACACACTGTAACCAGTCCTGAATTAAAGCATCATCCATCCACCCTTTTTCTTGAATTTGTACCACAATTCCAGGTGGCAGTTTTTCTTTCGGCATGGTTTTTCTTTTGAAAACCACATACGGTGGAAGTTTTTTTTTTTTTTTTTTTTTTTTTTCATCTGCAGTTATGGCTAACATAACGGTAGCGCGTTGCTTTTCGGATCCAGACGTGCGAATTGGTACAGACTTATCATTTATTGTGTAATTATCGGGAGCATCAAAATAAACGGGTGTCTGATCGGCATTTGCAATTTGCGAGGCTAAATATTGATTAGCTTTGCGCTGTGCGATTACGAAGCGTTGAAAGTCCTATGACCGTCAGCATGGTCATAACACCACACTTATTGGACAAACTGTGTATTTACTCAATTTTCAAGCAACACACAAAATTATTATTTTATTCATGTGAAAGGAAAAGTTATTTTTCTTGCTTCACTCTGAACGCTTTCGAGCTGGTGAGAAACTGCGTTCTTCCTTTGCATACAGGTGTTCTCCAGACTCTTTACTGAATCAAGCGCTTATCTCATTAGCAAAGTGCTTCGGAACAGCAAACTTTTTTTCTTTCCTTGAGAGAAGTTACCAACTCATGATTTTCGCTACTGAGACCATTTTTTATATACTCTTTATATCAAAGCCTGCATTATTTCAGTTGTGTCATGTGTTTCAGCATTGAATGATGGATTCCTATGTATCTTGGTGTGCTTGATCCAAAAATGACCGTAGTTTGCTTCCATCACGTCAAAATTGTTTGCAAATCGCAATGTGTTATGTGTCTAAAAACATCACAAATATGAGACGTACGGACAGATATCAGGACATAGGAAATGCTGCCATCTGTTTGTTTATGATGAAAGTGAATCGTTGGCAACATAAACCGGAAGATGACTGCACTTGCGTCATTAAATGTGGTGAATAATGCAACTGTTAGTGCTGGTGCAACCGTTCGTATATATTCTCCGTGATCAAAAGTCGGGTACACAAAGTTTCTGTGTTTTTTATACCAGTGGGATAGCAGAGACAGGGACAATCATTGGAAGCGGAAAGATTGGCCACAACGAGCGGCATTGGAATCTGGAGTAAAACATGTACTTGAAAAACCTCTCATCGAGGTAACGAAAGTTCCTCTGCCACCTCTGCATATCAAATTAGGCATTCATGAAGCAATTTGTGAAAGCCTTAGAAAAGGATAGTACATGTCTGCAGTACATGTGTACCAAATTTCCAGCCTTATCAACAGCAAAACTAAAAGAGGATGTTTTTACGGGTCCGGACATTAGAAAACTCTGCTAAGATTGACATTTTGAGCAACACATGGAGGTTGCTGAAAAAGAAGCCTGGGTCGCCTTTAAAGATGTAGTAACCAAGTTTCTGAGCAACAAGAAGGATCCGAATTTCAAGTCTATCGTTGATAGTATGCTGCAGAAGTACGAAAATTTAGGCTGTTCCATGAGTTCGAAGGTTCATTTCCTGCATCCCATTAGGACTACTTCCCAGAGAATCTAGATGCTGATAGGTGAGAGATTCCATTACGAAATCTGAGAAATGCAAAAGCGTTACCAAGGACGATGGAATACAAAAATGATGCCGTACTATTGCTGGATATTGTACCGAGATGAACCCGGAAAAGAACAAGTGCGGAAAAGCCAGAAACATAGCATGACTGGTCTAAAGAGACGCCGACACAACTACTAAACTCGTGAGTATTTCTATGCTATTCTATTTTCATCCATTTCTAAGCCACACAATGCCACGTGTTTCACGTAACAAACTATGTCATTATGTCGCATACTTGTGATATTTTTCAACATATTTGGTACATTGCCATTAGCAAAGAACTTTGACGTGATGGAAACAAACTAAGGTCCTTTTTGGATTAAGCATACCAAGATACATAGGAATCCACCATAAAATGTTGAAAAACAGAACCATCGCAGGCTAGTGAACGCTTGGAAATCTTTTCAGACACGAAATCGTTACATTGCAAGCAGGTGCGCATCGAACGTTGCAGTCTCACGCACTGACGCTTTGTTATCTCAACCACCGTGAGAGCAGCGCTCACAGTCTGTGTGAATTGCAGACAGAATGGTTAATCTCCACAATTGCCAATGCATTCTTTTTTACTAAACTGTTTTGTATCGAACTATGAGATGAAAAATCCATCAATTATGGACTGCATTCTTAAAGTCGGTTTGCAGCACTCATTTAATTGCAATCTCTAGTTTTTTGTTCCCACGAAATTAAGACACGTGTTGTCAGAACTATTAAATATACCACAACTATATTTGTATCAAGTATGGATATGCAAACTTCTGTATTTTTCTTATTAAATTTTAAAAGACACTGCCAACCAGAGATACGACAACGGGATTTTTCCAGATGTTGGCAGAAGTGAGGAGTTGGCGCTTGGTGTTAATACGAGGCGGCACGAAAAGTCTACGTCGGACGAACTTACTTATGTGCTAGTATGTAAATGGCTATGAAGAAGTATTGTTTTTGTGGGATCATAGTTACAGCATCAACTGGAAAAGTGAACTAAATGTTGCTTACGTAATTTTATAAAGTGCATCATTTTTGGAGTTGCAGAGCCTCGTTGGAAGCTAGTGTTCCTCAACACGAAAAGGGATACATCCTCGATCTCAACCGTTGCGAAGATATAAGCGTGAAAAGTTAGAAATTGAGCTCCATATTATACATTAAAGTCAGATGCCAGGTCAGATTTTTCGGAAACGGTAGGGTGAAAAAACTCAGCGAATATATATCAAATTAACGTGGGGAGCCCAGCACCTTTTGAATGAAAAAAATTGTGTCCCCGGGGCACTCACAGGGTCCCAGGCGGGGTCCAACTCAAAATTTGCAAATTGAACCGGGGGTCAAGTAGCATATTGTATGAAAGCTATTGTTGAATGAAGATAGAACAAATCTTAACTCTCTACGACAGCTGTGCAAACGGGCAACTGGTGAAAATGTCAATACAACCTAGATCAGAAAATCTATGGCCACTCTTCTAAATCCGTTAAGTTGCCACAATAACAAAACAGAAAAACACGTTTAAAAATGCAAGGTATTGAAGTATAGCAAATTGCTCTTTTACAGAATAGCACAACGGACCTTATCCAAGTATAAGTGTGACTTCGAATGACCAATGGACCATAGAATAACTATGACCATTGGATTTCGTGTCCTAGAAAGGAAAAGATACATTTTCAATTTCAACCGTCGCACATAGGGCCAAAGTATCGAGTTACGACGCCAAAAATAAAAAAAAAAGAGTTGATTTTATTGGATATCCTGCTCAGAAATCCTCATGAGACAACTACGCCTATATGCGGAATATGATTAAATTTTATTGTCTTATTGCTGAGAACGATTATTAGCTGCAATTGCAATATTTGTGTTTGTATTTCGTCATACTCTGATTTAGCATTGTGAACTGTTTCCTTTTTTATCTTAGAGGCAATTGGTCGGCACTACCTTGTCGATAATGGAGTCATGTTCTTCCAAACTATTGTTATGTTCTTACAATTAGATTGACACATACAATGGCACAATGGTACATAAAAGTATGTTGGAATCCACGTATTAGGAATTATTCGCGAAAGTTTGTTTATATATGCTGTGGCCACCGCTACTATCTAGGCCCCATTTATAATAAATATCGATAATATCACAGTCCTCCGAAATGTTCTGCAGTATCACATCACTCTGTACTTGTACTAAACGCAGTGTAGTATGATTGAGCTCATCTTGCAGTGGGACCACAGCCTCGTTTTCAGTTATCGTGATATTTGCAGGATAACACTTCTTTGTCTCTGCTAGCACATGATATGAGGGATAAATATCTGCTCCTCTTTCTTTTGCTCCAAGTCTCATCCTTTTTTAATCTTCCTTTGCCAAGATAAGATCCACTAGAAGGCCTAAAGCTTCGTCAGGGCTGCACGGTCATATAGTAGCAGATGATGTATCATGGATCTCTTTCATATTTTCCAATCTCTTAGGCGAACACTGGTTCGCTAATTTCACAACTTCGGCTGCAGTACTCTTGCCAGATTTCACCAAACTTGATTCTACATACAAGCACAGCTTTTCGGAACTGGTATTCTTTACAATTTCCTTCACATATCTTTTCTTACTTCGTTGCGAACTCTCTTCGAACACTTTTCTTGATCTTCCTCTTCTCATTTGCTCCGAAAGCCGTGATGTTGTTGAGGGACGCTGTGATGGTTGTAACACCGGAAGTGTTACGTCTTGATCAAGTCACTCCATATGCTTATTTCCCACTCGTACTGTAATTACATGTCCGCCATTTTGCCAAAACCTTTGACACAAATACTTTCACTACAATTTTCAGTTTATTTCCACGTTTTTCAGCAAGTTCACCGATACCACACTTCTTTAATGTATACTGTAATAATTGTTCGTTACATTTTAATGAAGACCTATTGTAAAAATGCTCTTTAAATAACACTATAAAGAGTTCTCTTAGTTTTCATGTTCTTCACAGATCGTTGCCACAACTATGTGTAGACAATACGCTCCAATCAGGAAAAGGGGAGACGTGTGTATTCCTATTCTATGTTCGATATAAGATATATTGTCGAATTGTCCAAGAATAGTCGCGGTACTCTTTGGAACTTTTTTTTTATAACTCTACGTATAGTAAATATTTCTTCCTTGTTTCGACACCGCACTAGTCCATCATACTACCTGTACTGTATTTACACTAGGCTCACTTGTTAGGTTCACAGTCATTTCAGATGTACACTATATATATCTAACTCTTCAATATTCGTATTGAAATCTTGTTACTGTCACTTTGGGAAAATTTAGCACGAGCTGTTTCTCCGTCAGCAACTCAGGCACAACTAACTGCAGTTGGCCGTTCGAAATAAACTCCAACTTTGCGCACATACCTGGATACTGTGTTGCGTTCACAAAACAAATTCTTACGGTACATCATGGACTGGTATATAGGGACTATTTTGAAGGCATTTCCGATTAGTTTCATCAGAATATTTTTTCTTTTTTTGTTGCCGTAATTTCGTTTTTCGGCCTTATGTGCGTCGTGGAGGGTGAGAAGTTCAAAAGGCAACGGTATATGCTTCGCGAATCGGGACCCCAAATTTGCAGATTGCACCGTGAAATTTCTATTGGATGATTTGCTGAACGAGAAACATGACGGTGAAGACGAAAAGGAGTGACCTTGAAACTGTGAGGCAACTTGAAGAGGAGTGGGGTTAGAATAATGATGCTGAAATAAAATATATCGGAGGGTGCTTTTCTAGGGCTATAGGGAATAGTCAAGAATAATATTTCATTAAAATATAAATTTGGAAATAAGTTTGATAATTGTAAACTCGGAAAAGAAAACGATAACCAAGTGGGATGGGAGACGAGCCAAAACATAGTGAAAGTACCAGAAGGTAGTGTTTCATAGAATATTGGCACACAAAATACTCTGTGACAATACGATATTGATTTCTAGCAATATGCAATTTATTGGAAGAATGTGTGGATGAAATATAAGTAAACAAAACTATGTTCAAACAAAATAAATATACAACTTTGCATATACGTGTTGGAATATTTACAGAATGTTACTTCAATAAAGAAAACATATATTGCGCTAGACGAAATTAAAACAAATATCGTAAAATTCAATGAAAACAGACCCGTTGTCTTTTGAACTTCTCACCCTCCACGAAGATTGCGATTGACAATGTATCCTTTCTCTTCTAGGACACGAAATCCAATTGTCATGGTCATTCTATGGTCCATTGGTCATTCGAAGTCACACTTATACTTGGATAAGGTCCATTGTGCTACTCTGTGAAAGAGCAATTTGCTATACTTCAATACCTTGCATTTTAAACGTGTTTTTCTGTTTTGTTATTGTGGCAACTTAATGGATTTAGAAGAGTGGCCATAGATTTTCTGATCTAGGTTGTATTGACATTTTCACCAGTTGCCCGTTTGCACAGCTGTCGTAGAGAGTTAAGATTTGTTCTATCTTCATTCAACAATAGCTTTCATACAATATGTTACTTAACCCCCAGTTGAATTTGCAATATGAGTTGGACCCCGCCTGGGACCCTGCGAGTGCCCCGGGAACATAATTTTTTCATTCAAAAGATGCTGGTCTCCCCACACTAATTTGATATATATTCGCTGAATTTCCTTACCCGACCGTTTTCGAAAAATCTGGCCCGGAATCTGACATTGTAATGTATAGTATGGAGCTCAATTTCTAACTTTTCATGCTTATATCTTCGCAACGGTTGAGATCGAGGATATATCCCATTTCGTGTTATGTTCTTTTGGGACAGGATATCCAACGGCCACAGTCTCGACTCGAAGTCAGAGTTACACTTGGATAGGTTCCCTCGTTAGTATACCCAAAATAGGGGGCCATTGGGTTGTTATGGACAGCATCAAACCATTTGCCTAGTAAAGATTTTGGTACACAAAGTAAATATAGTAGTCCTAATTGAGGGTGTTTCTGAGTTCTATATAACAGTCCATTTCTAAGAGAAAAGTATTTCGCCGCACGGAGTGTAGATAACTTGTTAGGTTCTTTATTTTCCAAAACAGTGATAATGTCTGAAAATGAAGGATCTTTCCTCTGTTCATCTGCTAAATTGGGAAACGTCATGGCTTGATCAATTTGAAAGGTGTGTCCTAATGAGTGAGAAGCAAAGACTTTAGCGTCCTCTGTGTCCGAGAAGTTATCAGCTTCTTGATTTTCTTCCCGCTGCAAATCTTGCTTGTCTTCTAAGCGGCTAAAATGTCTGCAGGATGATGCTGACTTTTAATGTGTTGAATTTCAAAATTATAATCTGCTAAAATATCTTGTAGCGAATAAATTTGCCGACTCCTTCCGGCTGGGTGTTGAGTGAAGCCAAACATTTAGCGTCTATAAATAATTTAAATTTTCTATTCAGTAAGAAATATCGAAATTTTCGAAGGACATATATCAATGCATATAGTTCTTTCTGCCATGTTGAGGCCTTTCTCTCGGTCTTGGTAAAGCGACGACTATAGTATGAAACAACACTTCCTGATTAGTTTTAGTGTTATGCCAATATTCCGCCTGCTGAAGTTGAGGATGCGTCGGAATATGCTCGGATTTCCAATGATGGATCGAAATGAAACATAGAGCCTGAATAATATCCAACTTAAGTTTCTCACATAGCTCGTCATTCTGAGTTGTCCATTTAAATTTTAAATTCTTGTCCAAAAGAATTTGAAATTGTTCCATCTTTTCAGTTAAATTTTTGATATGCGCCCTCAAATAAGAGCAGAGTCCTAGAAAACTCTTCAAGGTCCGTTTAGAAGTTGGTTTGTTAAAATTTCGTATCTTATTGGCAATTTTAGGTGAAATTTTGATCTCCTTGCCACTAACTGTAAATCCCGAAACATCCAATTCCGAGTATAATAGATGGATCTTGTTCGGGCTTGCTCTAAAATAATCTTTTCTTAGTCTTTTGAAGAGCAATTCCACGTCCGATAGTTGCTGTTTCCAATTTTTGCTTCCTGTCACAAGGTCGTCAGCAAAGGCAGTTATGCGAGGTGGTAAACTCTCTAAAAGCATGCGCACTTCTATACTTAGCTCGGCTGCTGAAGTGGTATGCCCCATCACGCAGCGTTGGAATTTATACGCCTTCCTAATATGATTTAAGTTCAAAAGTCATGTATTTTTTACTTTTAGGATGCAATAATAGCTAGAAATAGCTAGACTTTATATCGATAGTCGAGATGCAAGATTTGTGTCTAAGTACATGCAAAATGTCTTCTGTGGACTGGAATGGAATGCTCAAATATTGTGTAAACTTATTGCAAGCCTGTAGATTCAAAACTAGGCGGAATTCCGACCGAACTATGAGAAGCGGCGACGAGAAGGAACTGTCACTTGTCTCTTTAATAATATTGGCTTCTAAAAGCTGTTTAATTTTCAAATCAATTTGCAAATCAATTACTGCCAACGGAATGGGAGGTGACCTCTGATGAAAAGAGGCTCCTTTTTCTATCCTTATCTTATGCACATATCCACGAAAGTAGCCTATGTCATTTGGTGTATAAGAAAAGACATCCCTGTATTTAAAAATTAGATCATGCACAGTCTTTTTCTGTTCATTCGTTAAATCCGGATTTATGTCAAATAACTTAATATCAAGAAGTGATTTGGTTATGTGCAGCCTATCCTGAATTTCTTGTTCAGTTCTATAGAATGTTTCATCATTTTGTTCGTCTGCTTGGTAATCACCCTGTATATCTACTTCTTGAACGTTCTCTTCAACATATGCAATCGGTGTGTTTTTATTAGTGTTACTGGCCTATTGGTTGGATTTGATATTAATAACGTGGAATTATTCTTAGGTACCTTAGTAGGCAAAGTTTGTAGCCGGTACTTGTCTAACAAATTTTCTAAGGCTAGTTTTAGACTGAAGCATTTATCGTAGCATTTCTCTTAGCAGATGTGCTGCCAAAAATTTCATATAATATTCTATGGCATCAAAAGTATATGGTGCTTTTAAACGGTGACATTTTGATAAGCATCTGTCGCGACGTAGCAAACAAAATCACTGGAGAAAAGCGCAATTATGGCTCCGAAATTAAGCATGAGGTAGCTAAAGCTATAGTAATTGTAACAACAGTTCTCGCCGGTCATATTAAAAAACGAAAATCACAAAGAAGTATGTGGACAAAGAGCATCCCTACTCCAACTCATTTTTCTTTACAATTCAATTTCCCACACAAAACAAAGAACATGGATATTTGGCACAAAATATTTCGCTTCTTTTTAACACACCACAGCGCTGCAATCAGACAGAAATGCTGGGAAAAATGCTATGAAATAGAGCAGGTTCTATCGACAAGAAATGCCATAGGATATGCCATGGCATGGGAAATGCTATAGCATTTGCTACTTTACACGGTAGGATATCGATGATACGATTTTTGCTATGAGAAATGCTACGATAAATACTCCCGTCTAAAACTAGCCTAATGGAGAGGTGATAAAATATTCATTATCCATTTTCCGATTATTGACATTAATTGGTAAAAAGAAATGTGACCTGGTAACATTTCGAGTAGTGAATACGTCAGACGATTTATGCTGCTTTATTGTATGAATTGCGCTTGGTGATAATTTTTTCTTGAGCGTTAACTTCAATTGGGTACGGCGGTGGCAGTGACTTCTTGTATAATGATAATGTATTATTTTGCAAATCAATTTTGGCCTGTAGGCGATTTAGAATGTCCTCTCCAAATAAAGGCAAAAAGTCTCCGTGCTCTGAAATTCGAAAATAGTGGGGAAAAGTTGTTGAGCCAATCCTGAATTTAATTAAAGCTATATAACGAAAATTTACGATGGAATTCTCAATTCCTCGTAGATTGGTGCTAAAATGAATCAATTTTGTTTGGAGGAAGTCAATTTTTCGGCCATAGGCTCAACGAGCTGCCTGTGTCAATGATTACAGGATATTTTTCTTTGTTCATTGTTACATTAATTAACAATTTATGTTCTTGATTTAACAACTTGATTATTGCTCGTACTTACAACTTTTTGTTGCTTCTTTACTTCCTGGTTTTCGGCCCTCAGAGCATATTCTTGAGAGGGTTTCTCCTGGGGCCCCTCTAGACGTTTCCCTGCTTAGTATTCTTATAATATGTGCTGGAAAAATGACCATTTTTATAGCACGTACCGCAAACTGTGACTATTCCTGGCCTAAGATTACTATTATTATTTATAGAATTATTTTTCTTTCCATTTCTGTTCTGGTTGTTACGGCCGCCTCGTCTAAATTGTGAATTCTTAATAGCATTTTGGGCTACTAGAAGAGATAGTTCGGCCATCTGATTTGCTAATTTAGTGAAGTCTAATGAATTATCTGCACTAGAAGTACTAGATGTGCTAGGCGCGGGAGGGGAATTCGAATTACCAACTTGGGAGCGAGGATTTGGAGGTAATTGATTTTGTGATGCACCATGTAGCTGTGGTGCTGAAGGTGTAGGACAGAGTGAAGCAGATTGTTGGTAATGATTCCAATTAGGTGTTGGATTACATAATGGATAAGTCAGTTGATGATGTGTAGGGAAGGAAGCGCCAGCGACTGCTGATGATTTTAAACTGCTGACTGGTGTACTCTGATCGCAGAGTGAATATATTGTCTAATGTAACTCTACATAATCACGTTTCTTCATTGGGTTGTTTGGTTTTTCCAGTTTATGTAAGTGTCTCTGCAAGGCTTGAACAGTTGTGAATGTTTCTAACGCGATCTTTTGTAAAAAGTTTTTCTTTAATCCTAATGATAAACAAATTATTTTCTGATCTTCTGTGACCTGATGCAGAACTTGTCGTATCTCTCTCAATTTCCTTTGAAATTTTTCAGGTCCAAAAGGGCGAAAATGAGCCAATAGATGCGTATTTTCTAACAGCCCGATATGCCGGTAATTTTGGTCTACTCATATCAACTAATTTATCCTTTAATTGTTCGTAATTAAGCGAATCCAATTGGTTCTGGGCCTTTAACTGTAGGACTTAATCGAGCGCCATGTCTTGTAAATACATCGGTAATAGTTCTTTCTTTTTTCAGTATTCCAAGAATGCAATAACGCAAAATGGTCAAAAAGCATAAAAAATCTATCGGGGTCCTCCGTAACGTATCCCGAATATTTAGTGAGGTGTGGTATATTGAATGAAGGGCGCGAATTCTGCTCCATATTTGCACCGTTCTCCGGGAAAGTCTTCTTGCCTGTTCTAGTATGAGGCATGCACTAAAATAAAGTCAAGTCCGATTCACTAATTACACTAATAAGAAAATCACATACCTATTAGAAAAGAGTTCACTTCCAGTTAATAAAAATACTGTCCGGTAGTGGAGTATTCAGAGAACAATTGAGCCGGTCAAAGTCTCGACCACGTAAAACTTTGTCCCATATAGGTATAGGTAGAGCGTTAATAAAAACAGTGTCCGGAATCGACTCCCACTACCGACTTTTATTTAAAAAGTTCTTACTATAAAAGTATTTTTACAAAATACTTATACAAGCAATCTCTTCAAATTTACAAGGTAAGTTATAGGTAGTCTTTGACCATAAGGTCGCAGACAGAATCTCTAAGCAGGCTAAGCAGAGTGGAATTAGGGACCCTATGCTCCCATGCAAGCAGACGGAAGGTTAAATGGCCAACAGAGCCCCGAAGCAGGCTAAGCCAGGAGAAAGGATAGGCGTAGTCCCGAAGCAGACTAGAAGCCCTGGGGTTAGGTTAGTCCTAATGTTCCGAAGCAAACAATAGGAGGGTCACCAGAAAACTGGTACAGAATTGCCTTAGTCCATCCAATTTATAGGGTTCCTTGGGTGGCGGTGGCGCTGCTGCTCCGTGGGAGGGGCTAGAAGCCGTTGTCTGCAAGTGATTGTAGATCCATCTGGTGTCATATCTTCTTGTCAAACCACGTGGTGATGTTTGTAAACACTGGCGTGTGGAATTGTTTATCATATCACATGGGACATCACAATATTATATATATATATATATTCAGAAAATATAGTAGTTATCAACCTTTCCAAAATTGTGTTAAATTTGTTTGGACGAATAGAAACATAAAAGATAATTGAATATCAAAGGAAATTATCTTCAATTAAAGTTCAGATTTTGTGGAACGTCGGCTTTAGTTGAATGTAGAATTTATTTTTGGATAGAAAAAAATAATAGTTTTTCAGTGGTTTATGGTAAAAAAAAAGTTTCCAGCACATTGTTGTCGCTTAGTATTTTGTAACATTGCTTTTTGTCACCGTGGGAAACTTAAAATTTGTCTTTATATAAAATCAAGGATAGTGTATTAGAAAAACTAATAACGTTAGTTATTGATTCGTCAACAGACGAAAGTAACCGTTGGTTACCAATCGAATACATCGAGTCTAATTGAATCAAGTTAGAATCAAATACTTGGATGAAAATCGATGAACTTTAGACGAAGAAGATCAACAACCATAGTAAACACTTCGGAGAAGACATATAAGTATCTATTTTGTGACCCCAGTACACTGATTTAGTGATACCTGACGTCTCCACAATGTGGTTATGCTTAAGTTTTGTACTTGAAATTTTAATTTGGATGCATTGCGAGAGGGTTTCGTGACTTAGAAGAGTTTAATGACATTAATCACATTGGTAAATCTAGGCATGAATAAAAAGATACAAACCTCATTGTGTGATTAATTTAATGTTTCTGATTAGATGTTATGTGGTGTTTCTGAGTTGTTTATGTTTTGAGACATGCTTGATAGTTGACAGATTTCTCTTAAGCACATACTTACTTTTCTTATTGAAGTTATTGTCTCACACCACACCCACTTGGAGCGCAATCTCAGGACAAATACTTAATATCGTGGAGATCCACAGAGCAGTTTGTTATTTGATGAAATTGTCACTTTTTCCGAACTTCAACAGATACTGACTATGATGTTTGGAGTTGGAAGACAAGATGTGATTCCAGTTTCGAAGCTACATCGAGACAGCTAACGATATAATATCTGGTAACACACCATGCTACTCCCGAAGTACCTTGAGGTTTTATACTATTACTTTTGCTGAGGTTGTTATCCCAAGTGCCTGTGGTTATGATAGAGTGACATCGAAAAAGTGACCCAGAAAATTAGGTTCGTGTACAAGATGTAATTTGATTCAGACGATGAAGTCTGTCAATGCAATATTTACATAATAGTGAAGTCCATTATGTAAGTCAAACTGTCTTCAGCGCATAGAGCGAATTCGCAGACAAAATTATATCATAATTCTTAACATTTTATAATAGATTTTCTGACCTGAAATTTTGTGAAGGATTTTTTTCCTTGTTTTGTTCATCTTCTTTGACCATTAATTTTAAATTTGAAGTCAAAGTACAATAGAAATAAAAAGTTTATAAGTGGCCGGTTACTACATACAGAGCGCGAGAGATAGCATGAGCTATGAGAAGCGGGAGGTAGGAAGAACGCTAATCGCTGCAAGAGTGACAGTGGAGAGAGAGGGAAGAATTTTTGGTAGTGTTTCTAACCCATGCCAATACTAACCTCCAACATAAATAACAACAATGGACAATAACTACTTAACGCAACTTATATATATTATGATAGGCTTACCTGTAGCTTCAGATATTTATAAAGGCTCAATACCGTCCATACAATCCATCTCATCATCATCGTCTTCCGTCTCGTCGTCACTTTGTTCAGAAGAGTCACTATTACTGTCACTGTCCTCGGCTAAGTTTATTGTAACGTTTTCAGTAAGAACGTCTAACTGAGGTTCCATTTGCAAATATGCTTGTTCACATCTTCGTACTTTATCACGCCTAGCCTTCCACTCTTCCGCTGTTATCATTGTAAGTTTCTCTTCGGCGAGTTTCATCGCATCGACAATGGAAAAAGTGGTATTTCTTGCTGCTACATATTCTTTGACTGCAGCCCAAATCAACTCTATCGGGTTTAGATCAGGATGATACGGGGACAAACGAAGAACTGTATGTCCATATTCAGCAAGGAGCGAATCTACTTTAAATGTCCGAAAACGAGCTTTATTGGCTTTGATTAAATTATAAAGTTCTGGTTTGTACATATTTTCTCTGAAAGGAATATTGTGTCTTACAAGCCAATCGATCATTACAGCTTTACGAGATGATGATGTCGGTGAAAGATCTATTCAGACATTGTGATATGGTGCATTGTCTATCACAAAAAACTGAATTACTTGGCAAGTTAGGAATTAGCCGTGACTTCAACCACTTTTCATAGTTTTCATAATTCATGTTGTCGTGATAATCGCCAGATTTCGTTCCAGATTTGAACATGACTAACGAGTCTGGAATGAAACAGTTTTCTCCGCCAGCATGCATGATTATTACGCGTTGTCCTCTAGAAATTGGTGTGAGTAAACCTGTATTCTTCTTATCGCTCCACGTGTGTTCTTTTGTGTGCGATGGATGCAAGTACGTCTCATCCATGTAAATTATGGGGCGGTTCTGCGTTCTGTAATGATCTATAGCTCGCAAATAAGCCAACCTCTTTGACCGAAATTAATCTTTTTCAATAAGTAGTCGTGTATTGTTTTCAGCATTAATCCATATAAATCCTAAGGAACGGATTATTTTCCGTAAAGACCAAGTGCTTCCATTAAAATTAATCTTTTCTCGAAGTACTCACAACAGTGATTTTACAGAAGGTCGTTGACCGTGAACAATATGAAATTCATTAATTGTTTGATGAATAACGCATTTGTCAAAATCATCCACTGAGATTTTAGTTTTTCGTTGTGCTCGCTTCATATTCGGAGTAGAAAAGCTCGTTCCCGTGATTTTGTTTTTTTCCCGCTCACTCAAAACACGTTTTAGTGTACTTACTGAAACACCGGTAGCTTCAGATACTCGCTTTTGCACTTGTTTTACATTAATTGGATTTCCACTGTCAGCCTCTCTCTTCATAAAATCATAAACATTAACCAAAATCTCTCTGCTTTGGCTGTGAATTACTTTCGATCCTCCAAGTTTTCCGCTCTTCTTACCCTCCACTACGATTTTAAAAAAAGGAACAAACCAGCACACAACACAGAACTATATACAAGGAACCACTCTTCACTGAACACAAAAACACTGTGTCCAGTTCGGCTTCTGCATGTGTCTCTTAAGACGCCCCCATCTGTGTCATAAATAATCACCCCGGGAGGGAGGGTACCAATAGGACCACTTTGTTTTGCCAGAGAAAATGACAAACTTCCCTGTATGAGAGGGGAAGGAGTTGACACGTCTGTAGCCACGATTCCCCTAAGGCTAGGACATGAGTCGTGGTCCCCAGAATGAATGGATTGCAAATAAAGGTGGTGTTATATGATATAATTTTTAGTTATTTTAGCTTACGATCATCATGTATTAATAAAAATAAACGAGTAAGGAAACCTTTAACGGACCGAGTGCACTTTTACATCTTATTAAATAAATATGCTACTTTATTGTTCAGATTTTTCTAAATGAAGATGAGAAATGCAGGCTGCAGATTGATTCAAAGTGTCTTTGTCATCCCTTCCCAGAAATGCTTCAAATCGCCAAATTCTAGTTCACCGCTGTGGCTGTTAGCAACACTATTACGATTGCCTGATCCTTTCAAGCGTGTTGGTGGTGGATTTCAAGGTCATAGCTCATGCTATCCCTCGCGCCCTGTATTATATATATAATGATAGGGCACATACTAGTTCCTAAGTGAAGTCTTGACCCGACTGCGATAGGTCCCATAGTTTTTGAGCTATGGATTTTTAAAGTTCATTTTTTTTCAAGTTTTCGGCAGCCTATAACTCCAAAAGGAAGCATTTGTGCACCCAGGTTGGTCTATACTTTTTGTTTTATCTTGGTGCCAGGAATCACCTACCAAATGTTGTCGGTGTTGTTTTGAAATACCCTATATATATATAATACGATTTATGTTGTAAAGATATATTCACCCAATATAAAAAACTCAATTTCGAAAAAAATTGGACTTAGAACCTTTGCGCTCTACGGACGCGATATCTTCAAATAGTACGTTGGAAAACACTTACCTGCAAGGTCTTCGACCCAACTAAGTGGGGCAGGATGCTTGATAATAAAACGAAAGAGGCTCTCCTGAAGGTAATCCGCTGCAAATGCAAATATTCATCCAGGAACCCGTGCAACACAAATATTTGCTCATGTCGAAAGCATGGACTGAAGTATGTATCATGTTGCAATGCTGATATTTTTGACTTGTGTGACAGTGACGATGAAAACCTTGACAACGAAATGTAAATGTGTACATTACGCTGAGTATGTAATTAAGATTTATTTGAAATGAATGTTGTGCCCAATTTCAGTTGCAATTCAGATGACTTGCTTGTTTATAAAGGGTCAGATATTAGTTTCTTGTTACTATTTCCGTTTTACCTGATTTAATTCGTATGGTAGTTGCTCTCACGCATAGTTATACATTGAGGAGCGTGCATATCTTTCATACTGAAAAGTATTTCAAACTTGATACTTTACCGAAATTATAATGTTTAGAATCTTTTTATCAGAATGTGTTTTACTACATCCTTGCTTGTATTACGTGAAGGAACGGTAACATTTTGTACTACCATATATTGTCTGTGCATAAACCTCTTATTAAAAGAGGACGTATACATGTAAAACTGTGCAGTCTTCCACTTCGAAGGGATTAAAGTCCTTATTTGGGTCATTTTTACTACAATATCATTTTATGCACTTTATATGGTAATTTCAGCAACTTTGGATCACCTTGTATACATTATCCCAACTTGGAGAGCGGTGAGCTTTTAATGTGTCAATCTTGGATGAATTCTGCATCAAATGAGACCAAACTCAGCTTTATACCAATTACTTCTAGGTTGACCCTAATTTTCATCTGATGCGTCCACACTATTAGTGGAATATTTTCTACTGTCGATGTTCCCTTTTCTGAAATTATGTCCAGTTCAATTTCAACGATTTCAAACACATTAGTTAGTTTAGTAAGTAATATTTTCTGCTCTGTAGAAAATTAGAAAAAGAAATAATTAACTGATTCATATTAGCTTTGCTAATTCAATAACTTACACTAAAATACAAATGCTGAGCAAAGCAGCGTTTTAATATAAAATAATAAAATAATAAATGTGACACTTTCGGATATCTAACATATCGTTCTTCAGACACTATCGAAAATAAATGAAACTCCATATTATATATATATATAGTCATTGTTATGACAATTTTAAAATTCTTTAACTGACATATATTCATTGTTAAGAAAATTTAATTTCTTTTAACACACACACACATATATATATACTGTATATAGTCGACGAGCAGTGGGGCAAATTATTGGAAAGTCTTAATTTGTAGCTTATTTTCCACTGGACCAGGGAGGATCTTGGTATTTAGTTTCAATTAGATCAACTTCTATTATTTATTGAATAGCCAATCAGCGTTCAGAATTTTCCGTTTTTCTGTTATATATATATATGTTAAAAGAATTTAAACAGTTTTAACAATGACTATATATATATCTATCTATCTATCTATCTATATATATATATATATATATATATATGTTAAAAGAAATTATTTTTTTCTTAACAATGAATATATGTCAGTTAAAGAATTTTAAAATTGTCCTAACAATGACTATATTATATATATATATATATATATATATATATATATATATATATATATATACAATTCCATTTATTTTCGATAGTGTCTGAAGAACGATATGTTAGATATCCGAAACTGTCACATTTATTTCTTTATTATTTTATATTAAAACACTGCTTTGCTCAGCATTTGTATTTTAGTGTAAGTTAAAGAAATAATAATATTATTTTTTGAACGATTTTTTTTGAAAAAAAAAAAATAGGATAGGGCTCATAAGCACACAAGGCTCCAATACACAATTCATAAGTTATTACAAAAGCGACTGACAGATTGTTTTATAACAATTAAGAGCGGTGTGACATTTGTTCTGTCGCAGGTAGGTGTTGCACTACTGTATACACTCGGTGTATTGGCACATATTCATTTGATGTCGACACTTAGCTGTCTCGTGGCTGTATAGTTAGCAAGTGAGCTGGTTCGATTCCCGATAATAGCTCATCTGATTCGAATTTGATATTAAGCTGTAGGTCCACGCCTCATATAACATCGGTTCTGAGAGGGGATTAAACTCCAAACCAACCAATCTGGACAAGTTGATATCCAATGTGAACGAAATAACAAGCATATATATATATTAGGGTGGTCCTTATTTATATGGAGAAAAATAAATTTAGGAATTTCCTTGGACTCACCCCCTAAAATGGTTCCATATGGGACAAAATTAAGCCAGGAGAAAAATTAGATCCATTGAATAATTTTAAATGGTGCCCCAAACGACCTAAAATTTTGAATGCGTTTACAATACATAGTATATGGGGAAAAGCTGGAATAAACTCTTGTAATTTACAAACGGCTTAAGGGAATGGAAAGATGTCTTGGATAATGGAACTAGAGGAAGTGACCAACCTAATTTTGTATAGCATTATTATGGCGGCCATCTTGAAGTCCGCCATATTGAATTCAGGTCAAAATTTTAAAATAGGAATAGGGTCATGTGACATATCTTTTTGAAGTAGCATTTCACCAGAATCACAAATCTGATATTATTTTCTGAAGTTTATTATCAGAAAACACATTAGGAGTAGAAGTGGAAAAGTACGGTGTACATACTCTTTCGCAAAAGTCACATCTGCAAACATCCCGGACTTTCCGGAGTTGACAGAGAACTAAAATTCTTTTTACAGGTTCCTATCAGTTGTCTCAATCAGTTTCCTACTCAGCTAAAATGATGAGCGAGAGCTCCCTTTGTGGCTAAGCGGTTAACGCACGCACCTTTGGCGTGGGAGACCCGGGTTCGATTTCCGGTGGGAGCTCGTGTGGTTCAGATTCCATGTTAATCAGTAGGTCCACGTCTCATACAGACACACTGCTGAAAAGGACGTTAAACTCAAAATCAACTCAACTTATGCAATGATGAATAAAGATAACACCATCAATCTCAATTTTCTTGAAAGAAAATACGCACACCGTTAAATTCGAGGTACAATCTCGACATATTAGTAGGAAGACATACAGCTGTTATATTGATTTTGTTCCAAATACAATAGGGTATTCGAATCTAAAGCAGTATTATTGTGAGTGTGTACATGGGAATCGAACAATTTGATGTTGTTCATATATCGCTGCAATCATTTATTACCTTTTACGTGCTCGATACTTTGCTAAGATTGTTCGGGCTGCAGAGATTTTAAGAAAATTTTGTGCTGCCAGTCTTGTCACTCCAGTAATAAACACACATAGTGATGAAGATTGAAGGTTCCACATACCGTGTCCTTCAATTTCCTTGTAATGTTTTCTAATACAGGAAATACATTGCAAAAACATTTTGAATATTTTTGTATTATCATCATCATCTGCATTGTAATATGCTGTACATTTTATAGGGAGACAATCAAAATTGTTGTTTTCTGTAAATCTCGATTTAAAATATTGGTATTCTACTAAGCCAGACTAAAAGTCAATGGTATTAGTGTTCTCACGCTGTTTCTGGAAGAGGTACGATTATGAGTTATATTCCCACGTAGAACCATTCATAACGAGTCAAAAACTCAAATTCAATCATCTTTGACTTATGACGGTATTCGTACAGGCTAAAACATTTATAAATAATGCGGGGTGCGTATCTTCCAGGCGTTCCAAGTTGCACCGCGAGTATCAAACCATGGTCAAAATTTATCATATGTAAGTTGGTGCTGCTTCTATGGTGGACACACAAACATAAAACAAAAATATTTGCATTCGAATATTTTCGACGCGCTTTTCGCTAGAAATTTGAAGCGCGGAATGCATTGTTTCCTGTTTTCGGTAAAGCCCTTCTAGCAAAGTATATACATATTTTGTTTCACCCTCGTAACTTAAGTCGTTTCCGAGATATGAACAATTTTACATTTTCGAATTTTCAACAGTAACTTTAAAACTGGAATTTAATTTAATTTTCTGACCTTTTTGTGAGGTACTTTTGGTATAAATATCACAGCAATCCATGTAATGGCACTTTTCACCGCCTTATCCGGATATACCCTTTCTTCCTTTATCGTTTTCTTCTTTAAAAAATTATTAGCCACTTTTTTATGACATGCAGCTCGTAAAATAAAAAAAAAAAAAAAAAAAAAAACATTTTATTCTTCAGACACGATTGAATATTTTATTTATGTATTGAATTATGGTAATTATAAATGTTATATTTGTATATAGGATTTGATTTTATAGTGAATAGCTAAATTATATATCGCTGCAAATTTTGATAAAGTAGTAACTTTCACAACACATTCTAGATATATTAAGAGCTTTTCGGTTAATTATTTGCAACGTGAGAAACAAATCAAATTTATTTAGCTACGAAGTTATTTTTATTTTTTCTTGTCTTTTGGTAAAATTCTTTTAATTTTCTCCATTTGACTTTTTCCTTCCCTAGCATTCTCAAGTCAGTATAAAAACGGAAGATTAAAGTAGACGACTACATTGATTAAGGATGAGATTTAGAATGACTTTTTTAAAAAAAATACTCACATCTGTGTTCTCTTCAGTATACTGCAGTGTGAAGATAGAAAACACTACATTGAATGTGGAGACATCTGGTGACTAATCGGAGATCTCCGTGAATCTGAGAAGAGACTTCAGATTATCCGCCTCAAGAAATACGTTAATCTCAAAATTAAGGAACTTTCTCCTCTCACCTTACCTGTTTCCAAATTGACAACTAGGACCTTATGCAGAGTCGTTCTGATGCGTGATTAGTGCCATACAAAAGAGTTCGACTAACATTCGTTTCCTGCAGTAGTCAGGCCTTTAGTATGACGCTAAACATACATCAAAACGACTCTGCATAAGGCGGCTGAAGTTTAACTTTTTATGATTCTTGTTATTTCCAGGATTCTGGTTGTAACGTTCAACAAATTGTTTTACATCGAATATATATATATATATATATTGTGTTTCATCCTGGTGTGGGACTGTAAAGACACGGTGCATCTTGGTGTATTCGAATATTGTTGGTGCTCAATTTTGGATCACAGTGTAGCTATCATTCAGGTATTAAAGGATAAATAAAAAGTGTAATAGTGATTCAACAAATATTTTGTACAGAAATTAGAAATAAATTATTTTCCTTTTTTATGCCAGCTATCAAACCTTCATCTTCATTTCTGTTAACGTTCAAAAGAGGATTGATGGATTCGATTTGAGAAGACAGGAGTGATTACAATAGAAAGTTTTATCGAACGAGAAAGAGATTTATTGTGTTACAATGGGAAATGAGAACGTGGAGAAGACAAGTAATGAGAGAGGTGAAACCACGGACAACTCTGGACGGTGGACAGAACACAAAATTCACTTTTTATCACACCAGATGCATGAGAGAGAGACAGAAAACTTGTTTTGATCAATGAGCTTATCTGGAATGAATAATAGTTGTTGACTCACAAGCAGCCAGCCAGGTGTGATTGATAATTCTCTTTTGTACTATACAAGTTAGCCTAAGATAAAACAAAACAAAACAAAACAAAACAAAAGGAGGGAGAAAAAGATTAAGTGGTGCTAAGTGTAGAGAACATCTAAACTTAAATCGGAAAAAGAAAAGAAATTGCTTAATGTGACACACAAGATAGGGCATTTGTTCCAAGGTGGTAAAAATGATACAAGTGGTGTTTCCGAATACATCTACAGTATTGTGTGACGTGGTTCCTACCACTAGCTTTTACGATAGCAAAAGTGAAGAAACTATGCTAATGTAGTCACCCACATAAGTAGCTGGACCACAAATGATGGAATTATAATAGTCAGGGGTCCAGGTACTTTTGTAGGTGACTGTACAAGATCAGTATCCATGTAGTGAAAGTAACGATAGTGATGCGTATGGAAGTAAAATAAATAAAATTAGTGTTGATCTAGCATTGTGGGGAAAAAAAGGAAACCAGATCCAGTAAAAGGTAGGACGATGATCGCTGGAAATACTTCAAAAGCAGTTCGTAAATGAGGAGTCAGTGTTCAGGACCTATGTCGTATACTCTCCCAGAATCAACTTTATTTGTATCCCATGTTGCTTATATAGAGGATCATCTACCTTTGCAACATCAACTTTTTGCGATAGGAAGCACGGAGATCAATTTGTGAGACAGCACGAAAATTCTATCAACCATAAGTCATGTGTCATGTTTTTCAAACAAAGGAGTCAGGAATTGAGAAGGAATGATCACAATCGTATTTCAATCAAAGATTTCAAAGGAACCAAGAAAACGTCCCTGGCCAAAAAGTCAAAATTTGGAGTGGAATGGGCCAAACATATACAGAAAGAAGGACAGTGAAGGTGATTTTTGTTGATGGAAAATTCTATATCTTGTTGACAAACTCTCTGTAGAGTCGGATACCTGTTCACGTTCTGGAAAAAAAAAAATACTTGGAAACTTGTTATCAAGTGAATACAATTATCTAGGAAACTATTTGGTACTTTCTCTGGTTGAACAGAATTGGAAAATGGTTTGCATTCCTTAAGTTAAACAATGGAACAGCGTCCATAAGAGATTATTTAGATATTTCTTGAGCAAAGGAAAAATCTCTTTTAGGCTTTCTCTTCATATAATTGAACTGCTTGGATGTTAAGTGGTCTAACTCCCCCCCCAAAAAAAAAAAAAAAAATAAATAAATAAATAAATAAATAAATAAATAAATAAATAAATAAATAAATAAATTCTATTCATTACTACAGATAAGTACTTTTCTTAAAAATATGTTTTGTAAGTAAAAACCATAAACCATAAAATTCATAATTATGGTTTAGGTTGCCAACATAACAGAAATGTGAATTGTTCAAGAGATAATGAATTTCAAATTTCACCCTTGAAGAATTTCAACTTTAGAGTTGTTATTTTATATCCAAGCGGTCCAATTGTTGATTGTTCATCTCGGAGCGTTACTATTTGCTTTTTTATTTTTTAGTCTGTTATTAGAATTTCGCTGCTTTTACTTGTTTGATCCCATTCAACGCAGAACCTCTTTACAATACTCTTTCTTTTCCACCTGTTTGAGTTCCAATATAACTATTATATTTCTCAAAATTAGTTATTCTCAATTAAGGCTTCAGGCACGGTGGCTCAGTGATAAAGTGTTTATCTTTGGTACGAAAGGTTCCTTGTTATATCTGATTGTACATGTGAATTTGTATTGAGCAAACATCTTATCTGAGGGTTTTCTTTGGAGTTCTCCCTCATTACATAAATTCTGTCCTCTCGTGGCCCCGCGTAGCGTAGTCGCCTAACGCGGTCTCGGGTTCGACTCCTGGTGCGGGCACTCGGTTGGAAAGATGTAACAGGTTTTTAAGGCCAGTCATTTTGAATGAGATTTCCCTGGATTTTGCTCATTCACATCAGGCAAATGCCGGAATGATATCTAACATTCAGATCATTCCTTTCCTATCCATTCCTTCCTTTTTCCTTCCCCGGATAGTGTACTCGCCAAGGGACGTCATCCCTCATACGTGACAGGCATAAGACCATAGATGCCCGTAATTCCAAAAAATATGTATAAAAAGATAAAATAATGTTGTCCTCATTATTCATTTGCATACATCATCTGTTTCCTTTAGCTTACAAACATGCTGAAGATTGTACACTCCTCCAAATAACGCTGCAATATCATATGTACAAAATTGCATTTATATTCGTTTATTAAAAAAAGACTACAGAGTAGAGTGTGGTTTTACAGAGCTTTCCTTAGTCACACACCAGAAAGATTGAGCTGGTCATTGTATTCTTTTAGAGAATGTGCTGGAATATTTGATAGATAATCCAAGGCCTTAAAAGATATCAGATTAGTGATGTTTCCTGCCTGTCCATTCTGATCGCCAGTTTGTCTTTCTTTTTGCACTGCATTTTGCAATGCGGGGCCGCGGTGGCTCAGTGATAGAGCGTGTATGGGGTCCTTGGTTCCACCCAACTCGCGCCAAGCGAGCTTTGTGGTGGACAAACACCTTGTGTGGGGGTTTTCTCTAGGTTCTCTCATTTCCTCCCACTTTTTTCATTCCTTTCCCATCATGACTGTCTCCTTTAGCCTAGCCGGCATAATCGTGGGACGTAAAACTTAAAAGATTTCAAAAGATTTGCATTTTGCCATGTAGTTCTAGCTTTTACAGCTGATTTTATTAATTCTTTTTTGACTTCCAATTGTTGGTAATCGGAAAAAAAAAACTTACGAGTACCTTTCTCACTGCTAACTTACACAGCCTGATAGAAGACTTTTTGAAGTAGTCACTCACCTATGATAGTCCGTTTCATAGCCTTATTCAGTATGTTTACCAGCTATTTTTCGAAGCCAAATGAATTTATGAAGAAAATTTTTTTATCATACAAACATGTCTTATCACTACTAAAGGCTGTAAGTACTCATATAATACAGCAATCGATTTTAATTAAAATTAATTTAATTAAAAATAAAATGAAACACCGAGGTAAAATGTTGAAAAGTTTAATTACTAACCATAAATTTATACAGTATCCAAAGAATTGCTTACAGCATATATTTCTCAAATGAATTCTATATAAAAGTATTCAAAAAGTAAATAAGAGTAGCTATTTACAATATCAAATATGTATGATAACTGATTTAATACTGTATTTAATTAAGGAATTACTAATCAAAGGATGTTAGTGATATATATTAGATAGCAACCAAACTTTAATCCTTCTGCAAAAAGCCCATATATGAAAGACTGCCGTTCACAAGTTACGACAGAAATAAAAATGTTAACTATTGTACAAGAAAGACTGAAAATTCACATAAAATTTACCCACAAATACGAGTTTGTGAACGTTTCATGTACTTACAAGAATTTAGTAATTTTCAAAATCTACATTAGCTACTAGATTATAAAAAAAGAAATCAGCAAGAAAGGTTGTTCATCATTAGAAAGGGCTCAGTTTATTAACAATTTTAGCTTTCTCTATCTTTGCAAATAGTTTATCTAGTTTTTCAAATACTGTAAAATCGACGTTGTAAAAGAAGTAAATTGGCGGCTTTCGGAGCACAACTACTTTTAATCTGGGAAGGGCAGCCATCTTTCCGTAATTGCTGTTCGGTGCGATTATTCTTTTCGTATGCCTGTATTTCATTTCAGGCAAAACCCAAAAGGCTCTTCGTGGGAAGGTAGGTCCCAGCTGTACTGGTCGAGGGAAACGCTTGTCCAAACCTGTTAGCCAATCAAAAATGAAGGTGTAATTATATGCTTCAATAGCAGGTACTGCTATGTCTTGTGCCTCGTGAATTTCATTGCAACGCGTGAAATTCACTGCATTAAAAACAAAAGAAACAACAAATCATAAATCATAAATTATGGTGATTCAATGTTACAAAAAACATTGTACATACTTCCACTGAACTAAAAAATATGTCTGGATTATAAAGAAAAAAAAAGTTTTCTGAACTTTTCTGGCACAATCAATGATAACTGCACTGAATCGTTTTTATTGTTATTTATTTATTTTTCATGGATAAACATTGGCAATAACATTAAACTTTGAGTCAACATTCCTTACAACCAGTGACGTACGCAAGGGAGAAGTATCGGGGCTTACCCCCTTCTTTGAGCAAGATATTATGTAAAAAATTGCATTTAATGTGAAGATATGTATGCAAACACCTGAAACTGTATGAACTTGGAAGCATGAATCCCATTTCTTGACGCACTTCTACATACGCTACTACATACTTTCAACTTAAGCATACATGTAATTGACTCAAAATAAGGGTTTTCCAAATAATCGAAAGAGTCAGTTGTGATCCCAAATCATCTTATGATGGTTTAATCTCCTTTAACCTACAAGGGATAAGCATCGAACGTACAACTAAATACACTTCTCAAAATATATAACAGGACAAACACAAGTGGTTCTAGTGATGGATACCGTAGATTTCAAATGATGTTCTGTTCAATGTAAACAAAAGATTTTCTATGATTTTGTTCACACATGCGAGATGAAACGGCATCACTACTGTTTCACAATGAAAACAATAACTAATGTTATGGCTTTTAAAAAAATGTTTTCCACCATGAGATTTTACCTTGTGCAAAGACAATTGTTCTCACTCACCTCCAAAAGATTCTACTTTACTGTGTAAGTGCAGTATACAGAGTATCTACAGAAATGTTCTGTGATGATAAACGCAGATAACAGGACTATTATTAATCGTATTAGAATTAGTACTATTATTAATTGTAATTAGATAGAAAAACAAACAAATTGTACTGTTAGGCTCACAGATACTCAATGTGTACTCCACGTGTCACATACACACACCACCCTCACCCTCACCCAAATTACCCACAACCAAAATTTAGACATCTTTCAAGCCTTTCAAAAATAAAGGGATGGTGTAAGACTTGTGCCTTACCCTGTACATAAATATATATATATATATATTTTTATGTATTTTCATTTAAAAAAAAGCCAAAGAGGTTCAATTCAAGGCACCTAGGTGGCCGCTTCCAAAAAATATTATCATGACCTCCAGCGCATCCAATCCATCGCTCTGACGGGCGTTCATTCAAATGTTTTCGAACGTCAAGATGCCAATGGAGAGATGTTCCTACTAGTTGTAAAACAAAATTGTTTTCTCGTTGCAAAGCCATTACTCGCTATACTTTAGCGATTAAGCATTGTGATGATCAATATTGAAACCGGACGTAGTAATACATTTCTACCACTTCTGGTTGCAATAGAGCAGTGGTTTCCAATTGCTTCGGAGTTATGGACATATTTTTATTTTTAAGGCAGTTTAAGGACTCCATCTTTAAATTCTGGTATCTGCGTAGTAATGGTAGACATAGGCGGATATTAGCAATAATTAAATTACCAAGCTTTAATTGTAATTGCCATGGAAAAAATCATACATCATTTTTTTTTTCGAACAGGTTGTAAAATGCTAGTTTTGTACAATTGAGTGCGTTATAAATTATGAATTATATAATGGCACGGTCTCCTAAATTTGTTCCACGATCCCAGTAGTTCGCAGACCACCATACAGAAAGACTGCCATACAGAAATAAAGTCGTAGATGGAACTCATTCTTACGATATTACCTCCATTTTAGAAAACCGTTCTTCCCTGTCCATCACGGTTTTCCACTACTGTGATCAGTGTTGAAACCCAAAATCATAGATTTTCCATCACTTCCGGCTAACATATACGTAAAGTTTTACTTGGGATGCTCAATTGATTCTGAAAGTCCGTTTCTCGATATCTTTTACGGCTTTTTCTCTATAGGGATCAAAATTTAAACCGGAAGAAGTAATAAATTTCTACTACTTTCAGTCTTAGTAGACAAATACAGGAGAAAATTGATTTTTTTTTCTTAAGATGCTGAACCGATATTTAAAAAAAAATGATGCTACAAGGGCTGTTCAGAAAATAACAGACATTTTGAAATAAAAAAATGTAACAGAATGAGCAAACCAAATTGTACTATATACATTTGAAAGGTACACTCTTAACCTATTTCTCCACATAATCGCCATGCAAATTAAAGCACTTATCATACCGTAGCACAAGTTTTTCAATACCACTGCGGTAGAATTCTGCCGTCTGTGATTTCAACCACTGGCTTACACCGGCATGCAGTTCGACGCCAGTATCAATACATTGTGTAGCGAGCCATGTCTTCATCGATGGGACGATGTGGCAGTCACTCGGCGCCAAATCCGGACTGTATGGTGTGTGATTGAACACCTCGCATCCAAAACCATCCAAGAGCTCTCGGGTACGCTTGGCCTGTGTGGACTGCGTTGTCGTGAGAAAACAACACCTTCACACAGTTGGCGGTGGATTTCAATTGGCTTGTAGTTTTTTTGCCAACGAAAACCTAACCACAGAACCCACCTCACAAGAGGCGGGATTTGCTATTGCAGCGCACATTGTAACACGTCACAGAGAGCTCAGCAAGAGCATCAGAGCCCTCACGCTACCACGCCTGGATCCAACGTTCTGACATCAAGATGATGACTCTAGCTCCGCCCACTCCCATGATAGGCCAAAACGTCTCGGACTTTCTCGACAACCCTCGTATCATCGTTTTTATTCTTTGGAAAATAACGTTGAAGCCAGGATAATTGGTTTCTACCACTTCCTGCTTGAATAATGGGTTAACGAAGAAGATGGAACCTATTCTTTGAACTCTGAGTCTATACTAAGAAGCTGCTTCTCGATATCTATTACGGTTTTTTCTCTATGGAGAGCAATATTGAAACTGGAAGTACCACTAAATTTATATCACTTCCTGTTTTAGTAGAGGCTTATGGTGGAGACGGCATCTTTTCTTGGGACGCTGATCGATTCCAAGAAACCGCTTATCGTTATCTATTACCGTTTTCACTCTATGGCGATCAACGGTATTTGAACTGGCTTATTTTCTTCTGGTTTTAATAGAGGGTTAACGAAGGAGACGGAACCCATTCAAGGAATGCTGAATTGATTATAAAAGAACGTTATTCGATATCACCGGTCTTGCTTATAACTATCGACAGATAGACATAGCTGTTCTATCGACTTATGATATTTATGCATAGCATAATTTGGATTTCCAATGGAAGAAGAAGAATACAGCATTTTGTGTTAACAGCGTAAACAGAATATGACAGAAAGCAGCTTATTACCTCTTTTTGGTTTATTCATGATTATAAAAATATCTTCTTAATCTTGGAACAAGTTTAATTCGCAAAGCCGGATGGGACAAAACGGCGGAGCATTAATCATGAAATTTATAAGATGTTTTATCTCCTAACGACAGACATCTTGATTGGATATTTTTCGGCTTCTCCTTAAAGCAAAGACCAGAACCACCTCTACTACAAATTAGACATGACAAAAAAAAGTTAATATCTACCAAAATCTTAGAAACGTCCACAAGAATAGCTTAAAAGCTTTCATTTAAACACAAATATTTGAGCGTGACTTTTAACCCTAGAATACATGGCCTGGGTTAAATGGACCTGTAGCGCTTCCCATATAAGCGTTTCAACAGGATTTTGTTTTCTATTTAAAACGTTTTCTCTCAGTGTGAGCTGCTACATTTGACTTTCTTGAAGTTCTTTCATTTTAGATTTCAACACTAACTGATTAATGGGGATGCGCCCATATAGGATTTTTTGCGATCGTATGTCAGTTGTCACGGAACTCACCTGCTGTACACTTTTCTGTCTAAATATTTGAGGACAATGTACCAAATTGTCCCATGTGATTGATTAAACTGTACTGCCAACTCTATCAGTGATACTAGGTGATTCGCCACTGCAGCCTCTTCAATTACAGGGAGCAGATGGGAAAACAATTGTAAGGAAGCATGATGCCTTTCTTTTCTTTTTCCAAGTTACTTCTAGATTTGGTCCTGACCTCTTTAGAAAGATTGTTGTAAAAGAGCAGTCTCGTCTCGAGAAATTTATCTATTTCGATTAAGAAACTAATCTTGTCTCGAATTTCGTCACGATAATTGTCTCGTTTCGTCCCGTGGAGAAGAGTAGTAACTTTATATATACCCTCTCAAATGTATAGCCTAGATTCTGCATATTAGGGAACAACAATTTGTATCCAATACTTCTTTACAGAATTAGAGCAGAGAAAGAAGCGCCAAAAGTACATAGTAAAGTGAATATTATACGAAAATCTCATGTTCCTGCGATGTCTGATCTAAATATATAGTGGACAATTTATTCTTGATTACCTTGCGAGGAAATAAAGTAGTTTTTGGATCTCGAACTGTTAGAATAGTAATTTACTGTCACGAATTACTTGTTTATAAATTTGAATGTGATTAAGTACATTATTATTATTATTAATACATTTAAAATTTAGCTCCATGGATGTCGTTACAAGTATTAAAACTGTTGCTTCTTTTCGTCATCTTAGATTTTAACCTTAATCTGTATATTAGAAAGTAAAAAGCACAGGGCCCGAAACTACCTCTAATTTAAACTGTTTCATTGTGCTATTAGGGGCTCAGTGGTAGAGCGTTCACCTCTGGTACTAGGGGTCCGGGTTCAATCCCAGCCCCCGCCAAATGAACTTTGTGGTGGACAAACACCGTGTGCGTGGGTTTTCTCGGGGTTCTCCCGTTTCCTCCCACTTTCTTCATTCCACCATTTCATTCATTACTCATCATCACCGTCTCCTTTAGCCTAACCGGCATAACCGTGGGACGTAAAACTCAAAGATTTCATTTCATTTCATTGTGCTATTAGCATCAGCGGGAGTTTTTTTTTTTTTGTCCAAACATACAATTTTTATTATTTGTTAACTGCATACCCGTGCAAAGTTATGCAGTTTACAGTTCCGGATAGATAGTATTCAAATCCACGTTTTCAATTAAGTTCTCTAGATGGCGGAGTTAGTTACTCCTTTTTACACATTATTTTCTTTTGAAAAACTGCGCACACTTCACGAGAATGAAGGATATCCGGGATTTTACATCACTTACCTAAAGTTAATCCTGGTCGTCTGATGACTCTATGTTGACTACCATTGAGACATCCGACTCGTCAGATCCGAGTTCTATGAACTCAACTGTCTTGTCTCTCTGCATACGTGCTGAAATGAAAGTAATATACCGTAAACTACTTCGTATCCACCACTTTAAGTTTCTCGTGTGTAAAAATGAAGCTACAAATTTCAATTTAAAGATAAAATCTTGCGAAAATTATAATAAAAAATTTTAAATTACGTTAAGCTTTACAACCTTACTATTAATAATGAAGCTTAATTAAGATACAATCTCAACTTCATGAAATTGCTCATCTACTTATTTGGTATATATAGCCACTCCGACTCCTCCTACAGTGCTGGATCGATTTTGTTGAATTTTGTTACCTGACTTGACCCTCACCTAGCTTAGGTGCTTAGGTTTCAGACACATTATTTTATTAAAATGCATATCCTAAGGGAAGCTGGACAAGGTGTCAAAAAAAAAAAAAAAAATAAATAAATAAATAAAATAAAATAAAATAAAAAATAAATAAATAAAATAAAATAAAAATTGTATTTCACGATCCTGTCAACTTAGGAAGATGAAACAAAATATAGAAATTCTTCATTTAAAATAAGTGGATCCGTGTCCTAGCATTTTTTAAAATTCCCATTTTAAGGGGGGGGGGGGTAGAAGGCAAATCAATATACATAAAATCTACTTCTGTGTTTATATTCCAGCATTTAACTTTGGAACGCCTGGATCAATTTCAACCGAACTCGATACGCATGAATTATAATGTGAGAAAAATACTGTGTGAATAAGATACTCCTAGCACTTATAGTGGGGTGTGTAAATGTAATCAAAAACAACTTAAATTAATGTTGAATCCATAGTTTTTGGGGTCACTGAGATGCATAGTTACACTCTCGATACCGTCTAAGTCAAAGTTCAGCCCCTTAACACCCCAGGGGCTGGGCTGGGGTGACATGTAAAAATAATTGCAAATTATTGATACTCGTGTTGAATTCATATTTTTCGTGGTTGCTAAGCTGACTGATGACAGTCCCATTGACATTTAAGCTCAAGCTTAGCAAAGAAAGAACATGCGAGATGACGCACAAATATTTGTTATATATTTACTTCATATTAACAGGGGTAACGCCACAGGCGTTGCTCCGTTATTTATTTATTTATTTCACTCATTTCTTTACTCTCAAGTGTTTTGCATAAACCTTATTCTCCCAGTGCGAAGAACACTCATTTCAGATGATAAGTATAAATTTCAGATTCCAAGTGGCACAAGAGGTCGAAAATTGTACCTACCATCTGTTACGCCACCACTTACAAATAGTTACAAACTTCATGGGAATTCATCTACCTTCATCTTGTGCTGTTTCAGCTATCGTCAAGCTGAAGGTCAATGGAGTTCAGGTAGGACCTCATATAAACAGTATGACGTTATATTTGACCCTGCATGTATTAACATTTTTCTGGGCATCTAGCTACATCTATAGTGTCTATAAAACTAAGACAGGTATGTAGAATTCATCCTTACTAAAGAACTTCTTCGAATGACTATAAACGTTGGGTTATATTTAATTTGCTCCATCTAACTACTTTAATAATAAAATTATACTGTTTGCTCATTTTTATCCTTGAAATTAAGTTATATACCCCCACTGTTGTGGCGAAATATAATGAAAATGACTATATACAATTTTATTAAAACACACCTATCCTTTCTTCTTCCCTCTTCTCCTCTTCCCTCACCCATCTGTTCCACCTATCTTCGAAATATTCACATTCCATCGGGTGAGCTTCCTAATAAAATAAATAAACTAATAAAAATTAAGACAAAAATACCTTGAACATGAGGCAAATCATTATAAAACAGTGCATCCTACAATACAAAGGTTGACCATTGATCTTAATAACCTTAATGACCTGGTAACCTTTGAACTACCAGATACGGTGAAATTTCTTACCGTGTAATTATCAACAGGGGGCACACTAACGTACTCTTCATTATCACCACATTAACAGCGTTACCAATTCAAAATAAAGTTGTATTTTTTTTTTTCAAATCCTACTACATCACGTTACTGCACACACAATTCACATCTATGAGGGTAACCAAGAAAGTTCTGTCGCTTTTTCACCCACCACCTTTGAACATCGATATGTCACCTAAGACGTACCTGGAAGATCAAAAATAGTCCTTATTAGCATCGACAACCTTCTTACCAACGTTCTGGAAAGCCATGGATTACATCACGGTAGAACATGGTAGGCCGTGAAGCAAAGAAGTTATCAAGTGCATTTTGCACCTCTACTAGGGATTTAAACTGACGTCTTCGAACGTGATTAGTCAAGGAATGAAACAGGTGATAATCGGACGGTGCAATGTCCGGGGAGTATGCCGGATGCAATAGTGTTTCCCATCCAAGGCGTAGAATGGTGTCCCTGGTCACCATCCTAGCCACGTAGGGCTTAACGTTGGCCTGTGACAGGAGGACTCCTTTGCGATTCAGAAGTGTTGGCTCCAAAGTTTCGAGTTTTTCTTGAACACGGCTTAACTGCTGACAGTACACAGATGCATTGATGCTCTGACCAGCTGGTAGCAGTTCCTGATGCACGATGCCACGAGCAGTCCACCAAACCCACAGGAGTACCTTCTTCTGGTGCAGTGCTGGTTTCGGCTGTTTCAGAACTGGTTCATGGCATGCTAATCAATGATGACGGCGCCGTGGAACTTCGTACAGGACCCACTTCTCGTCACATGTCAACACCCTGTCCAGAAATGGCTGCTTCCCCAGACGAGACAGCAAAGAAACACAGGTGTCTGCTCGCGTTGCCTTTTGGCTCGGAGTCAAATCATGTGGGTCCCATCGACCCAACTTGCAGTGCTTCCCAAGTTGATGGAGGTGCTGCCAAATGGTTTCTTCACTCACACTGAATTGTAGTCCCAGTTCCTTACATGCCTGGCTACTGTTCGCCTCAATTGCTGCCTGAAGATCTTCATTTTATACATGTGTTGGTCTTCCGGCACGTGATGCGTCTTCGAGAGTTTCGTCACCGTCCTTAAACTTGTTAAACCACCGCTGCACTGTTCGCGTAGTCTCGACACTCTCACGAAAGGCCTGGCATATCTACCACCCCGCTGCAACGGCGTTTGACCCCAGTTTAAACTCGTACAGCATACACGCCCTAATGACGCTCTGTGGAGGTCCCATGTTCACTCTGTACTTACGCAAGTTCACAGTGTAACTGAATTGCCATAACCAGGTAGTATGTTGGATATACCCACATCTACAATTGACCTTCGCCTTATCTCCATTTGCATTCAACTCACGGTGTGAGAGCCAATTGGACACAGACCTCCACATAAAGCAACAGAACTTTCTTGGTTACCTTTATACATGAAGAACGAAAACTTACAATTCCACACTTATTAAGGAGTGTTGCACATTAAGGACGATACAAATTGAAATCTTTAAGGGGGCAGACTAGTAAATATTTTTCGAAAGCTAACAGTTTTTATTTTGCCAGTTTTTAGTAAGTGAAAAGAGATAATGAAATGTAACTTACCTTAACAATAGATAGAGTTATTCTACACCCGAAAATACGAGTCAGATGAATTTTTAGTGTTGTCATCCATAGAAATTACAGTGTAACCAGAATTTGTATTACCCAAAAATCTAGGTTATGGCAGCAACTGGAAAAATGAACTCAACGGCAATTGATGACTTATCATACTGTCTGTTCCTTGTTAACTACTTTTAAAATAATATTTGTATTTATTTTGTAATAACTAACATAAATTATTACAGAATAAATACAAATATTATTTAAAAAGTAGTTAACAAGGAACACAGATAGTATGATAAGTCATCAATTGCCGTTGAATTCATTTTTCCAGTCGTTGCCATAACCTAGAAAAAATGAAGTCTTTAACGTCCCACGATTATGCCGGTTAGGCTAAAGGAGACGGTGATAATGAGAAATGAGTGAAAATGGTGGAATGAAGAAAGTGGGAGGAAACGGGAGAACCCGAGAAAACCCATGAGCACGGTGTTTGTCCAGCATAAAGTCCACACGGCGCGAGCTGGGATCGAACCAGGGACCCCAAGCACCGGAGGGGAACGCTCTACCACTGAGCCACCGCGCCCCCTGCCATAACCTAGATTTTTGGGTAATTCAAATTCTGGTCACACTGTAATTTCTATGGATGGCAACACTGAAAATTTTTCCGACTCGTATTTTCGAATGTAGAATAACATTATCTATTACTGAGGTGAGTTACATTTCATTGTCTCTTTTCACTTACGAAAAACTGGCAAAAGAAAAATTGTTAGCTTTTGAAAACTATTTAGTAGTCTACTCCCTTAAATTTTACGTCCGACGGTTATGCTGGTTAGGCTAAGGGAGACGGTGATGAGAGATGAATGAAATGGTGGAATGAAGAAAGTGGGAGGAAACGGAAGAACCCTGAGAAAACCCACGAGCACGGTGTTTGTCCACCACAAAATCCACACGGCGCGAGCTGGTATCGAACCAGGGACCCCAAGCACCGTAGGTGAACGCTCTACCACTGAGCCACCGCCCTCCCTACCCAGAGGACGATACAATATCGCAAACAGCGAAAAACAATCAAATTTTGCAGGGTTCTACAACAGTAATTGAGTAAGTGACACGAATATGGTAACATATCCAATTAAAATGGCGTATTTGTAAGAACATTATACAACTACAATACTTTTTGATTTATTATGTTTCCATAACATTACAACATTACTTTTTGCTAGGTGTAATTACAATTACCTAAATTTAAGCAGTGTTTCAAACTAAACTATTTACCGTATTTTCAGAACGGCGTAAACGGCATTATATTCACATCTGATGAAAGCCATCTAAGCAAATGATGAGGTACTTATCTAGGTACTCTTTCGAAACAGAAGTTTTTGAAAAAAAGTAAGACTTCCAATCTCTTGTATCTCGGTTCGTATTTAATCGAAATTCGTCATATCATGATCAGAGTATTAGACACTAGAGTACTTTAGATATGAATTGCCGAGTCCGTCTCACTTGCGTTGTTGCTGCTACAGATGATAACATAATTTGTACGTTAATGACACAGTGTATTCCCGATAGTTTGTTTGGGTGTCACAAGCTGTTTGACGCGACACTCGCCTCACGTTTGAACTACAGGTTGTTATTTGATTATTCCAGGTGGAAAGGCATAATACAGCCGCAATTCATCGTCGAATGAGTAAAGATTACGGCAGAAACTTGGCGGAAAATGATGGCTGTGTGCACGACTGATGCAGAGAGTTTAAAGAAGGACTTACCGATGTAGACGAGGGCAATCAAGGGTGTAAAACTATGACGGAAAACGCCCTTGCTGAACGCGTGAATTATGTGGTTCGTGAAAGGAGTATATTACGATTTCTGAACTGTCTGTTGAGTTCCAGGAAATTTCAAAATCAACCCCTGAAGAAGTGGAATTACATTTGACTGGTATTTCGATTGGACTTGACATGTTTTAGAGCTCGCTACTCCACAGTAGTTAAACGGGGGTAGGAGATCGAGGAAGGCAACGTCCAATGAATAGTTTTGTCTTGCCCTTGTTTCGTAATCCCACGTGGTTCTTCTCTTTTAGCTTAGTGGGAGTCGAAAAAATAGCCCTCGTATATACAAAATAATAATAATTTCAGTAAAAAAAAAAAAAAAAATCGCGATATACAGTGAGTGCTTACTGAATTGCAACTACCTATCTAATACTTTGTTGGTCCACCTTCTGGTCAGACGACCGCCTAGATACGGCGTGGCATGGATTCTGGTAGTTGCTGATGGCATCCCACAATGAGTTTACCGAGTTGGAGAAGTCATGGTGTGAAAAGCTCGTTCCACAACATCCCATAAATGTTTTATACGATAAAGATCCGGTGAGTTAGGGGCCAATTCACATGCTGCAGCTCCGTGAAATATTCTTTAAGCCAAGTAAGTAGAGCCCTGGCTTGGTGGCACCGTGCATTATCGTTCTGGAAAATGCTGTCTTAGTGTGGGTAGAAGTGTTGCATTGTAGGGTGTATGTGATTCTCTAACACATGTAGTACACAATGGATGTCTTGCTGTGGTCCTGCACACCAATGGTCCCAGTTCATGCCAACAGAAGTATCCCCAAACCATACAGCCGCCCTCACCTTCCTGTACAGTATGCACCATGCACGAAGGGTTCATAGCTTCGTGCTGTTGGCGCCACACATGCACATGCACGTCCAAGAGGAGTAGCACAAACCGCGATTTATCGAACGAACATACCCTTTTCCAATCACCCATTGTCCAATTCGCGTGTTCCTGTGCCCAAGCGCGATGACGTCGGCGGCGACGAGTTATAAGGAGTAGGTTGTCTGCTGTGGAACTGCATGCGTGGCAGCGTACGTCGTATAGCTGCATGGGATATGGGTGTTATGCATCCATAATTGTATTGGTCACGTAATTCCCGGGCACTGATGGTTCACTTGGCTGTCACAAGCTGTTTGACGCGATGCTTGCCCCACGTTTTGAACTTCCGTACGCCCCTGTAGTTCCGTCTCTTGGAGACCGTTACCCTATTTTCTTCCCACTCCTTGTACACCTTCAGTACACAGGAACGGGCACATCCGACAAGTATTGCTGTCTGGGTTACTGACGCATCTATTGCTCGGGTCCTCACATTCATGCTCTATGGGAATGAGGATAAATCCCGCCCACCTCCCATTATAACAGTGTGCTCTCTGCCGACATGTAGTCTCGAGTGTGTTCTTTCTCTTTAATACTACCAGTTGGGGTGGTCATGTAATCAGCTCGGCTGCTGAACACATTTTCTTGTGTGGAGGGGTGGTCACAATTCATTTAGCACTCACTGTAAATGTGTATATACTCACAAAAGTTTTTTACGCAAATAACTGGAAAAACAACAAATATTGACACTTATTTAAAAAAAAATCCAAAACAATAAAGACCATATTAAAAGTTTAACCTAATAATATAATAATTAACCTTGTGGAGACCGAGTCCTTTTCAGTACGCAAGGCCGTTGACACCGGGTCCATTATATTACGTCGATTATTACAATCATATAGAAATTTAAAATTAGACTTTATTTCAACAGTCTTTAGAGAAGTATCACATTAAATTACGTAGATGATTTTTAATAGTCATAAATCATAGTGCCGTTTACAGCAATTTGATATCTTGAACCATTCTGCAGGTATGAAAAAAAAAAGTACCTAAATTTGATATATTGCTTAAAATGGCATATTTGTGGGAACTTTTAAAAACACATTTTGATTTACTTTACTTCTATGATATTACAATACTTTTCTGGTAGGTGAACCATATGTTCTTGGAATTACATAACTTTAAGCAAGGTAGCAAACTTTACCATTATTTGTCATATATCCAGAATGATTCAAGATTTCAAGTTACTGTAAACAGCATTATGGTCTTCACATCTATTGAAAACCATCTATGCAATTACATGAGGTACTTATCTACGGAGTTTTTAGAAATAAAGGTTTCTGTAAAAAAGGCCGAATTTTTCAATCCTTTTCATTTTTGTTCCTATTCATTCGAAATTCGTCATATCATGATCATAGTATGAGACACTAAAGTATTTTGGACGTACATTGCCTCAGTCTGTCTCACTTGCATTATTACAGCTATGGTTGCCACCAAATTTAGAATTTTTGTGATACTGTAGTGTCTTTAGTTTGCAACACTGACAAACTAATTTGATATTTTAAGTTTTCGTTTAACATGTAAATTTGAAATATACAATAACCTGACTTAGTGCCATTTGAAAAATGTAACTTTATGTTGGGCTGGCAACGCTATTAACCTGGTGGTATCATAGAGTATGTCAGAAAATGTCCCGCTGTCGATATTTGCATGGTACAAAACTTCAGTGTTTTTTGTAAACTAGTTTAAAAGTTACAAGAGCGTATCAAGATAAATGGTCAATCCTGTATATATTGGTTGTATCAAAAGTTGAGGACAAAAGCCAGCTCTGTTATGTAAAGATACGAAAAATTGGGAATTTGTTAAAAATGCGTGCTTTTCAATTTGAAATAGTTGAATTTTCAATCGCAGTAGCTGTTTGGGCTCCACACTGGTAAGGCGTCTTAACTATATACATATATAAAAATATATACTATCTTTGTGACTAAATCATTCTTGAACCACCTGACCGCTCTCGATCAAATTTTCAACATAGATGAGGTTCGAGCTGAGTTGTTTTTTTATCATTTCACTTTGACGGTGCAATTTAGTGGAGGGGGAAATATATATATATATATATAAATATATATATATAAATGATAAAAAATGACCGATATTAGGGTCAAGTCAACAGTTTTCGAGGTCGCAAAGATGAACAGTGACACTTCCGATGCCGTTTCAATCCAAATTCAGCCCTCAATAGTGATATTTTTTTTTTAATATAAATTACTTATTATTTTTCTGATTTTTCATTATATTTTCTTTGTTTTTGTCGGTTTGAAGGCGCTTCGGTAGTAGTAAGTGACTGACTAACGGAACATATTACAAATTTTTCTTTTATATATATATATATATATATATATATATATATATATATATATATATATATATATATATATATATATATATATATTAGGGTGACCCTTATCTTCCAACTTCCGAGGTTCTTTGAGCCTCACCCCCTAAAATTGTTTCATATCATGCCAAAGTAATCTATGAGAAAAATTAACTCAACTGAATAACATTAAATGGTGTCCCAAGCGACCTCAAGTTTTCAGAATTTAGATTTCTGGGCTTTCGGAATCTATGACCATGTTAGCCCATCACGTATATGAGGAATGATGTCCCTCGGCGAACACACTATCCGAGGAAAGGAAAGGAAGGAAACGGCCTGGGACCTATAAGTTAGGTACCACCCCGGCTTTTGTCTCGTGTGAATGAGGAAAACACAGGAAAATTTCATTCAGGACGGCTGGCCTGAAAAACTTTTTTTACACTTTTTCGACCGAGTGCCCACACCGGGAATCGAACCCGGGCTACGCTACGCGGGGTCATTCACGTTTTCAATGCTTTTACAATATAAAATATAACATAAAGGTACGTTGTAATTTTGGAACAACTAGATGGAGTGTGACCATATCTTGAATAGGGGTAATGAAGGTAGAACCTCATCTATTACTGTACAGTACCATCATGACGGCCACCTTGAAGTCCGACCCTTTGTATTCAAATCCAGAATTTTTAATAGGAGCGGGTTATATTATGTGACATACGTTTTGGGGCGCTTTTCACCACAAGTGCAGGTCTAACGTTATTTCCAACTTATCCCTAGTTATTTAAAAGTTGTTGCTACCTTTGTACGATATGTTCACTAACTTAAAATTGTCTTTCCAAACTTAGAATTAGGATTTAGGTTTTTGGGCTTACGGATCTAAGGCCATTTAGCTCGTCACGTATATGAGGGCGAACAATTTCTTGAAAAGGACGGAAGAAAGCGGCCTGGGACCATTATGTTAGGTACCATTGCGGCATTTGCCTGGTGGGAATGAAGGAAACCCAGGAAAATCTCACTTAAGATGGCTGTCCTGAAAAAGCTGTTATACTCTTTCAACCGAGTGTACCCACCAGGAATCGAACCCGGGACCGGTCGCACTAAAGGTGAGACCGTTAGCGACTTCGCTACACGGGGCCACTCTTTCCAAACTTATAAGGTATCTTTGCCGGCAAGAAAAAAAGAATAACGTTCAATTATTATAGTAAAAAAACACTTACTTCTTTTATTTGTTTGGCTTCCACAGCTTCTTCTCCATGCAAGTACATTTTGTCTGAAAAATATGAATACCATTCCAAATTTATGAGATTTTGAAATTCAGAAACATTTTACAAACAGTCCAATAATATATAGCCTGCAAAAGGTGACAACGTAACTATCGTAAACAAATAAATTAAATTAATAGCTACTTACTAAATTACTATCTCATCGTTCAGCTCTGTAGAACTGTATGCGTGTCTGCTGTATCCAGAAAGTTACGAAACGTATCGCTTTGGAAACATACATATATATATATATATAAAATGAGCTAGTAGGAAATAGCAAAAACATAACTCCAAAAAACACATCATGCGCTCTTTAGCTAAAACTCCCGATCAGATGAGATGGGGAAGTAGGGACAAAAACAAAACAGAAATTAAATTAAAAGCATAGAGAAAGATGGTGCGTTCAGGTGGGTGTCATGTTTAACAGAGTCATATGATAGTGATACCAGGCTGTACATAGGTAAGAATTTAGTGGAAGAAGATAGGTAGGTCGGTAGGAATGCAAAAACCAACAGATTAATAAAGGAAGAGGAAAAATTTTGTGTAACAGGGAAGAAGGATTGAAAAATTCTGTTTGCCTTTTCCACAGTGTTCCTAATAAAATGGATGAAAGGCAAGTTTTTCTAACGGATGAAAGTTTTTCTAACATAAGATTGTAATAAGAAGACGACGAAATGGATGCACATCATTTCTTATTGTTTTCCACGTTGATTGGTCTTAATACATAATTATACACTGAAAATCACCAGATTTATTTATATTATTAGGCACATGTCAAAGTGTATAGCAGCTTACCTTTACGTTTTACAAGCACAAGTGCATGGCCACAGAGAGGATCGAATTATGAAAATCAAATCCTAAAAAAGAAAACTGGGTTGGGTACAAAAGCAAGATTTTAATTTTGCATTATATTAATGAGTTGAGTTGATTTTGAATTTAACGTCCCTCTTAGCAGCGAAGCTATATGAGACGGGACCAACTGATTATAACGTGGAATTTGAACCACATGATCTCCCGCCGGGAATCGAACCCGGGTCTCCCACGCCAATGTATTACTATAAGCTTAATCTTAGTTACACAACAATATTCTTTTACGATTTTATTACTATTATTATTTTAAAACATATAACCTCTTCACTAAAAGAACTCCTATACCAACAGGGTACATTAATCATCAACAAAAATGTTCATGTTTCATATTCAATTGGCTAGATTAGACGAGCACAAACTACAGAGGCATGTCAACAATTAGTTAAACACTACAAAATATATATTCATACCACAAAAAGTTTGGAAGTTTGGAATATCGGGACACTGTGTTATAGCAAACAAGGAGCGTTAAGCAATAAAGGGCACTAGATATAGTTCGTGTCAATATGAACTAGCCAACAAATTCACTGGACATCAACTGAATTTAATGTGATGGGACTTTTTCAGAATCTCCATTAAAACTTCAGAACCTCATTTGTGATATTACAAAAAAGAACGGGTCTGTATGCGAAGGATAATTTACACGCATATATTATAGGGATACCAAAAAGCAAGGGGTTATATAATCACACAAGTAGAATTGGAAGGGGTCACACACTGCCTCTAAGACAAGTGAAATTGTAAACATCATGAAACACCCACCGGAAAGACCATAAAAGTAATTTATGATTGTTTACATTGTGCCGAACAATGTACATTTTCAGTTAGTATGTTTCTCTGATATTGTGTCGTACACAGAACTTGGCTTTTGGCGCAGTCATTTCACTGGTTTCTTCATTTTATTCCAAATAGTTTGTGAGCAATGTATATAAGGTGTAACTAGTTACTTGGAAGAAAGCATCTATTTATCTTCATTAGAGGAGAAAAAAGGAAGAAAGAAGAAAAAACGGCTCAAACAGCAATGAATGTGAAAACTCCATGAGTCCAATGTACAAAGAATTGAAATACCATCACTTCAAATCTATGTACAAGATAAATAATTTCTGTGATAAAAACATTTCAGTACAATTTTATGAAAATACTTACTTAGTACTTTAGCATTTTTGGAGTATTCTGATTTCGAGACAACAACAGCAGCAATTTCGTTCAGTGACACTACTTCTCCGCTTAAAGTCAACTTCAAAATAACACGCCCCGTTTCATCACCAAGCCCTTTAACCTGGAAAAGCTAAACAATTACTCGCTGAATATTAAAAAAAAATAATAATAATAAAATAAAATAAAATAAATAAAAATAAAAATAAATAAATAAATAAAAATTAATTATAATACAAATCCAGCAACGCTAAAAATTCCACGCTATAGCACTCCTTAAGCAGCAAAACATGAGTAACATTTTAGTTTACATTTAGCCAATATTGCGGAGATGCCAAATATTGAGGTTTTTGCAAAATGTAACAAATCTTTCATGTCATAATATACATCTCATACGTAAAAAGTTTCGGTAGCATTCCATCGATGATACTATTATAAGAACTGTATGCCACGTTAAAAACTATTGCAACCATTGTCTGTGATTTTCGTTTTACCGTTACAATAAAAACTTTTGAGATACAAACATGTAACACATGGGAAATTACTTAATTATGTGACAGAATGCATATCAATTAATTAAAAGTGTACTCATCAAAGCACCAATATGCAAATTCGACGCACATGTTTCAGTGACTACCTATCTGACCTTATTAATCTACTGCAATCAGTAATTATGGATGTACTACTTCAAGCTTCAGTATTGAAGTCCCGTAGTTCGGAAGTTTACCGTAGTTTCGCACTGTTAAACGAAACTCACTTGTTTTGTTTAATACCTGTAGGTTTCTGTTTGCAATAGAGGGATAAAGTCGGAGGTAAATTCTTATCTTAAAAACCTTTCTTTCTATTTGTTACCGTTTCTGCTCTCTGAAGATCAATATTAAAACCGGAAATGGTAGTAGATTTTATCAATTCCGGTTTTAGTACAGATAACGGAAGGGATAGGACATATTTTCGGGATGCTGCATTCATTGCAGAAAATATAATTTTGCTACCTATTACTGCATTTGCTCTGGTAACTGTCAACTAACAGACTAATGGACGGACATAGCATTCTATAAGACTTCCACTATTTATGCATAGATAATTTAGAACTCTAAATGTGTTACTTAAAAGCGTATTAGAAAGCGAAGAAAATCTTGATATGAATTGTGTCCGAAAAATAGGTTCAAATTGGCTTTAATACCCCTATTGTAACCGAAAGTAATGAAGTTTTATCATTTATGGTTTCAATAAATGGTCATAAATTGAGAACTGAAAAAAATGAAAAATTAAATATATATAAACTGATAAAAGCGCCCACCCAGTGCCTTTTGGCCTTAATATTCATTGCTACTCCCGTCACACTGCCCAGCCTGTACACACTCCATTCTGCCTGGGAACAAATATTGCAGAATTGATTATAATGGTATTTCAGTCTCTACCGATAATGTAACTCTGCACGCTGTTCGTAGTAGAGCACTAGAAAATAACAATCCACGAATTCCACCATCAACCTCCTTTATACCCTTGTTCCCAATTCAGCTTTCATGCATAGTAATATTAATGATGCCCCTCAACTACATCTGTGCCGAACAATGTAATGTCATGTTGCCCAATGACACTATAAAAGGATGATTACCAAAAGAAGTTTAATTTTTGATCAATAATTTCTAGTAGTGACATTAAACGTAACCTGCATATTAATATTTATTTTCAACATATATAAACTTGAAATCTATAACAATTATATTTTTATTCTATTTAGTGCTGGAACTGTATGTTGTAATACCCGGCAGCACCATGCTACCTCTATGTGCAATAAACTTGTGGTTCACTCCTTCAAGACTGTTTTGGCTCTCCAAGGGAATCCAATCATAATTAACCACAAACAAATATAAAAGTACCATGAAATATCATAGGTTGTCTTATTCTCAAATGAAACAGTCTTATCAAGGTAAATATAATATTTATTCAGAAATAATAATAATAATAATGTGATTCGATGAAATTCCTTAGAAAGATCTGGAGCTCTTTCACTTCAGAGCCCTATTCCTTAAGCCTCCTGATCATCACTCAGACCAAAAGACTCCTACAAATTTATTCAGTCAGACTCTACTGATCCGCCACTCCATCACAGTTTTGTCTGACACCTACCTCTATCGGGAAAGCGTGGGCCGCGGTGGCTCAGTGGTAGAGCGTTCACCTCTGGTGCGTGGGGTCTCGGGTTCAATCCCAGCTCCCGCCAAGTGAACTTTGTGGTGAACAAACATCGTGAGCGTGGGTTTTCTTGGGGTTCTCCCGTTACCTCCCACTTTCTTCATTTCACCATTTCATTTATTTCTCATCATCATCGTCTCCTTTAGCCTAACCGGCATAACCGTGGGACGTAGAACTGAAATATTTCATTTCTATCGGGAGAGCCTGATTTTCCGTCAACAAAATTTTAGAGTACCCTGTTGTATATGGACACCACTTACCCCAGACACGTTACTCTTTCTCTAAAGGGAAGACCATCACTCAGGCTTCTCTGGTCTAGCAAAAGAAAGTTCTAAGAGAAACCTTAAAAGTATTTCTGCCTCTGAGCTTAAAAAAATGTTCATAACCTACTTTCTCCTATCTAGAAGATAAAGGGAATCACTTATCCCAATAAGCTATCATTCAAGCTTATCACTGGCTAAGCTAAAAAAGGTTAACTAACTTGGTCATCACTCAGACCCAAGGAAATCACTCATTCCTTGCTTTAGCCATCACTTAGGCTAGTCCCTACTATTTCCTTATATATATATATATATATATATATATATATAATCTAAAGCCAGAGAAATCATTCATTCTCTGTCTTCGGTCATCATTCAGACCAATTCCTACAAGATAGGAAAGTTCTTTAAAAAAGAGGCAGGGCCTTTCAACGTCAAACGGCTCTAGCAGCCATAGGAATCCAACCTGCGATGCACTAAGAGGTTTCTCTTTTTATACGGTCGAAGACTCTTCTCTTTTTAATTTTACTTATTTTTATTTTCGCTTAAAATTCCGAAAAAAAAAAAAATGAATCTGAACAACCGTCGGAAGCTTCTGGAAATTTCCATCTAGTCACTATAAGAAAAAGAAGCTATACAGAAAAAACTTGAACGTTGTGTATGTTAAACAAAGCTGAGAGAAACCAAGTACAGAAATATACAGTTTAGCATATATATACATAGATATAAGAAAGCAGTATTCAAGATAAAATTTATAACACAAATACGTATATATATGTAATTAAATATATATGTCTGGCCAGACTTACCTTTATTAGTAACAATAATTGTATACACATTTACATTAATCCTTTATTCAAAAAATAAAACACAGTAAGGGCGAACACTTGTCTTTACAAACTTACATAAGATAATAAAAGCTATAATGTATACTATCAATCCTGTCTCTCCAAAATAGTTCAAGCGTTAAGCATTTATATTTTATTAAAAAAAAATATAAATAATATATATATATATATATATATATATATATATATATATATATATATATATATATAAGTTATTATTATTATTAACTTTAGGTGTTTCTTAAAAAAAAAAAAGAATAAAGTATGTTAAAATTTAAATACCATTAATTTTTCTCTGGAAGTTCGAGTTTATTCTGATTATGTGTAAAATCTGAAGGTGTTTTAATCACAAGTGAAACAATTCACGTGCCGCATGAGTTTTTTTTCCCATGTGTTTGGATCTCATTAAACACTACGGAACGATGTGTAACGCAGCAACTAGCCGCTGGTGCCGCGCGCGGCCAGGGCTTCGTACTTCGTTCCATTTATTAACATTGTATCATACACCGCGCGGCAGCTACGCGGTTTGAACGCGACATTTTGCCGCCCTGTGCGTGATCACGGTAACACTTTTGTAATTGGCGGTAAAGCCATTTTCAAGCAGTAAATATACTAGGTTAATGGAAAACTGATTGATTTGACATAAAAACTGTACTTTAAGCATAACCTTGAAAACAATGTCCTTATTCAAAGCATTATATATATTAACTCACCTCACCGTACGCTCCTTTATTGCTGCCTAGTATTACTTTCACAAATGCCCCTTTCACTAATTTCAATTCTTCTTCCTCTTTCGAATGGGTTTTACGCCCAACATTTGGCTTTTCTGCACCAAGGCCCATTCCCTTTGGTCGTAATACTGGAAGGACTGGAGTTACTGCCCTAGAAGTACAGATAAACGGAACGTCAAGAATATTCCACACAGGTTCCGTACACAAGTAAGCCTCAAATTGACAGAAACAGACAAGCTCCAAAACAAAGATGATCTCAATCAGTAAATAAATACGTACATAATACATAAGAACTCCAAGATAATATATGAATTCATAGAGGTAATGTAACCAAGCATGATTAGAGAGAGTACCCAACATTATGTTTATGTTTTATTTATTATTTCAAATACACCACAGTTTATTTCATATTGACAGACTAAAATTAAATGGTGTTTATTAATATTATTTTTTTTTTTATATTAAGTACTAGTAGGATAGTAAAACGTCATACAAATACACGCTGCAATAGCAACAAAACAATGCTTAAGAATGAAAATCCATTATCTCGTATGTCAGTCACTTTCAGTACCTTCATCTACACTATGCTGAAGAGGGTGATTATTTGCAAGTTTTAGGTGATTCTCAAGATTTTCTTCTCAGACACCACTTTCTAGAATTCAAAATGCAATTGAGAGAAGAAAAGCTTCTCTCAATTGAAGGATATGATGAATTGTTCTGATTCAAAGTGGACAATGATCACGAAATAGCTAACCTTTACACACTGTAATGTAATTTTAATTGAAGTCCTGTTCAACACGGAACTGCAGTTACATTTTTAAATTCAGTATAGGTTTGTAGGAAAACTTTTCTTTCTTTCTTTTTTCAACTCTTAAAATATTAATTGCTGAAATGCCAAGCCTTTCATTGTTGCTGGAAAGACAAGAGAAATACGTACAGACGTAAAAATATTATTAATCATTGGATTTTTATTTTTTCTGTCCAAAACTGATCTTTAATTGCTATTTAAACGGCATTTATTATGATTTAGTTTTGTTCAATAATTTAGAAATTACATTGTTTATAACTCGGGAACCCAAAGCCTGCGCAACGTAATATTTCACACGCTAATAAACAGATCAAGGTCTGTAACCATGCCAAGTTAGATCACGATAGCATAAGTTTGGTGTATGGGCTTTTTACGAATATATGACGCAAAATTTGACCACTCGTAGTTCGGGAACAGTAAGCCTCCAAAACATCATATCTCACACGCTCTTATAGTATAGTACGCGACAAAACATAACCAATTTTTTCCTCGAAGGTCAAGATCTAAGGGTTTACTCATCCCTACCATAAATCCTTCATTGTAACTAGATTCCGGCGTTGCCGCTCCAACTCAGGTAGAACTGTATAAAGCTCTCTGTATGGCTAATCCCATTACGGTTATCATAGTAGCTCCAACCCGTGCAGACCTCTAAACGCATTACCCCACAGAAATGAGTGCCATAAGTCCAGGTCTTCTAATGACTGTTGCGCCAGGAATTTAGTTATCATTATTATTATTGCTAATAATAATATGTAATATTAGTAATAGGCTTAATAAAGATTCTGCCTATTTATCTGCTCTGCTTGTAAGTATATTATTTCTAACTTTAAGATATAGTTAGACAGGTCAATATATAATTGATCAGTTTCTTTCTAATGTGATTCGTCACGTGTATAAAAACTGGACAAACTACAAATTAGGATACTATACACAGGAAATTAATAATGATAGCTTTATTACTCAGATATTAATCTGCATACATTAATACATATAAGGATATAGGTACTTAATAGAATGTTTTTTAATCATTTCTTTTTTTTTAAAAAAAAGAAAAAAGTTTTAAATTGTCATTATAGACAGATGGCCTGTAGAATAATAATAATAATAATAATAATAATAATAATAATAATAATTTAACAGGACATTGAACAAAGTTATCGTGTCTTACAAAATATTTTTGATGGAGACAAAGATCATGTTGTGTAGAAGGCCGAAGTCCTTCTCCTTCATCTGCATATCAAAATGCAGATGAGGGGCACATTTACATATCATTATGTAAATAGATTAATTTGTGATACAATTAATTGCTTGGAAATTAGTTTGCCAGCGTCCTTACCAGAGACGTAGACAACACACGAACCAAAACAACCAGCGCTCACCTCCTCGAAATCAGAGCAATGGAAGTGGGTCGTCTGGTTGGTCACGTGGGGGGAACTCCCACACCAACCACAACAACAACAGTCGTGGAGCCCGCGGTAGGAGGGGAGGAACGCGCAACACGGATAGTCAGCGAGGGAATTCCTTCCGACGAGAAGAGGAAGAAATACAGTTGCTTGAGCACTATGACCGTGCGCCCCCTCCTCCACATCAGAATTCCAATGTTACCAGGAGTAACCAATCCTCATCTCCTTCTTCAAGGGAATGAGGATTGTCCGCATATACTTGCGGCGGCGGTAGGATGAACACGGAGAGAACTTGTTCACCCGAGTTGACGAAATTACATCCCAAGTATGTGCGAAATTCAGAAACTAGTTTAGAGAATGAAAATATGTATGATTCTTGCGAAACCGCAGTGAAAGAAATTTATGTAATAGAAGAAGAAAATTGCAATTTGTGTTTACAGATAAAGGCTAAGAAGCATTTTAATGAAGGCATGTTAGAAAATAAATTAGTGTTACTAAGTAGGAACGGAGAACATATAGACATAGATAGGGAAATTTATGAGGAAGCGAATGGCATTTTTAAGAACCTTTTTGACTCTGGTAATGATGCATTACCTGCAAATAACGTCATATCACTCCCGAGATAAGTGTGTGTTTATTTGGAAAAGAAGTAAATTGTTTATTGGATACCGGGGCAACCTGCTCCGCAATTTCAAAAGAAGTTTGGGACACCGTCTCAAATAGCCAACCCCCACCCGCATTTTTGAGTGCTAAGAATATACGGGTAACGTCCGCTTTTGGTAGTAAATCAGCGACGCTAATTGGCCAAACTCTGTTAGTCATTGTGATACAAGGGAAGGAATATCATACTTTAGGTATAATAATTTCAGGCTTGAATAGGTCTTTGATACTAGGATCCAACTTTTTCACAGAATCTCGTGCGGTGTTCGACTATGACACCGGCCTTCTACATCTCAAACATCCTCATGATGTAGAAGTGGCGTTTAGATCAGTAGATTGCGAGACTGAGGATCTAGTGGTTCGATGTTTGGAGTTGAATGGAGAGTGCATAAAACCATTTAGTTTATTGGATGAAGTAGATAATGTTAATTGTAATTTTTCCCCGTCAGACGAAAGACGGAAGGCCATACGGGTTAGTGCACAAAATGAATATAAGACCTCCAGAGAGCAGGCCACTCGTGCCCCAAACTTGGACGATGGAAGGTTCCCAAGTGCCCAAGAAATGGCAGTTCACGTATTCCCACCAGAAGAGTGGATGAAAGTGAAGACTCGCGCCTCCCATTCAGAGATAGAAGAGTTTGTATCGAACTACTCAGATCTCTCAGCCTCCCAAAGAGATAGTTTGAAAGCTGTGCTGCTTAAGCATCAAGCCCTTTTTGATGTCAAGCCAGGTTGCATAGCTAACTACGTGCATGAGATTGGAGTAACGGACGAACGTCCAATCAAGACCAAACTCTATCCTTACCCTAAGAGATACAGGAACTTAGTATCCAATGAAATTTCGAGATGGCTAGCGTGGGGGGTGATCAAGAAACAGCCTACGGCGTATATTAACCCACTGGTAGTGACACCTAAGAGTGATGGACGTATTAGAGTCTGTATTGACGGCCGAGTTCTGGCCAAAATATCTGGCGATCTATCAGACAGACCAATGCCACCCTTATCTGTTCTCCAGGACATATGTGATAATTCTTGGTTCAGCTGCGTAGATGCAACTGAAATGTTCCTACAGATCAAAGTTAAGGAAAGCGACCAAAAATATTTAGGATTCTTACATGAAGGCATATCCTATGTTTTTCAGAAACTACCGTTTGGGACTAAACAAAGCCTTGCTTCTTGTGTTAGAGCTTTAGATATGCTTATAGGAACTGAAGCGCGAGAGTACTGCGGCGCGTATGTCGATGACCTGATTTTAGCCGACAGGAGCTTCAGTGATCATCTTGTACACCTCGACAGAGTGTTGGGTTTACTCACTGCGGGTGGCCTAACTCTAAGGCTGAAAAAGTGTAATTTCGCAAGGAAAAGTTTAAACATACTTGGTTTCCAACTTTCTCAATCCGGTATCGGTAAAGATCCGGAGAAAGTGAAGTCGGTGTTGAATTTCAGAACACCACGGAACGTGAAGGAACTGCGTTCCTTCATTGGCTACTGCCAATATTACAGATGCTTTAGTAGGAAGTACTCGGAAGTTCTCCATCCGTTTTTCAACCTACTGAAGAAGAACGTGAGGCTCAAGTGGGAACCCGAACATCAGGCAGCGATGGAGAAGATCAAACAGATCTTCCAAGAAGAAGTTGTGTTGAAGACCGTCCTGCCTGACAAACAACTCATATTAGAATCTGATGCGTGTGACATTGCGTGTTCATCTCTATTGTACCAGCGTGATGATAATGATGACATTAGGGTCATCGCATTCACATCACGCGTGTTCAATGCGGCACAGAAGAATTATTCTATAACTCAAAAGGAGTTCTTTGGACTGATAGATGGTGTTGTTAAATTCGAACAATATTTAGTAGGAACTAAATTCATAATTCGCAGTGACCACCTTGCGCTTAAGTTTATTCTATACTGTAGGCTTACAAACCAGCGCATCACCCGGTGGGCGATGCTGCTCTCCAATTTTAACTTTGAATTTCAGTTTGTGAAGTCCAATGTAAATTTGAGTGATTATCACTCAAGGTACCCTCCTCACACAGAAGAAGACCTCAGTGTTGCACGGAAGCCTATCCTCCAGGAGTCGCTGATGTCCATCCTGACGGAAATTCCATGTGAGCTGAGGAAGATGATAGCCATACTACCGGAGATGCAGTCTTCAGATCCTGTCTACGGCAAGATCAAGAGAGAAGTAGAAGAGAAGACGGACTCACCAAGAGTGAATGGTGCTTGTCACCGTTTCGAAGTGTTGAACGGACGCTTATGCAAGCGTGACCGGGAAGGAGTCCGAATATGCATCCCAGAAGTGCTAGTAATTCCACTGCTCGATTATTACCATACAGATCGAGGGCACATGTCGGCCAGCAAATTACTACCACTTCTATCAGAATTCTTCGTATGGCCAAAGATGCGAGCAAGAGTGAGGAAATTTTGTTCTTCCTGCGAATTATGCCAGAAAAGCAACCCTCCCCACTGTTATCGGCCGGGACCACTGAATCCCGTCGTCGTGGAGAAGCCAGGCTACTTGGTCTGTGCTGATTGGTTAGGACCCATAACCAAAGGAATTGGGGGAGTCCACTACATTCTAGTGTTCTACGATGCATTTTCTAAACTCATTGGTTTATATGCTTGTAGGAAAGCGAACACTACCACTGCAATAAGGAAACTTAAGGACTACTTAAAAGTAAACCCTAGTGTGGAACTCGTCTGTACAGACAGAGGGTCACCTTTCCAGTCTGACCGCTGGAAAAATGAATTAGCAGACCTTGGTATCAGGCACATTACTTCTACTCCACATTATCCCCAGGGAGAAATGGCGGAAGTGGCCGTGAAGGCGACCGTACGCTTACTGCGTAAATTGTGTCATGATAACCAAAGATTGTGGCCCAAATACTTAGAGAAAATAGAGAAGTGTTTGAACTCTGCGAAACACCTGACCACTGGCGTGTCAGCCTATGAATGCCACTTTGGACAGTCTATGTCTAGAGACATAGCCAGGCTATTCGAGATCCCAGAAGTGGATCAGCGCCATGACGTGCAGTATTACATAGAGATTGCTAGGAAGAATCACAAAAAGAATGCTGCTGCACGAAAGAGAAACTTCGACAAGTCACACCGTACAGTAGAGTACAACGTGGGTGACCTTGTTTTATCTAGAGTTTTCCCGAAGTCGGATGCTCTAGCAGGTGTTTCGAAAAAACTCTTACTCTTATACTCAGGCCCGTGGAAAATTGTCGCTACTACGGGAAATAATATGTACACACTAGCGGATCCTGCGACAGGTGAGGTCAAAATGACCAGAAATGCCTTCCTCTTAAAACAGTATACTGCTAGAGAAGAAGAAAACCACAGTGGTACTGGTGCAATAGAGACGCAATAGTATCACACATGACGCATCGAATCCCGGACTGGACAACTAGTGTACAGATAGTGTAGTGCTATAGTGTTATTTTAGTGTAATAGTGTATTAGTGTATTTATGTATTTATGGGGAACTTATGTATATTCAGGTTAAGTAAAGTTAGGGCTTCCTGAATTCTCTACATTTAGCTTTTGTATTGGTATTTCTGTTTATTGTGTTTACTGTGTGATTTACTTTGTATGGATTTTTTTTTTAACCTAAGTACATTGTGATTATGTTTCAGGAACAAAAATGTGCCCTCTTTATGATCTACGTCCTGTACTAGCAAGTACAGCACCTAGAATCATAGGGGGGAAAAACTGTAGAAGGCCGAAGTCCTTCTCCTTCATCTGCATATCAAAATGCAGATGAGGGGCACATTTACATATCATTATGTAAATAGATTAATTTGTGATACAATTAATTGCTTGGAAATTAGTTTGCATATTGAATATTATCCTATTATTATGACTATTATGTTTAAACACCGAGCGTAGTACGGAAATATTAATACAATATTAATATTTTATTGTATTTATTCATGTGTGTTATTTCCTTTATAGGCTAATGATATTTAAGTTTATTGCGTGCATCTCATTACTGGGTCATTGTATTATGTATAGTATACATGGGGATGAAGGAAGATAGTAATTATATTACGCTACATTGGATTAATTAATGAAGAAACTAAAGCATATTCTATGGAATCATGCATTGAGTTTAGAATCTTGGAAGACGGAGCTACGCTGACAGAGATTTTTTTTTCTCCCACGACTCTTCGTCGCCTGGAATACTGTATGTGAGGTCCTTCACAACTCACAGTTGCAGGAAAGCACCAAATGAGTGACAGAATAAGACTCATTATACACAGGAAGGATCCTACTCACTTCCTTTAGTGGAGCAACGCTGAATTGGAAACAGTGCTTACAGACGCTCAACTTCTATTGTTGAAAATGTTGTAAAATTTTTAGCGTCAACATGTGAGTTTTTGGATTTGTATAGGTGTGATTTTGTGAGCAGCGAGCTCGAAGCGTCTCTTCCGCCCCCCCCCCCCCTTCACCCATGACCGGTATCGTCAGCGGACGGGCCTAGAATTTTTACCCAGGATGCACAGCAGTTTTGAAATGTTTACTTTATTTTGATTCATTTTTCTATGTAAAATATTAATATTAACGTATTACGCTCACTCGTTCTTGGAAATACCGTTCTAAATTCATGACTATTTTTGTCAACGTGTATCCCTTTCGTACAAGACATTTGGCTCTTGTAATTGTCAAAATTAATAATAACTAAAGATGTTTCCGCTCTCTCTCTCCTACAAACATGGATGCCGATTGGTAGCAGACATTTTTGAAAGGCAGCCGCAGGAAAATAGGCTTATTTCAAGAACTGTGAGAGATGACAGTTTATGACACTATTATAAATGTATTCTATGTAAAATTTGCTTTATTTCTGTATATAGTATCATGTATTTCTCTTATTTGTAGTATTAGTTACAAGTGAAAATAATTATGTGTTTTGGAAAACTCCATAGACTTCTGTTGTGAACAGAATTTTCAAATGTTACCGCTATTTGAAATGAGGGCAGCACATGTCAAAGGATGGCTGGGAGAATGAGCAGCCAGAAGCAGGCTTCCGAGTTGGTATTTGCGGAAGACCTCCCAGTAGAATCGCCGGAGGCACAAAACCATTTGTTGAAAGACTCGAAAAGGAGCGAGTCCTTCCTTTTCTTGGTTTTGGTGCATTTAATACACTTGTTCGGTCAGTGAACAAGTTCGTTCTTAGCTCTAGAAGAGTAAACGTGATTCGACTGCGGAAGGAAGTCATCTATACTTCCTTAAGTATCGGGCAGTTTGGACCCAGGAAAACGTGTGAGCATCGGTCTCCCAAGGATTTCCTGTTGAAACATACATGAACCGACATGTATCGGGAAACCGTGTGTGTGGTGAACTTTGCTTTTACTCAATGCATTCTAATGTGAGATACATCAAAGCATTAAACAGTGCTAACTTTTGAAAGTGGTAGAACTCAGTAATACATATTGACGACGATTTACCATGAAAAGTTACTTTTAACATCATTTTTTTTTTTTTTTTTTTTACGACACAGTGCTATCTGTAACTCGTATGAAGCAGAACTAAGTAGACAGTTTTGTCTAAAAACCCCATCTTAGCACAGGGGAGCATTTACAACTTCCAGTATGGAAGTGGAAACATAAATATACAATATCTCTAGTTGAGATATTATAGGCCTGTCACGTCATTTAAGGCAGTGCCTCCTTGGACTTTTGAACAAGGATCTAAGCAATAGGTAAATTGCTTGTTTTACGGACATATAATATGTCCACTTCAAGATAATTCATCATCCAGCGTGTTAAATTGTAAGAACATTGCAGCTTCTCCAGTGGAATGATAATGTACAACGACATGGTGACTTCAAGCCAGAACTGTGTGTGTGAGTGATATATCTGCTACTGGAACAGTGCACCGAACATATTAACATATTTGATCAGTTTATATTCTTTAAATTTTATATTCATCAAAGTGTTGCATCAATATTAAAATATGTGTTATTGAATTCCTCCTCTCTGAGACAGTCAGAGACTTTGAACTCACAAAAATGAGGAGCTAAGAAATTCTGTATATAAAATTCCATTTGTTTTTTTTTTTTCTGAGATCAGACAGATCTCTAAAATTCAAGTTTCCACACATCCTCGTTTATTTTTTTTTCTTAACGAATAGTGAAAAGAAAAATGCGGTGTGTATATATATATATAATTTTATAGTGTAGGTGTTCCGTAGTGCACTACCAAAGGAAAGTTCAAAATTAATGTGTAAATGGAGTGTTAACCTATTCATCATATGTTTTACAAACACGGAAATAAACCGCCATCTTTACCCAGTATTTCCATTGGTCTGTTCTTGCTGCAGGGTGAGTACCTGTTACTAATTCAAAATGTTTTGTTTCAGGAGTGTGAGACAAGGAAGCATTTTCCCTTGTTGTTTGTATATCTGACCAGCTCTCTGAATGGGGCCCAGAGAGTATTATGCCCATAGAACCAATGCTTACAGTCATGAGTATAGTGAGTTTAAAACAGGCTGCTACCTGTTAGATTAAAGTAGATTTTTTTTTAACCTATTTGTTATTTGCAGAAACTCACTATAGTAGCTTCAAGGCCATGACTGACATACAGATTACCTTGAGATCTGTTGTTCTAGTTAACTAAATTTTATATGCTCTACCGAATTTATATGTGGCAGTGGCGGCTTCACAGGAGATTTCATTTCTCTCCAAGCAGGGAATTAGGTATGCAGATGCCTATAATTTGCATTTTATGAAAATTTTGAACCTTGTTTTGAATATTCCCAGCCACTCCACCTTCTTGTATTTATTTTATTTGTGTGGGTGTTCTTTGGTATCCTTAGTTTAGGCTCTGGCTACCTGCACCTCACAGTTGTCATCGAGATAAATCAATCGTCCTCAGAAATTCAGGAAAACGAGGACATGTTTTGAACTCTTGAAGTTTTAAGTTTCAATTGTTTATTTTATCTATTATGTGAGAATTTTCAAAATAATGTTCAATCAGGTCTGATATAGTGCTTTATGTGAGATTGATTCTAAGTTGTATGAAGGGCATAAACAAATAATAAATAATAAAAATAATAATAATATCATTTATAAAAGACTAACATTAGTGCATCACGCTAACTCCTAATAGTAAATCACGTTGATGCTCAATGCAATAATATAATGCAATAATTTAGATTTGAGCATTATATTTATGTATCCGCAAGTTCGTTAGTCGGCTAACTAAAAAAATGAAAGAAAAAAGGAAAAGAAAAAAATGAATGCAAACAATTAGAGCTCTTAAGTATTGACTTTAACCTATAATTAGTGCTTGAACTTTTCGGATAAACTGTACCCGCCCGATACCCATTGCGTTTGGTTTACTCGATCCTTAGACCTGATAAACCCGTTTGACCCGTGTTTGGCCTGTTTGGACCGTTTGACCCAATAGACTCGTTACGAGTTCGTACATGATAATTAGAACAATTTGTGTTATGATAATAAAGTGAAACAACACATCATTTGCAATAATGACAGACTAAGCTTGTTTTTATAAAAACGGGGTTATCAGGTCATCTCTATTCAATCGGGCAAACCCGATTCATACAGGTAAAAATACAATATCGGTCTAACGTGCGGTCCGGGATCTATTCTATTTTCCGAGCATTACCGAAAATGCACAGTAGCCCGAAACGGCTCGGACGTAAAAACTATTACATTATTATTATTATTATTATTATTATTGTTATATTAATAGGAGAGAAAATTACTTGTTGAATGACCTGTACGTATTTTATCCCTATTTTAAATGGTTATTCTTGTTTTATGTATCTGCTTATTGGTTTGCAACACTCACAAAGGAGAATAGTTAGAGACTTCATTGTTTACCCTGGCGACAGGGAGAGCGGCTAAGCTTTTCGTAATACCGGCAACATCCAACTGGTTGACAAACCGCACGTGGCCGCTAACAACCATATGACAGTTTTACTGCTGATAAGAAAACTTGATTTAGCTTTGAAAACCACTATAGAAGTAGTCCTCTCGTCATGTCAAGTCTGATTTTTTTTTCTTTTCTCTTTACGGCGCAAAATTTAGCTATTCACAACTCGGGAAAAATAAGCCTGTAGGTCAAGGTCTACCATGCCAACTTTGATCCTGATCAGATTAGTTTGGCTGAGCTCGTATGATATATATTGCCCTTGCTTTCAAAAAAATCAAAAGACAAAAAATTAAAATAAATTTAATTCTTGTAGACTGCCAATTAAAGAGACAATTAGTTTCCAAGAATTTGTTTTATATTTTATCTTTCAAAATTATGCTTCTAAAATTAGTTTTATTTCGACCGTCGATCCGTATTCAGTAAAGCATCAATCTAAAACGTTATGCTTTTGCGTTGCTCCAAACAGCGAGATGATTAGTAAATCAATACCAAAGCAGTAAATCCAGTTTCCAGTTTAACACAATCTACATGAAAATACATACATGAACAAGAACTATGTGTAAGGACTATTGGTGAAAATGAAATGAAATCTTTCAGTTTTACGTCAGCTAGGCTAAAGAAGACGGTGATGATGAGAATGAATGAAATGAATAAAGTGTGAGCAAACGGGAGAACTTCGAGAATACCCTCAAACACAGTGATTGTCCACCACAAAGCCCATTAGGGACCCCACACGAGGTGAACGTTCTAACCACAGTCACCGCGGACTCAGGTCTATATCGGTATGCAATGTAACAATAAATTACAAGCTGGATTCCTTTAACATATGTTCTGTTGATTACAGTCATGTTTAAAATGTATATCCTACCAAAATCCTGACATCACCATCCACAGGAGGAGTTGTGTAACTTAGACGGCTAATTCTCTGTTTCGAAAGTCATCAGAGCCCGACAAAACCCACACTTAAGTCTCATTTATTAACAAAGTATTACATAAATGTCGTTTCACACTAGAAATATTAGAAATGGGTGATAAGAAGTTTCTCCAAAGAAGAGAACCAGGCCTTATATATTTAAAAGCACCATATCGAAATTATCCTGGCAGAACTGAGGAAAATTTGATGTTAGCCAGATATCAACCACAGATCATCTGATCATGACTCGAGAACGTTAACATGTAAATGACGCCTATTCAAGGAATGATGTTTTTCTACACCCTTGTTTGAATTTGTACAATAAAATAATAATAATAATAATAATAAATTAAAAAATTACCTCAATGAAATATCAACAGAGCCTTACTAACATTTCTTTTACATTCAGAAATTTCCCACTCATTCCCTCATTTTTCTTCAAATTAATTAATTGGTGAAAACCTTACAAAAGAGATTCACAGCAGCTTAGAGAATAAACTTACTTTTGGTTTTTCCCTATACCTTCCGATGGTTTCCATCCCATTCCTCGGAGCATTGCCAGCCCATACTTTTCAACAGGTAGTACTTCATAATCATCAAGCGTGGACTGAAATATAATAATTATCGTAATAAATAAACACAGATAAGTCCAGAAACGCAGCTTTGTGAATTTTTTGACATTTTCTTCGAACGGGTATTAATCTTGTCTCTTCTTTAAATAAATAAATAGCATTTTAAGAAATCGCATATTCATTCTTGACTCGTTAACGACCACATATTTATTATACCTTGTTTTGAATTTTAGATCAATAGGTTTAACAAAAATTAAAACACTTCAAAGATCAAGAAAAACTTTAGACGCTATCAGAATATTACTACTAAGAATTATTTATTTGTCTATTTTGAAACTGCACGCTAAGACTAGCTTACATTTGAAGACTCCTAAAACAGAAATAAACCTGAGATTTGTTTGAGTGAAGTTTTGTCAGAAAATATTCCCTATCTAATATTACTGACTGCAAAAACAAGTTTTGTTTGTAGAGGATCTTCCGATACAAAAGTCATTAAAAAAACTCAACAACGCTCATAGTTTGAGTGACATTTCGTCTACCTGTGATTGACGTATTTCACCAAAAAACGCAACATCTTAATAACTCTTCGAATACCATTTGAATGTTCGATTCACAGAACATAAGACGTTTCTAAAAGAAATACAAAATACTCTGTGAATACAGTGAAACTTCCCTTGACACCTCCAGAATATAGACAGATTTATTGTCCCGGCAAAAACACAGGTATTACGGGACAGAACCCTATCTGGTACGGGCACTCTCAGATACAAATCTTCTATTCAAACGCTTTAGTAACTCTTCATAATGCTCAGGAATTATTCTCAGCTCATACGTGTTTAGCACAGAAAACGCTTTCCGCGATTTAGAATACAATCAGAAATATTTTACGCAATCTGAGATGCAGTACAATAGACAGAAAATATTTTCGTTGTAAGTTAATAACCTGATGAATCATCACACAAAACAGACTGAAGCTGAGCATGAAAAGTCACTGTGTTAAAAATACAGTGTTACTTGTAATTTACGCTTCGAAGCCACTTTGTATGAATGACTGTAATTACAGCAATTTGCAAATTTACCTGTGGATACGGTATAGCTATTATTCTTTTGGATACTTCACAGTAATAAGTTTCCACTTTGACACTCAATAATCTCACTGCTAATATTTGTGTCCGCTAAAATGAAAATTTATCTAAATACCTCTTGTCAGACTCGGAAATATAGGTCCACGTATGATTTTCCGAATTCTTTACAAACAACACGTGAATAATATACACGAAGAATTCACATTCAAATATTCTAGCTCAAAATTATGAGTGCCTAATATATGCAAGCAACTACAACTGATAAGGCATGTGAAAATCGAACTTACTTCAGCCATTAGTTCTTCATCGATTTCCTCATTCTTTTTCTCCAATAAAGGCAGGATATACCTTGACTGTTGGGAAACTTCTGCACTCTTTGCGGTCTTCTTTGCTTCTAAAAAAGACAAAATCACAACTTTCGATATAAATTAAATTCCTCGAACAGTAAGAAATATATTGCGATTATATCATTATGATACAGTTGAAAAGAAAAGAAATTCATTTCGTTATCATAAAAAGCAATACATCACCTCTTCCCCATCGTGGCCAAGAGGCTAACGAGCGTTGTCGTTGGGCATAGTCCCAAGTTCAATCCACGGTTGGAGTACCAAGCATAGATAAACTCAAGCCGTGGTTCGGAAATAAAATCATTCGATTTTACGTCCCACACTTATGCTTTGTACGCTACAGGAAACGGAAGAAAACTCTCTCTCTTTCACACACACACACACGGCGTTTGTCCACCACAAAGTTCGCTTGGCGCGAGCTGGAATAGAACGGGTGAACGCTCTACCACTGAATCACCACGACTCCATCAATGGTTCAGAATCAGATTTCACTTTAAGCAGTAGATCCATCAGGTCTCATGTGCACTGAAAAAGGGCACTATACAAAACTAACCACTATCTGTCCTTCATGTAAAATACACGAACACTGTCAAACAATGTATCTACAAAATATGGAACGATACTCTTAAAATACTTGAATAACTTGATGTGAACACAATGATATATTAGATACGTATATTTTCTCAAAAGAGAACAGACATCAAGGCACATACATATGAATATCACTCCAATCAAAATTTGGAGACTTCGTTGTGTCATATCACCTATGATTTTAAGATTGTAATGTGTGGTTGTCCGATATATAACATTTACAAACGCTAAATTCGCTCAATGTTTTGCACATGTCAATACTCTATAGTATATTCAATTATCCCATCGTATAGAAGACTGCTTTCATTCAAATTTGGAAGGTAGAATCTCGACATGATTGGTTTGCCTCACAACATCCCTGACTCTTAAATGAAAGAATGATTTTAAATTAATTTTTTGACGAACTAGTTTTTATTTCTAGCAATTCAATTTAAGAATATGACCCTAATCAAATCTTTAACGCATAAGAGTTAATCAATACTTCTTTCAAAGATGAGAACTAAATAGTTATTGTACCCAGTTTATATTTTTTTGCTGTTGCATTTTATCTTCAGAAGATTTTCTAAAGATACACATACATAAACAAAATGGCGAGTTTGAATACTACAATCTATCTTGTGTAATTACTTAGTATCTAAAATCTACTACTTAGTGAAACAGTTTGTACCGACGATATATACTATATTAAAAAAAAAAAAAAAAAAGATTCCAACTATAAGGTCTCACTCAGGGTTAGATGAACTGGGAACGAATGAAGACCATTTCAGAAACATTGTTTAGTTCCCTAAGTAGTATTTTGTTCTAAAACATAAAACAGTGAAAGCTATTTTGGTTTAATATATAATTTTATACTATATACCGCGTCACCCGAATTGGCGTGTGGCATAAGCCAATAAACTCGCAATGCGCTGTTACTAAACCTTCAGAGAGGAATCTAGTCATTCATAATTGACTTTGTTCGTATTTGTGGACAATCATAAATTGTTATAGATTCCTCCCTGAAGGTTTAGTAACAGTGCACTGCGAGTTTATTGGCTGATGCCACACGCCAATTCGGGTGACGCGAACTATAACTACGCGTAATCAATATATACAAGACACCCACTTGATTGCATTCGTCTATTCCGCACTACATATAACTTACACAACGGCACAAGACAATAACTGCTTCTACATTCTCACTTCAATTTTCAATCATCTTGACAACTACAATTTATAAACAAACATTGATCACATAATTGCACGTTAAATATTGATAAAACACCTTCTGCCCATTTTGTCATTAACAGTTAACTTTTACACTCCAACCTTTGTATTTCTTGAAAATTACGTAGCAGAAATGTTTTATTTTCTTCAGTTATGCAATATTTTTTTTAAAAAAGTGAAGTAAATTAAAATAAAAATGAAATGAAATGAAATCTTTTGAGTTTTACGTCCCACGATTATGCCGGTTAGGCTAAAGGAGACGGTGATGATGAGTAATGAATGAAATAGTGGAATGAAGAAAGTGGGGAACCCCGAGAAAACCCACGCACACGGTATTTGTCCACCACAAAGTTCACTTGGCGGGGGCTGGGATCGAACCCGGGACACCAAACACCAGAGGTGAACGCTCTACCACTGAGCCATTGCGGCCCCTAAATTAACATAAAAAGACATTACACTTAAACAAAACAAATTGCACTAAAAAGTATGGCATTACTCAAGCAGACGGTTCTACCAAATTTTCACACATTTATCACATTTTCCGGTTTCTTCTTGCAGAGCAGGCACTAAATGAGGAGCTAATGCATAAACCACGAACCAACTTGTGCTAGGTGGCCACTAAAAGCACGAATGCTATCTAACCAAGTCAGGGCAGGAGCGTCAACGACGGGGGGCATACGCATAAACGAGGATAGTGGAAAAATACATAAAATTCTTATTTTCAAAATGGCTTCACTGCTTTCCCGGGTACAAATGGCCCGCTGCGAGGAGAAATTCGTGGACAACTGTCGACTTCGCTGTAGATTGCTTGAACACATGTTTGGATAAGTAACCTTCGAAATGATCTTTCTTTTTTACCTAACAGTCGGATTGAGTAACGAACATTCCTCCACTTTGATTCTGTACACTGTGTATGCACTGAAATTTGGTTGTGTCCCATCAATAGTACGTTGTGTATGTATTGCTTCTCTTCTGAATTTTTACTTCTTTTCCACACTTTGCACAGTTTATTTTACGTTTCAACATGCTATGACGCTGCAAAAACTTTGTAATATTACGCTCTTTATCGCACAATTCTTGTTATAGAATCGTATATTAGCATTACATCCATCGCAAACGTCCATTGCGAACACGAACAGAACATTCCCACCGTTTATTTCCACCTGCTTCGCTTTCTTGTATTCTTCCGCCTTCCGCTTCAGGAAATAGTTACACTTAGAATACGTTCACTACCATTAAAAATATATTTCAATATGATATCCACTGACTGAAATTACTTATATTCACATTCCTCTTCTTTTACTAAAAGTGTTTCACATCGTATTTTACCCATAAATTTTGTTTTTGGTAGAGCCGTCTGCTCGAGTGAACCCAAAAGTATATATATACAAACCGTAAGAAAAAAATCTCTTGTCAAGAAAATTACTTTTTAAAGAATCTATTTATACATAACCAAAAAAGGAAAAAAAAAAAAAAACGAGGATGGAGAGTGTTCTGATATACAATCAATTTGTACATTCTTCAAATCTGACGTAATATTATAACATAATGTTATTTTATTATTAGTTACATAATATTATAAAACACTGTATATCTATTTAGCATTTTAGTATGAAATAACGTTCTCTGCTATATTATATATGATTCATTTGCATATAATTCGTAATATATGAAATATTAAATTTTAGTGTATTGTTATATAACGAAGTATAGATACGTATCTTAATACATCACACAATACTATTATAACATTTTTTATTGATATAAAAAATGAGGTATACTCACATATATTATCACATGAGCATTGAAAATTTTAAAATTAATTCTACATGACACCCTACCCCATGTTTTTCTTTTTAGTCATGCGTAAGTAGACTTTTTAAATGTAATTTTCTTAACAACAGTTATTTTGTTTGGATTTTTTTTATTTTTCAAGGAAACCATGTTTTTAAAAATGTTTTCTTGTATTTTACTTTTACATATCGTCGTCTGAGATTTAACACCGCGTATCTCCAATTTTGGCGAATATGAGTTTTTGATACCATAAGAATCAGTACAGGATGGCGCACAATCTGCTTAAGTAGTACACCTATATCACGAAAGATGGCTCTGTTATTCCCTCAACGTAATACCGCGTATAATGAGGCTGAAGCTAATTTTTAAACAGTTTTTTTTCTCGTCTCTCCTGTAAAATTGGTGAAATGTTACTTACGCGGTATTGAATCTCAGACGACAATATCACCCTTTCCCACATTCAATCCTCAAACCAATGTTGATGGGAGATGAATTTGGACTTTCACGGAATCCGGAGTGTAACTATTCATCTCAACGACCCCGAAAACTATGAATTCGACACTAGTGTTAGTTGTTTAAGATTATCTTTACATGCGAACTTTACTCCTACCCATAGAGGTGCTAAGAGTGTTTACCCCACTGGTAGCTAATCTTGGACTTAAAATGGCATTGAGAGTGCCGGTGTTCATCTCAATAACCCCGAAAACTATAAATTCGACACTCATATCGATTGTTTTAAATTCTTTTTACTTATCACACTTCCCACTCCACCCCAGGGTGCTATAGATGTCTTACCTCCCACACAATTTGTTTTGAGATTTTAAGTTATATGTATACCAAGTTCGGGAATTTTTTTTGCTCAAGGCGTTCCCCAATTATGCTGAAACATACACTCACACATACACATACATACATAGTGAACCACTTAAAGTGACCCCTCCTTGTAACTTCTAGACTAATTGACAGAAATAGCTGAAATTTTGTACCAAGGAAATATCAGAAGGAGGAAAAAGTTTGACACTCGACAATACAGAAACCAGGTTAACAGTGTTACCATCTTAATACAGTTTCACTTTTTTTCAAACGGCAGTAGATAAGGTTATTATATATTTCAAATCTGCGAAACAATACATTACCCGAGTTTTATTCAATGTTGCCAACTAAGGTTGCTCAGTATGACAAATATCCAAATTTCGGAGGGCTGTACAACAGTAACAAAACAACTGAGATGAACGAGGTGGTGCATACCTAAAGTAACCTACTGTCGATACTATGATTACATTTCGAACAAATAGGAACAAAGTTAAAAGAAATCGCAAATTTATTTTTTTATACAGTCTTTATTTTGAAAAAAGTGCTAGGATAAGTATTGTATAGGGAGTTAAATAGTTCTCAACACACAAAACAATCACAATGCAGTTAACAACAATTTGATGTCTCAAACCGTTTCGGAGATATTATAAAGATTGGTAGAGTTTGCAGCACTGCTTAAAATGACGAATTTGAAGGGAATCCAAAATTATCGTTGCTTTCTTTTGCACAAACTTATAACAGTATAGCGATAGTATTTGGTAGTTGTGGTTATATCAATTTGAAGCAGTATTGCAAACCGTACCTATTTTTATCATATCCCAGGTACGGTTTGAGATATCAAATTGCTGTAAACGGCATGATGATTATATTGTCTGCTGAAAATCATCTAACTCTATAGATAAGAAACTTAGCACTTTTTCGAAATAAAGTCTGCATAAAGAAAATTATATTTTCAATCTCTTGTGACTTTATTCCTATTTGTCCGAAATGCATCATATCAAGGTCATAGTATCCGACGCCAAATTGCTTTACATATGCATCGCCTCATTCATCTCAGTTGCTTTATTACTGTTGTATAGCCTTCCAAAATTTGGATATTTGTCATACTGTCACATCCTTAGTTGCCAACACTGAATAAAAAAGTGTGGTATTTTAATGTTTCGTTTTACATGTAGATTTGAAATATGTAATAACCTGACGTAGTACCATTTGAAAAAATTAAAACTTTCATTTCGCTGTCTTCTGCTATAAATGGTTCATGTTCATTTACGGTTAACAGGGCGAAAAATATTCATTTCACTACATCAACATCGAAAAAGAAGTTCATTAGCTGTAATGTAGGTATCTATGTCACAGATGTTTACAAGACATCCAAATTCAGTAGACCTTCAATAGAGTGGGGACACAGCAACAAGCAGTGTCTTAATACATTTTCTTCTTTAAATTTGATATTCTTGCTAAAAAGAGCACGCTGGCTCATTTTTTTTTTAACCATAATTGCCTCATAGCATAACAAAATGGGGCAACTATGACACACCTTGCGAATCGTATCATTTATTCTAATGACTATTGTGATTTTTTTATAGTGCTTCGAAACAGTAAAATCACCTCGGCTACTAAAATCAGGTTTCTAAAACAATTATGCCTGATCTGTGTAAGCGTCATGTTAAATAACACACATTACACCGAATTGAGCTATAAACCTGAAATACATAGAAATTATATGCCCTTGCATCACTGCCCCACGTCACCCTACCAATTTGGAAAGTAGCAACCAATTTCAGCATCGAGTCTACACGAGAGGGCGAAACCGAGTTCTACTTCGAATTGGATCCACATGGCTACCAAAAATTGGGCCCGGCTTTCGCCACTGAGTGTATGCTAATAATCTAGCCACGTGTACCGCCATACTTTGACAATGAATTGAATTTTTACTAGCATATCCTGCTACTCTCACAGTATACTTCGATTCGACTCAGTACATTTCTTCTAAAGGCAAGGAAAGGTATGTCGCACTGACTCTTTTCTGATTTATACTTTATCTAGAAAAGCGCCTTTAAAAACTGTTATAAATTCGTATCGGGTTTTAACGACAATTAAATAAATTTGTTTAGCGTACCGGTATTGTAAAATATATCTTTCTTTTTCAGGATGTGAATGTAAACACACTAGAATTCTAGAAGAAAGTAAATGATCAACTAATCTAATACTAAACAGTTTAATTTCCCAAGAGAAGACACATTTAAAGATTTCAAAAAATCAACACTAAACATACCTTCCAATAACTCCCTCGCAGCTCTTTCTTCCAGAGTTTCCTCCTTGCTGTTAGCCCTGTCAGCGTTTTCATCGACTGCATTATCTGCTTTCTTGATTACTTCCACTCTTTCCGAATTTTCACCTTCACGCAGTTTCGGTTCATTCAACGGAATAATCAACCCTTCCTCTTCATTTTCACTTTCTGGACTCTGTGAACTAAATGACAAAAAAGATATATAATTTTGTGAAGATGTCAGACATGCACAACAGACAATTACACAGCTTCTTAAATTATCTAATTTAGCTTTCCTTCAGATGTATTAAGTATTAAAAATTTTTCTTATTGGTTTGCTCAAAGGTCATACAAGTGAAATCCTGACACAAAATAATCAGGTCTTGTTCCAGAATTGTCTATAAAATTACAATAAGCTAATGAAACCTATCTCCCTAACATGTACATTAAACACAGCCACACACACACACAAACAAATAAATAAATAAATAGAATAAAAGTTCTGTGGACAGGACACCAGGGTGTGGATCCGATGTATTTTGTTACACAGAATCCAAATTCCCAAACCCCAGCAAGATCGATCGTGTCAATTTTTTTGTTATGGGCGTAAAACTTGAGCGATTTCGGATACGGAGGGCACGCCTAACACAACTATATATTGTTCAGCGAACCCTAAGGTATGGATTCGATGTATTTTGTTATACAGAATCCAAATTTCAAAACCCCCCAGGACGACTGACCGTGTCAATTCATATTTATGGGCGAAAAACTTGAGCGATTTTGGATAGGGAGGATACACGTTTTTCGCCCATAAAACAAAACTGACACGGTCAATCGTCCTAGGGTTTCGAAATTTGGATTCTGTATAACAAAATACATTGACTGAATCCACACCCTGGGTCTGGTGCACATAACTTTTATTTTATTTATTTTATTTTATTTTGTGTGTGTGTGCCTGTGTAATATTTCTATGCCTGTTTTACAAGGGACTTTAACGTAAATCCCATCTAATAATATCCAAGTTGTAGGTCAAAAGTATTAATTGTTCCTTATCTTAACTTTGTACTAGCTGAAATGCCCGTTCTCCGCACGAGGAGAATACCTGTATAGGAAATATCTGAATCCCCTTCCCCCTTAGGATATGCATTTCACGAAAACTATGATGATAAAAATACACCAGATACTCTACTTTTGCCATAAATTTTGAAATACTCTAGCCTCATATAATACGAACTTCATTGGAAGTAACATGATAAAAGCCCATCTTGATTACTTTAAATAGGCCTACTTGATTATTGAAGAACCTTTCAGGAATATTTTATTATTAGTCGACAATAGAAGAATTGGATGTTATTCATTAAGTACTCAAGAGCTTCACATGATTCATTCTCGAAGAATTGAATGTAGGATTTCAAGAACATTAGGTAAATGTGTTTTGGCCTGGGCTTTTTATTTGTAAAAACTCTTCTAAAACTGTTAAAAATAATTGCATAACAAAAGGATTAAACTGTAAAGCAAATTTGTTTACTAATTTCTAAAAAAAACGTTTTCTCGATGCTTGATTGTTTTCAACTCTTAAAATTTGTATTGTAGCCCTATATCAGCTTATGATTACTAATGGTATCGTGTTGCTCTTTACAGAAAACAAAATGTCATCCAAGTATCAACGAACTTCAACCAGAAACAGCTGAAGTAAGACAAGTATGGCTGAGGCTGTTCTCGCAGTGCTAGATGGAACTATAGGTTTCAAAAGAACAGCCGACGCACAAACAGTTCCAAAATCTACGCTTGAAAGAAAGGTAAGAAAAGCTCGTATAAATTCATTGACCCCTGAAGTGGCAGCAGTGAAAACGTTGGGCAGATATGAGACAGTATTCAATGATGAACAAGAAAAAGCGCTTGTTGAGCATGTTTTGGCTCTAGAAGAGAGGTTATTTGATATAACTCTAAAGGACATGCGAGTGAATGCTAGCATTTGAGTTATTATATATTCAACATAATTTTAACACAGAAAACAAAATGGCTGGAAAGTGTTGATTATTGTATTCATTTCTTGGCGGACATAAGGAACTTAGACTCCGCAATCCAGAACCCACGTGTATGACCTGAGCAAAAGGGTTTAATCGTACTGCAGTTAAACAGTTTTTTGACCTTTTGAGTTCTCTAATCAGTAAATATAAGATTACTCCATATAATATTTATAATGTTTATGAAACAGGAATTCTAAAAGTGCCAAACAAGCCTTCAAAAGTGTTGAGTCTACGAGGCAAAAAGCAAGTGGGTAGTTTGTCTTCAGCGAGGAGTTTTGGCTACCGTTGAAACATGCATCAGTGCAGCTGGGGTATTCGTCCCTCCTATGTTTGTATTTCCTCGAGTGAGGGAAAACCCAAGACTCATGGATGATGTTTTCCCAGGATCATTTGCAGTATATCCCAAGACCGGCTGGATCACTAAGGAGACCTTCATTGTTTGGTTTTAAAAATTCGTATAGCCAGTGCTGTTGCTGCTTGATAGACACAACAGTCACACCAAAAGTTTGGAACTTGTAGATTTGGCAAGAGAAAATAATGTCATCATCCTAACCTTCCCTCCACATACAACTCATCGCCTTCAGCCCCTGGATGTCAGTTTCATGGCTTCACTGAGCACGTATATGAACAAGCAGTTCGAAAGTGGCTGTTCAACCATCCAGGTGGGTGCGTTACAATTTACGAAGTTGGAAAATGTTCAGCGCAGCGTATTCACGGGCAGCTTTTGCAGAAAATGCCGTTAAAAGGTTTAGCAAAACCGACATAAGTCCTTACAATCCTGACGTTTTCCCTCTGTCACCACAGATCACCCTACGCCAGACCTGCAGTAAGAACCTCCAGGCGTTGGGCACAAGACTGCTGTGAGTAAAGACTAAGAGCAACGTTCAACTTCTTCAAGGGACATCGTAGGAGAAGACCAACCAACAAACCTGTCAGGTGACAGCCTACGGCCAGACCAATCTGTAAAATCCTCAGGGGAGAAAAGATTAGAACTCTCTTGTTATCGACCAAACCTACCCATTTCCATCTCTCCAAAGTTGTTCTACCTATACCTCAAGTAAAAGGACCTCGTCCAGAAAAAATGGCTGACAAGGGAAAGAAGAAAACTGTCGTAATGACATCGCCTCCATATAAGAGTGAGTTAGAAATGGAAGAAAAAGAATGATTAAACTACAAGAAAGAACCAAGAAAACTGAAGAAAAGACTGCTACGAAATCCCCCTTAAAAACGTCCCAAAAAGAAGTTTGTAACAAAAGGAAATGGACAAGAGGAAGAAACAGACCTACCAGGTCCAGCCAAACCTGAAAGCAGGCCTACAAAAAATGCAAAGGAACGCCTAATCCTGATGTTAAAAGTCAACACATAGAAACATTTAATAAACCTTCAGCAAGCAGCCAAGAATGCATGTCGTCACCGTCTGAAGATGGAGGGACGTTGTAATGCACTGTACGTCGACTCTAAGGCTGGATCCAACACTATGGATGCAAAGAATGAGCTCACGAAGCGTGTTCTAAAGCCGAAGAAGATGATGACACCTTTGTGTGCGACTTATGTTCTGCTATAGGCCTACATAAAAGGTCTTCTTTCCCATTTTGTAAATAATAACATGAAAAACTCTTATTTTACGTCTCCGATTACTGAAGACATTGTTTTTTCAAGCGGAAATTTTGCTTCACAGTAGTTTTCTGTCAGTTAATTATGCTTTTCAGTTAGTTTTACACAAAAAATTCCACATTGTAATCCCTATCCCGTTTTTACCGACCCAGGTATGCTAAAACGGGATATGTAAGAGTTTGGGAACTTTTTTTTTTACTATTTCAGTCATTACAATTAATTAACAATATGTTTTTTGTGTGCTTCAATAACTGTTGTAGGTAAAAAAAAAAAAAATAATGTGTGGTTTTCTTCAACACATTTTCCGTAGTAAAATAAAAACAAGAATGGTATCCCGTTTTGCCCAACTCTCCCCTATGTATGGGGCGTAGTTGAGAGCGATTCCAATAAGCATTCGTATAACATCGTTGCGGCTGTCAAGGCAGCTGTTGTGGATGCACTGGCGAACATTTCCAAGACCTATCTCATTACTACTTGCAAGCAGTTTATAGAGCATGTAGAGGCTGTTATTACCGCTGACGGCGGTTTCATCAAATGATGTCGTTCATTGTGGATCTGATGCCCTGTACAGCAGTATAAAAGGTAATAAATGCTGTCTCGCGCTAGTTCCTTGTTGCTTTCGGACTAGTGTTGTGAAGGCCTGGAAGAAACCGAAAATTTTGGATAAAAAACCAGTGCTTAACCGTTTTCCCGATGGAGAACTTTGTTTCTGCAATTAGCTTTTGTAAGTCAAAAGTTTCTGCAGAAGAAACACTTGTGATTCTTAAAACTACGCTTTACGCAACGTAAAAAAAGTTCAAACTATATTTATGCGAGTAGTTCGTCCACTTAAGACATCTACACATAGCAGGCATGTTTCTATAATTTTCTGAGGTTATTTTTTTCTTCTCTGGCAATTTTTCTGCACAGGTGCGGCAAATTTTCTGCGATCACATCGCAGATCGCGGCATGTTCTGCTTTGGGGCTTGTATGTATTAAATTAACCCGTAAATGCGCTGCTTGGCATATTTGAAAAGCTAATTGAATCTTTCTCTTGACCTACCTGTCAGATTATAATCTGCTTCACATAACCTGATAGGAAAAAGAAGTTTTTACCCCCACCACGCTCAAGTACAGGCGAATGTTGGTGTTCCGTCTTCCACCATCAGCCCCCGCACACGGAGGTATATAGTGTACCTAAATATGTCTAAACAATACATTACAACTTTCATAACATCACTACGTGTTTTAAAACACTTAATTACCTTTATCTGTATTAGTAAGGTAAGTAACATATATTATTATAATGGACATCTTCTTGAACAGTTGTATTGTTTATTTTCCTTCTTTTTCACAGTCGGGCTTGTGACATAATGTTGGAATGGCAAGGGATGGCAGGGTTGGTAATTGAATGGGTGTTTACTTATTGATACAATACTTTCGTAATATAAAATCGAAAACCGAAAATGAAATCTATATAAGTTTTACTTCCCACGGTTATGCTGGCTAGACTAAAGGAGGCGGTGATGAGAAATGAATGAAATACTGGAATGAAAAAAACGGAAGGAAACGGAAGAGCCCCGAGAAAACCCACGCATACGGTGTAAAATCGAAAACCAAGTACAATATGTATGGGTAAATTATCAGAGCGTTAAGATGCTAACAATAAAACCTGAAAAGCTAAAAAAAAACTCGTTTTCTCTCTTGTTAACAGGTGTTCGTACTTTAAAAAGAACAAGAAGATAAAGAACTATATATATATACAAACTAATAATAATTTTGTGTCCCCACTAACTTTACCTCAGGCCGGTAGCCAGCCCAAAATGTAAGGGGGGCCGGTAGAAGTTAGGGGAGCCCAGACCCATCCATATTATAGTTCCTTTGCAAGCCTACCGTGAGCATTTTAGGGGGCCAGTGAAAATTTAGGGGGGCCCGGCCCACCCTAGTCCCCCGTGGATACGGGCCTGCTTCACCTAGTACATTTCTATAAAAGTACAGTAGGAAAGTTAAGGGAATATGTTTCATTTTTTTGGTCATATTTTATTTTATGATGAAGTTTGTATCTTCATGGTTCTTTTTAGATAGCTAGTTGAGACTTTGATCATAGTGGAGGCCCCTGTCCACCTCGATCGTACAGAACAATCTAATGTTGTAACAAGAGTTGATTATTATATAAGAAAGAAAGAGTAACGATAAATATACGAGTTCTTTCAATTGTATAAAAATAACGAACGTTTTGGCTTAAAGAGCTCAAAGGCTCATCGTAACAGAAACAAACATTTCCATTAGATTTTAACCTGCGAAAACTCAATGTATCATGTTTATCAACCATTCTTCAAAGATCCTGCTTTACATTGTCCGGAAGCCTTCTCTTTCGCCCAGTTAATAGTCTTTTCTCCTAGGCTTTTTGAATAGAACTTGGTGACTTGGTGCGTATTTCCCATACAAGCAACGTGCCATGCTTATCTTTTACGTATTAACTTTACTATTTCTATAATACTCGGTGATCTGTAGTTGTTGTGAAATAAAAGTTTGCATAGCGTTTTAATTCACCTGAATGTATACCTCATTTCCTCCAAATATTTTTATCAGCATTTATTTTCGAAACCGCAGAGTTCCCGTTCTCGTATTCGTGTTATAGATCAACTTCCACATTCATGCAAAATTGGGCAGATTGAGCTCTTATTGATTTTAATGTTTTCGATATTTGTTAAGACAATAAAATGTTTTACAGTAGGGTAAACTTTAGTACATAAATAATATCTACAAGACAAAAATTAAAAACAATAATTGTTTGTTACTCAGGATTGATAGCTAAAAGGAATAGCAGTGCTATGTCAACATTAGGTGCGAGCGAATTGACGTACGAATTTAGAGTTTACACGATTCTGTTTATTAGAAAAGCTTCCCTCCCTGTGAAGGTCAGCGACTTGCTTTCCCCTTCTGCAGTGGTAAGTGGTGGGAGGTAGGGGAGTTTCCTATCAGGTTGCCTGGAACAGACTTTAATACGCATCGCTTTTTCACCACGTTTACTACAGCTCAGTACAGACTGACCCACAACGTAGTGATGAAAAGTAGTCTTTCTTTGGTTTCCTAAAGAACTCAGACAATATGCGCGTTTACGGTTAAGAAGTGCTTTGTTTTCCTATAATTTCCTATGAGGAGTGATAATGAAGTACCGGATCAACAACATTCTGACTTATTCACAAAATATGGCCACTCAATTCTAAAAACTGCTAAGTCTCCACCAATGCAGAGTATGGAAAATATATTTTGTTAGCAATACTCCAAACTAAAAATGTATATCAATTTATAAAATTAGGAAGCTTGAGTTATGAAATTCATAGTATTTTGTTGTGCCTGAACACTCTGGTTAAGGTGAAAGAATCAGGTACTACTTTATACGGAGATGCATCAATGACTTTCTCTTTGCAAATAATACATGTCCCCTTCGCACATAATTCAACGTATGAATAATCAATTGAAAGTGTCCAAATACTCACTTCTTTTCTAGGACGACCTGGTCCTGTAAACATTCCATACTGCTTTCTTTCCTATTCTGCACTTTGAACCTCACAGGTGCGGGTAAACACATATCTCTGTTTTGTTGTCCCCCCTCAGTAGACTAGAAAATAATAAAAAATAAAAATCAGTCTACTCAAAGTACATGAATTGCTAATTGCATAATATGCTAAAAACTTCTGACAACGTTCAACCAATGTATGATTTATTAGAAATTTACAAGCTAATATGAGCTCTAATAGTTCTTGCACTAATTTCCACATGCTACTTTCATTCCTGCTGTCCAACTTCAGTTTTCACACATTTAAAATGCGGCGAAAAGAAATGCTATACTGGTTCAAGTCACAGGTCAGCCTTGCACTGAATATTCTGAAAATATTTAATTCTATTATTCCAATCCAACTAATTACAAGCAATATGAGAAACTAGTTCCCAATTTAAACTCCTATGATTAAATATTCACTAGAAGTGAGTAGTCTCGTTCAGCACAGAACGTAGGATCAGAAATACTAGCTCAATAGAGAATATCCTCTGAGAGCTCTACTATATACTAAGAATTGCTTAAACCTTCATGAATACTCCAACATCCATCAGGCCCATTAATTTATTACAACAGATATCAAATGAATTTACAAAACTATTTACTGGCAGTTTCTAGACTATCATACAACAGTCCTCTCGACGTAATAATTACCAAACTGCAAGATAAATAGGCTGAAAAAACTACACCTCGCCCTAAAAAAATATGAATTGCTGCTGTATTGTTCATTGTCGGAAACTGAATTAGGCTATTGGATCATTACAACTAGGATTACTATGAGATACCCTCAGGAAAATTTCTGAAGTTTAAAAAAGGCATATGGTAAAATACAACTAATTAAATCCAATTGTGACAGTTAACCACAAGCAGCATTTCATTTCCATAGTTCACACTGAAATCTATATTCTCTTCATTGAAACTCTTCGATAGCACAACACTTATGGTTCTTTAAAAAGTTGAATCTATCATTCCCACAACCGTCGACCGTTCATTTCATAGCTTGCTTGTTGAGTCAAGCTTCTTGCATTCGCAATACGATAAAACTATAGTGCCGAATAATGAACACCGCCCTTATCTCGAGATTTTAAATACACTCAAACATTTATCAATTTGGCCTATTTCTTTGTTGTCTAAATGAGAACTGTTGCATCTGATTTTGATTTAAATCTGGCTTAAAGATTTATCTTCTGACTCCCCTGATGTGTTATCTTCACGTACACAGTTATGTTAGCACAGCTTGAGTAATAGAACTCATTGAATTTCGTGATCATGAACTTAACTGTCCTCAGAAGTTTTTATTTATAGAAAAATTACTCCCCTGCAAGTGAAAATATCAAGCTTAATTTAATCTGCAAATATTCCGAACACGTTTTATGAAACTTTTCGGGTCAATGTACGATTGCATGTGATTCATTAGAAAGCTATTTGCAGCTATATATCCAGTTTTAATCTAGACTTCAGAAATGGTTCCTGGCTTTTCTATGAAATAGTAATTTCGGTGACTATTTTGAAGCACATCCCTAACAATCCCTGATTTCCTATATTATTGCGAACCCTTATCTATAGTTTATAAAAAGTTACATCGAAACTTACCGTAGACGAGTTCTTATATAACATCTTTCCATCGATCTCAGTTGGCAGGTACTTTTGCAGCTGTGCTTTCCCATCGATTTTCCAAATTGGTGGATCCTTTACATTGTTTTCTATGTCCGATTTCAGTATCACATATGCGGCAGGCTGAAAAATCACAGAATATTAAAAATAAAATTGTAGGTTTACTTTCATCTAGGAACAGATCAATTTGACAAGATTCGATTTCTCAAGTAATCACGTCTCTATGAAGACTTTCAAGGGAACAGACAAGTTAAACACGAATCAACAAGTGAAAATTCATTTAGAGTACTGGGAACTACAGAAAGACAAGTTTCCTCTAAGAGTGAATTATTTCCACTCTACTGACGAGATTCACCTAGTGATAACCCTCAGCTATTTTCTGCATATCAAATTAGTAGCCAATAAGCAAATTAACGTAAATTAAAAAACTACACGAAACCGTCTGGCCATAAATACTATTCCCATAAATACCAAGGAAAGAAAAACTAGCAACATGGTGAAAGGTAATTAATATGCATACAGGATGTGAATTATATACACAGTGTGGCAATTTGAAATTCCACATTCCAACATGTGATGCAACTCTGCAAGAGAACTGTGGTGCAAACAAATGTTTCACGATTGACACACACACACACACATACACACACACAAAAAAAAATAATAAATAAATAAAAATAAAAATAAAAAAAAGAGAGAAATGAAATGAAATCTTTGAGTTTTTCGTCCCACGGTTACGCCGGTTAGGCTAAAGGAGACGGTGATGATGAGTAATAAGTGAAATGAAGAAAGTGGGAGGAAATGGGAGACCCCCGAAACCCACTCTCACAGTGTTTGTCCACCACAAAGTTCATTTGGCGTAGGGTGGGATCGAACCCGGGACCCCAAGCACCAGAGGTGAACGCTCTACCACTGAGTTACCGCGGCCCCCGACTGACACCAAGTGCATCGATCTTTACTGATGTTTACATGTGACCAAGGTGGGTGCAGAGAGATTTTACTAAGGTTTTAAGTTACTTAAAAGCCTTACGCCAGGATTCAAGTTTGCTTGCCTTGAGAACGAGTACTTTTATTGCATCATTTCTTTCATTATTACTACTACTAAACTTCTTTAGCTCAGGGTTCCCAACGTTGGACAAATTATAATACTGTATCTATGAACTAACAACTTAAGAGCTGCAACTAGAAAAAGTTTAGAAATTATATCTAGTCAGACAAAAGTGAAATAATGTATTTAAAAAATAGAATACGCTAAGAGTAGTCTCTAATGTGGATTACACAAGAAAAATGCAATCACATTTGAACCTATGACCCCAACATTCCAGGTTTTAGTAGAAGAATTTAGATTAAACATTCCTGAGAACTTTCAGGAAAACAGTTCGGTGTTACAGCTTTTACTCCGATCAACGTAAAACCCGGAAACACTGCGGAACGCAACATTTCTAGTTGAATAACGGTAACATTTCTAGCTTAAGACCGCCTCCAAGAACTTCTGGTCCACCACATTCTGCCCGCTACTATGTACATCTATACGTGGTTCTTGAGATTTTGCCTCCCAATAGACGGCGGACCCACTATCCAATTTCCTAAGCTAACCATGAATTATATCACACCACTATGGCAAATTGTAACAAAACAAAAAAAAAAAAAAAAAAAAAAAAAAAGCCGATAACATTGTTAGAATATAAAACTACCTTACAGGGCCGAGGTGTCCCCCTCCCCTTGGACTAATACAAATTCTATTACAATGACTTCTAAGGAAGCTTTCTAATAAGCACTTTTTCATCATAAAAGTACCAATTACGAAAAAAAAAAAAAAAAACTTCAGTACAATCCTAGATGACGGGATGTAAGTTCCACTGATTCCTGGTATCTGCTGAAGGCAATAATTGCAGAAACTCAGTACCTCAGGGCACCTTTGACGTAAGCGTTTTCTTGAAACCGATTGTAGCTGGATTACGACCAACGCAGATTTTTTGAATAACAATCGTCCAAAGATCTAAAATGCTGTAAGGTGCTGCACTTTGTTCTATCATTTTCAATTCTCGGAATTACTGAACAAGCGCCTTCAAGTGTTCCAAGGTATTACCCTACGCGGTAAACGCTGCAAAATATAATCAAACTAACAATGTAGGTGGGGAAATAAGGACGCCCTCTAATTCTACGCAATTGATGAAATGGATACCGTACCATATGATTTGACTAATAGCGCGCGTAGAAATTTAAAGGCGTGGTCATTTTTTGTTCTAGCACTAACCGTTACTTCTGTGTATCGCTGTAGATGACTTACCAGCAATTTCCTTGACACATGCAGAATGAATTGAGATTTATCTTATTTCTGAAGAACGAAGTAAAAGGGCGATTGCAGACGAATTTACCTAGTTACCCGAAAGTACTTCCATCTGCAATGGTACTCCTTATAGGAACATACCAAGAAACCTGAAGTGTGGCAGACTGAACCAAGACCGCCCGTTCACGCATGGCGACAGATTAGGCAAGAGCTGGCAGTATTGCCATTATTCAGTAAAAATCAGAAGTACGTGCAGCGTAGCCAGCCATGTGGCGTTAGTCGCACCTCAATCATGTGCATTATGTCGGAACAGGTAGCATCCTTAAGCTGCAACTTCAATACCAAACAGACTATCAAGATCATAGTCTTGAATTGGCTTAAAAGACAAGTAAACAGCCACGACAAAGCCTCACATACGCCTCCAAATAATCGGGGTATCGATCTGATGGTAATTCGTATTCATTTAACGCATGATATTTCTGGCAAAGTTATTGTGTGGTAAGATGTGTGCTGATTTTTAAGACGCATTGTGGGTTCACTCTACATCGAAGTGACCCTTACTGCGATGGGTCATCGGTACATGTTAAAACATGTTGCCATTATTTCTGTCGAGTGTTAGGTCGTCGTCAGATCTAAAAGCACTACTACCGCCTTAATCCAACACGGTAGCTCGCTCCGTGAGCACCTCGATCAGGATCCTTATCTATGAATTGATCGGAGAGGTGCTATTGAATGATCCTCGTTCCCAGTTACCTTACGCCACTGGACTATTACTATATAATGTGAACAATCTTGTATGCGGCAAATATTAGGGATGTTGAGCATAAGGAACAAATTGTGGACCAACGTTGAAACATTACAACCGCCATTAACAAGCAACGTACAGAACAAGGCAGGATCAGATCCGACTCAAACTTCGCCCAGAGGACACACAGTAGAAAAGAACAATACTACAATATTGAAAAGGGTGAGTAAGAGGGAGGAAAAAATCGGCAAAGACACCTCATACACACTAGCCGTCAGAAGAAAGAATTGGGGATTCTAGCTCTAGACAGGTACTAAGATCGGACGGCTATCCTTTGAAGAAAAGGCATAATTATCAGAAATGAATTTAACAAAAAGGATTTCTTATAAACGAGAAACTGGGTGTAGGAAAGAGTTTAGGAAATTGAAAGGAATACCTTCATTTCGACGTCTGGGCTCAAAAGGTGATGCTCCTCGATGATCAAGGCTGGTGTCCACAGGTTCGGCTTCTGGCTCTCTCAATAGCTCTGGTGGTCCGCTGGTCTCGGATCGTTGATGGAATCCCCTCTATATATCAGGCTCTCGTCCACTGGCCAGATGCAACAGCCATCAGCCAGTTCGCAACTCCAACTTCGACAGTTAACTCCGACCGCAACCTCCTCTTCTTAGACCACGACTTCCCCAAAGCGGAAGTTTTCGGTCCTATTTAAGCTCGGGTCCAAGGCTCGGCGACTATTACAGGTGAGCCTAGAAGCGAGTCCCAGACGTCACGGGAGGTGTGTCATGAGGTAATGGGAGGAGTCAGGAAAGAGTCTCTCACAGATTTATTGCTAAATACAAAAACAATTACATAAAAACATTTTACATTTGCAGAGTGCTGAACAGTCGGTTGCTAGTTCTTCAAGGAATCAGTCCACATGTTTCTCGTTTCTTACGATATAATAACAACACATAATAAGATTGCAAAGGTCTCTGTCCTTTCCTGTAATACACAAAATCGCAATATACACAAACAGCACAGACAAAATTAGGCAACCTAGATCATTGTTCGCTGAAAAATATGATATTTACAAAATCAATCGATCAATAATAGATAAATTACTGCCAGTCTTTAATGCGGGCGACAGCACAAACACACAGATTCCTTTACAATATGATATAAGGTGAACATCGCAAGATACCCATTTATGTCGAAAACGGAAAGGATGGGCAGCATCAGGATGATATCAAGATATTTGATATAACACTGGCTTGGCGGCCATCTTGAAAGCCGCGATCTTGGATATAGCGTAAGGTATTGAACTCATGGAACTCATCGAGTCAATGTTGAACGCTGCCTTTCCCTGATATTGTGACTGTTTGGGACTGTCGCGAAACAGTGTAGCAAACCGCGCAAGGGGAAAGAAACATTCGTAAAGAAATGTAAGCTAGAACATGGCTGGGCTTTCTCACACATACACACTTTGTTTCAGATAGTGTCGTTTAAACAAACGTGGGCCGAAATGTCCCTTGTTCACACGAAACAGCAAGAAAATTGAACAAGAAACGTACAAAACGTTGTCCAGGAGGGGGCTTTAGTTCCAGGTAGGTCGTGCTTTTGATCACCAATCCAAGATGATATCTCCTACACTCCGGAGCGAGCTACCGAATTGCTGTTCCATAAGAGATAGTCTTTTGAAGTTTATGTAGTCTCCAAACGAGTGCTCGCATCGCGGGTTGCAACTGTGGTTTTCACCGTTCCAAACGGAATCTCAATATCCTCGAAAGGCATGATCTGTCAAGGCGGATGCACTTCCATGCACAGACACTGTTGCAGTTACTTGTCGCGTACCATTGTCGTGGGGTCTTGCCCTATTATTTTGTCCTTCGAATACACGTTTGTTTTGCCCAAGTCTTCCATACCATTACACATACGTTTTTCGCGATTACATCATTGGTTTTCCTTTTGCATCTTACTTTACATTGATATATCACACACCCCGCTTTTCATTTCAATACCTTACGCTATATCCAAGATCGCGGCTTTCAAGATGGCCGCCAAGTCAGTGTTATATCAAATATCTTGATATCATCCTGGTGCTGCCCATCCTTTCCGTTTTCAACATAAATGGGTATCTTGCGACGTTTATCTTGTATCATATTCTTGAGTGGTGAGTTATGTTGCGGAGCATATTTCTGGTGTTCCTGGATGGGGGCAGCTCCAATTTGCATTTTAATTCTTTTCTATTATGTGTCCTCTGTGCGAAGTTCGAGTCGGATCTGATCTTGCCTTGTTCTGTACGTTGCTTGTAAGCAAGGTTTCACGTGACTGGGAATTGTCCTTGCCGTGACAATTTTAAGACAAAGACAACTTCGTAACTGTTAGCGCTACAGCAAAAATAACGCCATTCAATTTCTTCAAAATTTTGCAAGTAAAATCAGAATACAATCTAAAGACAATTCAAAAAAATCTTAGTTAACGTCGCATATTTATGCCCTTTAAGCTAAGAGAGACGGAGGAATAACATTTGAATGAAGAAGTATTGATGGAATGAGAAGGTGGGAAGACGGAAGTACCTCGAGAAAATCCACGGACGTTGTCCCCAAACTTACCCGGGATCGAACCAGGGATCCCATGCACCAGAGGTCAGCGCTCTACGTGAACCACCGTGTCCCCCTAAAATTCCGTCAAGTTAAACATGGCTGACGTGAAGTGTTACATTTTGGTTATATTTTGTACCGGTTACCACTTAAGGGTGTTTCCACTTTTGGACGACCATGTTCAACTGTAAAAATATAGAGGTTTGTTTACATCCACGTTGCCATGCGCTTTGGCGGATGAATACACTGCCGGCTGGTTTGTCAAGCCACGGACTATCTGAGACGCTGAGAATTAGAAGTGTCCTCCAACTTCTAAGGTCATTTGCAAACGTTTCTCCGAGTTTCGTGAACATGAATGCATACATTAATCTGTGGAACCATTTTCATATACAAGTAAAAAGTTACTTCAGAGGGTGTACAACCAGACTAAAATATTAAAACATTCAAGGTCATTTGTAACTGCGATTAACATTTGGAAGCCCACAACTGACCACTAACGCTGTTAGATCTACCCCTGACAAGAGTTCTCTTTGCAGCTCAAACATTACTGCTAAGAAAGTTCCAGTATATGACCCGTAATTGTCCTCTCACCTTTCAGTATTAAAATCCGGGGGAAAAAAATGTTTCCTTTCACTACAATGTCAATGTGACCAGAGCAAGTAATCCTAGTTCCACATGCACGAAGTTTGGGATTCCACAGAATTTATGCTTAACCACAAACAAGGTAAACATTTTTCGCAAATTAAAAAGATCTCATTTTTCTGCATATTATCCTGAACCCTATTATACGAAAATATCACTATCCAGCCCTGCCCACTTTAGGTGCACGGCATTACAAGGGGGATTTTGGCGTCCCTTTCAATAGCAGACCAACCGACTAACGTGGAATCCGAACCACAGCTGGAAAGACTACACACAAATACACACTCGAATCAAAACGGGAGAAAACTACGCTACCAAAAAAATAGTTGACATTATTTCAGGGATATAGAAGCAAAACCTGCTAAATCCATTTTCAAATTTGTCAGGAAACGAAACAAAAATGATTCCCTTATGTTTCAGAATTGCTGAACAATTTTCTTTATCTTTAGTGGTTGATTTCACTCATCTGCATTAGTGACCAAAAACAAACAAACAAACAAAAACAATTCTGAAACATAAGGGAGTCACTTTTGTTTCGTCTCCTGAAAAAATTAAAAAATGGATTTAGCAGGTTATGTTTCTATACATCTGATTTGCACGCATTCTTTACATTTTAATTGGATCAAATTATATTTAATCCGCAATTTCCCTAGCAATTCGTAGTGTCAATTAAAGTTTACAAAATGATTCCAATGTTAATATAATTAGTTTAAATTCTAGACAAAACTTACACTTCTGAAACACGTGTCTGAACAGTAAGTCCTGACAGGGAACACTACGAAGTTTCAAATTTCTTAAACTTGTTCCTTGAAGTGACTACAAGTACTCACCGATTCTGTAGGATTCCAAGCAGGGTCATCGGAGGAGTCTTGCCATTGTTCTGGCTCATCGGAGGAGTCGTGCAATTCGTTTGGCTCATCGGGATCAAAGTCAGATTTTTTGTAGTCCAGATTACTACTACTGCGAAAAAATTAAGATGCATGAAGTATTAAAGATCAAGTTCATTTACGTCAAGTAGTTCCGAAATACGATCACAGAATAACACCAAAATCTGAGTTAACCTACCTACAAACTTCGCCCTTGTCTCTTCGAATAATTCACTTGATTGAAAAAAAAAAAAAAAAAAAAAAAAAAAAAAAGCAATCGGCATTGGTTCTAAGAGCAAAGAATTTCAGAACCACCTTTTTCATGTTACTTTGTCCAAAATCCGCTGTTCTAGAACAACAATCATGGCATTACAGACTAATCCTCTACTTTCACAGTACTAAACTTATTGTCCCACAAACGTAAACCAAGATTGATCATAAAGCAACCCAAAAGTAACGAAATCTGAGTGGCAATGCGATACTGAAGGTAAAGGGATTCACAAAACGCATGTCAACTGAAAATAAGGGCAGAATTTTGATCGAAATTGATGAGTCTGAATTAAGGTCTTTAAATAAACTTCAAGAATCCCCGAGAGCAGCGGTGGCTGCGGCAGTACATTTAACCCCTTTTGTATGGGATCTGATTCAACCCCATCTCCCACACCAAATGGGCTCCCCCACCTTCATTCCAACAATAATTTCTCAAGACTCTTACCATACTTCTAGGACATTAAAAAATCCCTACGTTCACGTACACTCATGTCCAAAATTATTGTCGTATGTCTATAAATATGTTATTGTAGAAATATAATTTGAAAACGAATTCGTCCGGTATATCTTACAATGCTAGTATGTGTAAAAGACATGTATGTGGAAAATTTCATGTGAAAAGAGCAGTAAATAAGAACAATAAAACGAAAATAAATCTTTCTTGTCCATTTAGCAACATTTTGTTTTACTCATTCTAAGTTTCATATTTATAATTCTTTTCTTATGAAATATACCACAAATATATATACATTCCCCGATTATACACATAGTATCAGTAATAAAAGTATCGTGCAAAATCATTATCAAATTATATTCTTACAATAAGACGGTTACAGATATGCGACAATCATTTTGGACATGAGTGTACATCACGTTGAAGTAAGGGAACGCCAATGTAACCCTTGAATATCAGTTTAATTTTATTGGAAGAAAATTACTGGGCATTACGTTATGGAGCTCTGTATAGGCTAAAGAATAGGAATTATTAATGGAAGCTAATAATTTGAAATGAGAATGTAAGCGGATACTGAAAACTTGAAAACCACAAATTCGCACAGCAAGACGAAATCAATTCCTTGCACCGAGGGTCAAATCATAATACACGTTCATGGAGAGACTATTCAGAGCCATTATACATTTAAAACAACCGCAACTACAGAAAGATACCGGTAGGCACAAATGCGAATGGAACAGATTTCCCAATAAAGGCAAGGTATCCCCATAAGGATGTACGAAAATCAAAGGTTAGCTAGATATTACAAAGAATAAAACTATATCCTAGCAACACTGAATAAATGAAACGTTGTACGATTTCGCTCAAAGCGGATTATGAAATGTAATAACCTGACGTAGCGCAGTTCGAAAAACTTGTTACGCTTGCAACTCTACCTTGTACGAAAATATCGAAAACGTCCCTGTCGATATTTGCACTTTTGTCATTACTTGCGAAGTTACAAGGACGGCCAGCTTGTATAGGTAGTCTAGCGTTTCAGTACCAAGGTTGTATGAGACCTGGGCCTACAGTTTATGTAGAATCCGAATCAAGCTAACCGGATGAAGACAGTAATTATAGCCACAAATATGTAACTTATAAAACATTAAATATTCGCTATGCGAATGTAATGCACAAGTTTTGCAATTTGCGAAACTAGCGTTATTATACACGTGCACACTTCATTTTCATTCTTTACTGATTAACATGTTAAAAGAAATACGTACGAAGATCGTAATTTTCGTAAGATCACTGTGAAATCAATCCTGAGGACCACTGTCCGCTCATGTTGAGAGAACGTACTGCTACTAAACAAATGTTACCGAACACTGGAAAGATCAGAAGTTCGCAGTTCCATTTCTATTAATTAATTGATTAATTAAAAAAACTGCCACAAGCTTCATAAAAGCACTTCGTTACAAAATACATAAAAGCGGTAGGCTACTCCGCTATAATAAAATTTCAGAACCTATGTGAATAGCGAAACCATTTCTGAATATGGCCAAAGAGCAAAAAGCGAAGAAATCTAAAAAAGCAACTAATTCCAAGCAGCGCAATGCAGAACACGGTAATAACAGCTTCTACTTCAAACTCCAAATAATTTAAACTCATGCAAGTTACAAATAAAAATTAGACTTCTTGACAAACCGTGAAAGGAAAACCCCGTGCTAACAGTACCCCGTCATTTAATAGCTCACACCCAGACAATACACATATCAGATAAGATTACGTAGCCGACCAATTGTTTCAAAAACCATGAATGATCACAAGTGTAAACAGCACTAACACTACCAAGAAAAAACTCAAGTGTGTTAACTTTAGGTAATAAAAATCCTCAATTGAATGTCAGCCAAACACTAATGCCCTTTAGGTTATACGAAAAATTATGATTGTGGAGTATTCTCAGAAGTGAGGGAAACTACAAATGAATAGACACCAAAAGTATTCTTCAAGCCCGATGGCAGAACTGTCTTTCTGCGACGAGCTTTTGTAAGTTAAAAATTTTCTGCACGAATTCTGCAAAAATTATCTGCAGAAGAAACACTTGTGATTGTTAACAATACGCTTTACGCGATGTAAAAAACAGTCCAAACTATATTTATGCGAGTCGTTCGTGCATTTAAGACATCTACATAATAAGCATGTTTTTATACTTTTCTGTTGGTTATTTTTCTGAATAGGTGCGGCAAATTTTCTGTGATCACATCGCAGATCGCAGCATGTTCTGTTTTGGGGCAGTTTTTTTTTTTTTTTTTTTTCGAGCTTGGAAAAAAATGGAAAATTTGGGAAAAATTGAAATTTTCGAATATTTTACTACATTCAGGGTTCATACAAAAATATTGAACTCAATTTCTCTGAATTTTCAGATTTTCCAGGCATTAATTTTCCAACTTCCAGGTCTAGTGGAAGAAAATAACAGTAAGAGAACACATACATTTCAAGGATAATATATTTAAGAATGGCCACCCTTCTCCCCAATGAACGATTGCAATTAAATATTGAGTCACAAGAAAATAAATAATTAAAACAGATAAAATTTAAAATATCCACAACTTCTTTAGAACATAGGTAATCATCACGGTATACAATTGCAATCTTTCACGCTATTCCCCTATCCACGCAGTTTTAACAAAATTCACAATTCTACTGTTTCATTGTCATTAACAATTTTTAGTTTTAGAATAAACAACGTAATATATAATGTTCTTATAATAAAGTAGTTTTATTCTACAAGTCCTGCATAACTAACCTTACTGATTTCTTTATCTATTTCTTCAGCTTCCAGACTATGAGCTTTCTCCAAGCGTTTCTTCCCCCCCTCAAGTCATTTAATTCTTTTAGCTTCCGCTTTTTCATTTGAATTTTCCGATCGTTTTCCTTTACTGCACGGCGTTTTCTTTCCAATGTCATTTCATATCTTGTCCGAGATCCTTTAACTGCTTTAACTAATTCCTGTGAGATCTGAATATTGCTAATGCCACCCGCATATTGAATGCCATCATGTACTTGTCTGAGTGCTACAATTGAGTCATCCTGCAAATTTTCAACCAACAGACTCTTGTTGATTGAAAATCCGGATTCAACTGTTGCGTTTTCCATGTGATAATATAAGAACAATTTTGAATACAGCCCACAAGTCAGTAAAGTTTTTGTCTTTCTTAAGTACACTTGCCCAGAATTTGTGTAGATCATCTTTAGTTTCACAAAAGTTTTCAAAGACTCCCCGGTATTCGTCTTTTGTCAACCTACAGAAAGTCATATACTGAGCAACTGCTCTCTCTGCAACATTTTCTGACAACCGATTGCTGGAATGAAGGATCTGAATACATGTTTTCATTCGCTCCTGAGCCAAAAATGGCGTCTTCAAAATAACCTCTGGATCAAGAAATGACACGGCACGAACAAGGGATACTTTAAAGGCCTGCGCTCCAAGATCTTTTTGATTGCTGCAACTAGAAACCGTTGACAATGCAAAGAAAATTCCGCTTCCTGCCGATCAGAAGCTCCACATTAAGCTAACGCTTTTCTTGTCCCGAATCCCACATCAACATCTTTGTACCTCAACAAAATGTCTTTATTTTCCAAATCCAACGAAATCAATTTCTTAACTGATTCACACTTTTCAATAACATCTGCTTTAACACATCGCCTCATTAAGCTTTTAACAAGGTTGGTAAGTGTGTTGTACAAGAACGGTACCATAGATTTGGAGGACTGAAATGCTTTTAAAAATTCCTATATAATTCTCTTGCCAAGGTCTTGAAGAACGCCAATTTTGCTGGCATTAACAAATCATCAACTCCTTCCTTGACATGTTTCACTGATACATTGCCGGAAATGTTAGCTAAATTCAAGTACTTCTTTGCGTATAAAAATACTTCCAATGCCATTTTTGCGCACTTCTCATTTTCTACCCAGCGTACCTGACAAAACGTTTAGGGAAATGTTGAAATCCCAGAGGATGCAACGTAGTCTCCTCGTCGTGCTGGACTATCTTAAAAAAATAGTAAAGCACATTAAAAAAAAAAAAAAAAAAAAAAACTATTAACATTCCATTTTGCAGCTGCATGACCTGTTTGGAATGCCCCATGAACCACATGAAGACTATATGATCCTAAATCTAATAACTGTGGATCTGTAGAATCAGTCTGAATTTCTTCTTTTAGATTTGACAGAAATTTCCAGTTCACAGAAGGTCCGTCCATATTTACTTGCAAAATCTTCTTCAGAGGCACTTTTGAAAGTAATTCCTTAAACTTAGGTAAGAGATATTCAGCTCTAGCGTGGTTCAAAAAAACTGACGTAAAATATATCGTGGAAACTTCCTTTGTATCGTTCCAAAACTTCATATGAATGTCCATCTGCCCCTTATGCTACCTTATTTAACGCTTCATCAAAGCACACTACAATGTCCTGACACCCGTTCACTGCATCCACAATACTGTTTCTAAAGTATGGTGCGAGGCCGTAACAAATAACATAACTACACTTCAAAGGGACCCATGCTAAAATTCTGTGCAATTACACTATCTGGGAACATCTGTTTAAACAGTACATTATCATTTTTACAGGAATTGTAAGATTCACTGTCCATTACAAGTCTCATTGTCCACAATATTTCTGCAGATGTCACTTCATCTTCTTCAACGAAGCCTTTTAGTTCTAGTTCTGGTTATTTTAGTTCTTCTGTTGGCTTCTGTGATGGTTGCTAATCTTCTTTTAGAACTGGCTTAAACATATCTACAACACTTCTTTGATTTTTTACTGTATTGCAACTCCGCAGTCTTTGTCTGTGTGTTGGTCCTTTCGCATGGCTTTTAATTGCCTATACTCCCATATTACTCAATGAAAAACTTTTAGAGCATACCCCGCAAAATGTACTATGCACATCCACTTTAACCTCCTTCAACCAAGGCGTCCACTCCGAATGTAATGCTGGATCAAACCACTGACGATTAAACACTGATCTTTGGCCAGACTTCTCTATAATTCAAAGTTAATATACCTGCAAAGAGATGAAAATTAAGCAGCGAACTTAAAAGAGCTAGACAATTCTGCCCTCCAATGCCAAAAGTCATATCCACAGAAAATCTGCTTTTGAGTAAATCGTTATTTACTGTTTACTAATAAGCCAGCATCTTATGGTACAACGTCTATATCAGATAAACAATTTATATCACATTGCTCCGCTATTTTGCAGATTCAGAGTTCTCTCTTTTTCAGATAATGTATTACGTTGATATGACCTAGCTGACGTCACTAACTCAATTCTGGCCAAAACTGTAGATACGACTTTTTGGCTTTGGAGAACAGAATTGTCTAGCTGTTTTAAGTTTGCTGCTTAATTTTCAGGAGTCATTTCTCAATATAGGAAAAATAATAGGGTGTTATGTACCTCCACAAAATGCTAATACATCGAATATACCACAAAAGTCAAAAAGGACATTTTTGAAGAAAAGCTAGTAGCAAGATTTTGGCAACATCTACGAAATACTTTATTCTCTTAGAAAGAGTAGGAGTCAATGCTGAGGGTGCAAGGATGAAATTCTAGAGAACTGCTTTTATAGGTCAGTATCGCTTTCAGAAAAAGCGGAAAGATTACTAGTGCGCCCATTATATCAACAAAGGTTCATTTATGAACATTGTAGCGGATCGGTTAAAGGGAAAAAATATTAAGTTGAGAAGTCTACTAAGGAAATTAATAAGTAAATACTTTTGTTCCATACTTGAATACATTCAGAGCTCCTCCGTGGCTAAGCGGTTAGCGTACGCGCCTTTGGCGTGGGAGATCCGGGTTCGATTCCCGGCGGGAGCTCATGTGGTTCGGATTCCACGTTAATCAGTAGGTCCACGTCTCATATAGCCTCGCTGCTGAAAGGGACGCTAAACTAAAATCAAGTCAACTCATTGAATACATTCAAAATATACAAAAATATTGAACTCAAATTCCCTGATATTTCCAGGTTTTTTACTAGATATGATCAATTTCCCAGAATTATCCACGATTTTTTCTTCAAAAAATTTCCGAGATTTCCAGGTTTTCCAGGTAGTGTATGAATCCTGTCTATATCCGTTGCAAACGAAGTATAAATGTAACTATATAGCTGTTAAAACTTAAACAATCTTACAATAACCTGATAACAAATAACTTGCAGGTGTTATCTTTGTATTGCAATAAAGAAATTCTTTTCATAAATAATTAGTATACTAAATGGGTTCTGAAATTGAATGTTGATCTGCAAAAAGAGTAATTAATTCATAATAAGAGTTTGAGCTTTCTTTTAAGCAAAATAATTAAATATGAAGTTTCATTAGTTACATTGTACTGTTTCAAATAAATTGCAGTGTTTGGTCCTTTGCAAAAGGTTTATTGTCGAAAAAAAAAAATCCCCGTTAATCTGCTTCAAAGCATATAAGTCAATATTTAAATTTTGTGTTCTTTGCATAAAATGTGTTGTTAGTTGCAAAGAGACAGATTTTCGCCCCACTCTTTGTGACAGATTTGTTTCCTGGAAAGGATATAGGAGATAACTTACAATAAGTAATGGTCATTATAACGTACCAAGCAAGCTACAATTGTCCTAATTTGTAACCTATCGAAAGTCAAAATATTATTTGCTTAGCCTCTTAATAAATAAATAAATAAATAAATAATTTTTGAGAACCGAAGTTCTCATGTGTAAAGTGTACCAATGCTTTTAACATGTAAATGAAATAACATAAATAAAATAAAATCTCTCAACCAAAAACTGCATTTAGGTCAAGAAACTAAACTTCAAATTAACTTAAAACTTTTACAATACTAAGTAATCATTGCTCTACTTATTTTATATTCAACTATTCATTCTAAAATTATATATATATATCTAAAATGTATTGTTATTAACCCTACGTGCACCAAGGGGTTACACTAACACCACCGTGCACCAAGGAAGGGTTAAAAAATGTCCACTACGTAGATCATCATCTTCTATCTCAGGAAATGTAATATTCTTCTTTATTTTGTGCCTTCAGTTGTCTTAGTTTGTCGATAGCACAAAATAGATAATATTATTTCATTTTCTGGGACAGAAAATAATTTATGTGGTGGGCATTTTTTTAACCCTACCTTGGTACGCGTTCTTGCGCGTAACCCCTTGGTGTACGTCTGATTCCACTTTTAATATAATTACTCCGAAACAAGCAGGTCTTTTCCCTTTAGGTGTACCACGCTTTACGTCAGCTGTATCCGTAGCGACGCCTAGTGTCAGAATTTCTAACTTTAACTGGAAATAACGAGATGCACATTAGGGCAACACGTTACACCAAGGAAAGGTACTTTATGTCCACCACGAAAACTTTTTTTTTTTTTTTTATTCTGAGTTATTTTCTACAAATTAAAAGTATTAAAGGTCAGAAAATAAAATTTATATTATTTTTTACAAGAAACCTGAGTTACGACATGACACTAAAGAAACTTCCATAAAAATTCTAATCCTAATAAAAGTGTGGACAATTTTTAACCCACTTTGATGTACGTAAGGTTAAGAAAAAACTGTTTTCTTATTAAAGAAAAGAAAAGAAAAAAAAACTGTGTCAAAAGATTTCATCTCGTTACACCAGTGAAAACCTTTATTATAAACTTCTAAAACAATAACATTAATGAAACGCACATAAATAATAAAATCAGGGTTGCTGCACATCTCGAGATACGAAATTCCCTGACCTTTCCAGGTTTCCAGGTCCAATGAGTAAATTTTCCAGGTAGCACTATTAAGTGAGAAAAATGTTATTTATAATTTTGCAGCAGTCTAATTATACATTTTAATTGTACAGAAAGAGCATAATTTTACACCAAGTGCCTAAAATATTTTGAGTGAACCCTCTTAAATGTGAAAATGGTCATATAATGAAATAAACAACTTACCTTTTACCTTCTTCCTTCTGTTCTCTTGGAGACCCATATAATTATTTAACGCAGAATATATATATATATATATATATATATATATATTTTTTTTTTTTTTTAATTTTTAGTTTTATGATTTTACTACCATACTTAAAACATTAATTTCGTACTGCACTGTACGTGTCATTAAGGAACTCACCTCTTCATATCTCTACAAGCATTTCTCTCCAGCACACACGAAACTGTATAACATCAATAACACTCGTGCACACACACAGATAAAAACTGGATATTAACATTAAGAGTTTTGTAATGTGCGAAACTGATCAAGCAACAGTGCTTCTTTTTCAACTTCAGCAAGCACTTTCCTCTTCTTTTCTTCCAAAGACTTCATTAGTTCACTTCTGCGTTTCCCTACCATTTCTCACGTTCTCTAGTTTTTTATGTTCCTGTCCCTCCTGTTTTTTTTTTTCTGTTCAAGCCTTTCGTGGTATCTCGCTCGGGCATTTCTCACATAATGCATCATATCCTCTGTAATTTCAACATTCTCAACACCACCAGCATTCTTTATTCCTTCCCATACCAATCTATGTGCCACAAGTGATTCTTGAAATTAATTTTCAATTAAGCAATCTTTATTTAATGAAAAACCTCTCTCTACGGCAGTATTACCATGTGAAAGTTCGAAAATATTTTTAAGGAATGACATGAGTTCTGATTCAGAAGATACAATAACACTTTCCAGAATGTGTCAAGTCGGGTTGCCCTTAAGTAATTACACGCCTCTCCAAGAAATACTGGATCTGAACACAGAATTTTAAATTCTCTTTCCACTCGATCAGCGCACATTCCAGAAATCCAGTTGTTTTCGACCAACCTCTCAAGGCAAGAATAAAGTCATTTCATAGCAATCTCTAGGCTTCTACATATTACGTTCGAATCACAAAACGACAGACTTCTGGTGAACTGAAATTTCAAAGCAGCTGCACAAAGTGACAAATGAACAAACTGACTGCAAGCACCATAATTATTTCTGCCTTCGTTGTTTTTTCCTTTGTAAGATATTTTTGCATTAGAGGTCGGTCGGTCTCTGTAGTCAGTCCAGAAACGAAACCTTTACGCGTTGATTCCTGGGAACTGTCACTACACACTGAAGCAGGCATCACTTCATTTTCTTGACACACTAGTTTCGGTTTTTCTTTCTGAACCATGAATATCTCAATACCGTCTGATTAACAGAAACCACAGCAACAATATGCTTTCTGCTTTTCACATGGCAAACTACAGCTTGTTTCCCCATGTTACTGAGAGAACACATTATATACTTTGCAGCAAAATGAAAATTTGTCAGACTTGCAAGGCAAAAGCCAGGAAGAGAACTCACTGTTTTGAGAATTGAGCGAAGATAACTTACACTTGGATGATGCCATAATGACACCCTACATTAACCTATGAAAACACAAAGCACCGTCATACATATATATATATATATATATATATATATATATATAAAAAACTGAAAAAACAGCCAATTGTAGTGTCGAAAATTCTCATAAGTCTTCTTTTGTATCTCAATATATTATGGTCCAGCCACATCAGCCCCGAAATTGGGATCCTAGCAACCCTGATTGGAGCCGACAGGACCGTCAATAGAAACAAAGCGCAACGGAAGAATAAAAAAAGAAAAGAAATCAAAACCAAGAGCCTGTTTTCGGAAGATGCAGTACAGAAAAAAAAACAAAAAACACAATTCTAATTTCAAAGAAGACGACAAATTTATTAATTAAAATAATGGACATTTCAAACCACATCAGTGAAGCACCAGCGTGGACGCAAGTGTTTGTTGCGTGACAGAGACAGACGCACATTGGGTAGGATTGTGACCAGTCAGGTCACTACTGCGCCCAAAGTCACAGCTGAGCTGAATACAGTGCTTACAAAGCCGCACGTTCGCCTCATCTCTCGCCAATTGAGCATGTCTGGTCCATGGTGGGTCACCGGCTGGCTAAACACAGGTTTCGTCTACCTAATGTTGAGGAGTTTTGGCACCAAGTAGAAGATGCTTGGGACGCCATACCTTAAGCAGACGTCGATGGGCTCATTCTCTCCATGCTTCGTCCGTGGAGAGACTACACACTACTAGCTCCGAGATGTTCTGCTACCCTGCTACTCATGTCACATATCACATCACCGACCTGTTAGTGTAATCATTTTCTTCTCTTATTATTAACTCTTTGTTTGCCAAGTTTCACATTTCTACCTCATCTCCTTCTAGGTGTTACAATTTTAATGGCGAATAGTTTAATTGACGCCCAGACCAAACCGCTTAAGCTAAAAACAATGAAATTAGGAAAGTGCTTAGGATTTGTAAACTAGGATACTACTAAGGAAGGATTTTTGGAAATTCGACGGGGAAGAAAGGAAACTTTGTATTTGAACTAAAATTCAGTATGTTCGCAACTTTATTAGGTGCGGGGCTCTAGGCCAGTTGAAATGAAAATGAAATCTCTGAGTTTTACGTCCCACGGTTATGCCGGTTAGGCTAAAGGAGACGGTGATTATGAGAGATGAGTGAAATGGTGGAATGAAGAAAGTGGGAGGAAACGGGAGAACCCCGAGAAAACCCACGAGCACGGTGTTTGTCCACCACAAAGTTCACTTGGCGGAGGCTGGGATCGAACCCGGGACCCCAAGTACCAGAGGTGAACGCTCTACCACTGAGCCACCGCGCCCCCCCACTCTAGGCCAGTTGAGTAGGAATAGTAATCATTATAATAAAATGTTCATATCTCGGAATCCCGGAAGGTAAGAGACATGAAACTTGGTATTTGAACCGGAATTCGGTATGGTTGCAGGTTTTTGAGGTGCGAAGCGGTAGGGCGAGCATACAAGGGGTCTAGAGGCGAAGCCTCAGCTAGCCGATTTCTAATACAATATACAAAAGCAAACGTATGTAATATTATATTTTTCCAGAAAAATGTTAGGAATTCCCTGACTTTTCTCGGTTTTCCAGGTGCGCAACAAGTAAAAAGTCCTGAACATGTAAAAATAATGCAAAACGACTAATATTAGTGTGCAACCCCTAGGTTTCGGGGTCGCTGAAATGAATACTGACGCTCCCAATGGCGTTTAAGTCCAAGTATAACCCCATTGGCAGAGGGTGAGGTGGAGGGGCGGAAGTGAAAAATAAAATGTCAAAAATGACAGATTTTTGTCGAACTCATAGTTTTCGGGACAGGAAAAGGTCAGACCACTTTGAAATGACTTTCGGGAGATAGATGGTACCCACTTCAAGTTGATTTTTTTTATTCATATCAATTTGAATAAAGATGTATTCTGTGGGGGTAAGGTATTTCAATATTTATACCAAAAATAGACTATTTTCTGTATATTCATCATAAATATTAATTTACTAGCTTCACACAGACTTCATTTTATTTTTTTATAGATAATAGTAACGAATTCTTTTCTGCTTTCAAGTGTTTTGGTATTTTCTGTTCTTTAGCGCTTCGATTATTTCCTGCTTTTTAGCGTTTTGATTATTCCCTGCTTTTCAGAGCTTTATTTTCCTGCTTTTTAGCAACATTGTTGAAGTTCATTAATACTGTTTTTCCTAAAGAAGTGTTTTTAAACACTTCAGAAAGCATTAAGTGAAGAATTTACAAAAGCAGATACACTGTATCGTAGTATACAAAGAAATCTGAGTTTTACGTCCCACGCTTCTGCCGGCTAGGCTAAAGGAGACGGTGATGAGGAGAAACGAATGAAATAGTGGAATGCAGAAAGTGGGAAGAAACGGGAAAACCCCGAAAAAACCCACGCACACGGTGTTTGTCCACCGCAAAGTTCACTTGGTGCGAGCTGGGATCGAACCAGGGACCCCATCTACACCAGAGGTGAACGCTTTACCACTGAGCCACCGCGGCCCCCGTAGTTCACGAAGAATTAACTATTGTTCATTCAGAATAACTTTTCGCTTCTACAACGAATCATTTCCACTTACTAATGGTTAAAATATATGAAATTTTGTATGGAAAACCCCCATAAAATATTAATGCCTGACTCCCAGAATTTTCCTCGATACAAATCTATAGGGACGAAATTTCAAGTTCTCGCTGAGGACAGCAGCATACAGGTTGTTTCAGTAAAAGTACTTGTCTTTTGGTATTAGTGATGTAAATGTTTACAAATGTGTTATAAAACTATAAAAGTACATGATACAATGAGGTAAAACTATTTTTATTTTACGCCTTCTAAAACGCACTTGAAAATTCTTTATTAACTCATAAGTTTGCACGAGCATAGTTTCACTGTATATCAGGCATTAAGTAGGTTTTTCTATGACGTACCTTAATTCAATCTAACCGATGAAATCCAGAATATCTCCTCGAAACAAATATATAGGAAAGAAATTTCAGTCCATTACACAGATGGTGGCACAGATCTTAACACTACATGTACTTAATGATGAAAAGAAATAGTTATTGCTATTTCCTTCTTAAACTAGATATTAAACTTCTTTCTCACTGAATTGTACTCAGCATGCTTTCAAGGAACTTCAAGAATCATTTAGGGATTTCCAAGGCTTTTTCAGCCTTCAATTAAAGAAAGATTAATGATTTTTGGGCCTTAAAAATTAGAAAAATTTGGGATTTCGAAGTCTGAAAAATAAAGAAAATTTTTAGAATATTCAGCACTGATTATGTTTATTAGTGTAAAATTCCCCAAATTACGAGTTGCAGTACAATTATTGGTACACTAATAATTTTATATTTCAAGCTTTTCAATCACAAGAAAAAAATGGTAAATGACATTTAAGACCATACGGTTCGTTCGTAAATCTCCTTCCTGCCTATACGAAATTAAATAAAGTTGATTTATCAGGAATTTAAAGACTTTTTGACACTTTACTATACTGTAACTTCTGTTTATTATTCACGATTCACGCTTTAAATAAACACAATTTAATGAAATACTTTCACAAAAATAAGCAAAAGTCCCCGACAACAAACTCAACAAGACTATGGTTATTGTTCATGTACGTAATATTCAAATATAAGAATTTTTAATCTGTATTCTTTTTTTGTGTGTGTGTACTTGTATAATCAAGTAAGATCTAGACAATCGTTCTTCCCAATGGAAAACTTTGGTGACTTTTCCCCTTCCCTGTCCACCGACTTTCTCTTTTTATTGTAGTAGTAGTGCACAGAAAGCAGGGAAAAGCTACGGACAATTTGCTTTTGTATTTTCAAATATAACCGAAAACATTCAGTGAGCAAGTGGAAGCAGCAAAGCATAGCTGGGAGCAAGCAGCCCAGTCACAACAGTACATTCATTATCGCAATCAGTGCAACACATTAAATATTCATTATAATTATATTCACGGTGCGATAGCGCAAACATTAACATTTATTAACATTAATCGTTCTCAAATATCAAAATTCAGTTTAAATATTTAATAAATATTTTGTACCATATAATACGAACTGTATATATATATTTAATAAATATTTTACAGCATATAATACGAACTGTGTATAATTAATGTAGAGAAATAAATATATGAAACCAAACATTTTGTCGTGTATCTTTGGATTGAACATAAGTAACACTATGGACACAATTGGACATAAATCAGATCCGCTGAATCAGCATATTAATTCACAATACATCAATGACTTATCAGTTAATCCATTCACTTATACGTATCAGAAGACTGTATTGCTTGATTTCATTTCTGTTACGAATATTTTCTAAATAAAATGAAAATGGAAGCTTTCAGTTTAACGTCCCACGATTACGCACTTTAGGCTAATAGTCCTGAAGCCAGTAACACTTCTGTATGCAAGTTATTGTAGGGAGGAAATTATTGTTGGATTGGTTAATTGGATGCATAAGAAGAATAAAAATCTTGGGTGGACTCTCCTCACCCCCACACTTTTTCAGGAATGACGTCATTTAAAATGGCTACCTGATAACCCTGATATGACAAAGTATCCAAATGGAACGTCCTAAGAGCCCTAAAAATGAAGTAAATCTACCAGAATTCTATGTATCCTCGTCCTGTGAACCAAGATTATTAATGTTGAAGGTACATTAGATTCGAAGATCACCTCCATTTTGGAAAATAGCACGCAGAATGACACACCTGCCGTGTCGAGTATGAGGACACTATAGTAACAATATTGATGTCCAAAGGGTACATTTTCCATATCGATAAATTCAATAAACATAGCATAAGAATAGAATTTGCATGCCGAAGTATTACCAATTAGATATAAATAAACGTAAATGACAGTAGTGTTTTTTAGCCATCATATTCTTCAAAAAGAAGATACATTTCTTTTGTTCACTCATCATAGGGATTTCTGCAGTTCACTTCTTGCCTCTACACTTCGACATTTGCAGTACATACAACACGAATTTTCAGATTTCACACCCGACACGCAGACGTGGCACACTTTAAACATGTACATGCACTAGCAAAGTCATTTGGAAATGGAACCATGTATTATTTGGATATCACTAGAACACCATAAATAATTTCAAAACCATATCTTTCATGGTCAAAGTTTTCATATCCTTCCTCTGCACACTGAATGTGCAAATATATATGAAAGAAAGGTCGAAAAATATCCCTTAGCACAAGTAGGTCAGAGGCAAGTATTCAACATAAATATTTTTTATCATGAAAGTATCTCCAGAGTCTAAACTCGTCTAATGTCTTACAAGATGTTCCTTTCTTCAGTAACTGCGCAAGATATTCTTCAGCTGATTTCATGATAGTTTCCAATTGTACCATTTACTGTGATGTACCAAAACCTTTCAAAATCTTGACTGGGTTGGAGTTTATAGCAGCTTTTTTGTGTCAAACTTAATACTGTAATCTACTCCTGAGAAAGCATGAAGTGCAGGCAGCACAGAGCACATATCATATCCAATGTTTCTATCGATATATATATCGGCACTTTGTTGATTCGCTGACACCAGTTCTTAACCACACTTCCTTAGCTCCCATTCTGTTTAGTTTATTCCAGTGAAAGAGAGGTAAGACCATAATAGTATCAGAAGGAACAAAGACTATCTTTTGATACCCTTGATTTGCAGAATGTTCAGCATGAACCACTGACGTCCCTGGCATGTAAAATTTGGAGAACATATCAAAGAAAGTGATTTAAATGGTACTACCTAGCCCAACCTGTTTATCATCTTGGAGGTTACCTTCACGGACCCCCTAAGGTATATCAAGAACTCTGTTATAATCGTTTCACAGCCTGAATATTATATTCCAAATAAATATAATTATTAGACTATTATTTATACGTCATTCTATCATTAGTAAATAAATTAAATTAGAATAAAATATTGAGTATTTTGTACTTCAAAATATTAGGGAGGACGCGTCTCCGTCGGCCTCCTCCTCCCCCTGCCAGAGACGCCCATGGCATGAACCATCATCCGAAAATCGGCTTCTTCAATGGCAAGACGATCTACACTTGGCATTGTTCTCTGTAAATCATTTTTCACAGCTATACAGTTAACCAAAATTTCACTGTTCATTCTTGAGAAGGCATTGGAGACATGTATCTGAGTCATTGGATGACTAATCAATTTACTTTTACAATTATCGCTCGTAAGTTGTTGAAGAAGTAACTTATTTAAATATGATGGCCAGAATTTGTCCATTTGTACTGGTATCCGATGTTATTTTTACAAAATCAATAGCATATTTTTAGGAGAACATTCAAAGTAACTGTCAAATACATGGTCGACCCTTGCAGCCTGTGATGAAATAGACAATGTGTATATAGCATAAGCAATAGCTACATCTCCAAATGTTTCTTTTTTTCTTTTGTTACTATTGCATCAATGATAAAGCAAGTAGTGTCATCGGGTTGGCAAACAGAACCTTTGGAATCTTCGTTTAGCACGCATTTTAATTCCTGCATCAACGAGCTTTGCTTTTACAAGAAGTCCATGATCATCAAAAAGTGTACAAGAATCAGAAAGTTCATAGTGAAATAGTTGTTCAAGTACTTATCGTCGAAGCTGGGCTGTTTTAATGATCTTGTTTATTGCAGCTTTTGATTTAGTGTTGTTACATTTTTGTTTCTCTTCACTGTTAGTGATCACTTTCTTTTTTGGACGAAATGTTCCAAATTTTATGTGGTGTATAATATTCCAGATGCGAGCAATCTTCTCAACATAACGTTTTAACCTGTACGCATCATACATTTCATGACATCAGTCACCGCAACTTGAGTGACTAAATTATGAAGTGAAGTATTACCATTACCAAAGATCCAGGGATCGTGGTGGCCATGGCTTGACAGAACGCCTGTCTATCCACCACTGGGGAAATGTTGTATCCAGAAACGTACGAACAATGTCGGCATAGTGTGGAGGAGCGCCATCATGTTGAAAGATGACACCTTCTGGAAACTGTGTTATTGCATACAATTGAACATGTCAAGGTACTTGTTTACATCACAGTCTGCTCCGCAAAGAAAAATGGGCCTATCACTTTAGCATGTATCAGACCACACCACACGTTCACTTTAGATGTGTTACGTTCCTATTCAACATAGGTACGAGGATTTTCAGCAGCCCATATTCGGACGTTATGGTGATGAACATGTCCACAGACATGGAATGTCGATTCATCGCTAAACAAAATCTTCTGAAAAAATCGTTCATCATTATCGACCTCATGAAGCATATCTGTAGCAAACGCGAATCGTTTGGGACCATCCACCAGTTTGATAGCGTCCAACAGCTGTACTTTGTAATCCGAAAAATGTAGACGTTCATTTACCACCTTATGAACTAGTCTTGCTTAGGTGTAATTGTCCACGCGCACACAGATTTTTTAGGACTCCTTAGGTAGCTCTCCCATATGCCTCTACAGGCTCGTCACTTACCGATGGCCTCCCAGAACGGAGTTTGTCCAACAAACTACCAGTATCTTTTTACTGCTTATCCCGTCGAGTAATATTATTCTTACGTGGTGGCGCTTCGTTGTACACGCGACGATATTCACGTTGCACTTTGGTAACGAATTCGAATTTAGCAAGCCACAGAACACACTTAACTTTCATCTATACTGTCCACATCTCGACTGGCGTGGGCGGGGCTGCTGCGCAGTTCGTGGTATTACATCTTCACCTGTGTGCGAACACACTTGCACGTCATACTACTTATTTGGTGAAGATTTCACATTTCTATCTTCTTTTGTTGCTTTCATGTGACCAGTCAAAAGTGCACCATGACTTTACGGACACACACTATTAATCTATTTATACTACACTAATCTACATAGTAAATGAATCTCAGATCATGGCAGGGAGCAAATTCTGGTAAATTTGCTTCATTTTTAGGTCTCTAGGACGTTCCATTTGGATACTTTATGTCATATCAGGGTTATCAGGAAGCCTGATATGACATAAAAGTGTGGGAAGTGAGGAGTGTCCACCCAAGATTTTTATCCTTCTTATGCATCCAATTAACCAATTCAATAATAATTTCCTTCCTACAATGACTTGCATACAGAAGTGTTATGGCTGCTGAACTGTAAGGGAGAGGGATGATTAAGGCAAGTGAATGTTGATGGAAAAATTGGTGGAATGAAAATGTGGGAGGAAACGGGAGCACCCTGAGAAAAATCACGGACACGATATTGTCCGCCACAAATTAACTTGGCCAGGTATCGAACCAAGGACCTTACGCACCAGAGGTAAGCGTTCTACACTGAGCCATCGTACTCACCTTCTAAATAGATTGAGAATTGGTCTTTACACAATACTACATAAAAAACAGTCAACCCATGTCGTAAATATGGCCACAGTATATCTTAGTAAGAGCTATGCACAGCTCATCAACCATATAATCTCACGTATTGCGATTATGCAGTGTAAATTACACATTTTTGCATATTCAGGGGAAATTAATTCACTATATTTTTTTTTTATCTGAAACTGATGGACCTTGTAATATATATATATCAAACAGTTCAAGAAAAAAATGTGTGTGTGTATTTTTTTCCTAGCCACAATTTATTACAATTCTTAGTGGTTACAAAAATTTTCTAATAAATTCAAGACATTGTTTGGACCCCTTAAATTATTCCAAACATATGCTATGTTATGCACCATGCGTGATGCAGGAAATAAAAATAATAAATTAAACACTTTTTAAGAAAAAGAAAAAATATTGGAATATTGCAGGTATCATTGTTACACCAACACGACGATCTATTATATTATAACAAGAATTTTAGGAATGATCCAAAAAATGCATCAAAAGATTGCGATTTGAGCAAAGAATTTAAGGAATGATCCAAAAATGCATCAAAAGATTACAATCTTGGCCAATAATTAGTTTTTGGATCAGGGGCCACACAAGTTTGGAACGGCTCCTAAACCGGGTTTTCGTACTTTTTACGCAATAAGCACACCATACTGAGCTAAGTGATGGTTTGTGTTTATCTACACTATATGTAGTTCTCCAGATATAATGCGTACAAGAAAATTTTGACTGAATGAAATATATTGAATTTTTTGGATTAGGAGCCACAAAATTTCTAAACGGCCCGTATATCCAATTTTCATATTTTTTACGGCCATACTGAGTAAATTGTTAGTTTCGGTTTGGCTACACTTTATGTAGTTTTCAAAATATAGGGCGTACAAGAAAATGTTTGATTGTATGAAATATATCGAATTTTGTAGATCAGGGGCCACAAAACTTTGGAACGGTCCCTAAATCGAGTTTTCGTATTTTTTACGGAATAAGCACATTATACTGAGTAAATTGTTAGTTTTGGTTTGGCTACACTATTTGTAGTTCCCAAAATATGGGTCGTAGAAGAAAATGTTTGATTGTATGAAATATATTGAATTTTGTGGATCAAGGGCCACATTTTTTTTTTTTTTTGAATAGTCCTTAAATCGAAAATGAAATGAAATCTTTGAGTTTTACGTCCCACAGTTACGCCGGTTAGGCTAAAGGAGACGGTGATGATGAGTAATGAATGAAATAGTGGAATGAAGAAAGTGGGAGGAAACGGGAGAACCCCGAGGAAACCCACGCACACGGTGTTTGTCCACCACAACGTTCTCTTGGCGGGGGCTGGGATCGAACCTGGGACCCCAAGCACCAGAGGTGAACGCTCTACCACTGAGCCACCGCGGCCCCTATGTCCTTAAATCGAGTTTTCACAATTTTTTACGGAATAAGGACATCATACTGAGTAAATTGTTAGTTTTGGTTTGGCTACACTATATGTAGTTCTCGAGATATTAGGCCTACAAGAAATTTTTTGCGTGAAATATATTGGATCTTCTGATCCAAAAATAAGTGATAGAAACCGTTATCTTACTGGTAGGTTTTTAAAAATTCTGAAAGTTACATTGTAAATGTCTGAATGAAAGTGCATTTTATTCCTATTATTATTATTATTATTACTATTAATAATAATAATAATAATAATAATAATAATAATAATAATAATAATAATAATAATAATAATGACGGTCAGCAGTTATTACTGAACATGCTTTAGCACTGGATACTTAACAGGATATATTCTTCCGGAGTAAGTAAACAGTACACAAGGACACCTGTTTGATTCTCTGTAAAGCTACTCTCCCAGGAAAACGAAAAACTATTGTGTTGAAATGGCGTACACTGTGTGTAAATAATGGACAGGACATATGTATCCATACAGTTTCTGAATAATCGATATTGTAATTCTATCATTTTTCGTAATATAAATGATTACAATATTGAATGCAAAGGGGATCACGAATAAAGAATTGGCTATTTCATGTACACTCATGTCCAAAATGATTGTCGCATATCTGTCTTCTTGTAACAATATATTTTGATAATGATTTTGCAGGGTACTTTTAATACTGATACTATGTGTATAATCGGGAAATGTATATTTGTGGTAAAGTTCATATGAAAAGAATTATAAATATGAAACTTAGAATGAGTAAAACAAAATGCTGCTAAATGGACAAGAAAGTTTTATTTTCGTTTTATTGTTCCTATTTACTGCTCTTTTCACATGAAATTTGCCATATACATGTTTCAGCCGATTATACACATATTAACATTGTAAGAAATACCGGGCAAATTCGTTATCAAATTATATTCCTATAACAACATATTTAAAGACATGCGACAATAATTTTGGACATGAGTGTACATATGATTGGCTTCCGATGAGAATATATGTGCTTTGGATGTCACGTTTAAGTTTCCATTATGTTTTGGTGCTGAAATGAAATGTTAATATAATATCAAGGAATTCATGAATTCGTTTCCACTCACCTGTTTTCCAATTCAGACTTCGCTGTAGATGTTGTACTGTATATTATAGAACTACATGAATCAACAGAACCTTCCATTAATTCATATGCCATAAGCTGGGGCTGGTCAATATCTTTTTCTTCTGATTGCGTAAGCGGAGTAGGGCATGGAAGACTAGATGGGACCTCACTGGAAGACGATCGGGAGCGATGAGGCACTGTTGGAGAATCAAGGGACGTTTCGTACCACTCCTTTTCCTTCGGCTTCCTAGTAGATGCCTCAGGCGATTTCAACTGACTGTAAGATGTTGATGAGTGCATATCGCTAGTTCGCAAATGTTCCTTTGCACTTCTGGCTTCACCATTCATGTTTGTAGTCGTGTCAACACTGCCCATTGACTGAGCCCTAGACAATACTCTGTCCCCCGACGACGCAGTTACGTGTCCCAAACTGTGTTCCGGATATGTCTGTCCAGGCAGCAAAGCTCCCCCCATTGGACTGGACGGATATTGTACAGTGGACTGGCTAGAGGAAACATTTACACACCTTTGTTGATCCTCGGCTTCCCTGCCCCAATTAACATGAGCAGAATTTTGACCATGTTTTCTTGATGAAGATGATCCTTGTGTAACATTCGTGTCATGCCGCTTCTCTCTTACGTAATGGACGTTTTCCACAGGATAGTACCCGACGTATTGCGCTGGGGTTGGATTCTGCTCTACTACACTACGTTGCAGAGCATCTAGATCGTCAACACTACGAGACTCAAGGCAAGCACTACTGTGAGCCATGTGCTTCCGCCTATCAAGGCTTCCGAACCTGAAATCAATAAACACACTTTCATCAGCAAGTATTTGTATGAGTAAAAGGAAGTAATGCAGGGTTATAAATAGCACATTGACGGAGTAACATAGTAAGTAAACAGCACATACAGTAAATATGAGGGTTAGTCAAGAAGTCAGTTGCACACCTTCGTAAAATCTCTTGGTACAAGGATATTTTTGAAACTTGGCGGCAACACTGCTGACATTTATCTGCAGCGCGTGACGTAACGGATTTGGCGTGGTAGTTGTGGTTTACTTGCTAATCAGTTGTAAACATATCTCGGCAGTTGGCGTCCAAATTGGAAGTGCGCGCAGTGATTAGTTTTTGTGGGCAAAACTGTGTAACCGCAAAGAAATTTATAGGCAGGTGCACGAAGTGTACGATGAATATGTAATATCGCAATTATGCTCCTCTATGACATAAGGCAAAACTACCGTGAGATGATCTATGCAAATTTCAGTGAGAAATATAGGATCACCACTCCAGATCTTGCACGTTGTGATTTCCATGTTTTCGCTCCTACGAAAGAACTTCCAAAGATATGATATCGAAGATATGGATGACGAAGTGAAAGCTGTAACCCACAAAGGTTATCGGACGTTGGGCGGGAATTCTAGAAAATATTGTGAAACGCGTCGATAAATGTTTAAATAATGGAGGTGATTAGATCGAAAAGTAAATCCGCGCTGAACTTTTGTGTACCAGTATTGTGAAAGTTTGCTCCTCGTTTGTTTCCTCAAGCAGTGCAACTAACTTTTTAAATTTCCCTCATAAACAGCACAGTGACAAGTACTCAGTTTAATTGTGAATAATTATTAACTAACTTCGGACAAGTATTGTGAAGCATGCTAGATAATAAGATTAGTTGAGTTGATTTTGAGTTTAACGTCCCGTTTAGCAGCGAGGTTATATGAAACGTGGCCCTACTGATTAAAGTGGAATCCGAAGCACATGAGCTCCCACCGGAATCGAACCCGGGTCTCCCACGCCAAACGCGCAGACGCTAACCGCCCAGCACCACGAAGGAGCTCATAACAAGATTTAGTTCGACCCATATTCATTGGTCCAAAGATTTATAACGAATGCATGTTTAATAACAAACAAATACATGAAAGTACAACTGGATACTGTAGACACGCTTTTGCAAAATACAAACTCATTGTATTAACAGTTATTAATTTAAATACAAATTGAACTGGAAGCTCGATATGCATTAATTAAGTTATTCGCATTCTGTTTAGCAAGTATATATATGAGGCTTTTCGGGTAGTAAGGGCGAACTCAAAGGTTTATTTACTGAAAATTCTTTACAGGACAGCACTCTGAACGACCGAGATAATCGTGAATTTACTTTGAAACTATCTTTTTAAGGGAAAGACGAATGACAATCTATACATATAAACACAGAACGCACTGCCACGGATCAGTTATTAAAATCAGAGTACCTCAGATTGCACGTAGTAGCCTCTGAGTTCGTCCTTACTATGCGGAACGATTATGAGCGGTTTTCAAGGCATCCAGAACAAATAATTTACCCGTATTGCAACATATTTACTTGATGGCTGTCAGTGACACAATTGGACCGGTGGACCGGTGTCGGTCGATCAGGCGTTCTTTCATTTTCCTTTATTTTCTATTCTACACTCCGTTGACGCGCCGTCCGACGTTTACGACGGTTTGGACCTGTGTTCACGATATACATAAATGATCGATGACTGATATTAATGTCGAATCAATAGTTTTCGGGGTCACTGAGATCAACAGTGACACTTCCTCTCAAGTTTAAATCAAAATTCAGCCCCGCAACTTGGGAGAGGGGGGAGATATATAAAAATGATCGATATCAAAGACTGTTTCAGTAGTAGTAACACAGTGACTGACTAACGGAATATTACTAATTTTTTTTCCTATTTTAACCCAGCGAAGCGAATAATTGACGGTAGTAAACAAAGATTTTTGTCAGCCAAGATGGTTTTCAGCTCAGTGATACATGGTTTAACACATTTATTTCTAGCCTTCTAGGCAATATAATAATAATATGGAAGGCGATTAAAATAATCCGAGTAATAATCTTACAAAAATAGACAAATACAACTATGCTTTTATTGTCATAAACACTACTTTCGACCGAAATTGAACGCAAAAATGCAAGTTAAAATATGAAAATACAATAGACTTATATGAACGTATATCAAAATTCTGTCCCCCGATGACGTGGTTACGTGTCCCAAACTGTGTTTCGGTTATGTCTGTCCCCCCACTGATTCCAGGTGCGCAACAACGCTGAAAATGTAACATAATACATTAAGGCCCTCATTCAGATAAAATTATCTCTTTGTATAATTTAAATATTCACTTACATTTTTCTCTTATGTTAATCAACTGCGTGTGGCGCTTATTAACATGTATACCATGAGGTGAGACGTATAAAATGACGTGTACTATTTGATAGATTAAAGTCTAATAAATGGGTAGTTTTTTAAAGGGAAAATTGATTTATTTCCTTCTTTCTTTCTTAAGTTATTAATTTATTTCTCTTTCTACGTTTTCCCCAAGCCTTCGGAGACTATTTGTAAATAGCTGTTATTTCTTTCTATTATTATTTAAAAATTTGTCGTAATCAAAGTCAATACTTCAACTACCCTAATAATTTGAAAATTCAATTCTATGTAATGACCTCTCCCCTCTATGTCAGAGGGTAGAGCGTTTCAAATATAATAATAATAATAATAATAATAATAATAATAATAATAATAATAATAATAATGCCAATGCTGTTGTTGTTGTTGCTGCTGTTTATAGATCCTTGCCTAATCTTACAAAAAAGTACAGTTAGTCGTCTATGCCTGGTTTTATTAAACTAGTAACTTACTTGTAGCACATCGAAAAATAAGCGACACGTACCTTTTATTTCGGCAATGGTGCTGATTTAAGGGTAGAAACCACCCTTTGAACGTTGGGATGTTCTCCAAGGATAGACAGAAAACAATCATTTAATGTAGAAGACAGCGTACTGCCTGTGGGGTTTCAGGATAGCTGATTCAGAATCTAAAGTCAAAATTACAAAATTCAAAATGGCAGGTCCAATATAGTGATTACAATTACGAAAAGTCTTCTGGTTTGAAATGCTCTGCAGTTAGCCAAGAACTATAATTGTTCTTGACTGCAGAGCATTTCAAACCAGAAGACTTTTTGTAATTGTAATCACCACATTGGATCCGTCATTTTGAATTTAAGATTCTGAATCAGCTGTCCTAAAAAAACTGGCAGTATATTTTCTTCTATATTAAATAATTGTTTTCTGCTTATGCGTGGAGACCACCCCTAACGTTCAACAGGTGGTTTCTACCCTTAATCCTGCACTACTGCCGACATAATAATAATAATAATAATAATAATAATAATAATAATAATAATAATAACCACAACAAACGTGTCACTTATTTTTTAATGTTGGACACGTATGCAAAGTTTCATTGAAATCGGGAAGTTACACTTCCGTAAGTCTCCTTGTTAGTGACAGAACACAGATTTAAGCGTATTTCGAAATAAATTGAATAATGATAATAATTAGGATAATCTTATTTTAAAAGACAGAAAACTTAGCAAATTTAATTAACACGGGGAACACACCTGAACATGCACTTTCTTTCTCTTATACTTTCCTCCAAGGTCAACTGACACATGCATACTTCTTCAAAATATAATTTCACGTCTGAATTTTTATAAGTCCCTTAAAATTGTGAGTTTAGCAACAACGCACTCGAAATTATAAGAATGAAAGAAAGAAAAAAAAAAAAAAAAGAGAGAGAGAGAGAGAGAGAGAGTAGTGAACCTTTTCCAACACATCATCTTGTTTGCTGTTTGAAACATTCAGATCCTTTTTCATTACTTAGTGTAATGTTAGTTTCAGAGCAAAAGTACCTTGGCAAATGCAGAAAAATTTGATTAATTAAAGAAAACGCACAATGTTTTATAGCAACTGCCACATCACCTCGGCCTCTGCATACACTACAACACACACTATTTAACACGCGAGCCGTCTGCTCTGGCTTTTTTTTTTTTTTTTTTTGGTAGAACCACACGGTTCACAGTGAACTCAGTTAATCGGGACTCTGCTGTACATATAAAAAATTTTTTAATAGAAGGTCCGTAAAATTAATTAAATTTCTATAAAACACGGTATTTTTTCGTCCTTTATTTGAATTTTCCCTGAAAAATCAAGGACACTATACATCAGACGACTTCAGCCGAACTCATGCGATTGGGATAAAAGTCGGAATGGTAGTAGACGTGGGCCTGCTATAGAAGCATATAAAATATCTTGTGCAGGCTTATAGTTCCCGGGTTATGGGCGGTCGAATTTTGCGTCATATTTTCGAAAACAAAAACGCATAGACCAAACTCATCCGATCACAATCAAACTTGGCACGGTTGTAGAGCTTTACCTATTGTAAAATCATGTGAAATTTTGTGTTCCGTAGGCATATGGTTCTTGAGTTATAGCGGTCGAATTTAGCGTTATACTTTTGGCAAGAAAACCCCCCGATTTGGATCAAATTTGCCAGTGTTAGAGCTTAACCTACTACGTAAGAGTATGAAACATTATGTTGTACAGGCTTATGGTTTCCAGTTATTTGCGATCGAATTTTTACTTATATTCTCAAAAGTAAAAACCAAAGAACCGAACTCATCCGACTGACGTGAGATTAGACTTGGCATGGCGGTAAACTTCTATGCTATATTATGTTGTATAGGCTGACGGTTCCAGAATATAGGCTTCAAATTTTGCGTCATAATTTTGAAAAAATAAATAAATAACATAAATAAATTGGATTGAAGCTTAGCGTCTCTCTCAACGGTGAGGCTGTGAGACGAGGACTTATAGCTTAACATGGAATCTGAACCACTTGAGATCCCGCCAGGAATCGAACCCGCCTCTCCCGCGCCAAAGACGCGTACGCTAACCATGTAGGTACGTAGGAGTTCTCTATATATACGTAATCGTCCAATCGGCACCAAGTTTGGCACGATTTTAAACATATAGACATAGACTTGCTATATAAGCGTGTTAAATATTATGCTGCGTAGGGTTTTGGTTTCCGAGTTATGGGTCAAAGTTCGCATCATGCATTATAAACAAAAACCTATACACCGAATTCACCCGACTGGGATCCAACTGGCATGGAGGGAGACCTTCGTCTGTTTAGTAGCGTGTAAGAAATTACGTTGTGCAGGCTCTTTGTTCTCGAGTTATGTACAACCGAATTTCTAAAGCATTTGACATAACACAAACATATTGAATACCGTTTTAAATAGCAAATAAAGGTCAATCTTGGACAGAGAAAAATAGAAGTCTAATGAAGGGCAAATTTTTTGATGACTATGTGTATTTCACTTGTCTTTAAGGGATATGGATAGTTCCGATTGGTTTCATTTAACACCAGTCAAATATAAACGAATAGAAGAGGGAAGTTCCCTCAAACTTCAGTTTCTTTACTTAACCAGTGTTAAAAAAAATCGATAACTCTTCGCAGACATTATTCGGATTTGAGGTTATATGCGTTCAATCATCGCCGCTTCTGGAAGCTGAAATTTATAAATAAATAAATAAATAAAATCCATGTCCCCAATTTAAAAATAACTTCCACGTTAAGTTTCATAAAAAAACACTCGACTACGGATAAATTTTCAGAGGCTTCGAAATCATCACTGCTTGAATTTAAAGGTTTGTCGAGAATAAGGGAGTGAATTTAAGTTCCTTTTGCCCTTAATTTAGGAAATATGTTTCACAACAGCTGTTATTTTGAACTATTCGAACTACTTCTTGGGCTCGAAATAAATCAATATCGAGTGATTGAATTCCTCCGTTTCACCGATTTAAAAATATTGTAGTAATAATAGTAATAAAGTTTTGCTTACTTCTATGATGCACAGTATTCATTACTTTAAAACTATATATGGTCTGATATATTGCCTAACTTTTGCTATGGCCACATTTTGCAGTTTCACTTAAAGCACTATTATAGTTACATACGCTCTAAGGAAAAATAAGAAATAAACAATGCAAGAAAAATAAGGAATTCACCTGAACAAATCACATTTTTTTAATACATCTATTACAGCATATATAAACTAAACTAAAATCCTAAAACTCATCAAATGATAACCACTGTAATGCTCATACCAACTGCAAATGTTAGGAACATCATATATCGAATATAGAGCGGTTTAATAATTTCCGAAGAGACTTATCACTCTACGTAACATATTACTTACACTTTTGCGCAGGGAAGGGTAAGTGGAAGGCCAGCAGCTTGGACTTCTCTGACAACCTGCTCTGCAATTAGCGTCCACTCATCTTTCTCCGCCACTAGATCTCTGCAAACACACGAAACATAGATTTAAAAATAGGCTATAATATCTGCTCTAAAATACATATTTACCTAATTATAGACCGGTTTAGCATGATATTTTACATGTATTAAGAAAGAAAAAATATTTAATGTTCTCTAACACTGAATAGAGGGTTATCAGAGGAGATGATACCTAATCTTCGAACGATAAATATATTCCGAAGAAAAGCCAGTTCCTGGTATCTCTTATCGTTTTTGCTCTATGTAGATATTTCCATCACTTCAGTTTTTACTAGATTTTTTGAGACGCTCAATCGATTACGGAGAACTGCTTTTCACTATCTATTAGTATCTCTGCTCATAGAGACTAATATTAAAACCGGAAATGGTTGATTATCACTGTCAACGAAGTTCATCCCTAGCTTTTCACCCTCTACATCCTGGCTGTCTACGGTCAACACTGCCATTGTTACCGAGGGTTGTTTACGTAAGTAATACTTCATTACATATTTTTTGGATCTAAAGACCCAATATATTTCAGACAGAAATTTTCTTGTAGGCCTTATATCTGGAGAACTACACACAGTGTAGCAAAACCAAAACTACCACTTAACTCAGTATGATGTGCTTATTCCGTAAAAAAATACGAAAACTCGATTTAGGGGCCATTAAAAATTTTTGTGGGCCCTGATCCAAAAAATCCAATGTTTTTTCATTTAATTATAAATTTTCTTGTAGGCCTTATATCTCGAGAACTACATATAGTACAGCCAAACCAAAACTACCACTTAACTCATTTTGATGTGCTTATTCCCTAAAATATACGTTAACTGGATTTAGAGGCCGTTCAAAAATTTTGTGGCTCCTGACCCAACATCTACTTATTGGCCAAGACAGCAATCTTTTGATCCATTTTTTTTTTTTTTTTTTTTTGATCATTTCTAAAATTCTTGTTTATTATATATATTGTAATGTACGACATGCTTGTAATATTTACGATGAAGTGCTACACTCCACGTCGGATTACTACGAGACGACGACGACGAACTATCAGCACTACCTACAAGTCACATGACGACATGGGAGCAGCTGCGCCACCGCCGCCCGGAGCGCCTGTATAACGAAGATGATTCAATGGATAGTCACAAGTCTCCGATTGGTCTCCCCTCCTCTAGCTTGCCTGGAACTCTAGGCTTCCTTCCACCCGTTTTAGCTTGCACGGAGCTCTGCTGAAGTGCTAACCTCAGTTGCTTAGCCTGCTTCGGGGCTCTGTGACTCAACCTCCTCACTGCTTGCTTCGGAGCGTTGGGGTTTCCTACACTACTCTACTTAGCCTGCCCGGAGCTCTGTTCTAAGCCACTAAGGTCTTGAGCTACCTTTTCCCTACGTCCCATTAGAGAAAGTTATATTGTAATATTTCCGTAAATACTGTTCTATTTTATTAGAAGATTTTATAGTAAACCGGTAGTGGGAGTCGATTCTGGACTCATTTACACAGCCGATTACGAACCTAGCTCTACATAAACCTAAAAATGGAAGAATTTTACAATATATACATTTCTTAATATTTAAACACAATTGCGTGATTGCTTTCACTGTCAGGGTTGTTTTGTTTCAAACAAATTTCGTATACGTTTCAAACATTTTGTTTTAAACACGTGTATTTTTTAAGACTTGTTTTAAACATATGTTTATTTTTATTTTATTTTTGTAAAAAAATCTGCCAGAGAAAGAAAATTGTGAAAAAGTGCTCTAGATTCTGACGACTATTTTCTTCCCATGTGAATGTTTCGATTTCTCGTGGCTATAGCAAGTCAATGTGGTGATCTACAATTTACTTTGTCTCTTTTATCCTCTTATTTTTTAACGTATATTGCATTGTTTAAATGCTTCTCGGTTAACTTGCGAGAAAATATCGTAGTCGAAGGTTGCACTACTTGTAGAACTGATATTAAAATATAAATAAAATAATTATCATGGAAACAAATTTTTGTGTTGTATTCTGAAAACAAACAAAAGGTTATTAGCTGAATTGCGGTTCTGAAATTAAAATATCAAAGGCATTTGTTGATACAGTACATGTTGGTTCTTAGTGTCTTGGAATTGTTTAACATGAATTTTACGGGAAGAAAAAAGGACATCATTTGGAGCAAATTTATTAAAGTAACTCAAACTCCAACAGATAAGAAAACGACCACACAAGCTGGTTGCAAAACATGTAAGAAAGAAATGGTTGGTTTAGTTCAAAGAATGAAGAATCATTATGAGAATGCAATGCTGTGAAAAAAAAACTGGAAACCCAAACAAATGGTACAAGTGTTGATCCGAAGATTGCTTCTGATGATTCTAACGTCAGTGATGTGGTTGAGATGCAGCTGGAAACTTTAGATAAGAATTAATTTTGTATCAACAATATATTTTTCATTTTTCGTCCCTCTTCCCCACCTCAGTTCTAAATTTTGTTAAAAAAATTTACACCTTGGCATAGCTTGTATGAAGGGACCAGGCGAGAAAGCCCAAGGTATAGCAGTCGCCTGCGTAACTAACCATTATTGTAACATCAGTGCCGAACGTCAATGTCTGGGACAATTTGATCTCATTTTGTTCATCTGTCTGTATGTATGCACTGCACCACGCTACAGGGCATTATTTTGGTCTTTTAACATTACATTTTGAGGCTATAGGCACGAGACATCGGAATTTGCTATATAGATTTTGACTGCGATTCGACGTAAAATTTCAAAATTAGTGGTTCGGATCCCATTTTAAACAAAAAGCCCTGTGTCGCATAGCCTTGCTACTAATACAAGACTATAACCAATCAAACTAAACAAACTAATTTTATGTGTTTCGAACGAACTTGGGTTGCAGGATAAATTTGGCACCAACTCGGTTTTTAATAAAATAGTTTTACCTAGGTAGATATGAGGCTTTAGAGCACAAGCGATCCAAGTCCATTTTCAGAAAGGTTCACTTTTGCTCAGCAAACGTAATATCTTCGTAGTCAAGGGTGTGGACTAAAGTTTCATAGGACAACCGCTAGACAAGGGCGTTGATGGAATGGGGGAGGAGGGCTAATATCTCCTTCCTTGCTCACATAACATTATATTGTGCACGCTGCAGCGTGGGAATGATTAACAAGTCGAACTCCGAATGCCATAGTCAATGATGCATATTTACGTTAAATAAATGCAGTGTCCAAAAGTATACACCGATGGAAAATGTCATATTTTCACAACCACGAATCTGAGATGAAAGAAAGAAAAACTACATGACAAAGTGCAATCTAGAATTTTATATGATTGCCGCTAGAGACGGGCGTTCGTTTAGAGGTCATCCGCCCTCCTACCCTGAATTTCAGATTTTGGGCCAGTAATACATAAAATGTTTGAAGTCCTTACACGAATAAATACGGATTTTCATCAGTTATAATCCATTTCCATTGGCCGTAAGGAACTAGGCCTATATCGCTCCCTTGTATATTTTTTAGCCCAAGGATTTCAAAGGTGGCACTACTATCGAGTTTCGAGCCTGCTTAAAATTTTGGAAATTGGGCCTAAGCAACTTTCCACTTTTAATCATCTGTATGTTCTCCATATTTATTCGGTGTAAGGACCTCAAGCTTGTTCTGTTGGACTTTGCTTATCAAAAGATATCTAAAACTGCCTTACTGCCCCTAAAATTTGAAATTCAGGGTGGGGGATGGAGGCGGTTGACCTCCTGTCCCACTGACGCCCCTGTCTGGCAGCTGTCATATGAAACTATCCCCCGCCCTTTCGCATGGTTTCAGTTACATTTGTTTTGGACTCTTGACTGAGAAGATATTACGTTTTGAAATAGAATTAATTTGCTGAGCAAAACTGATCTTTATTGAAAATAGATTTGGATCCATTGTGCTCTGAACGCTCCAAATATTACCTTTCTTCAATAAATTATTGACTCAAAAAACAACCAATTGCACAGGCTTGCAGAAAGTTAGCACAACATGAAGTGTGCTTCAAACATCATTTTTCGAAAATTTCTTATTCTTAAACAATTTTATTAGCATCAGTGTTCTGAAATAGTAATCAAATTTTGCAACAAAAATCTCACCCGCTTCCACGAAACGCGAGCTTAGGCCCTAAAGGCATAACTAGAAAACTTCCAGAAGCGATAACTCCGAAGTGATTTGCTTTACGGCTAAAATAACTGCAAAACCGTATTTCTGGTAAAATTCTAGTCTTAAAACATGTAACATGACTCCCTTTGCATAATTTCGAATGTCAATCAAAGATGTCCGTCATGATGCATGACAGCACCATCTGATGTGACATAACACTTCCAAGTTTCATCATTCTCCCTCAACCCGTTCTCAATACACAAGGATGATAAGGACTTTTGTTTTGCCATGTATATTGATAAATTGTGTTAAATCTCCGTCGTAGGTAGATTTTAAAATCTACCTAAGAAGCTTATTACAACCAAGAAAGTACTTACGAGAGTTACTGGCAAGAGAGTGTAATAAAAGGTGATCGTGATATGAAATAAGTTGAGCATTACTAATCTATACTGAAATATCCTGTACCCAACACTGTGTAGTCTTAACAAGAATAAAATAAACAACAAGAATAAAATAAATGAAAAGTTGTAAGAGCAATACAAGTCCTAATAAATACGTTATTACACGATTTTGAAGTAAGTTTAAAATCATGTTTTAAACACAAGTTTTGTTCTTTTTTTCTTTAAAAAAAAGAATTATTTTTTCCAACCCTGTTTACTGTTTTATGATTGCTTTTACTTCACTTTTACACTTAAGTCGAAAAAAAAATTGCCATCGTTAAGTGTATGAGTAATGTGGAGGGAAGTTAAAAGAATAAATGTTTATTCCTTCAGTTTTAAATATTTAGTGCTACATTGAACCAAATGATTGTTAAGACATTTTAAAGAAGGGAAGAAGAAACAATAAGTTCCAATACATTAGTTGAACTGACAATGTTATATTCAAATTTGTGATCAATCAACAATTAACCCGTGATATATTAATCAATTTTACACAATAGGGAAAGTTTTCACTCTCAAATCAGAATTTCTCAATCTTTATTCAATTTTTCAGTAAAAAAGGGGGAATAGTTTTGGTTAGCGTGCATTCGTGAAAGAAAGAAAAAAAAAAGTACATGTAGTACTGCGAATAAGCCCAATGGCAGAACTTTGTCTTTATGCGATGAGCTTTTGTAGGTCAAAAGTTTCTGCAGAAGAAACACTTGTGATTCTTAAAAATACGCTTTACGCGACGTAAAAAAAAAAGTTCAAACTATATTTATGCGAGTAGTCCGTCCACTTAAGACATCTACACATAGCAGGCATGTTTTTATAATTTTCTGTTGGCTATTTTTTTTTCTTCTCTGGCATTTTTTTCTGCACAGGTGCGGCAACATGTTCTGCTTTGGGGCTTGTATGTATTAAATTAACCCGTAAATGCGCTGCTAAGCATATTTGAAAAAAATGAAATGAAATCTTTGAGTTTTACGTCCCACGGTTATGCCGGTTAGGCTAAAGGAGACGGTGATGATGAGTAATGAATGAAATGGTGGAATGAAGAAAGTGGGAGGAAACGGGAGAACCCCGAGAAAAACCACGCTAAGCATATTTGAAAAGCTAACTGAATCTTTCTCTTGACCTACCTGTCAGATTAATACGCATCGCTTTTTCATCACGTTTACTATAGCTCAGTACAGACTGACCCACAACGTAGTGATGAAAAGCAGTCTTTCTTTGGTTTCCTAAAGAACTCAGACAATATGCGCGTTTACGGTTAAGAAGTGCTGTTTTCCTATAATTTGCTATGAGGAGTGATAATGAAGTATCGGATCAAAAACATTCTGACTTATTCACAAAATATGCCACTCAATTCTAAAAACTGCTAAGTCTCCACTAATGAAGAGTATGGAAAATATATTTTGTTAGCAATACTTCAAACTAAAAATTTATATCAATTTATAAAATTTGGAACCTTGAGTTACGAAATTCATAGTATTTTGTTGTGCCTGAACACTTCTGGTTAAGGTGAAAGAATGAGGTACTACTTTATACGGAGATGCATCAATGACTTTCTCTTTGCAAATAATACATGTCCCCTTCCCACATAATTCAACGTATGAATAATCAATTGAAAGTGTCCAAATACTCACTTCTTTTCTAGGACGACCTGGTCCTGTAAACATTCCATACTGCTTTCTTTCCTATTCTGCACTTTGAACCTCACAGGTGCGGGTAAACACACATCTCTGTTTTGTTGTGTCACCTCAGTAGACTAGAAAATAATAAAAAATAAAAATCAGTCTACTCAAAGTACATGAATTGCTAATTGCATAATGTGCTAAAAACTTCTGACAACGTTCAACCAATGTATGATTTATTAGAAATTTACAAGCTAATATGAGTTCCATTAGTTCTTGGCACTAATTTCCACGTGCTACTTCATTCCTGAGTCCAAATTTAGTTTTCACACATTTAAAATGCGGCGAAAAGAAATGCTATACTGGTTCAAATCACAGGTCAGCCTTTCACTGAATATTCTGAAAATATTTAATTCTATTATTCCAATCCGGCTAATTACAAGCAATATGCAAAACTAGTTCCCAATCTAAACTCCTATGATTAAATATTCACTAGAAGTGAGCAGGGTGGATTGATTTAAATCAGTTTGATTTTAATCAAGATTTAAATCAGTTTGATTTTAATCAAGATTTAAATCACTTGATTTTTAAAATAAAAATCGTTGATTTAAATCAAATTCCGAAATAAATTAATTTAAAACGAAAATAAGTAAAATCCCGTTTCTGTTCTGTTATTTCGATTATGGAAGATAATAATCATAAAACAATGAGACTCAAATGTATGTAAGCACAGTACGAAAATGAGTATCATGCAGAGGATGATTAGGGGATATCCGTTTTGAATGGATAACGGGGGAATCCTGCTTTCTTCTCTTCGCAACATAGGATTTTTAAATCGTTAACTATTCCAACGGAGAAATCACCATGGACATTTAAGACAAAAATTCTTTTGTGTCCACGTCTATATGTTTCCAGATAATAGGGTCGTATTTAGTGGGGCCCGATCCCCTCTCTGAAACAAACAAACAAACAAAAAAAATAAATAAATAAAATAAATAAATAAAATAAAATAAAACTTTAGGCGAAATTTATGTACTAAATACATAGAAGTTCCTCGGAATCGTAATACGGCAAATTTTGGATGCGTTAAAATACCGAATAATACTTTTGAAAAAGTGGATTCTTTCAAATATCTAGGATCAGTATTAACAGACGAAAACGATCTTTACGAAGAAGTTAAATGTCGACTAAAAGCTGGGAATGCGTGTTATTATTCAGTTCAAAATCTCTTGTTGTCAAGAATTCTGTCCTGGAATTTGAAGATTAAAATACATAGGCCTATACCTATTGTTCTCAGGGTGTCTACCCAGCAAGCACAAATTCCCTAGCAAAATTATAATTTTCCTTGACTCTGTCATTCTTTTTTTCTTAGTATAACTCATGAAAAATAACATATTTAGAACATGAAAATGAAATCTTTCAGTTTTACGTCCCACGGTTATGCACGTTAGGCTAAAGGAAACTGTGATGATGAGAGATGAATAAAATGGGAGAACCCCGAGAAAACCCACGACTACGGTTTGTCCACCACAAAGTCCACACGGCGCGAGCTGGGATCGAATCAGGGACCCCAAGCACCGGAGGTGAACGCTCTACCAGTGAGGCACCGCGTCCCCAACTTATATTTAAAGTGAACTGTAAGCTTTCATCATTGTTTATATGCATTCTACAAACGTACAAATGAACCAAATCATTTACCTGTAATTTATGACTATTTTAGTGGAATTCCTTCACCCCTCACAGCCTGGGAAATATTTTTCCCTGACACAATTAAATTCCCCGACTGGTACATACCCTGGTTAAACATGGTCGCTTACTATGAGGGGAGAACGTAGACGAAGTATTTGAGAACAAGATCCTAAGACGAATATTCAGACCCAAGAGGAACGGGAATGGCGGAAACTTCATAACGAGGAACACTACGTACTTTATACGGTTTACCAAACATTGTTAGAGTCATCAAGTCTAGGAGACTCAGGTGGGCAGGTCATGTAGCCAGGATGGAAGAAAATAGGAACACTTTCAAATTCTTAACTGGAAGACCAATCGGAAAACGACCATTAGGAAGATTTAGGCTCAGATGAGAGGACAATATTAAGATGGATCTTGCAGAATTAGGAATACAAAGTAGAAACTGGATCCAGATGGCTAAGGATAGAAGTCAGTGGAGAGTTTTCGTGAACGGCATTGAACCTCCGGGTTCCATAGACTATAGAGTTAATTAGTTAATTATAGGCGAAATTTATGTACTTTACATATATTTCGTGCCGCTGGCTAGTTCCGATTTTTTAAAAATATACCCCTGCCAAATATCAGCAACTTTCGTGAAAAGAAAAGTGTCATGTTGATAAACGTTGCTGTACGTCTTTTCCTTAATGCTTAAGAAACATTGTTTGGGATTGAAATAGGTTAAGATTGGGGATTAATTCAAAATTAAACCAAAATACCTTCATTTAAATGGCATAACTGTCATTTAATACTAATTCTTAATGTTCTTAATGTTTTTTTCTCCAGTTCGCGACTTGCATTATACGAGGAGAAAGATTTGATTTAAATCGAAAAAATCGATTTAAATAAATAAATAAAAAAAAAATCAACAAAATGACATTAAAAAATCATGTTTTTTTTTTTCCACCCTGGAAGTGAGTAGCCTCGTTCAGCACAGAACGTAGGATCAGAAATACTAGCTCAATAGAGAATATAACAATCCTCTGCGCAGTTTACACAGCCATAAGAGAGAGCTCTACTATATACTAAGAATTGCTTAAACCTTCATGAATACTAGAACATCCATCAGACCCATTAATTTATTACAACTGATATCAAAGGAATTTACAAAACTATTTACTGGCAGTTTCTAGACTGTCATACAACAGTCCTCTCGACGTAATAATTACCAAACTGCAAGATAAATAGGCTAAAAAACTACACCTCGCCCTTAAAAAAAATCAAGATTGCTGCTGTGTTGTTCATTGCCGAAACTGCATTAGGCTATTGGATCATTACAACTAGGATTACTATGAGATACTCTCGGGAAAATTTCTGAAGTTTAAAAAAGGCATATGATGAAAGACAACTAATTAGATCCAATAGTGACAGTTAACTACAAGCAGCATTTCATCTCCATAGTTCACACTGAAATCTATATTCTCTTCATTGAAACTCTTCGATGGCACAACACTTATGGTTTTAAAAAAGTTGAATCTATCATTCCCACAACCGCCGACCGTTCATTTTATATTTTACGTGTTGAGTGAAGCTTCTTGCATCCGGAATACGATAAAACTATAGTGCCGAATAATGAACACCGCCCTTATCTCTAGATTCTAAATACACTCAAACATTTATCAATTTGGTCTATTTCTTTGTTGTCTAAAACAGAACCGTTGCATCTGATTTTGATTTAAATCTGGCTTGAAGCTTGAACTCCAAGCTTCTGTTTTAAAGATTTATCTTCTGACTTCCCTGATGTGTTCATTATATTCTCGTACACAGCTTGAGTAATAGAACTCCCGGAATTTTGAGATCATGAACTTAACTGCCCCATCAAACTTAATTTAATCTGCAAACATTCCGGACACGTTTTATGAAACTTTTCGGCTCAATGTAAGATTGCATGTGATTTACTAGAAAGCCATTTGCAGCTACATATCCAGTTTTAATCACAAATGTTGACTGCAGAAAAGGTTCCTGGATTTTCTATGAAATAGTAACTTCCCTGACTATTTTGAAGCACATCAGTATTAAAGGAAGTTTCAACGTACAGTAAAGCAAGCTGAATTTTCAAGGAAAACTCGTCGTGAAAGAAGTGTTCGGGAAATTCCCGCAATTGAACCCACAAGGCATCGGAAGTGAATACTTCAATAATAAAACTATTTATTTTACTTTGGAAGATATTTAATTTCATTTACGACATTTTGAAACATTTACTTTAATAAAATATGAATTATAGGCCTATCTTTGTTAATTGTTTTAAATTAATTTTCAGGAAAGAACCGTCTTGCAACAAGTGCTCGGGAAATTCCCGTAATTGAACGCGCAAAGCATAGAAAGTGAACTTCAACAATAAACCATTTATTTTACGTTGAAAAATATTTATTTCATATAAGACATTTTCATGAATTGTGTGTTAAAATTAATATAGCTATTTGGTATTCATATTTGGCGAATATCACAGGCTCCTGGGAGACTCGATCTACATTTGTTCGTTTGTCTGCCTGTACCACACAGTGTTTAACTTTTGGTCTTTTAAATTTCAGGATACAAGCTGGAGACACTAAATTTTCTGACACTATAGATTCTTTCGGCATACCGACGTAAAATTACAAAATGGCGCCCTTTCTTTCTCTCTCTTTTTTTTCTTTCTTCAAAATAGCGGATATCCACGCTACAAAGGGCAGTTTTCGATCTTTCAAGTTAAAATTTTCAAAGTAGAAGCACGAGAGATTAAATTAGCTGTACATATTTTGGCGGCAAAAAATTTAAAAATGGCGGCCGTTATTTAAAATAACGGGTATCCATGGTACGCGGTGCAATTTTCGGACTTTTTAAGTTAAAATTTTGAGGGTAGAAACACAAGACATTCTAAATTTGCTGTATAGATTTTTTCGGCTATCCAATATAAAATTTCAAAATGGCGGCCATTTTTATCAAAACAGCAGTGAATAGAAAATTGTTGCCAGTTGTGACAATGACAATCTTGAAATGTAAATCATATTTTAACATTTTTACCTCAAAGACATTGAAATATTTCGAAGAAGAAGAAAAAAAAAAAAACAATTAAACCCGAAAAACCCACATGGGCCCAGGTGGGTTAGGTTTTTTCAAACCTGTTAAGTAATCACGTCTCTATGATGCCTTTTATGGGAACAGGCAAGTTAAACACAAATCAACAAGTGAAAATTCATTTAGAGTACTGGGAACTACAGAAGGACAAGTTTCCTCTAAGATTGAATTATTTCCCCTCTACTGACGAGATTCACTTAGTGATAACCCTCAGCTATTTTCTGCATATCAAATTAGTTAGCCAATAAGCAAATTAACGTAAATGAAAAAACTACACGAAACCGTCTGGCCATAAACAATGTTACAAAGAAAAGCTAGCAATATGGTGAAAGGTAATTAATATGCATATAGGATGTGAATTATATACACAGTGTGGCAATTTGAAATTCCACATTCCTACATGTGGTGCAAATCTGCAAGTGAACTGTGGTACAAACAAATGTTTCACGATTGACACCAAATGCATCGATCTTTACTGACGTTTACGTGTGGGCAAGGTGGGTTCAGAGAGGTGTTGCTAAGGTTTTAAGTTACTTAAAAACCTTACGCCAGGATTCTAGTTTGCTCGTCCCACGAACGAGTACTTTTATTGCATCATTTGTTTCATTATCACTACTACTAAACTTCTTTAGCTCAGGGTTCCCAACCTTGGACAAATTATAATAGTGTATCTATGAACTAACAACTTAAGAGTTGCAACTAGAAAAAGTTTAGAAAATATTTCTAGTCAGACAAAAGTGAAATAATGTATTTAAAAAATAGAATACGGTGAGGGTAGTCTCTAATGTGGATTACACAAGAAAAATGCAATCACATTTGAACCTATGACCCCTACATTCCAGGTTTTAGTAGAATTTAGATTATACATTCCTGAGAAATTTCACGGAAACAGTTCGGTATTACCGCTTTTACTCCGATCAACGTAAAATCCGGAAATGGTCGAATAACGGCAACGTTTCTAGCTTAAGACCGCCTCCAAGAACTTCTGGCCCACCACATTCTGCCCGAACTATGTAGATCCATAAATGGTTCTTGAGATTTTGCCTGCCCATGGACGGAAACTGGAGCTGGATGATCGGACCCACTATCCCATTCCCTAAGCTAACCATGAATTATATCACACCACTATGGCAAATTGTAACAAAAAACACCGGCCGATAACATTGTTAGAATATAAAACTACCTTACGCGTCCGAGGTGCCCCTCGCCCCTTGGATTAATAAAAGTTCTATTACGATGACTGCTAAGGAAGCTTTCTAATAAGCACTTTTTCATCATAAAATTACCAATTACGAAAGGAAAAAAAAAAAAAAAAAAACTTCAGTACAATCCTAGATGACGGGATGTAAGTTCCACTGATTCCTGGTATCTGCTGAAGGCAATAATTGCAGAAACTCAGTACCTCAGGGCACCTTTGACGTAAGCGTTTTCTTGAAAGCGATTGTAGCTGATTACGACAAACGCAGTTTTTTGAATAACAATCGTCCAAAGATCTAAAATGCTGTAAGGTGCTGCACTTTGTTCTACCATTTTCAATTCTCGGAATTACTGAACAAGCGCCTTCAGTTGTTCCAAGGTATTACCCTACGCGGTAAACGTTGCAAAATATAATCAAACTAACAATGTAGGTGGGGAAATAAGGACGTCCTCTAATTCTACGCAATTGATGAAATGAATACCGTACCATATGATTTGACTAATAGCGCGCGTAGAAATTTAAAGGCATGGTCATTTTTTGTTCTGACACTAACCCGTTACTCCTGTGTATCGCTGTAGATGACTTACCAGCAATTTCCTTGACACATGCAGAATGAATTGAGATTTATCTTATTTCTGAAGAACGAAGTAAAAGGGCGATTGCAGACGAATTTACCTAGTTACCCGAAAATACTTCCATCAGCAATGGTACTCCTTATAGGAACATTCCAAGAAACCTGAACTGTGGCAGATTGAACCAAGACCGTCCGACCACGCACGGCGACAGACTAGGCAAGAACTGGCAGCATTGCCATTATTCAGTAGTATGTGCAGCGTAGCCAGCAATGTGGTGTTAGTCGCACCTCAATCATGTGCATTATGTCGGAACAGGTAGCATCCTTAAGCTGCAACTTCAATACCAAACAGACTATCAAGATCATAGTCTTGAATTGGCTTCAAAGACAACTAAACAGCCACGACAAAGCCTCACATACGCCTCCAAATAATCGGGGTATCGATCTGATGGTAATTCGTATTCGTTTAACGCATGATATTTCTGGCAAGGTTATTGTGTGGTAAGATGTGTGCTGATGGGTAAGACGCATTGTGGGTTCACTCTACATCGAAGTGACCCTTACTGCGATGGGTCATCGGTGCGTGTCAAAACATGTTGTCATCATTACTGTCGGAAGTTAGATCATCGTCAGATCTAAAAGCACTACTGGTGCCTTACTCCAACCCGGTAGCTCGTTCCGTGAGCATCTAGATCAGGATCCTAATCTAGGAATTGATCGGAGAGGTGCTGTTGAATGAACCTCGTTCCCAAGTACCTTACGCCACTCAGTATTACTATGTCATGAGAACAATCTTGTATGCGGCCAACATTAGGGATGTTTAGCATAAGGAACAAATTGTGGACCAACGTTGAAACATTACAACCGACACTAAGCAAGGTTTCACGTGACCGGGAAATCAGAATCCATGTGAAACTAACCGGAATGGGGAACACTGAACACGTTCTGTAACAGTGCATCGTCCTTGCCGTGACAATTTTGTGACAAAGACAACTTCGTAACTGTTAGCGCTACAGCAAAAATAACGCCATTCAATTTCTTCAAAATTTTGCAAGTAAAATCAGAATACAATATAAAGACAATTAAAAAAAAACAAAAAAAAACTCTTAGTTAACGTCGCATATTTATGCCCTTTAAGCTAAGGGAGACGGAGGAATAATATTTGAATGAAGAAGTATTGATGGAATGAGAAGGTGGGAGGACGGAAGTACCTCGAGAAAATCCACAGACGTTGTCCCCAAACTTACCCGGGATTGAACCAGGGATCCCATGCACCAGAGGTCAGCGCTCTACGTGAACCATCGTATTCCCCTAAAATTCCGTCAAGTTAAACATGGCTGACGTGAAGTGTTACATTTTGGTTATATTTTGCACCGGTTACCACTTAAGGGTGTTTCCACTTTTGGACGACCAATTGCAAAAATATAGAGGTTTGTTTACATCCACGTTGCCATGCGCTTTGGCGGATGAATACACTGCCGGCTGGTTTGTCAAGCCACGGACTATCTGAGACGCTGAGAATTAGAAGTGTCCTCCAACTTCTAAGGTCATCTGCAAACGTTTCTCCGAGTTTCGTGAACATGAATGCATACATTAATCTGTGGAACCATTTTCATATACAAGTAAAAAGTTACTTCAGAGGATGTGCAACCAGACTAAAATATTAAAACATTCAAGGTCATTTGTAACTGCGATTAACATTTGGAAGCCCACAACTGACCACTAACGCTGTTAGATCTACCCCTGACAAGAGTTCTCTTGGTAGCTCAAACATTACTGCTAAGAAAGTTCCAGTATATGACCCGTAATTGTCCTCTCACCTTTCACTATTGAAATCCGGAAAAAAAAAATGTTTCCTTTCACTACAATGTCAATGTGACCAGAGCAAGTAATCCTAGTTCCACATGCACGAAGTTTGGGATTCCACAGAAGTTATGCTTAACCACAAACAAGGTAAACATTTTTCGCAAATTAAAAAGATCTCATTCTTCTGCATATTATCCTGAACCCTATTATACGAAAATATCATTATCCAGCCCTGCCCACTTTAGGTGCACGGCATTACGAGGGGGATTTTGGCGTCCCTTTCAATAGCAGACCAACCGACTAACGTGGAATCCGAACCACAGCTGGAAAGACTACACACATAAATACACACTAGAATCAAAACGGGAGAAAACTACGCTACCAAAAAATTAGTTGACATTATTTCAGGGATATAGAAGCAAAACCTGCTAAATCCATTTTCAAATGTCAGGAAGCGAAACAAAAATGATTCCCTTATGTTTGAGAATTGCTGAACAATTTTCTTTATCTTTAGTGGTTGATTTCACTCATCTGCATTAGTGACCACAAACAAACAAACAAACAAACAAAAAAAACAATTCTGAAACATAAAGGAGTCACTTTTGTTTCGTCTCCTGAAAAAAATTAAAAAATGGATTTAGCAGGTTATGTTTCTATACATCTGATTTGCACGCATTCTTTACATTTTAATTCGATCAAAGTATATTTAATCCGCAACTTTCCTAGCAGTTCGTAGTGTCAATTAAAGTTTACAAAATGATTCCAATGTTAATATAATTAGTTTAAATTCTAGACAAAACTTACACTTCTGAAACACGTGTCTGAACAGTAAGTCCTGACAAGGAACACTACGAATTTTCAAATTTCTTAAACTTGTTCCTTGAAGTGATTACAAATACTCACTTCTTCTGAAGGATTCCATGGTGGGTCATCGGAAGAGTCCCGCTTGTCGGGATCTGAATCATTTTCCCTGAATTCCATCTTCTGAGCACTGCGAAAAAATTAAGATGCATGAAGTATTAAAGATCAAGTTCATTTACGTCAAGCAGTTCCGAAATACGATCACAGAATAACACAAAAATCTGCGTTAACCTACCTACAAACTTCGCCCTTGTCTCTTCGAATAATTAACTCGATTGAAAAAAAAAAAAAAAAAAAAAAACCCTACGCAATCGGCATTATTTCTAAGAGCAAAGAATCCTCGAGGGCAGCGGTGGCTGTGGCAATATATCTAACCCCTTTTGTCTGGGATCTGATTCAACCCCACCTCCCACCAAATGGGCTCAACAATCGAACACTGGGCTCTCCCACCTTCATTGCAACAATAATTTCTCAAGACTCCGAGCATACTTCTAGGACATTAAAAAATGCCTACGTTCACGTATATCACGTTGAAGTAAGCGAACGCAAATGTAACCCTTAAATATCAGTATTTTTTTTTTGTTGGAACAAAATTACTGAGCATTACGTTATCGCGACTCTGTATAGGCTAAAGAATACGAACAAGTGTAAACAGCGCTAACACTACCAAGAAAAAACTCAAGTGTGTTAACTTTAGGTAATAAAAATCCTCAATTGAATGTCAGCCAAACACTAATGCCCTTTAGGCTATACGAAAGTTAATGATTGTGGAGTATTCTCAGAAGTGAGGGAAACTACAAATGAATAGACACCAAAACTATTCTTCAAGCCGGATGGCAGAACTGTCTTTCTGCGACGAGCTTTTGTAAGTTAAAAATTTTCTGCACGAATTCTGCAAAAATTATCTGCAGAAGAAACACTTGTGATTGTTAAAAATATGCTTTATGCGACGTAAAATACAGTCCAAACTATATTTATGCGAGTCGTTCGCGCATTTAAGACATCTACACAGCAAGGATGTTTTTATACTTTTCTGTTAGTTATTTTTCTGCACAGGCGCGGCAAATTTTTTTGCGATCACATCGCAGACCGCGGCATGTTCTGCTTTGGGGCGAATAAGTATGGAGATATACGCAGCTTTAAGAAATTGAGTAATAAAATTGTATGTGGCAAATAATCATTCACACAAAAGGACGCACAAACCAATGAATTAAAATAGTTACAAATGATAAAGACAAACGAGTCTCTTTCATTTTATGACTCTTGTTCAGATAGGAAATAACTGAACAAAGGTATCAATTGAAAACTGAATTCAAATTTCGACAAATATCTCTTAAATATTTTCTACATGATACACAAATTATGTAGATGTCAAGAAAAATTCTGGCGTGTAATAGATGGATTGTTATTGTAACTAGACACCTATAGGGATGAAAAAATAAAATAAAGGATACAACAGAGACTCCCAAAGATGTAAGTCAAGCAGTTTCAGGATATCAAAAATTTAGGTGAATCAAAGCATGCATTACAGGTATTACATAACACGTCTTCGTCAGTTAAGTGATTAATGTATGGATCATATTTCATCATAGCAAAGGATTCTAAATTCAATTTAGACAAAGGAACCTTAGATAGACATGGGATTACACAATAAGGAACCGAAATCATAACTTTGTACGTATATATAATTGTATGTAGGAACACTCCGCAAATATCATTCAGCACTAAGATATTCGCAGAAATTACGTTAGGTAATAAACGAAAAATCTCTTACAAATTCTAGGAAACTATCCTGACGATGTTCGCAGAATAGTGGAACAAAAACCGAAGTTTTTTCCTGGGCTTTCTTGTCTCGGAAATTTTGAGCTTCATTGTACATTTCAAGTTTAGTGAAAAAACAACAGTATGTTCGACCTTTCCTTTCTCATTATAACAAGTACAAACGTTTAAGAGCTGCATTCTAAAGGGGAAAAATTAATGAGAAATTGAATAATCGAGTATAATCTGCTGGTCACTTGGTAGAAAAGAAATGGCAAATCGATGGACGTGATGGGTTTTCTAGTTCGAATTAATTGAGGGAGTTTGATGCAATAAGGGCGTAAGTCTGAAACATGCAGTTGAAGAAAAACGATGTTGAAAATTTAAGTAGTGTTTTTTTTTTTTTTCTTACATAAAACAATGTAATATACAGAATTTTATTCCGATTATAAATTGAAATGTTACTAGGAGGCAACAAACATGGCAAAAGCCACTAATGCGTTTGATGCAAGAAGGGCGTAAACTCGTTTACGCCCTTATTACATCAAACTCCTCAATTATTTGTAGAGTAATGTTCAACAACAAAAATATTTAGTGAAAATTTAATTAAGTTAGAAATAATTGTTCCGCAAACGTAGTAGACAAAATTATCGTTTAGAATTTATGCATAATGTAAAACTTTAGTTAGTAACGCTTTTGGAGCTCCGAAACCTGTTTCCGAAAACTCGGAAGTACAAAGAGTATTCAGGAATTACAGAAATCTCTAAGCAGAATGGTAGTTATCAGTTCATCCATTGTTATGGGGTAAACATTCCTTCCGCTCAGCGCTCTCACACGTCGTTCCCATGGTTTGTTACGATAAAATACGATCCTCGCTCACCTTAAAGTATCAATAACTACTCATCTTGTGGCAGTAAAGTGAAGTTGCGCCTATTATTTACTAGTATTGTTTTCTTTCTGCTTTCCATGTTAAAAAAATCAAATACTCGTATAAATAGAAACATTTCAGAGATTAGTAGTGTTTATAAAACTACAGTGCCAGTTTCATGATACGTATTGTTGAGTTAAATTTACTGCAAGTGAATGTTTGTTGTGTACTTGGTAGTACTTACGTGTTGCATTTAATTTTTATTATTCAACATGTATTAATTAGAGGATATGTCTGTTCTATACAATCCACACATAAGAAATTCCATACCTGGCATGGTTCATTTCAAGGTTATAAAGTATAATTTAGAGTGGGTTGGGAGATTCATAGGCTAAAGCATGATGAAAAATGAATGAAAATGGTAAGAATTAAGAAAGTGGGAGGAAACGGAAGAACCCCGAGAAAACCCACGAGCACGGTGTTTGTGGACCACTAAAGCACTATTTGAGTGAAATATTACAATAAGAAGAAAAAGCTAGCGCTGCTTCCTGAACTATATTAATTTACAGAAATTTCTTGGGCTCTGTCAGCTACTATTTCTTCCAAATCTCATTAAGCCCAAATAACGAGTGATATATAATCATTAATCTACGTGTACTAACTGCGAGATCCCACTTGATCTATCTACGAAAGGCAAAAACGTCTGAGAATGTTAATAGAAAATACCAGTACCAAGCATAAAGCGTAGTATAAGTGTTCTAAAAATAAGTTTTTCTTTTTTACTTTTTTAAAATGTATATGTATGTTTAGTAAATTAATAGCACGGGAAAGATATTTCCTCATTCTTCTGCTGCATGCATGATTCGTGAGATTTTGAGCGTCAAACGATATTTTTTAATAGATCCGTATAAGTACAATGCTAATCGAACGTGTCATTGGCACTTATGTGCGTATTTAGGTTATAAATTCATGGGTGCAGAATCCTATTACAGTGAAGTATTAATTTCTGTCCCTCTCAAATCACAAATATTTGTTGGTATCTCACTCGTCGGAACCTTCACACTTAAACTGAAATTTTAAAATGGATAAAATACACAAGCTGCGGATGGAACCAGGAACCTATAGTTTCTAGAAATACATATACATAGAAACGACTGGAATCACAGATGTTAGTCACAGAAGTTCCAGTGCAAAATATTGGAAGCAGTAGATTCTTCAAAAGAAGACTTGTACGAATAAAAATGCTTCCATTTGAGTATCCCAGAGCTACATATGAAGGTGACAGAAATTACTGAAAATAGCTTAGTTTACTTAAAGTACACTTGGGTGCAACAGTTTTTGTATTTCATATAAATTAAAATATGTGTACTTACGAAAAAGATGTACTTAAATCAATGAAGAACAAATTTTTCCTCAACTGGGAAACTCATTTTAATCTGTTCATTTAATTGAAATGAAATATCTTAAATGAGTAAGGTAACATTACCTAGTGTGGACTTCGGCTAATCATTGGATTACTAAATTATGACAACAAAAGAACAAATACCGGTAAAATACGGAGTATAGATAAGGAATATCGGGGCCACTTACTGGAAAACATACAGATAAAATGTACTAATTCACACAGGAAGAATGATACTTAAGGAACTTAATGTTATAGGCCACTAATCTATAACATATACAGTACAACTGACGCGTATTTTATGTTTACAACCGTAGGCATGGAGTCTAGCAAATTTTTCTCAGCAATTTCCCGACTTTTCCCACCCATTTCCAAATTTTTCCCGACTCATTCTAAAAATAATGTTTTCGTAAAATTAGGAAAGGTTGAACGTAATGAAAAAGTGTACAAGTTCTTACCTGATCATAGAATGTCTATTTCTTCATATATGCAATAAAACAATCTAATCATGCAATGTTTTGATCTCCTCCTCTATGGTAGCAACCTGTTCTGACAACTGATTTACGATTTTCCGACAAGCGTCAGCAATATTTCCAACATGTGGAATTTAATTCCATTTTTCCCGACTTTTTTTTCGCAAATTCCAGACAAATCCCCGAATTCCCGACCATTTTTTAAATTTAAGACAAGTTCCCGACTTTCCCAATTTTCCCGACTGCTAGACACCCTGCGTAGGGTTACTACTCTCAAACAAATAACAGTACGATTAAAATAAGTGACTAAATATGAAAGACGACTATCGGTATTTGATATTATTTCCTGCCGGTGGAGTGTTTCTGCACAGTGTACATACGATGTATCTTACGATTGCAAGTAGCATTAATAGTGTGAAGCCATATTAAGTGCTATAATAAATCTTATTATTGCCAACGCAGATTAAAGTGCATTCTAAATGCAACATACAAACATTACCTACCTTACTAATCTAAAATACCCTATTTATTCTAAGTACTTTATTCTAGCACGCGTCCATGCGTCTTTTTCATGAAAAAATGTTGTCTGGCTTATCAGTTTGACGCAATATTATGAATCTGTAAGCAGTTATTTGCGAATGCGCTAAGAAAATGTTAGGATATATTTTTTTTTTTTTTTTTTTTATCAGAATAAGGTAGATTGTGTAAAACAATTTTATGAACTGGCCCCACATTCACAAAACAAGACAGATACCGTACTGTAAATGATAAACATATACGGAACATGCATTTTTACGGTAAGAATGACGAAAAATTCTACCCTGAAAAAAAAAAAAAAAAAAAAAAAAAAAAACAATGACAGGGGCATATTTTAACGCTCGGTATAAGCTACCTCAGAATTTAAAAACAATGACTCCAACTACCAAACCTTAACCTGCGAATGTAAGAGTGTAGAGCGTTCACCTCCGGTGCTTGGGGTTCCTGGGTCGATTCCAGCTCGCGCCGTGTGGACTTTGTGGTGGACAAACACCGTGCTCGTGGGTTTTCTCGGGGTTCTTCCGTTTCCTCCCACAGTTTTCACTCATCTCTCATTATCACCGTCTCCTTTAGCCTCACCAGCATAATCGTGGAACGTAAAACTTAAAGATTTCATTTCATTTTTTCCTTCATTACTGCAGCGTGGGAACTGTACTCTGAAAATTTTAAGGGAAAAATCTGATAGTTCAAAAAAGAAAAGCCATATCTAAAGGACTTTATGTAGACGGCATATATTTAATCGCCAAACCCAAATAGCATAAAGAAGGAAATAATGCATGTTGAACATTATGTCCTATGCGTATTGTGCAAATTTCTACTTATGCAGCAATTGAGAAAAATGCCTTTGACGCCCTATCACTCAGTACTACCGGTACTTTCCTGCCTTCCACCACTATCACTTACTCCGGCTCCTACACTCGTCAATGCGCGATGGAACGTATTTCCGCATGCGATTCTAGTTACTGAAGACGAACAGAAGTTACAGTATAAAAGGTATTAAAATATTACTTGCGGCGCCGAATTATAAATATTCATGGATCCGAAGGCTCAGGGGTGGGCGCGAGCGCCAATCACAGTCACTGTATGGGAACAAATATCCAGTACACATACAAGTCTAACCTTCACAATGTGCTGCTGGTGCAAATTTTCAATAGGGATCCATACATAAATTTGTTTCTTGTGGGTTGAGTTGCATTTCTCTGTGCACATTTACTTTAAAGAACATGCGTTAGGCGTATACATATACTGCTTTTGTACGTACACCATAAAAACTAAAGTGGGAAAACACTAACGAGAATGCCGTTTGAACGATTCAGAGCAGTGGTGCAAAAGGGGCTCCGCGCCGTACTGCGTCTGTAGGGAGCAGATCCATCAGGGATTGTGGGCACATGGATAATTTAGGAAAGTGAAAAACTCACTTGTGACACTTCAATGGCTCCGCTTTAGTATTTAACACTGTTGAATCATCTATGCATAGCCTCCATAATAAATTACTTATGGAGAAGTGACGGGTTAAATTCCAAAGTTGGGCGTCCGTTCCCAGCGAAATTCTTAAAATTTACAGGAAAGATATGGATAATTTGATCGTTTGTATGCTTGATAATATATAAGAGTCTCGAAAAACCTGATTTATTTGTTATATACAAGCGGTTATAAACATGGAACTATACGGCGAGCGGAGGGAACTACTTGGCGCAAGGTAACCGAACAGTTGCATTGTGGGAAAGAAACGAGAATTTATGTTATCAATATGGCGAATGTACAAGGGCAATGAACTAGCAGTTTTAACATTTGTGAAGCAATACGTTGATAACGAGCAAAATCTTTTAAAAGTTTGTGAAGAGCACGGATTAATGAACCTAATAACAAATTGCAGAAAGTGTGGAAAGAAGATAACAGCGAAAAAAACTTGACCAAAACGGACGCCCAACTTCGGAATAAATGCCGAAGTTGACTGCTTCAATTACCCTACTGTTTGTCCTGTATTCATCAGTAAGAACATATCTCATCACTCTATATTTCTAACATACCGGAATATCAACATTATTCATCCTGTGTAATCCTAAAGCAATGGATTCCACTGTAAACATACCGTAAAAAAACGTCGTAATAAAACACATATTTCAGTGCTATTTCACTGTTGATGACACATGCCAATGTTACTTAAACATCTTAAAAACAACAGGAAGAAAGGTTGAATAATATTAAATCATTCAGCACACAACTACCTAATTTATTCTAAAAATTAAAAAAACAAATATATAAGTAAAAACTTACCTTTCGAACAACGCAAATTCAAATGCCAACGGTATGTAAGCCAAGTAAGCAGCGCCAACGGCAATGTTGCCAGATGGAAAAAAAGTAATTCTCTAGATCGGTTTCAATATTTCCCTAAAATTTATTAGGACCATCTAATCCTTAAAATAGTAATTCATCCTCAAATTCTGCTTAGAAACGGGACACGTAACGTAATATACGTGAGAATAACAAGCCAAATATGGTACAAATATAGATGATGAATAGCAGCAAACTGGAATGGGACACGGTAAAAGGCGTACTGATGGATTATTTTGCTCAAACATACACTGAGTAAATATTTATTGTTTCGGTAAATGTTTATCAGACGGGGTCCAAAAGTATGTAGAAACTGCAAAATTTACGGGAAAAATGGAAGATACAAGTACTTAGACCTAATATAACCTAACCTGAACTAATTTAAACTAACCTAATGTGAACAGAAAATACTGAAAATTGTAACATTTTTTAGGAAAAATATCAGGACCCCTTCTGCTAAACATTGTCCATTGTTTCTTTACAGAAATAATTTCCTACTACCTTATAAACCTCATAATTATAATCATTTGGTGCAGACTAAGAATAGTCCATCAAATTGGAAAAGCACATTTCTTTCACTTTTCTTGCTTTAAACGAATCTCTAAAGCGTCCAGTTATTACTTTTGCGCATGTTCAAATAAAAGCGTACAGATTGATAACATGTATATGAACTGATGTGCACTGGCTATGACTATGTGCTATTCTAGTACCTGACATTCTATTTAAGCAATTATTTCGTCACGAAATTCACTCACAGTGTCTTAGAAGTTTTTTCTTAGGATACGAGTTGCATTTATGAGTACAGATTCACTTTACGAGAACTTTCCCTCTCCGACATAAATACGTGGCCGGACGCAAGCTATAAAATCGACTCTGCAAGAAAACATAAAACTTGTGCTAGGTGGCCCGTAGAAGCGAGAACGCTTTCTAACCAAGTCTGGGCAAGAGTGCAGCAGGTGGGCCTACGCGGGGTTGCGACCACAGGGAGTAGGTGCGTCAGCAAAGAAGGGTATGCTCAAAAACCAAGAGTGCAAAAAATAAATAAATAAAATAAAATAAAATAAATAATAAAAACTTAATATCGAATAAAATCACATAGGTTGGAGCACTTGTAACTCTACACCTGTGAATATAAATATACTTTTCCCGCATTGTACAAAAATACTCCACTTGTAGAAATTATTATTTATGCATTTATCTTTGATTTACGCTCGTTCACTTCAAAATTAGTATGGCCCTTGTACGCAAGTGTGAAGCGTAATAATTTCACACTTGTAAACACAAATAGCGGTTTCCTACATTGCGAAAAATTTCTCCGCCAGTTGGATTTAATATCCTACAAAATCCTCTTCCACGTGCATTCCATCATTTTAACCCTAGAATTATCGTTTTTGTGACGAACTATTCTTAATTAATAACAGCAATTCTTAATTCTTACTCCAACGTTTCCGGGAAGACGCACTAAAAAAAACTAAATCGTTTCGACTTGATACTAAGAGAACAAAGGTTTTCTATCATATTAACTGTCGTGTACAACAATTCGTGTACTAAGAAAATTTTCTTAGTTTCAAGAGAAAAAAAAGAAACTTAAAATCTTACTGGTGTGATTTAACTCACGAGCCGCCTTTGCCGCTTGGCAAATGTATTAGCTGCCATTATATATGACTACTTACTCTTCCTTTACCGATTTACTTGGCGTAATTGCACGATATTATTTGATTACTCAACGTGCGGGAGATAGAGGGAAGGGATTAGGAAACAGTTAGGCGTAATATAGTGTAAATGCCAGTTATGTATATTAGATGGTAGATTAGCTACAGTGCATGTCCTTATCTAGAGAGTGGCAAAGTGGCTCAAGGCCCTCTACGACCTCCTTCGACCCACTCTGAAACTTCTAGTTGTCCACTGGTATGTAGGTAAGGTGCGCTCAAGTTATCCCTCCCCCTGTCTTTGAGTTCTGGTTACGGGCCTGCTACATTGAGTGAAAGGCTTCCGCCATGGAACAGTTCCGAAGTAGATATAGCCATTTCGTAATCGGGGATCTCGGGATCAGGCTAGTTATCCTCAAAGTGGCTAGTGCTTACTAATGTTAATGAGGCTTACACCAGCTCGAATACACATCTACCTCGTGTACGTCTTCATCAATATGGGTCGTGCTGGCTTGGACTTGAGATCAGGCATGCTGTACATTTACAACGGCTGAGCAAACATCCTAGCGCTTAATCGTGCACGAGACCAACTAAGCCCAAGAACCGGGTTTATCAATTTGGACATCTATGTTATTGATCTTGAAACTTGCATTAGTATTATTATTCGGTTAACTTTACAATCTCTGCTCCAGCTGGTATACACATTCAGACGAGAAATTACGCTCTATTCATCTTATGAAAATGGATAAAAACTTCCTAACCTCACGCTAACCCGTTCCTACCTCTACCCTACTTATCCCTATCTTATTGTATTATACCCTTTTAAACCGGCCCTACTTGTTGATGCGCAGCTAGAGCGTGTATTGTAAAGATTACCCTTATTATCATTACACCACTTCAGTCAGTCGTATTTCCTACTTAGATAAGACTTTTAAACATCAGCCTGTGTGTGAGGGAAATATCTACGGTCTGTAAAAGACATTTAGTTTGTATCTGTAATAAATCCGACAAGACATCCGTTATATGTATAGACATAATATGTAAGCGGAATTGTCAATGTCTCTGGTGAAGGGTAGGAAAACCGTAGAGGAGTCGATAGAAGAACTTTATAAGGAATCTGAAGTCGACTTTTAGAATAAAAACAATATGTAATAATATGTTATGCAGTGTAGAATTTTACTACACAGAGATATCAAATGACAATCTCCTTTCACTATAGTCGTAAATATTTCGCAGTTAGTTTGGACCTTTTAAAAGTAGAAAATTTTGGTTCATACCATAAAATTCTCATATAAGGCCCGTAGATACAACTCCTAAGACAAAAGGACCAAGAAAATTGGGGGGATAATTTGAAATGAAATCTTTTAAGTTTTACGTCCAACGTTTATGCCGGTTAGGCTAAAGAAGACTGTGATGATGAGGGAAATGGAGGAATGAAGGAAGTGGGAGGAAACGGGAGAAAACCCACGAGCACGGTGTTTGTCCACCTCAAAGTCCACACGGCGCGAGCGGGGATCGAACCAGAGACCCCAAGTACCGGAGGTGAACGCTCTACCACTGAGCCACCGCGCCCCCCAGGATGGATAATTTGAGTTGACGTCACTTTCTTGAGTGTTTACTCTTTTAACAAATTTATCTAAACAACTTCGGGGGCTAAAGGATGTTGCAGAAGACTGAGCCCACGTCCCCCCCCCCCTCTAGCAAGGGCTGTTGACTATAAGCCAAAATTTTTCTACTACTGAGATTGGATATTTTGAAAGTTTAGCAACACTGGAATGAATGTGTTCGTAAGTTTCCTTAAGAAAATTTCCCTCAACTGACACAATTTTCCATTTTCTTATCAAATTTCTCCTAGTTCGTTTGAGTGTCCAAGTCTTACAATGGAAGTTATATATGATAAGATTAGTTTAGCTATATTAAAGTTAGTACCAGCAACATTTGTTTTTTTGCTTCTACATCTTTCACTCTTTTAACAAAAAAAAAAAAAAATCCCTTTAACTACGAACACTGGAATGAATACCAGAATTCGTAAATATATGTTCCCTCTGGCGAGCACCGAAGCAGTTGAAATCTTACTGTTTATATGAGATAACAAAGAGTGATCGCCAATTGCTCACAGAGTTAAAAAAAAAAAAAAAAAAAATCTTAAAGGCGGAAACTGAAACATTACTTACTTTTGTCTGAAATTTCCTCTATTCTTATAATGAGAAAGTTTTCTTGGATATACAATACATTGTGTTTGCCCATATTCATGTTTTCTTTCTTTTTCTCTTATAATTACTATGTTTTGCTAAGAAGCAATACATCATACAGTCACTGTCAATTACTGGAAAACCAGAATTAACTTCTACTCTCTGGAGTTGCATTTTGCAGTCAATCTAGTAGTAGTTTAGTTGTCTACATGAAGTACACAGAACTTTGTACGAGTAAAAAAAAAAAAATATATATACGTAGCACTGTCTTCCAAATTATCACGTACTGATTAATTTCAAACAAACATATGATAACTTCTCAACACATATATATTGTACAAGTAATATATACGAAACTAAATAACCACGTTTGTTTGAAATAACACACAAGAGTCGAAAGAAACGAAACACATTTCGTTCTCAATCTGCTCGACGCTTGTTTTTATCAATAGGTGGCAGGCCAATTTGTTACATAGCTGAAAACCGCCCTGTCGTTTTAAACCGACTCAACAAACGCAAATAACCAGTGGAAATATGTTGAATAGTAGTGGATAATTGATAATTATTTGCTGTTTATGAATTTCAGAACATAAGGCTAATTACAGCCAGACATTAGAATACTCTTAGTGTTAAATATGTTTAACCTTTCTTTAATATAGTAGCTTAATGTTATTGGAAAATTTCCCGTGTTTTTCATTTTGCGCACTCCAATTTATCTCTCATGTTATTTATTTATTTAAGTTAATGTTGGAGTACAACATTGGATATTACAATAAATTTATGTCTCGTTGAATTTCAATTAAAATAGTCATTCTGACGCAGTCACAGAAAGTGCTTGAAAATATTGCGGAAAGCGACTTTTAACTGATTTCATGACAGCGTACTTCTCAAGTGCTGAGAAACTAAAATAATAATAATATTAATAATAATAATAATAATAATAATAATAATAATAATAATAATAATAATAAATCGCATATGGATATTGCTTGCTTTAATCTTGATTAGTAATAATTTCAGAAGGTATTCCACACGAGTATTTAATATCCTGGGGGTGAAAATAGCCTTCTGCAAAAACACTGTCCGCCTTATGCAGAGTCGTTTTGACGTAAGATTAGCGTCATACTAAAGACCTGACTACTGTAGGAACCTTATGTTAGTCGAACTCTTTAGTATGGCACTAATCAAACATCGAAACGACTCTGCATAAGGCCCTGTGAATCTACAATAAGCATTATACTAGATATACAATAAGCAATTAGTGTTTCTGTATTTGTGTATCAGTTTGCTTAGTGCATTGATGGATATTTAGTGATGACCAATTCTTTGATTTTCTTATATACTATATGTTGCAAAATAAGTGTTACAAACTCTTGGTAGGTGAATCTTGCACTGAGACAAGAAAAAAAATCTTTTGAACTTTCGGCCATTGGACATAGTTTTGGACCTACAAGGTGCCGAAAGCGCGGGAAAATGACTTTCGGATTCAAATAGTTCCGAAATTATTCAATATAAAGAGGGCGAGTAAAAAGTTCACTGAAGAAGTGATACCTGCTGTATTGAATTTTGCATGTTTCACAATCCTACAATGCACGCGCAAGGGATTCCCCAAAGGAACGTAGGGTGTCCCGGATAATCTGCCAAATGAAAATTGGTCTAAATAGATATGAATTGATAGGGTTTCTACCAGGTAACAATAATTCGTTTGTATTAAGTCGATATCTTGAACAAGTACAAAATGGCGGACAACTTCATGCTCGTTGTGTGTGGTTGCATAATCGCGAGGTACGGATGCTGGCCAACATTGACATTCTGAGTATTAAGTGTAGCGAATTTGCAGTCCAATGCCCTAGAAAGACATCTGGAGGTTGGTAGAGCACAACAGATGAAGCAGGGTGATTCACATGTGTGGAAACACGTAATGAAAAATGTCCGGAAATGCACTCATACTCAGTAAACGTGAGTTCAAACCATCGGAAATGTAAGGAATAGCATCATGAACATGAAAGACGTTGCCAATTCACCAATAATATTCCCTCAACCCGATGCAATATGATGTGCACGGTTGCATACCAATAAGGATGCAACAACTGAGGCCAAGTTAGGGTTGCCAGACGTCCCGGCTTTGCAGGACAGTCCCGGTTTTCAATGAAAGAATTTACTATCCCAAAAAGGCTTCCGGGACACGGTGACTCAGTGGTAGAGCGTTCATCTCTGGTGCTTGGGGCCCCTGGTTCGATACCAGCTCGCGCCGTGTGGACAAACACCGTGCTCGTGGGTTTTCTCGGGGTTCTCCCGTTTCCTCCCACTTCCTCCATTTCATCATTTCATTCATTTCTCATCATTACCGTCTCCTTTTGCCTAACCGGCATAACCGCGGGACGTAAAAGTGAAAGATTTCATTTTTTTCCCCAATTGGGAACATGCTTTTAGAAATCCTGTTGAGAGTTTGTAAACTAACGACATGGACGAGAGTTGGCCTTTTATGAAGCAGGAAGTTCGAATCATTTATTTTAGCTGAAGTATTTTGTTGGTGAAAAATTTTTTAAACTTTTTTTTTAAAATGGGAATTTAGTATTTTGGCACTCTTCACCATACCTCTAGTAAAAGATTTCTGATTCGTGTCGAATTACTACTTGTCTTGAAAATTTCTTAAATATCAACTGAGAGACATCAATATATATAATAAATAGCATTGTGTTTGTATAAATATAAAAGAAGGGGAGTAGCATACATTTATTCTTTCATGTTCCCAAATGGGAATATTGGCAGTTGCGGTTTGCATTACCGTGCTAGAGACGAAGGAGCTTTGAATTTTTACGTCAAAAAGTTGACATAACTACTTTGATCTTCAACAATATACCTTCATTACTAAATGTAGCAGTGTTCAGTACCGTGCCGTGAGGGTTAGAGCGGGGCGATGGCCACGTGCGCCGAAGTAAGGGGCGCAAAATTCGGGAGGAATATATATATCAAATTTAAGGAAAAGTGATAAAAAGAAAAAAGTCAGGGTATATTTTTGAAAATTTTGTTACGGTTTGCGCCAACCATAGTAGCGCTTCGCGGCTGGTCTGTCGACCTCACTCATACAGTATGTACAAGGGGGCACCGTCGTATACTCTCACCCCGGGCGCTGATTTTCCACGGCACGGCACGGCACGGCACCGATAGTGTTTGCCATTCCCGTCAACGTTATATATTGCTTTCAGTGCCAACAAAAGTAAGAACAGAAACATTTTTTAAAGGAAACAAATATTTTCTATTTACTATGTACTTTTGAAAAATAGAATCATTTGGTTAGTAACTCATGAAGGGGCTAGTGCATTTACCGAATCTGCTCTTTCCTTCAGCCAAAATTCGTGATTGTGAATGAATGTAATATACAATTGACGGGCAGACCAAGAGAGGGAGCCAAGCCACAAAAACTAAATTCCGAGAAATCGAAGGGTAAAGTTTAGGACAAATAACTGCAAATTTTCCCCTGTGAAAGTGGTTCTTTTATTTCTGCATACCACTCTACAGACATCTGTGCAACTTTTAACCTGTACTACATGATGTAAAGTATGTTGTATAAAGAGTAATAAACGAATGTTACTAATGTAACTGAAATATTTTGCAGGGATGATATCTGGAAGTTTATTTAATACAAATTAAATACAATACGTTAGGTTAGATTTGTTACCCAACATAACCTAAATTCACCAAATCGTCCGTGTTATGGTCTGAATTCAGATTTCAGTAGAAGTAGCAAGGACCCCACTTGGTCTAACTTTGGACTTTGTACCTGAGTTTGTGACGTCATAGGTCAAAGGTCAATGAAAACGAATGTTACTAATGTAACTGAAATATTTTGCAGGGATGATATCTGGAAGTTTATTTAATACAAATTAAATACAATACGTTAGGTTAGATTTGTTACCCAACATAACCTAAATTCGCCAAATCGTCCGTGTTATGGTCTGAATTCAGATTTCAGTAGAAGTAGCAAGGACCCCACTTGGTCTAACTTTGGACTTTGTACCTGAGTTTGTGACGTCATAGGTCAAAGGTCAATGACCTTGGCCCAGAGTCAATGACCTAGGGGTACTTAGGACCACCCCCTATAGATTTTGGGAAGGGGCACCTTGACCCACCCTCTAAATTTTGGCAGGGGCACATAGGACAACCCCCTTAAATTTTGGAAATTGCCAAATCTAAAAATTGGGTATGGTAGCCTAGGACCATGATATGTATCTCTATCAGTATTGGGGGTCTATCTCGTTCTCTTTCATGGGTAAAAAATTGCCAAAAATCAAATTTTGGGGGGAGGGTTGACCTAATTTATCCCCTTTGATGAGGTTTAATTACCCTATATGGTTATATGGGCGTATACAGGGGTACATTTTCTTTCGTAAGACATGGGTTTATTGATGCACCTCTTTAAATTTTTGGGAGGGTACCTTGGCCCACCCCTTAAATTTTGGAAATTGCCCAATTGAAACATTTTGTATAATAGCATAGAGCCTTAATATATATTACTATAAGCTTGGGTGGTCCACTTCGTTCCCTTTTAGGGGTAAAAAATGCCAAAATATAAGCGTAACCAATACGTTGTATCACGTGTTTCGTTTTCGTTTTTGGCCCAATTTATCCCCTTTGATGAGTTCCTATTACCTTATATGATTATATGGATATGTACAGGGGTCCATTCTCTTACATAAGATACGGTTACATTGGTGCACCCATTTAAAATATGGGAGGGGTACCTTGGCCCACAGCTTCAATTTTGGAGATTGCACAATTTAAAAAATCGGTATAATAGTGGGGGAGACCGGGAATGGTTGACACACTTTTACATTTTTCGGGTATAACTGGTAAAGTATTTAGCCTAGAGAATAAAACAAAGTATTGGGAGACTCGTTAGAGTTTCTACTTTTAATTTTAACAACATTAATATTATCATTCTTATAATATGGTAGCTAGACGTGTTAAAATGATGGTGGGTAAAATGTGTCAACTAGCCCCCTGTCTGGGTTGGTTGACACACTATATGGGGTAAGTGGACACACATATATATTCATATATCTTTTTAGTGGATTCTTTCACATTTTTTTGAAATTATATGTTTCATGCTATAAGTTCAGCAATGATTAATAGAACTATTATTTGAACAAAACATAATATAAAAATACAAAATAGCCTACTATTAGGCTTATTGTGGGTTAACTAAAATGTGTGTACGGTTACGTTTTCAAATTCTCTATAATCAGGTCTGCATTTAGTTCAAAAGTACAACTGAAAATTTTATCAAAACTGCATGTTAATTCAATACAAAATGGATAAGCCTAATATAACTTATTCTAGGCTGCTTTCAAGTAAAACAGAAGAAATAAAATTATTTCTTATGCAACCTAGTCATATTATTTTCTCACTCAGACATATCGTCCATTGAGTCACAATTATGGCACAAATAAAACTCGCTTCCGTCAGTGCATGCCTCATGAGCCCAAGTCTTGCAACGAGAACATTGGATCCACGCCTCATTTGGTCTACTATTGGAGTAAACGTCCGTGCAAACCAGACATATATTGTCTTCATCTGATGATTCAGATATGTTGAAATTACTCTCAAGATTTCTAGTTTTCTTCCCACGACGTGACACGATTCTGGAGTTTGCCGTTCTCTTCTGCTCTTCTAACATTCTTTTCACTGGCGTGTCTGTTAATATTGCAGATCGACGATTTCTTCGTTGTCGGCTTTGACACGATTTCCGTTGCCCTGCTTTTGGAAGTGGTCTTATTCTTCGGGTGATTTAGGCACAGATTATTGAGACGCAATTTCGTTTGTAGTTCTTGATGTTCCGGCAACCGGCTGAAATTCAGTTTGCGAATTGTTGATGCTATTCTGCTCTTCGATGCTTGTTTGTTCCGTTCCTGTATTCTCTACATTCACTTCCTCAGGATTAGGTCTGTCGATCACATATCCTGGCTTAAAGTCCACATCCTGAAATATGTCTGGATGGAATGGCATAATGCCAGTGACTGCAAATCCAGCTTAAATATTCTTCTCCGTAGCAGCCAGCGGCAAGGAAGTTTAAAGATTTCGAGAACGTCGTAAATTGTCATAGTACGTCCTGGATTATTTGTCATCCACGCATCTGCAGCCGAGTTCACATAGTTTTTGAATGGGCCAAAAACACTTCGGCTGTAGCTTATGGGAGCAATGAGGAGGGAATGATAATATAGTAACTCCATTTTTTTGCAGCGATCTAAAGCTTCTATGGAAAAGTGGGAGTCATGGTTGTCCAGTAGGAGAAGAACAGGCGTGTTTTTGGTGCACTTAAGCTGGATCGCTAGTCACCTTTAGGGTAAAACTTTCTCACTAGATGGCAGAGCACATTGCGATACATGCGATGTTGCTACATGAGTTACGGATAGAAAAATGTTTAGGCACGATCGCGTTTTATACATGACTTACAACAAAGAGAAATGAGAGCTTTTATTTCCATTTTACTCAATACTGCCTGCTTTAAAATATGAATTAAGTATATTCTTTGATCAAAAGTGATTTTTAACTAATGAAAAGTTATGCGTATCTCTCAAACTAGATGTCTTTACGGTGCAGGTTAAGAATGTAATCATGGATCTTATAAAATAGAGGATCTGCCCTTACAACAAAATCTTGAAGCCATACGTCACAGTTTCGCCACCCCTACTCTGCTCACTCCGCCCAATAGGATCGTAATGTTTTGAGACAACAATCATAGCGGAAACGAAAGTAGCCAATCAGATGATGGCAAAACTGAGAGTAGCCAATCAGACGTGCCGATGCTCGTTTTTTTTTTGGCTTCATCGGTTTAATAGGATGAAGATACATATAGGCAGATCCTCTATTTATAACATCCTTGATACTAATACAAAATCATTACATAAATTTCATCTTTTGGACAAAACAGACTCTCAGTACGCTCAAAAATGGTGTTTCATAAGCGTAGTTGTAATCCTTGGTGTAAAACTTATCTCTACTTTAGAGATTTAATATATCATGGCTAAAATTCTATTGTTTTCTGGTCAAAGGGCAAGTCAATTTGCATTTAGGGGAAAATTATATCATTTCTATGGTAATAGTTTCTTAGAAAACGGCAGTTAAACGTTATACATACGGTGCAGATTAAGGATACGTGTACAAATACAAAATCTTTACCTAGATAGATAGGGAAAACAGATTCTTAGTAGGTTCAAAAATGTTATTTTATAGGCGAAGTTGCAATCCTTGGAGCAGCTTTACTTTAGGGGTTTAAATATCATGGCTAAGATTCCAGCGTTTTCTGGGTAAAATTCGACTCAAACTGCATTTAGGGGTAACAAAAACTACTTTTATGGTAAAATTTTCTCTGCAAATTACAAAGATATACGTTTATCTATAACTAGATGTCTCAAAAGTACAAATTAAGAATAACTATACAAATACAAAACCATTACACAAATTCGATCTTTTCAACAAAACAGACTTAGTTCCTTCAAACGTGGTATTTTGTCAGTTGTATTCCCGTGCAGGTATTTTGTAAGTTGTGTTCCCCAGTGCATATAATTTGTAAGTTGAATATCTTAGTGTAACTTTACTTTAGATGGCATAATCATCAGGCCCGTATCCAGGGTGGTCTAGGCGGGCCAGGCCCCCCTAAAATTTTCACGGTAGGCTTCCAAATGAACTATAATATGGTAATGAACTATAATATTGTTGGATCGAGCCACCTCTAACTTCAGCCGGGCCCCCTACAATTTTGGAGTGGCTACCGGGATGATAATCATTATGGCTAAAATTCCAGCGTTTTCTGGACCAAATATGGCTTCGTTAAATGAAAACTATCACCAACTTTTACTAGGTTGCTTACTTACATAGACAGATTTTGTTCCGCAATCCAGGTGGAATGAGGAATCTGAGATAGGGCTTTATGCAGATTCGTTTTGACGTATGATTAGCGTCATACTAATGGCCTGACTACCGCAGGAAACATGTTAGTCGAACTCTTTAGTAATCACGCGTCAGAATGACTCTGCATAAGTTCACCCTGCGAGTAAAACTACGTGATTAGCACGGGTCTTAGGGTGCCGAAGGCGCTATTTGAAATTTTCTAGTTTAATATTCCAAGATCATAGTCCGAATCTAAAAGGAGCAGTGATGATGATTATCGAAATGGTGGACTGAAGGAAGTGGGAAAACACCGAGAAAATCCACGCACACTACAGAAAGTCTTCCTGGCGAAAAGTGGGATCGAACCAGCGATCTCGTGCGCCAGATGTGATCTATCTACCAAGCTATTTAGAGCTAGTTTTATTAAAATCTACTAGTATATTTAACCTACTTTATTTCTCCAAGTGTTTTGCAGAAAGTGCCCTTTTGGTCCCAGAAGAAAGTCCCAACTTTCCTGTGGATGGTTGTGTCCGATAATGGATACTGCCATTGCATGCTCGCTTTTTTACTTTCGGAATGTAATAGTGCACCCATATTTCATACCCAGTAACGAATCTCTTCTGAAAGTCACTACCTTCTCGTTTACGGCGTGGCAAAATCTCGTGACACATCAACACATTGCTGCTTCAGTTCGTCTATCAACTGGCGTGATACCATCCTGGCACACAAATTCCAAAATCTGAGCACAGCGTGGATAATGTTACAGATTGAACAATGACCTATGCCAATGATTGTAGCTACTTTATCCAGTCACTCTGCATTGCCCCTAATCACACTGGAGTAGAAAAAGGATTTGCATTTCTACATGAGTGGTTGCTTTTCTCAAGTGAAGCTATATGGTCTGAATACTTCCTTTTCATTATAGGAAAAAAAAAAAAACAATTCAAGCTGTACGGTTTTATGAATTTTTAAATACTAAGTAGAGAAGGTCGCAGGATATTACCTTGCCTTGGTTTCGATATTATGCTCAGTCGACGCCTTTTTACATATGATACAATTAGACAACCGGAGAAATCCTCGATCGCAAGCGTGTTCGAATTACGAGAGTTAAAAGTTCAACATTGAACAGATTTTGCAGAAAATTTGAAGTACCATTTCTTGAGATAGACGATTCAGTTTTGATATCAGGGAGTTCTCCTGGATACGCAACATAGTAATAAGATCAAAACGTATGCATTTTGCAAGATAAGGGCAGTTATTTGGAATGGTGTGAAGGGTAATGGCGTCTTACACCATGCAAATTGCCTCCCATTTGGCATACTGGGAGTCTAGGAGGTTTAGGTGGGTGAGTCATGTAGCTAGGATGGAAGAAAGTAGAAACTCTTTCAAGGTCTTGAATGAAAGACCAATCGGAAAACGACGACTAGGAAGACCTAGGCGCAGATAGGAGGACAATATTAAGATGGATCTCGCAGAGATGGGAATACAAAGTAGAAACTGGATGCAGTTAGCTAAGGATAGAAGTCAGTGGAGAGCTTTTGTGAACGCGGCGTTGAACCTCCGGGTTCCATAGGCCATAGAGTTAGTTAGTTAGTTAGTTAGTTAATTCGGCTATATTGTTATTCAAATATCACTTTCCTGTGTGGCCACCTTCAAATTGAACAATCACATTTGTCTTGGAAACGCTTTGCCAGGCCTGCAAAATTCAATGAAAACCGACGTGATATTCACAATTAAACTTGTGATGAGCTATATTGTTGTGTTCTTCCCAGGCCCGTATCCTCGGGGGGTCTAGGAGGCCGGGCTCCCCCTAAATTTTTACTGCTCCCTAAAATTGTCACGATAAGGTTGCAAATAAACAATAATATGGTGATGAACTATATAATATGGTTTGATCGCCCCCCCTAACTTCTACCGCTCCCCTGCATTTTTGGACTGACTACTGGCGTGGTTTTTCCCCTTCTGTAGCTAGGTCCAAACAGCTCGAGCAGCGCCAGACAGGTTTGCCCTGCCGCGGTACTCCGAATCCTTTCGGCCTATTCTTATGCATCGCAGAATACGGTGTTCTAATACATCATCGCTAGCCATGTGCTTTGTTTTCAGCAATTGGAATGTCGATTATAGGGAAATATTGGTCAAACTCCAGGAAATATTGGTCAAACTTCAAGATATTCAACGAGAAAATAGACCGAAAAATTTAAAGAAAAAAAATGGTTAGCGGGAATGTGCTCTCAAAGTTGTGAACCAGGTGACTTTTATTTTCGAGAAAACCACTGTTTGCATACATCATCTCTAGCCGATTGTTTGTTTTTTGGTCACATTTCTCGCGATATACTGTAAAATATTGTATGAAGTTTGGCCACTATTTTAAAACAATCGCCATTGAAATCCGTTGAAAATTGTAAGTTGCAAGACGCCATTACCCTTCAACCCCTCCCCAATAAGTTCCCTCATCTTGCAAAATGCGTACGTTTTGACCTCACCATTCCGTCGGCTACCCAAGAAAATACCCCAGTACCAAAAATGAAGCTTATATCTCAAAAAATGGTTTCTTCAAACTTTTTTCAAAATCTGTTCAATTTTGAAATGTTAACTCCCATAATTCGAACAAGCTAGCGATCGAGGATTTTTCCGGTTGCCTAATTGTTTCATAAGTAAAAAGAAGTCGATTGAGCATAGTATCAATATGAAGTCAGAGTAACACCCCATGACCTTCCCTAGTAAGTGGAATTGATTACTATTTTCCACTAACGGGTTCAGGCTACTATTCGTGTATGTATGAAAGCTCAGAAACATATATAGATTATTTTCAAGAAGATATAATATTTTACCTAAGCAAATTAAGTTTCAGCAAAAATAAATAAAGAATGAAAGAAAGGAAAGAAAAGAAGAAAAAGAAAGAACACATATTAGGCTACATATTTAACGTTCAAAATGATCATCAAAATCTTTCTATTATTATCTTTGTATTAGGCGGAAACAAACAGTTGAATATATATGATTCCTTCCGTTTTCTCGCTACAATTCACAGGTTTCGCCTCTGGACTTCAAACGCTAACAAGGGATTGCCCTACTACTGTGACTGCAACAGTACACATGTATGTTTGGCAACGAAGCATTATGACGTCCTGCGTAAGCATGAGATTCAGCCGCTAAAACTATTTCTGTAAACACAAAATAATATTTGGATAAAATGTAAAACATAACACAAAAAATGATAATATAATATCCATATTCCGTAATGAGACAACTACTTGTAAAATAATTTATGCTTGTAAGTAAAAATTTCATAAAACCGAGCACAGGAGTAGTAAAATCTAAAAGCAAGCGCCATCTTGCGTACTCATCTTAAAACTGATCAAGTTTCCCTCTTATATGTTACTTTTTTTTAGCTAACAGAATACACAAGCACAGAAAATAGTACGTCATGTTGTAGCTGACGCATAACTCTATTTTATAGTGTAATACTTATAATATGTGCCATTTCTTTACGCGTTGGTTAAGGCAATGAATTAATGCTTATACTGACTTCCGGGTAGTGATCCACCTTAACTTCTCTCACAAAATGCTTAACGAAGGCAAGGAAGTTAGTTTCGTTTATTCATCCAGATATGTTTGATCCACCAACACTTCCTATGGGACCTCCGCGCAGAAAATAATCCTTAAAGTGAACTCTGGGAAACACAAAATAAGGATGGATTTTGTTGCCAGTAGCAGATACCCTAACTGCAATGGTAACTATCTGTCCTCTCTCAGCAGAAGTTATCTTGCCTACCTGATTCCACCCTTTCCGTGCAACTACTCTGTCAGGCTTATGCACAGTAGTAATGCCAGTCACATCCATATTCCACACTTCACTTGGACGTAATTTCAAACGATTCAACACAGCTTTGAGATTCGTAAAGAATTCATTCACGTTCTTCCTGTTAAAACCAGAAGCTCGGGCTAAACTTGTGGCTTCTAATTTTCTAATGGATAGATCTTTATGACGTTTTAGAAAAGACGCAAACCAATCTGCTCCAGTCATTTCTTTCTCACTCCAGTTTGAGGGAATTTTAACACCCAAAGCTTTTGCGTACTCATAAGCGAATTTACGAACTTCTTGGGAGTCAGTCCAAAATAGAGTCGGACGCTTTCTTAAAATATTTTTCAAGTTTTTTCTCTGATTCCTCGAGAAGATCATTCTGTTTTTCACATATCCTATATTGAGGGAAGAAACATTCATTGTAGTCGTTTGCTCATTGCCTGTCTGTTTTCTGCAGTACGTGACCAGAGACTTGAATACAATTTGAAAATCTTTGGCTGCTCCACGAATTGTTCTGCCATCATATTTCACAGCTCGCATCGCCTGTAGAATAACATCTACTGGTGTAGTTGATCTATCAGTCTTTCTTTGGTAAGTGCGCACCATTTTCTGAAATAAATTGACTTGTGTAGATCTGTCCATCATAATACAAAGACCTACACAGAGCCATGGACATGTCAAAACGACGGAGAAATGTATGTAATCACATTTAACATATGTTAATATGTCAAAACTACTGAGGACATGGTAAGTAGATTATTTTGACATGCAAGAAGATTATTTAGACGTGCTAGGATAGGTTTAAATGACACAGTAAAGCATTGTTATCAAATTTTGACATGCGTTAAGATGTCAAAATTTGATGACATGCATTTTTGCGTCGTTTCGACATATCCGTGGCTCTGTGTGTACGCCTAATGACAAAACAAAACAGATGTAATAGGCTATTTAACCTCAGTTAGTAGAGGCTATAAGAGTCCCTCTAACTTCTTGAAGATCTCGTGAAAATTGGTATCTATTGGTAACTAGACCACTTCTTATTTATGTTATTTTCCAAGTAATAAAATTGACCTAACAGTAACTAGTGTTAACTTAAATTGCTAAATCCCCATCCTCTGGAGAAAATTCAAAGCTTGGTTTCGAGTATGCCTACAAGAACAGCAGGTAAGCTGATTGTATAATTTTACTATTTCGAGGAGGTTTATAAGACACATGGTTGTATCTGAGATCTTTATTTGATTGTTCTTTACATCAGCAGGTCAATCTAAGGTCACTTTTTCAACTTTAACAACTGCAAATTTTCACCTGTAATTTTTCTTCATAGCAAGTGTTTGATTTTTTTATGTAATTATTTACGACGCAAGTCCTTCTGTAGATTTGGCAACGCTGTGAGCTACCCATATAAATGGATTATCCATACGAGCAGGTAAAAAATAGTTTTGCAAAAAAAAAAAAAAACTAATGGAGCCTCTTTTTGAAAACAATTATTAATTAAGTTTCAAAAAATAAATAAACAGTGCCAAACTAGGAGTAAAGAAAAGAAATATTACAAACTTTTAAACATAAAAAAATATTAAAAAAACGTTTACAGAAATACTTTCATAAAGTATTAAATTATTAAACGGGGCTGGTTGACACACGTATCAATCTGCCCCAAACCTTTTGTGTCGACCAGCCCCAGCACGCCATTTTAGTTTATGTTTTTTCTGCAAACAATGACTACTGGCCACACACTGTTTGCCTCAATACCTATTGCCGAGGAAACAGTAACCTTTGAAATACGCTGCTCATTGTTTTCTTTACTAATAACTTACTACGTCAAATCACACAAAAACTAGAAGTATAAAAATTTACTTACCTCTCTGGAAAAGCGTTTACTTCTTCTAAAGTCTTGGAGATCCCTCTGACTTCAACGAAAGTACGTAAGCAAATGCGCCACCCGTAGGCACTTGTGTGACAAAAGTGTCGGTGGTACCAACTGTTGCATACGAATTTTATTCGCACTGTGTGAACCTACCCCTGTGTCAACCATCCCCGGCATCCCCTACTGGACCCTAATATGTATCACTATTAATTTAGGTGGTCCACCTCGTTCTCTTTCATGGGTTAAAAATTGCCAAAATATAAACGTAAGCAATACGTTGTACCACGTGTTCGGTTTTTGGCCCTATTTATCCCCTTTGATGAGGTCCTATTACCTTATATGGTTATATGGGCATGTATAGGGGTTTATTTTGTTGCATAAGATATATGTACATTGATGCACCCTTCTTAAAATTTAAGAGTGGTACCTTGGTTCACGCCTTAAATTTTGGAAATTGTCCAATATAAACTTTTGGTATAATAGTATAGGAGCTCATTATGTATCACTATAAATTTGGATGGTCCACCTTGTTTCCTTTCATGGGTAAAAAATTACCAAAAATCAAATTTCAGAGGTTATTGACCCTCTTTGATGAAGTTTTATTACCTTATGTTTTGGATATTGCCCAATTTAAACATTTAATATAGTACTATAGGACCCTAATATATATCACCATAAATTTGGGCGGTCCATTCGTTTACTTTCATGGATAAAAAAATTGCCAAAAATTTAAATTTCGGTTTCCGTTTCTTCGCTAACAGTGCAAGAAATGAAACGAAAATGTTAAAACTAAAAGAAAATTTTAAAAGAAAAAAATTCAACAAAAGTTTTGAAAAGAAGAATTTTGAAAAAAAATTTGAAACGAAAAATTTGAAACTAAAAATTTCAAACAAAAAATTCAAACAAAATTTTGAAACAAAATTTTTTAGCTAAAAATTTCAAAGAAAAATTTTGAAAAAAATTCAAAGAAAAATTTTAAAGGAAAATCAAACAAAAATTTAAAATAAAACAAACAAAAAGTTTCAAACAAAATTTTGAAAAAAATCAAACATTTCAAAAAAATTTGAAAAAAAAATTCAAACAATTTTTCAAACAAACATTTTTGAAAACAAAATTTTTAAACTAAGGAAAAATTTCAAAATGTTCAAACTAAAACTTTTAAACAGTAATCAATAAATGTTAAACAAAACTTAAAACTGATTGGAGCAAAGATTTGAAAATCATGAACCAATCAGATTGAACGAAAGGTAGTGATCAACTAATCACAAAGATTTGAAAGTCATCAACCAATCAGATTGCATGAAAGATAGTGATAAGCCAATCAAATTGCATCAAGAATAACTTTGCCGGTGATCAGATTACATCACCTTGTGACTAAATTTCAGTGTTGTAGCATATCAGGTATCATGTATTGCCTTTAGACTATGTGCCATAAGATTCAATAAGGTTACCTATCAATTTTCTGAAAACTCAAGGTAAAAATCAACCAACACCAATGATGTTAGACTAGGAGTTGTGAATAAAGTTCAAAGTATTGTTTCATATTAATCAGGTATTGAACGTTCAAACTTTGCGACTTATACTAAAATTTTGCTTATCACAATTCTCAAATTTAAAGAATGGTCCTATGTACCTCTCTCGATATACCTGTCTTAGAATTAACCGTATAATGATATGTTGTAGTTAGTTCTCAATGAGGTCAATAACCTCCGTCAGTTGTTTACCTTAGAAAGAAATAAGCAGAATCAACTGTTGTCTAGAAGTGTGTTATTTGATAACTCTCACGAATTTTCAAAAGGAAGTGAATCTCGGTACATTACCTCATCAAGGTCAATCACGTGGTACAACGTATTGCTTACGTTTATATTTTGTTCCGTAGGCGGAATAATCAAGACCAATAACGTAGTTTTGTTTTGACAATTCTCAAATTTAAGAAAAGTGATCGTCCCAAAAGTTTAAGAATAACGCGGGGGGCGCGGTGGCTCAGTGGTAGAGCGTTCACCTCTGGTGCTTGGGGTCCCGGGTTCGATCCCAGCCCCCGCCAAGTGAACTTTGTGGTGGACAAACGCCGTGCTCGTGGGTTCTCCCGTTTCCTCCCACTTTCTTCATTCCACCATTTCACTCATCTCTCATAATCACCGTCTCCTTTAGCCTAACCGGCATAACCGTGGGACGTAAAACTCAAAGATTTCATTTCATTTCATTTTTTAAGAATAACGTATCAATGTACCACAGTCATGGACTCCCATAAGATAATAAAATCACATCATAGGCCAATAACTGACCACGTGACCATACTAATATTTGACAATGATTTACTCGAAGAATGAGATAAACTGGATCACCCAATTCTGAGAACAGTTCCCAATTATTGATTTGACAATAAGAAATGTATCCCTTCCAAAATTTAAGATTGGTGCACAAATATACCTGTGTCTTATGAAAAAAGTAATAAAGCCGTATCAAAGAAGATAAAATAACCTTCGAAATTTGAATATTTGGCCATAAGAGGGACACCAACATTTACAAAGATTTCTAGAGAATGTCTACCGAATTCTGTTATTTGATAATTCCCAAATTTCAGGAATGGTCCTATGTACAGCAAACAAACTATAAAAGAGAAAATCAAAGTATAAGGGAAATGGACCCCTGTACATATCCATTCTTATCAAAGGGGTACAATTACATTCTTTGACAACTTTAACCCATTAAAGGGAACGAAATTAATAACGATATTTGTTAGAGCCCTGTACTATTATACGAAATTGGACAATTTCTAAACTTTAAGGGGTGGGTCAATGTACCTCTGCCAAATTTTAAGATGACAGCATCAATGTACTTATGCCTTATAAAAGAAAATAGACCCCTGAACACAATCATATGTTCATATAAAATAATAAAGCCCTCATTAAAGAGAATAAATTGGGTCAATAACCTCCGAAGTTTAAATTTTTGGCAAATTTTTTATCCATGAAAGCATACGAATGGACCGCCCAAATTTATGGTGATATATATTAGGGTCCTATAGTACTATATTAAATGTTTAAATTGGGCAATATCCAAAACATTAGGTAATAAAACCTCATCAAAGGGGGTCAATAACCTCCGAAATTTGATTTTTGGTAATTTTTTACCCATGAAAGGAAACAAGGTGGACCATCCAAATTTATAGTGATACATAATGAGCTCCTATACTATTATACCAAATGTTTATGTTGGACAATTTCCAAAATTTAAGGGGTGAGGCAAGGTACCCCTCCCAAATTTTAGGAAGGGCGCATCAATGTACCTATGTCTTATGGAACAAAATAAACCCCTATACTTGCCCATATAACCATATAAGGTAATAGGACCTCATCAAAGGGGATAAATAGGGCCAAAAACCGAACACGTGGTACAACGTATTGCTTACGTTTGTATTTTGGGATAATAGTAAATGGGATATTACTGTCGAGGAAAGAAAGATGATTATTGATAGTATTGATAAGCAATTATTAGAACAAGATAAGAGTTTAGGATGTTTTGTTGATAGATTACTGAGTAAATATGATAATGTTATTACCCACCGTATTGGTTGTGTGAGTGATTTTGTATATCATATCCAGAAGAAGTCCGATGAAGTTGTACGGGAGAGGCAATATCCTTTTTCGCGATAGCAACAACGGGAATTGTCTAATATTATTGAACAATTATTAGAAAACAACGTGATTCGTCCTTCAGTTTCGGAATATAGATCTCCTTGTTTTCTCGTCAAGAATAGGGACTCTTCACCACGCCTAGTGGTTAACTATTCTCGGCTCAATAATCTTATTTGTGGGGATGGGCTGCCTTGCCCTAATCTTGATGAGTGCATTAGTTCACTTTCTAATACAAAGGTAATATGTGTTTTTGATGCTCGCCGAGCTTTTTTCCAAATTGAATTGTCTCCTGAGAGTAGAAAATTGACAGCCTTTGCTGTTCAAGATAAACTTATGAATACGGGCGTATCCCCATAGGAATATGTGTAGGCACTCAAGCCTTGATGAGAGTTTTAATCTACATCCTCGGAGACTTACGAGTAGTGTTGTAAAAAAACGTTTTTTCTGTGAAGTTTTTTTTTTCAATAAAAACGTCGTTCTTTTTCATGTTTTTTTTAAATGTCTGTTTTTTTTCTGGCAACTATTATTTATTGATTTATGTTGCAGATTATTGAAATAATCAACAGAACTTGAGTCAAAGCCCTCGTAACTTACAAATCGTTTGTTTCTTTGTACAAAATTCTTTGGTGTCTTGACAAGACACAGTGAAATCCTGAAGTCGCTAGCTTCCATTCAAAGAGAGAAAGAAAAATTCTCTGTCGTCATACACAAGAAATTTTGACACTTTTTACCCCTCAGAAGCAAAAACCAACAGATGTGCCGGGGCTACAGCTTCTCTAATTATCCTATTGAAACTCTATGGTGCGTTCTGTAGGGCAAAGAAGAAGCTTTCAGGTAGTGGTACGTTTGTTTCAATGTAGCCAACAAGAGCGAAATAATAGAGGGGAAAAGGAAATTTTCCAAATTTTTAATCTAAAATCAGGAATTAATTGTTTTGGCTGGAAAAACTGCCATCAGACAAACAAAAGCTATCTGAAAATAAACTTTAGTACTCCAAAAATATACCCTACAAGTATCATGTCGATATCTAACAAAGTAAGCATGAAATTAAAAAAATATCTCATTCTACCTCAGAAATTCACCATTTCCAGAACAGGGTTTATTATAAACCTCAACTGTACTTCCCCTAATTAATCTAGTGAAACTTTTTATACTGCGCTGTGTAGGCTAACGACGAGGCTTTTAGACATTGATACGTTTGTTCGAGTGTAGCCAACAAGAGGGAAATAATAGAAACTAAAAAGGGATTTTTTCCCAAACTTTGCCCCTAAAATCTGGAATTAAAATTTTCTGTAGCTGGCAACACTGCTATCAGACACACACACACACGCACACACACAAACTCTCTTAAAATAAGTTTTGGTATCCCTCTAATATATCATACAAGTATTGTGACGATATCTAATAAAGTAAACACGTCAATAAAAAATATCTCATTCTACCTTTAATAAATCACAGTTATCTTTCCAATTAGAGAACAAGGTCTACTGTAAACCTCAACTGTACTTCTCCTGATTATCCTATTGAAGCATTCTATAATGCGTAGTGTAGAGCAAAGAAGAGACTTCCAGATACTGGTACATTTGTTCCAATGTAGCGAACAAAGAGGGAAATAATAGAGACAAAACAGATAATTTTCCCAAAATTTCCCCCTAAAATCTGGAATGAAAATTTTCTATACCTGGCAACACTGCTACCAGACAGGCGAAAACTATCTTGAATTAAACATTGGTACACCACTAATATATCCTACAAGTATTATGGCGATATTTAAGGAACAAAGCTTGTAATTACCAAAAATATATTACGGTAAACAGAAAAGTAAGGAAAAGCTACAGAAATCAAGGGTTAGAACATAAATACGAATTTTTGGTGCGCCCCCTAATTACCCCATTTTAACGATCTGTACTTGTGTTTGTTAAGTAAGGACAAATGTTCGGTTGGCCTAAGTTGACTTGCACTCGGACATATAGGTACGGATTTATAAACAAAAATTTCGTGTTTTTGCCGAAATTTAGGGAAATCTTAATTTCCCTAATTGGCAACACTGCGAGCAGGCTTGTCCAATTGATATCAGCAGTTAGGTATCCATCCGAGGTATCTACATGGCAAGTCTTAATTAGGTCTTTCTACAACGAAGGAAGCTACAGGGAAAAAGGAAGTAAAAGAAATTCGAAATTAAAAACATAATCGAATTTTTGACTAGGGTGAAATTTGAGAAGGAAATTCGACATCCGAAGAAAAAGAAATTAATATGATAAACTATGGTGCAACCATATTTGGCAAGAATAATATCCCGATATCTTAATTAGTGTCTACACAGGAGCGGATTAAAAAAGCGACACACCCGTGTGTGCCACTTTGGCCACCTGGGCCACCGAGTGTACATTTGATTACTTTTTTTGTCTACTAACCAGTTTTGTTGTTGTAGTTATAGTCTCGACTAATAATAATAATATCGTTGTTGTAAACAATAACTTTATAAGGAAAATTTTACCTCCTTTTTACCTCTTAGTTCCAACACTGTTGGTGAGAAATGCAGGGTGTTTCAAAATGAATATCGGGGTTTTAAGTCTTCCTAGTAATTATTACATTTTACGTACAATTATAAGCAACGCATCAAGTAAAAGAGCACCTCAAACAGTCTTTGCTACAAGTGTTCGATGTGAGATTCATTCGTCACACGGCACACATCTAGTCGATAGACGAGAAAGGCCCATAAACTTTCCGCCATATGGCATAAAACACATTCAATTTAGGGGAGTCTCGTTTCAAGTGTACCATCTCCTGAGGATTTGCAGACGGCCAGATGCAAACATTATGAGTGCTCACATTAGCTCTTAGGTGAAATGTCGATTTATCACTGAAGACGACACGATCCAGGAAATATTCATTGTTATACAGCAATATTTCACTTGCGAAATTGGCACGTAAACCGTAGTTTGTAGGCTTTAGACCTGTAGGAACTACAAACGATAAGGAGTTAGTTGCAAGCGTCTCCTTCATATTCTTCACACAGACGGTTGCACTGTACAGATTCAGTCTTTATTAAAACACAAAAAGCTTTCTGCTCTCTAGTCTCCATCTTTGCTACTTGCTCTTTCTAACGGCAGATAGAAGAAACAATGCATGTACATGCGTGAGTACAATACTGTTTGAGTTGCTCTTTCATTTGATATAATATTTATAATTGTAAGTTAATTGTAATAGATACTACAAAGTTTCAAAACCCTAATATTAATTTTGAAATACCCTGCATTGTTTAAAATTGTGTCATCCTATATTCATATCTTGTATATACATATCATCAGGGCCGGCCCTAGGCAATTTGTCGCCCGTGCAATGGCATAATTTGTCGCCTCCCCCTTTCTCCAGAAAGAACAAATCTTAAAGGTCATGATTTTAAGTATGCTACTCCAGCATGAACAACGAAGGGGAGGGTAAGTGCAGTCGCACTCAGAAAGGCTTAAATACTTACTAAGAACGCAATTTCGTTGTGTCTGTTTTTCTCTTATGTCTTGTCTATTTTTGTGTCTAAATATTAATCTATTATGTTAGTGAAAGATAAAGAAAACACACCTGCATAGGAAAGATGGTAATCCTTTTTATAGAATTCAATATGGAGCTTCAATATCAATGTATCAGTTTGCAATTCCAGTCCATCTAGCTCTTTTATCTTTATTTTTTATTTTTCTTCTACATCTGTTAATTTAAAAAAACTTGTTTCTGTCTTCAAAGATAAGGAACTTGTTTCTGACAAAATCAAGACTAGTTGTCATATCAAAACTGTGATAATTTACTAAAGGGAACAGATATTCGCTACTATTCGAGAATTGAATTCTTGCAGTTAACAACAATCAAGCAATTTGTGCTCGGATTTATTCGACCATTTGCTTTAGCATTGTCCATGTGACCTTAAACTAATGCAGCCTAAACATAATTTATGAAGGTAGTATTCAAATAGGTCAGCTTAGTAAGTGTAACTACCATCATCATGAAGTCTGTTTCCAACAAGAAATATTTAATTTAAATAATATACTTATGACAGATTTTGCCGGACCCTCCAATGTTGCCGCTCCATGCAAATGCACGTGTTGCATATATGGTAGAGCCGGCTCATATATATCTAGTCGACAAATTATTTATATATGATATTTAGAAAAATACTATTAGGCAAATTAGTATTAGTTTTTACCTTTAGACAAGTTATTTGACTTTTATACTGTTCGTGACATTATTTTCATACTTATTAAAGTTCTGTCTTCACGAAAATCAAAATTTCATTTCTACGTTTATTTCTTAGTTGATATTGATGAAAACTGTTGAAAACCGAATTGTTAATAGGTATGGTATTCATGTAAATTGTAAAATATTTTTAGCATATCAGTATCTAGTGTTTAATTTATGTTGCATTTTACGGTGATTACATCTACATAAAAATATTTAATACTTAAATAGACGTAAGATGCATTACAAATGACTATTTGAAAAAAAGAACTAAATTTAGAAAAAAACGAGAGAATGTTTTTTTTCTAAAAAAACGTACTTTTCTGAAAAAATACGTTTTTTTTTTCTATTTACAACACTACTTACAAAAAAAGAGGGTCGAGTTCTATGCTGATGATATTGTTGTTTATGGGAGTACTATCGAGGAACATAATGTTTTGTTGGAGGAAGTGTTGTCTCGTTTCTCTAAACGTGGACTTACCATTTCTCCGGAAAAAATGTAAATTGTTGAGGACAAAAATTAAATTTTAGTTTTTTTTTTGATTGAGAATGGTGAAATTAAAATGTTACCTGAGAGATTACAGACTATCAAGGACATTCAATCTCCTAAAAACATACGAGGATTGTGTAAAATGTTGAGCTTTTTGAATTTTTATTCTCGTTTTTGCTATGATTTCGAGGGGATTATTGCGCCATTAAATAAACTTCGTTCTCCACGTGAAAAATTATCTGGGGGCCCGCTCAGGACGCTAGCCTTGCATTAATAAAGCAAGCCTTCGAAGAACAAATTACTTTGCGTATTCCGGATTTAAATAAAAGGTTTTACGTGAACGTTGATTCTACATTGAGATCTCAGGCGGCTATATTGTCTCAAAAGACGGAAGATGGGTTGCTTAAACCGGTATGGTTCTTTAGCAAGACACTAAAGCCAGCGGATTTTAATAGAACGATCTATCAGTTAGAATTACTTGCTATTTATAACGCGGTTATGCGTTTTCGTTCATTCTTGAATAATGAGTTTACCATCTTCTCTGAAAATAGCGCTCTTGTGCATATGTTACGGAATCCTAAGAATTTAGGACGGTACGCTAATATTGTGCAGAACTTATTTGAATTTAAGTTTAAGATTGTACATGTTTCCATTGCGAAGAATTTTCAGGTAGACTTTTTGACTCGAATTTATGAAATTAATCCTACAGATGTAGATTTTGACCCCTGTTCTATTAATTCTTCTGAAAATTGTATGTTCAGTTTGTGGAGTTTGCCATTAGCGCATACTGATATTGCACAGTATCAACAAACAGAGAATGATACTAAGGATCTGTATCAAAAGGTGTCTGATCATGGAGGGGAATTTTAGGATTATAAAATTATCAAGGGGGTCATGTATCAGAAAACTAAGGCAAAGGTGTCTCCATATAAGATCCTGGTGCCCCGTTTGCTTGTCCCCATGTTGTTGAATTATTTTCATAATATGTTACCCAACGGTGCACACCTTGGAATTTTGAAAAGCTATAAAAAGATAGCGAAGTACTTTACTTGAAAAAACGTATACCAGGAGGTGCGTGAATACGTCTTCTCCTGTCATGAATGCCAACTTTCCAAGGTAAGAAATTATTTACATCAAGGGCAATTAATCTCAGAGTATTGTTCGGAAATAAATGGACATAATTATGTCGATTTGGCGGGGCCACTCCCATATAGTTATGGGTATCGATACATTTTGTTATGTCTTGATAATGCTAGCCGCTTTTTACATCTTGTGCCATTACGCAATGCTACGAGTAAACTTGTTATAAAGGCTCTAACGGATATCTTTTGTCGTTTTGGATATTGCCGTGCACTTACTAGTGACAGGGGACCATGTTTTTCTTCAGTGGAATTTAAGAACTTTCTTTTCGGGAACGGAATTAAACATATTCGATGTTCACCTTATTTTCCAGGTGGAAATGCTGTGGAGAAATATGTAAGATTGGTAAAAACGAGTTTGAAGTCATATTTAAAGGGAAAACAGGAGAAATGGGCTTACTTTATAAATCAACTGCAGTTTTCGTTGAATACGGCGGAACATTCGGAGCTAAAATCTTCTCCGTTTAGATTATTTTTGAGAAGATAACCCATTGATACATTAATGGTAAGATGTAAGATTTCATCAAAGGATCTCGACGCCCCAAACAGTAACACGATCTGAGAACAGGCCTTGGAAAATATGAATAAGGCTTGGGAGGATCGTAGGAGATTATATAATAAACGCACTGTCCCTGTAACTTTTGCTGTGGGAGATCGGGTTTTGATCAAATCCCAGCAAAAGTCGTCCTTGCAGGATATGATCACAAAACCACTGGCGTATCCATGGTAGGGGCCGGTAACTGTTGTCTCTAAACCGACTATGAATACTCTACTATGTAAAACGGACTATAATAATGTAGTGGTAACACACTATGCTTGCTAAATTGTACAGAGAACCTAGATCAACTACTACGGGAAATAATAATTGAAAAATAAGGTATTTCTGTTTTAAATTGTATATTTGATGTTCATGTCCATCATCATTCATTCATTACTAACACTTTTTTCATCATCGTTTCATTTCATGCTCATCGCTATATTGTTACTTATATACACGGTTGAAGATGAAAAATATTTTGGAGATATTTTTCATTCTATTTGAAGGGGGATGTTGTAAGGTAGTGACCCCACACTTCTCTGTATATATATATATATATATATATATATATATATATATATATATATATATATATATATATATATATATATATATTAAATAGATTAAACTATAGTTAGATGGGATATTTGGTAAATTTATGGACAGCGTTGTTTATCCTTTAATCCTTTAATTTTTCCCGTTCTTTTCTCCATGTTACCCTTTTTTCTTCGTTTGTCAAACTGCAGCAAATATTATATATATATATGTGTGTGTGTGTGCGTATTTAGTTATATTTTGAATTGAGCGATCTGGTACCATAGCTATTGGTAGAAGTCACGTGATTGTAGTACTGCATTCTGATTGGCTGATAGGTTTTCTCTGCGATGTATAGGGAACAAGTGAAAGGACCCATCACTTGTCCTCTGCAATGGTATGTAATATACATCTCTCATATATTGCGTAAAAAAGTTTATTATTATTAGTGTTGTTACCATTCGTTATTCTCTACGTGAGTATATAATGTAGAGTATTTAGTCATTTACTGAAGAATTTTGTTAGTTAAACAAAAAAGATTATATTTTTAGAATATTATTTCACGTTATTACTCTGGATTATAATTGAAGATATTAGCCATATTGAGTCAGATTACAAGTTAAAATATGTGGTATACCATGACGTAAGGAATAATTAAGTGTCTGTATGAAATCAAATAATCGAAGATAACTCGAGAATTCATATATGTTTTATTCTACGTGTCAGTTATAGAAAGTTTACTCTTGTTACATTTTGAAATTTTATTTTTATTTTTAGTTTTGTTAATAAAAGTTTGTTATGTCAACTTTATTCCAAGGTGTTCTTTGTCAAGTTGAATTTCTACTTAATCCTGCAACCAGTGAAGACTGAATATTCAAATGTGCTTAATAATTATCTCTTTTTGAGCTTTATTCTCATTTTTACGTGCGCTAAGCGACGTTGCAAAATATATACCAGTTGGAGATACCTTTCTCAGGAAGGACAACTTATTTTCTTCTTTGTATTTTTTTTAATTTAGTCATCGTAAAAATTAACTTTTCTGGGAGGGGGCTGGTAATGGCGACATTACCCACCCACAACAACGGTACAATAGGAACTCATCAAAGGGGACAAATTAGGCCAAAAACCAAACACGTGGTCGTAATAATTTTCGACAATTTTGTACCCATGAAAGGGAACGAGATGGACCACCCAAATTTATCATAATACATATTAAGGTCCTGTACTATGATACCGAATGCTTAAATTGGAGAATTTCCAAAATTGAAGGGGTGGGTCAGTGTACCATTCCCAAAACTTTAAAGGGGTGCACCAATGTACCTATGTCTTATGATACGAAATGGACCCCTATACATGATCATATAAACACATAAAGTAATAGGACCTCATGAAAGGGGATAAATTGGACCAAAAACGAAGGACGTTATAAAACGTATTGCTAACGTTTATATTTTGGCAATTTTTACCCCTAAAAGGGAAAGAAGTGGACCACCCAAGTTTATAGTAATATATATTAATGTTCTATACTATTATACCAAATGTTTCAACTGGGCAATTTCCAAAATTTAAGGGGTGGGCCAAGGTATCCCTCCCCAAAATTTAAAGGAATGCATCAGTAAACCCATGTCTTATGAAAGGAAATGTACCCCTGTATACGCCCATATAACCATATAGGGTAATTAAACCTCATCAAAGGGGATAAATTAGGTAAAAAAAACGAAATTTGATTTTTGGCAATTTTTTCCTATGAAAGGGAACGAGATATACATCCAACACTGATAGAGATATTATCTGTCAGGAAAGTAAATGTACACCTATTTTTCGAGTCTGGCATTCCTGCGCTCCATCTGTGGAGAGTATGAGAATTAAATCAATCAAATGTTTACTGAGGGGCAAAAAAAAAAAGTTTAATCTGAATAAGACATTGCAGAGGAGCACAAGCTGTGAATACGAATAGTGCATAGTGTAAATAAAGGACGACACGGAAAGAGAAAGCCAGAAACAGCTGTTAAACTTAGAAAAAAAGAGTAAAAATTGTCTAAGTGGGAACATAAAACACAAATACAACAAATACGCCGACAACCAAACGTTCACCATGCCATGACCTTGGTGTAGTGGTTAAGGTGCTGGCTTACAATTGCAAAGGTCGCCAGTTCGAATCCAGTTCGAATCGAAACCAAGAACATTTTAAAAAAAAAATTTGTTAATAATACATACAGCTCATGAGAGATGGTAAAAGAGGTCGTATTTAGTCTTTCGTAGCAATTATTATTGGTAATGTTTAGTACTGATAATACTTTTTGTCTTTGCGTATTGCTTTTATTATTTTCTTCATTTAAAAAGAGAAGAATATCCGAAGAAATGCCACCAAAATTCCTAATATTTTGAACGCAAACGCCATTTGCAATTAGCGAAGAATAAAAATTGAACGTTCCGATGTAGCTGCAAAAAGTAAAAAGAAAAACATGGAAGTGGACCATACTCATGGTTATTAAAAATACAATTTCTACATGCCTTACACCTCCCGACCACGTTTCTAGCAAGTAAGAGGCTTGTGTTTAGGTTAGGCTGGTCAATACGTTTTGCAAAGGGGCCCGGTTTAGCTCTGACGCACCACAGATGCGAGAAGGGAGCAAAACACTTTTTCTCCCTCCCTCTGTGTGTCTATTTATCTATCTATCTGTATATATATATATATATATATATATATATATATAACGCTATTTGTGAATGCCATGACCACTTTAATTTTCAGCGGATTGAGACAAAACTTTTCAAAACATTAATTATTGTAATATCTTGATGAGTTCGTTAACCAGAATAATCAGATGAAAATGTTCAAAATGGCGGCCCTTCAAACTCTTAAAAACTTCCAAGGGAACCAAATTTCACCCATAAATAGGTATTCAGAAAGTTTGAGTAACTTTTCGTATTTTACTGAAATATTTATGTGCAGTTACTTGCAATATTGGACCCGATTAATCGCCTAAAGAAGGTTCACGCCCTTTTGCTACGGTCAGGCTTTTTTTTTGTAGAAGGTGGTTATTTTCATATCAAGACAAGATGATTGCTAGTGATGATAAGAAGTTACACGTTGAAAGTGAAGTAACTTGTGAAAAGTGTTATTTGAAAGTATAATATAATAAATGTCCTTTCTTCTAACACAGAGAACTGTAAATCATGTATATCGAGTTCGGGAGCGTGAATGGCGAAGAGTGTTATTTGATTTGCTTTTTAGTAACACATTGCAATGCAAATAAAGGTAGGCAACATTAGTGGTAAGTAAAACAACAACAACAACAACAACAACAATAATAATAATAATAATAATAATAATAATAATAATAATAATAATAATAATAATAGGTGTTGTTTGTGGCAAAACAATATCTTCTTCAATTCTTCTTCAAACGTAATGATTGTAACGCGATATCTCCCTTACAAACAAAATATTAGAAATTTATATCGAGAGAACGGGAAACTGTTGAGTAATGGGAGCAACGTTGGACAGTATGCACTCATAGTACTCAGAAAATAAGCGATTTCAATGCAAAATGAAGGGAGAGCCTTTACCATGGGTAGTCATGGAGCCACGGCAGAGCCCTCTTTGTCGATAACTTATATCGAGAGAACAGGAGGTGATAGTGGGATGGGACCACCGTTGGACACCGTGGACCCATAAGGGGCATCGAAAAAATTAGGGGGCCGGAGCCAGCCAGCCTTACTTATTTCCACATAATAAGATAAAATTATATTGTTGGAATACAGACACGAAAAAAAATGAAATGAAATCTTTGAGTTTTACGTCCCACGGTTATGCCGGTTAGGCTAAAGGAGACGGTGATAATGAGAGATGAGTGAAATGGTGGAATGAAGAAAGTGGGAGGAAACGGGAGAACCCCGAGAAAACCCACGAGCACGGTGTTTGTCCACCACAAAGTTCATTTGGCGGGGGCTGGGATCGAACCCGGAACCCCAAGCACGAGAGGTGAACGCTCTACCACTGAGCCACCGCGCCCCCTAATACAGACACGAATTAGCTACTAATATTTCATGTTATTATTATTATTATTATTATTATTATTACTATTATTATTATCGACAGCGTCTTTTCATTACGTGTGCATGTTTGACATGAAGCCAAAGAGAAGATCCATCATTCCTAGAAAGAATAAGAATAGCCAGTTACTTTAACTGTGAAGGACGGCGAAAAATACGAAAAGAGTGACTACCTGCACCGAAAAGAAATATTACTTTCTCTCAAATGGATAAAAAAAACAAGCCGAGATAGATTCGAACTCGCATGGATGGCGCGAAAAGAAGGTTCATTGTCCACTTTGCTTTTAACTGACTCACCGAAAGTGTTTCAGTAACTTACTTATTGCTAATTTTACTTGCTTCACTCGTGTAACTTGCTTTTTCTAACTTATAACAACAGGGACACGAACACAGAAACATCGAGGACAGTTAAAAATCATAGATGCTCTCCCGCCGGGAATCGAACCCGGGACACCATACACCAAAGGCGCACGTGCTAGCCACTAGACCAGCGGGGAGGGCACCGCTCATTCTTTGTGTCGTTAGGGATTACGGCCACTGTATTACCAGCTATCACTTCTGTGGGTTGTATATTATGATCACATGTTTCTTCTTTGCTGGAAGAGTTAAACCTACATTCTATGTAATACATGAGGTATTTAGACCTACATGCTATTCATATAATGTAATAAAAGGGTCATGCTGGGAATAAGAAAAAGAACATTCCTTGGACAAAACGGAAACTATTGGCATCAGAAATATTTATCTACGAAGCATGCGCAGTAGTATATTTCAGAATAGTTACTGTTTAATTCAGTAAACGAAGAAAGGGGTATAAAAAGCAAATATGTCGCGTCAACGAGATCGACCAAAGTTGACAGAGGCGGAAGCACATGTGTAGTAATACAACAACTTGGTTAAAATGATAATTGGTTCTTTATTCTGTAGTAGATCGTATCACAGCTTTACGGGAGAGCAGAGAAAGACTTACTAACGCTGTCATATAGTAAGCTTTAGTAACACGATCATACAGACACAAATGGATGTAATTGTGAGTACTACAACTTGGATTTAACGAAAGCCGTTTAGATATTCAGTGGTTTGCAGGGTTGTATAAGACACAAAAAGATAAGACACAATACAATTCTTCATACCTCAGCTTCCAGTAGCTAGATACATGCAATTTCTGGTTAGATACTGAAACTGCTGTCGGATTTTAATGCATGACGTATAGCAGGATACAAAATGCTTCGCATTACTTGTTTGTTTGTAGACAGCTACTAGCTTAGTGTTCTGAAAGGTTGTGTATAAACTAGGAATAGCCAATTCCGGAATTATTACTTTCCGGACTCCCGAAAGTAAAACCGGACGAATTCCGGAATTCAGAAAATTCCGATTTTGGAATAATTCCGAAATTCGGAATATCCGGAATTTAGAAGTTTCTGATTTCCTTAACATTTCGGAACAATCCGGATTTTTTCGAAATCCGGAGTTTTTCTCAATTCCGGAATTTTCTAAATTCCGGATTCTTTCCGAGTTCCGGAATTCTGTCCGGTTATGAATCGTGACGGAAATAAGTCTTTGACCAGGTAATGGCGACTGCTTTGAAGGAAATAGAGAGTATGTGAATTCAATCTGTCATATTTGTAGTTTCGTGTGGAGAAAAAACAAACTTGTGACCCAACGGTTTAAGAAAAACTCAAGTTATTAATGTAAACTTTGCTGACATCATAAAAGAAATACGAAAGACATTTTGAATCGAAGAAATATACAACTTTGCAAGCGGAGACAAAGAAACCTAACGTAACCAGACTAAAAACGAATTGTTTACCGCGTAGCGATCGCGGTTCAGTGGTCAAGGTGCTTGTCCGAACGCACGTTGCAATTATTATTATTTTTTTTACTTTAGGATTTTTGATGGCGATTGATCAGCGATAACATACGTTTTATTGTATTCAGATATTTGAATACTCGGATGTTTCAATACTTGAACTATCAAATCTTCAGGAATAATAATAGTAATAATTATAAACTAATAATAATTATTATTATCTCGTAGAAGATTAAAAGCTAGGAGCTAATTATCGCTCAGGTCATACCATTACAAGCAGAAACGTGACATTTGGAAAGAGTATTTCGGTTTAGTTTAACGTTGCTCGCGAGAAGAGGAATTTCTCATCTTGTTTCTGAACCAAACATGAGAATTATAATTTTAAATTCGAGACAGGTCAAGACTAACTCAAAATTTTCGTCTCTCTTTGGATATGAGAATCGAGACGAGACGAAAAGTATCGTAAACATTTCCCGTCTTCTCTCGATTCTCGAAATAGTGTATGTCCATTTCTTAAGTAACAATTGCTCTGTAGACTGAATCTCATAGGCTATTTCGTTACATTGTATTTCAGAGCTCATTGAATTATGCTCTGTGTAGGTATTTTTGTAGCAAAGCTTTCATATTTACCTCTGCATATCCTAAAAATTAGTTTATTATATGCCTTACTGTTGCCTGATATTCAGTTATATTTATTACAGTTAATTTCCTTAAAACATACAGTAGAATACTTCCTACATGAAACTTCAATGGAACGCTCTAGTTTAAAATGTTGGTAGTTGCAGAGGTCTGTCTTGAAGATACGGAACCCTTTCCCCGAAATCTATACTTTTAAGTAACTTTTGCCAAATGTCAGGACAAGTTTAAATTTTATAATAATAATAATAATAATAATAATAATAATAATAATAATAATAATAATAATAATAATAATTATTATTATTATTATATCAACACCGTGTATAATCTTTAAAAGATATACGGTTTTTATCTGAATAGTAAAAGCTAATTGACTGTCGATCTCGGTTGTCGAGAAATCTTCAGGAGGGAAGGACATCGGTCACGTTCTGGGTTTGAGTTCCGAAGGGGCAAGTATTCGGTCTCGAGCCAAAAATTGTTAAAAGTTATAGGCTTCAGCCAAACATGTTCAAAACAGCTGGGACTGGGTTTAGGCATTTCAACGGCTCGAGCGGCTCGGCTTGCAGCTCATTCACTACCGAACCGAACCGACAAGTGAGCCGAGCCAACAGCTCACCCAACCGAGCCGATTTGAGCCATGGGCTTAGTTGAGCTGAGTCGAAACGTGTCGATGGACTAGTTTCAACTTAGCTGGCTTGAACCGGTTCACATGAGCCGAGTATATGATCCATCCCAACCGAGAAAGCTCGAGCCATCGGCTCAATTGAGCTGAGTCGATGGCTCGTTCCAACTGAGCCGGCTCAGGTCATCGGCTCAATTGGGCCGAGCGGACGGCTCATCCCAACCGAGCTGACTCGAGCTGTTCGCTCAGTTGATACGTGCCGAGCCGGTTGATATCACTACCCGAGTTGGTCTTCTGCTTGGGGTCAAGAATTCGACCGTGCAGGTCTCAGGCTTGATTTTAAGAACTACAGTATATATTTATATTGGTGATTACGGCATTTGAGGCTGTCTCGTAATAATAAAAAAAACTCTTGTGTTCTCGTTATCTAGACGAGACGAGATACACTAAAATTGCCCCACGAGAAGCACTAAAATTACGAGACGAGACGCACCCCTGTCGTGAGCAACACTAAAAGTATTCCACATTACTGCTTACATTTCTCATGGTTTTCGCTTTCCAGTCTAATCAGGCCATTATTTCAAAACGAGTTAAAACGAGCTGAACGAGCGAGTGAGCCATTATCAAACTCGACTCAACTCGAAACTCGACCTCGAAAACAGCGACTTGGCTCGGAACTCAACTCAAGAAAATTACCTATGACTCGACTCGAGTTGAATTTTGGCTCGACTCGTGCTCATCCCTATTCGTATTTGTATTTTATGTTTCCACTTACCTCCTTACCTTGACTACTCATGTGGTTGATTGAATTCTCACTTTCCGCGCAGGACCGATGAAAAATTTTTATTATTATTATTATTATTATTATTATTATTATTATTATTATTATTATTATTATTATTATACTATTGAACTAGCACGGCGAAATTACTGTATAATACGATATCATTTCTGTAATTTTACTCCATTGTATGTTATTTAGTTTACTAATGGACACTAAATTGTCTACAGATCAACGAATAAATTAACTACGGCATGCACTTTGGTGGAAATATCATTACAGGAACATTATTGGTTAGTTCCAAACATGTTCATGTAATGATATTTCCACCAAATTGCATGCAGTAGTTAATTTATTCGTTGATCTGGAGACAATTTAGTGCCCACTAATAAACTAAATAACATACAATGGAGTAAAATTACAGAAATGATATCGTATTATACAGTAATTTCGCCATGCAAGTTCAATAGTATAATAATAATAATAATAATAATAATAATAATAATAATAATAATAATAATAATAATAATAATAAAATTTTTTCATCGGTCCTGCACGGAAATTGAGAATTAAATCAATCACATGTGTAGTCAAGGTAAGGAGAAAAGCCTAAACTGAATAAGACATTGAAGGGGGTCACAAGCTGGGAATAAGAATAGTGCATGGTGTAAATAAAGGACGACACCGAAAGAGAAACCTAGAAACAGCAGGTAAACAAAGGAAAATGTGTAGAAATTGTTGAAGTGGAAACACAAAATACAAATACAAATAGGGATGAGCACGGGTCGAGCCAAAATTCGACTCGACTCGAGTTCAATTCGAGTCGAGTCAAAGGTAATTTTCTTGAATTGAGTTCCGAGCCAAGTCGCTGTTTTCGAGGTCGAGTTTCGAGTTGAGTCGAGTTTGATAATGGCTCGCTCGCTCGTTCAGCTCGTTTTAACTTGTTTTGAAATAATGGCCTGATTAGACTGGAAAGCGAAAACCATGAGAAATGTAAGCAGTAATGTGGAATACTTTTAGTGTTGCTCACGACAGGGGTGCGTATCGTCTCGTAATTTTAGTGCTTCTCGTGGGGTAATTTTAGTGTATCTTGTCTCGTCCAGATAACGAGAACACAAGAGTTTTTTTTATTATTACGAGACAGTCAAATGTCGTAATCACCAATATAAGTATATACTGTAGTTCTTAAAATCAAGGCTGAGACCTGCACCGTCGAATTCTTGAGCCCAAGCAGAATACCATCTCGGGTAGTGATATCAACCGGCTCGGCTCGTATCAACTGAGCGAACAGCTCAAGTCCGCTTGGTTAGAATTAGCCGATGACCCGAGCCGGCTCAGTTGGAACGAGCCATCGACTCAGCACAATTGAGCCGATGGCTCGAGCTTTCTCAGTTGGGATTAGGGATGTAAAATACCTGGGTATTTATTTCAGCGGGTAAATACCCGGGTATTTACCCAAAATGGGTATTTTAGTGGGTATTATATGTTTCAATTACCAATAAATGAATTTTATCATTGTCAATGAAAAATATAATGGTCATTTGTATCACCTGCAACAGGAGCACTAAATAACCACTAAATTCATCATTTTTTCTAGCAATTAAAGAATGAATTTGATATTTATTAAGTAACACAGTACGGATTTCCTAGCTACTTTTCATTATTTTTCTTTCTATTTATACTAGATTTCCTTCTATTATCCTTGGCAGAAAATAATTGTCCATCTATCCCATAAATTCTTACCTTAGTGTGCCCCTGAGGCGTCCAATCAGTTGCACAGTATAGAATTCGATAGTGGACCAAACCAACATGAAAATATAAAATTTATGACAGAACATGATGATGACCAAAGAAAGTGAAGTCAGTTGTCACCAAACTAACCATACACTATTATTAAGTATTCTGTCTGTCAATAGCTCCTGGTATTTATGACACGAAATTTAAGTTCTTCCTTAGGTTCGCGTTTGATGAAATTGCTTTCTCCATTTTTCTCGATCTCTTGATTTCTGAAGGTAATGACAATTCCTCACTTACAGCGAGCGTCTGAAGCCTAGTGTTATTGACAAGCAAACTTTGGAAGCAGTGTAAATGGCTTCCTCATCTTGTTTTTCCAAGCAACTTTAACGAAATTGTAATCCTTTTTTCCTTTGATATTTGTGTAAATAGTGCTTGCAAGTGATGTCTATGTATTAACATCAGTTACGCTTCCCAGTAATGTCTTTACCGATGGACATCCGAGGAGGTCAGAACAAAGCAAATGGAGATGAGCAAGACAACCCAAATATACTATATTAGGATACTTCTGTTTTACTAATATAAAAACTGCTCTCATGTTATACGCTTTGTCTCCTATGATTACTAAAATTTTTTCAGGGTTTTATTGTTTACAGAACATTCATGATCTCTTCAGACAAGTAATTTGCATCTTTTGACAACGCGAAATCAACAAAAACAGGTCCAGACTTTATGACCTGACGAAATAAATGACCTGGAATGACGAAATAAATGATAGATTCATTTCTCAAGCTACTCCAACCGTCACACTGTAAATGTAGATTTGGAGAATTCCTCTAACTTCATTTAAACTTTCCCTTGTATTTCACTGTATTGAGCATCCAAGTGACTTGTAACCAGACGATATCTTGATGGGGAGCATACGAAGGACGAATTTTCTTTAAAAAATTCAATCCTCAAAAAGTGTCCAAGAAGTGACAGGGGACACCCACTAATATGATCGCGTTGGCAAGGCTTTCGTTCAACACTTTCTGTAATATACTTCCTGTAAAACTTCGTTACCCTTCTATACGTCGGTATTTGTTTTAAGATACGTCAATATTGAGAACTAACTCTATGGCCTATGGAACCCGAAGGTTCAATGCCGCGTTCACAAAAGCTCTCCACTGACTTCTATCCTTAGCTAACTGCATCCAGTTTCTACTTTGTATTCCAATCTCTGCGAGATCCATCTTAATATTGTCCTCCCATCTGCGCCTAGTTCTTCCTAATGGTCGTTTTCCGATTGGTCTTCCTGTCAAGACTTTGAAAGCGTTTCTACTTTCTTCCATTCTAGCTACATGACCCGCCCACCTAAGTCTCCTAGACTTCACGACCCTAACAATGTTGGGTAAGCCATATAAATTATGTAGTTCCTCGTTATGAAGTTTCCGCCATTCCCCATTCCCGTTCCTCTTGAATCCGAATATTGGTCTCAGGATCTTGTTCTCAAATACTTTCAGTCTATGTTCTTCCCTCAGAGTAAGCGACCATGTTTCGCAGCCATACAAAACCGTCAATATTGAGATTCTATCAAAAATCGTAAATAGTAACATTGATCCTAAGAATCCATAAAAAGTTAAGGAAAGCCCGTACTTTGATGGAAATTGACGTAATGTTTTTTACTTCAGCATATTTTCATATAATACCTGTAAGTGCGACTACATCAAATATATCGAACTCAGTTTCTCCTTTCATGGCAAAACTACTCTAAAATGTCCTTTTAAGTTCGAAACCAGTAGATAGAGCCCACATTTTTTCATGATTATCTTGAAGTTCATAATAGTCGACTCGGAAAGATTTTGATAATTTTGGTTGTCTTTATTCAACTATTTATAGCCTCTGATATGTAATGCTTTAGATACATGATCCAGCTTTCGTTTATCTTTTATTTATGTGTCGGGTGTCTGAGTTGTTTTCTGTGAAACATTTCTGAGAGTTTTAAAATTTCAAAATTTTACGTTTCAGGAAAAAGTGTTGGATTGAAGGAGTCTCAAAACATCTGTTCTCAAATGAAAATACACAATAACTTGATTGGGTTCTTGAAAATTGATGGCGTTTTGCAGACTGTACATTTAAAACTGGGTCTGTCTCCCAAAGATTCAACACAGGGGGTTTATGTACGATTTCTATGTTTGGACAACCTAAGGCTTAAGTCATACTACGATTTGTTATTTCTTTTTTTAAGTCTTGGTGTAAAACTAATCCAAGTTTAAAAGCCGTTCATACCTTGGTGAAGAAAGGGCATAGACGGATAAATAGACCAATAGTAAAATACCCCTAAATCAATCTTGAGACGACAAGTGGGTGGTAACGTAGGTACTCCGAGGAGATATTAATCCCTCAATTTTCAACTCTGATTCTGATCCTCCATCTGATTTGTTCGTGAGCGATGACGTAAAATGTGCTGTGAATTATTTCTCAAGATTGGCTTGATCAACATTGATAAAACTTTGATGTATGTATAGGTATACACGAGGGCTTCGTCTGAAAAATGTAACAACTCACTCCCACCATTTCCCCCTTTCAAAACATTCGACTTAATATTTTGATCTCTTTACCTATGAAGTTCTTCGAGAAAAATTATTTTTAAAAAATAGGTTTTAGATATCGCTTTAACCTAGAATAACATATAATGTCCAAAATTGTACCGCTGGCGCGCCATGGTTAAAATTGCCTGCAAACCCGCGCCGCACCTGAACGGGGACAGTTGGTTATTATTTTGTATATTTATAGTGAATGAATGAGACATCACGCTCGAGAGACCCCAAAATACAGCAAAACGTCACCGGTACTGTTAACAATTCTTAAAACATCATAATAACTGAACTTTCGTAAAATACCCATTTTTTGGGTAGGTAAATTCAAAAGGGGTAAATACCCGGGTAAATACCAATTTTTATTTACCTACCCACTGGGTATTTACCCGACCCACATCTCTAGTTGGGATGGGTCATATATTCGGCTCATGTAAACTGGTTCGAGCCAGCTAAGTTGAAACTAGTCCATCGACACGTTTCGACTCAGCTCAACTAAGCCCATGGCTCAAATCGGCTCGGTTGGGTGAGCTGTTGGCTCGGCTCACTTCTCAGTTCGGTTCGATAGTGAATGAGCTGTATGCCGAGCCGCTCGAGCCGTTGAAATGCCTAAGCCCGGTCCCAGCTGTTTTAAACATGTTTGGCTGAAGCCTATAACTTTTAACAATTTTTGGCTCGAGACCGAGTACTTGCCCCTTCGGAACTCAAACCCAGAAAGTGACCGATGTCCTTCCCTCCTGAAGACTTCTCGACGACCGAGATCGACAGTCAATTAGCTTTTACTATTCAGATACAAACCGTATATCTTTTAATGATTATACTCGGTGTTGATATAATAATAATAATAATAATAATAATAATAATAATAATAATAATAATAATAATAATAATAATAATAATAATAATAATAATAATAATAATAATAAAAGTTTTAAACTGCCCTGAAATTTGGCAAAACTTACTTAAAAGTAGAGATTTCGGGGAAAGGGTTCCGTATCTTCAAGACAGACCTCTGCAACTACCAACATTTTAAACTAGAGTGTTCCATTGAAGTTTCATGTAGGAAGTATTCTACTGTATGTTTTAAGGAAATTAACTGTAATAAATATAACTGAATATCAGGCAACCGTAAAATCATATAATAAACTAATTTTTAGGATATGCAGAGGTAAATATGAAAGCTTTGCTACAAAAATACCTACACAGAGCATAATTCAATGAGCTCTGAAATACAATGTAACGAAATAGCCTATGAGATTCAGTCTACAAAGCAATTGTTACTTAAAGAATGGACATACACTATTTCGAGAATTGAGAGAAGACGGGAAATGTTTACGATACTTTTCGTCTCGCCTCGATTCTCATACCCAAAGAGAGACGAAAATTTTGAGTTAGCCTTGACCTGTCTCGAATGTAAAATGTTAATTCTCATGTTATTTTGTTTGTTTCAGAAACAAGATGAGAAATTCCTCTTCTCGCGAGCAACGTTAAACCAAACCGAAATACTCTTTCCAAATGTCACGTTTCTGCTTGTAATGGTATGACCTGAGCGATAATTAGCTCCTAGCTTTTAATCTTCTACGGGATAATAATAATTATTATTAGTTTATAATTATCACTATTATTATTCCTGAAGATTTGATAGTTCAAGTATTGAAACATCCGAGTATTCAAATATCTGAATACAATAAAACGTATGTTATCGCTGATCAATCGCCATCAAAAATCCTAAAGTAAAAAAAATAATAATAATTGCAACGTGCATTCGGACAAGCACCTTGACCACTGAACCGCGATCGCTACGCGGTAAACAATTCGTTTTTAGTCTGGTTACGTTAGGTTTCTTTGTCTCCGCTTGCAAAGTTGTATGTTATATTTCTTCGATTCAAAATGTCTTTCGTATTTCTTTTATGATGTCGGCAAAGTTTACATTAATAACTTGAGTTTTTCTTAAACCGTTGGGTCACAAGTTTGTTTTTTCTCCACACGAAAGTACAAATGTGACAGATTGAATTCACATACTCTCTATTTCCTTGAATAGAAAGATAGAAGACTCATAAGAAACTTATACATGAACAAACAAGTAAGTGTTAGGATAGGGGAAGAACTGACGGAAGAGAGTGCAATTGGAAGGGGAGTTCGACAAGGATGCTGCCTCTCGCCAACACTATTTAATGTCTAGAAGAGATAGTGAAAAAGAGCCTACATGATGATGATGGCATTTCGGTAGGAGGTAGAATGATTAGATGCATAAGATTTGCAGACGATATGGCCCTTGTTGCAGAATCTGAAAAGAAAATCAATAAAATGTTAGAAAAAATGAGAAGGGGCTTTGAAGAATATGGGATGAAAATAAATGTTAGAAAGACAAAAGCCATGGTGATTGGAACAAAGGGGTCTGTGTCAAATATAAAAGTAGGAGGTGAGAAAATAGAACAAGTGAATAGTTTTCGATACCTGGGTGGTGTTCTTAGTAATGACATGAAATGCGAACGTGAAATAAAAGTAAGGATAGGAATGGCGAAAGAAGCCTTTAAAAGAAAGAAAAGTCTGTTTTGTGGGACCTTGAACAAAGAGTTGAGAAAAAGACTCATAAAGTGCTTCGTGTGGAGTGTTATGCTGTATGGGGCGGAAACGTGGACATTGCGTAAGGGTGACGAAAATCGATTGGAAGCCTTCGAAATGTGGGTGTGGAGAAGAATGGAAAGAGTTAGTTGGGTCGAGCGGAAAACGAATGAGAGAGTGTTAGAAATGGTGGGTGAGAAAAGAACACTTTTAGATATTATTAGGAAGAGGAAGAGAAACTGGTTGGGACATTGCATAAGAAGAGATTGTATCATGAGGGACGTCCTAGAGGGTATGGTGGCGGGAAAGAGAGGGAGGGGGCGAAGGAGACTACAATTAATGGATGATATTAAAACAGAAAGATCATACGCGAAGACGAAAAGGTTAGCGGAGGACCGTGGAGCATGGAAGCTTCTCAGCTGCGGCAAGTGACCTGCCAATAAAGGCAGAATACCTATGATGATGCTATTTCCTTCAAAGCAGTCGCCATTACCTGGTCAAAGACTTATTTCCGTCACGATTCATAACCGGACAGAATTCCGGAACTCGGAAAGAATCCGGAATTTAGAAAATTCCGGAATTGAGAAAAACTCCGGATTTCGAAAAAATCCGGATTGTTCCGAAATGTTAAGGAAATCAGAAACTTCTAAATTCCGGATTTTCCGAATTTCGGAATTATTCCAAAGTCGGAATTTTCTGAATTCCGGAATTTGTCCGGTTTTACTTTCGGGAGTCCGGAAAGTAATAATTCCGGAATTGGCTATTCCTAGTTTATACACAACCTTTCAGAACACTAAGCTAGTAGCTGTCTACAAACAAACAAGTAATGCGAAGCATTTTGTATCCTGCAATACGTCATGCATTAAAATCCGACAGCAGTTTCAGTATCTAACCAGAAATTGCATGTATCTAGCTACTGGAAGCTGAGGTATGAAGAATTGTATTGTGTCTTATCTTTTTGTGTCTTATACAACCCTGCAAACCACTGAATATCTAAACGGCTTTCGTTAAATCCAAGTTGTAGTACTCACAGTTACATCTATTTGTGTGTATATAATCGTGTTACTAAAGCTTGCTATATGATTGCGTTACTAAGTCTTCCTCTGCTCTCCCGTAAAGCTGTGATACGATCTACTACAGAATAAAGAACCAATTATCATTTTAACCAAGTTGTTGTATTACTACACATGTGCTTCCGCCTCTGTCAACTTTGGTCGATCTTGTTGACGCGACATATTTGCTTTTTATACCCCTTTCTTCGTTTACTGAACTAAACAGTAACTATTCTGAAATATTCTATTGCGCATGCTTCGTAGATAAATATTTCTGATGCCAATAGTTTCCGTTTGTCCAAGGAATGTTCTTTTTCTTATTCCCAGCATGACCCTTTTATACATTATATGAATAGCATGTAGGTCTAAATACCTCATGTATTACATAGATTGTAGGTTTAACTTTTCCAGCAAAGAAGAAACATGTGATCATAGTATACAACCCACAGAAGTGATAGCTGGCAATACAGTGGCCGTAATCCCTAACGACACAGGGAGTGAGCGGTGCCCTCCCCGCTGGTCTAGTGGCTAGCACGTGTGCCTTTGGTGTATGGTGTCCCGGGTTCGATTCCCGGTGGGAGAGCATCTATGATTTTTAACTGTCCTCGATGTTTCTGTGTTCGTGTCCCTGTCGTTATAAGTTATTAGAAAAAGCAAGTTACACGAGTGAAGCAATTAAAATTAGCAATAAGTAAGTTACTAAAACACGTTCGGTGACTAAGTTAAAAAAAAGGTGGACAATGAACTGGCTTTTCGCGCCGTCCATGCGAGTTCGAATCTATCTCGGCTTGATTTTTTATCCATTTGAGAGAAAGTATTATTTCTTTTCGGTACAGGTAGTCACTCTTTTTGTATTTTTCGCCGTCGTTCACAGTTAAAGTAACTGACTATTGTTATTCTTTCTACGAATGATGGATCTTCTCTTTGGCTTCATGTCAAACATGCACACGTAATGAAAAGACGCTGTCGATAATAATAATAATAATAATAATAATAATAATAATAATAATAATAATAATAATAATAATAATAACACGAAATATTAGTAGCTAATTCGTGTCTGTATTAGGGGGGCGCGGTGGCTCAGTGGTAGAGCGTTCACCTCTCGTGCTTGGGGTTCCGGGTTCGATCCCAGCCCCCGCCAAGTGAACTTTGTGGTGGACAAACACCGTGCTCGTGGGTGTTCTCGGGGTTCTCCCGTTTCCTCCCACTTTCTTCAGCTAACTCGTGTGTGTATTTCGACAATATAATTTTATCTTATTATGTGGAAATAAGTAATTCTGCTGGCGCACCCCCTTCCCGCTAATTTTTGTCCAACGTTGGTCACATCTCACTATCATCTCCTGTTCTCTCCCGATATAAGTTATCGACATTTTGCCTAAAGAGGGCTCTGCCGTGGCCCCATGACTACCCATGACAATGACTCTTCGTTCATTTTGCATTGAAATCGCTTATTTTTCTGAGTACTATGAGTGCATACTGTCGAACGTTGCTCCCATCACTCTACAATTTCCCGTTCTCTCGATATAAATTGCTAATATTTTGTTTGTAAGGGAGATATGGCGTTAAAGTAATTACGTTTGAAGAATTGAGGAAGGTATTGCCTTGCCACAAACAACACGAATTATTATTATTATTATTATTATTATTATTATTATTATTATTATTATTATTATTATTATTATTATTATTATTATTATTATTATTGTTGTTGTTGTTTTACTTACCATTAAATTTGCCTACCTTTATTAGCAATGCAATGTGTTACTAAAAAGCAAATCAAATAACACACCTCGCCATTCAGGCTCCCGAACTCGAAATACATGATTTACAGTTCTCTGTGTTAGGGGAAAGTACATTTATTATATTATTCTTTCAAATAACACGTTTCACAAGTTACTTCACTTTCAATGTGTAATTGCATATCATCACTAATAATCATCTTGTTCCGATAGGAAAATACCCCCCCTCCTGCAAAAAAAAAAAAGACCGACCATAGCGAAAGGGCGTGAACCTTCTTTAGGCGATTAATCGGGTCCAATATTTCAATAAGTTCCTTCACACAAATATTTCAGTAAAAGAGGAAAAGTTATTCAAACTTTCTGAATACCTATTTATGGGCGAAATTTGGTTCCCTTGGAAGTTTTTAAGAGTTTGAAGGTCTGCCATTTTGAACATTTTCAACTGATTATTCTGGTTAACGAACTCATCAAGATATTTCAACAATTAATGTTTGTGCCAAGTTTCGTCTCAAGCCGCTGAAAATTAGGGTCGTTATGGCATTCACAAATAGCGTTGTATATATACAGATAGATAGATAAATAAACACACTTAGGGAGAGGGAAAAAGTGTTTTGCTCCCTTCTCGCATCTGTGGTGCGTCAAAGCTAAACCGGGCTCCTTTCCAAAACGTATTGACCGGCCTAACCTAAACACAAACCTCTCACTTGCTAACGTAGAAACGTGGTCGGGAGGTGTAAGGCATGTAGAAATTGTACTTTAATAACCATGAGTATGGATTCGAACACTCCACATCCATGTTTTCCTTTTTACTTTTTGCAGCTACATCGGAACGTTCAATTTTTATTCTTTACTAATTGCAAATGGCGTTTACATTCAAGATATGAGGAATTTTGGTGGCATTTGTTCGGATATTCTTCTCTTTTTAAATGAAGAAAATAATAAAAGCAATACGCAAAGACAAAAATATTATCAGTACTAAACATTACCAATTATAATTGCTACGAAAGACTAAATACGACCTCTTTTACCATCTCTCATGAGCTGTATGTATTATTAACAAAATTTTTAAAAGACGTTCTTGACGAGGATTCGAACTGGCGTCCTTCGTATTTGTAAACTTGCACCTTAACCACTACACCAAGATCATGGCTCGATGAATGTTTAGTTGTCGGCGTATTTGTTGTATTTGTGTTTTATGTTCCCACTTCGACAATTTTTACTTTTTTCTAAGTTTAACAGCTGTTTCTGACCTTGTCTTTTGGTGTCGTCCTTTATTTACACTATGCACTATTCCTAATCACAGCTTGTGCCCCTCTGCAATGTCTAATTCAGATTAAACTTTTCTTTTTGCCCCTCAGTAAACATTTGATTGATTTAATTCTCATACTCTCCACGGATGGAGCGCAGGAATGCCAGACTCGAAAAATAGGTGTACATTTACTTTCCTGACAGATAATACATATCATCGTCCTAGGCTACCATACCAAATTTTTAGATTTGGCAATTTCCAAAATTTAAGGTGGTTGTCCTATGTACCCCTGCCGAAATGTAGGGGGTGGTCCAAGGCACCCCTGCCAAAATCTAGAGGGGTTGGTCCTAAGTACGCCTAGGTCATTGACCCTGGGCCAAGGTCATTGACCTTTGACCTATGACGTCACAAACTCAGGCACAAAGTCCAAAGTTAGACCAAGTGTAGCCCTTACTACTGTAGAATGGGTGGTACACGGGTGAAATAAATGGCATCATTTTTATCAGGTCAATATACTTCAGATAATTTATCTTCCTATTATCAGAAAAGTTGATCTTCCATCCATCCAAGCTGTCCAACAGGGGCCATAGATCATCCGTAGCGGACACAATACATTAGCTCCCTGTCCATGGATGTTTCTGGGACACATGAAGTTTCTTCCATACCTCAACTGATTAGTAGGTGCACTTAACCAAGATGAACCCAGGTTCAGTAGCCGATACTCTGACAGCAGTCACCTTTCGCACATTAACCTTGCTGCCAGTTTCATCCACTGTGTCTTTGAATCACACTTTGGAAATGGATTGTATACTTTTATATCAGATGACATGCGTATTACATTAAATTGATCGTGCACTCTGGCTCTTCCAACAAGATTGTACGACAAGATCGTTCCGGCATGTACATATGACTTGTTTTGTTGATTTTTCTTGATAACCACAAAATAGCTTCACACGGCATAAAGGTATGGCTTGGAACCAGGTAGTAGTAACATATTTCTTCAAACTTGTGTGAATGAAACAGAATGTAATACAACAAGATAATGATAATGTTCTTCTATTGTCGAAAGCAGTAGTCCGAAAAGAAACATAGTTCTATCTCTCTATGGGAAACAGTGACTTCACTCTCTATGGGAAACAGTGACTTCCTGAACTCAACCCATTGATCATAGTTGAAAGAAAATAAGCAACCTTGAATTTCGAAGATCACTTCAGTGTTCTGTTGAACATTCTGATGATTACGTTGAATGTGTTGGTAAGAATAAACTTCTTTTGAGGTTCCATACTAGCGTCTCACTTCTCTCTAGCAACTTATTTATGAACTTCATTTTTGTTTCTAATAGTCTCGACTTATGTTAAGTATATCATTGATTCTATTAACAATAGCCTTTACATTTTCATATGTTAATTCACCATTCATTAATTTAATAGAAGGGCTCGGGGGAAAACACGATGACTGACATTTTCGTTATTTTGAAATATTTTATCTCTGTGTTCTTCATCATAAGAACAGTCGATCGGTTTAGAAAATTCGTCAATCCTCCAATAGATGGCAGAGAAATTCTCGTTGAAAGTGTTTCCTCTTACGACTTTCTGCAAGTAAATTACGGTAAATAGCAAATATGTTACTCATTATCTCGAAACATGATTTTGTCAGTTATCGTGTTTTTCTCCCGAGCCCTTCAATTACATTAAGCTCATCTTTAAACAACTCGATTTGGTTCACCATATGTTTATGATACTATTTCTTTGAAGTTATATTAAATCGTGTTGAGAGTCCAGTGATAATAGCAAACTCGGAAGCAAAAGCAGTTGTAATAATTAAATACACAATAACAGGAATTAACACATTAATAAACCCCGTAGAAGCTGATAGTAGAATTGATAACGTAATAACAGTAATATAGGCACATTTTATTCTCTTGAACTTCCTTTTGTCTTTCGTTAATAGTTTCTCAAGAATTAGTATAGTATCCTCAATTAACGCAATAAGATTCTCTCGTGGAATGTTATCTGGTATATTCATTTTATTAAATGAATATTTTATGATATACTCATAAAACACTTACAAACTAAACAAATCTAATAAACATATAATTGGTTACATTTTTTCTATCATTTTTCCTTCTGTACATCGTATTCAAAATTCTTCTTACCAATCATAATAACATCACAAATAGTTTTATCTGGGATATAACTTCCAAAATTAAGACTCAATTTCAAATAAGTTCTATCACTTGCAGTCACTGATTTATGTTTGCTTGTATTAATTACCAACATTGATCTATTTTCTAAGAACTCTTTTGGATAGTAATACATTTCAGTGTTTCCAATTGTAACTCTCTTGCATATGGTATACATTTCGTAAGCTTTGAGATACTTACGTTTATCGAAATTTAAGTTCAAAGACTCTAATGAAACAGCAGTAGAGCTACAGTAGAGCTTTTGCCGACCTACTGTTGCAAACCAATTGTAAAACACTCAAGCTCCACCACCAAGAAAACGACCGCTTTTATCCGTCGTCATCAATGGTGTCGATCGGAAGTTCAAGAAGAGCTTACTGCTGAAGGCGTTAAGATCCAAAAATGTATTCGTATAACCAACAATACTGGTCCGACCTATCTAGTTAGAGTTCTGACAAACGAACAGCAAGCTATTGACCATTTATTACAATATGGGGCCTACATATTTAAACGCCGCCATAAAGTAGAACCATCTCGCACACCTCCACCTCTTCCGATTCGCTGCGAAAAGTACCAGATTTACAACCAACATCTAACATCTAATTGTCCGAACATTTCTAAATGTGGTTACTCCGGCCAAAACCATTTGACTAAAGACTGTCCTAATGGAGCAGCGCCCCCAAATTGCAACACCTGCCATGATGCACATCCTACTTACAGCTATAAATGTAAGGCCAAACCTCAACCTGAGCCCACTAAACCCGAACTGGTGGTGCCCTTACGTACACCAGATACACCAGTGCCTCCGCATAATTCTCTCAGAGAACCAGTTACGGTCGAAGACATGATTCGCTTCTTTAGTCTATCTCTGTAAAATATACATCCTTTCTTACGCCCTCACATAATCCACCAAGTTGTCTATGCAACTAAAATACTCTACAACCTAGATGTGAAAGCAACCTATTTCGGACAGACAGTACATTTTCAAATCTATCCTCTCACAACCGAAGTTTAACTGTCATATATCATGGATACGGGCTTCATTATTACGTTTCTTTACCTCAATATACAGTCACTCTGTACCAGGAGAGACTTACTGCTTTATTAAATGAGCACAAGGTTCATAGTTTTCTCCTGAACGAAACGTTCCTGACTGCCAAACAATCTGTTTATTTTCCTGGCTATCAATTCATAGGCCACGATGGACCACCGGGCCAGCGAGCTAATGGCGGAACAGCTATCGGCACTCAACATAAGTTACCCAGCAAAACTATTAATCATAGATTCACTGAATCTTTACCGGGGCACAATATTGTCACCATTTATTTCAACTCCAGACCTATCACTGTAGCAACCATATATATCCGACCACATGTTCGCATACCCACTTCGTTCTTCACTTACCTGGATAATAATTTCCGCTCGTATATCGTCATGGCCGACATTAACTATCATAGCAGAAGTGCTACCGAAAAACGCTCCTTTACCGATTTCATTAACACACACGAACGGCGAAATTTGTCCACTGCTTAGAGCGACTCGTCCATCCTCTAATACAACTCCTGATGTGGTGATTGCCTCATCTAGTATATTACCATACCTTGATGTCAGTGTCCTCGATTCTATTGGTAGCGACCATGATCCTATAAAGGTAGACATAATTTTTCCTAATCTATCAAAACCACCTCAGGAATTTCTCCGTTCCCGGCCAAATTTTGACCGTGCTAATTGGCTAGACTACCGGCAGGATATACATGATACACTAGCAGATATCCAACTTCCATCTGACATTTCTACGTTTGACACGACTTTAGATCACCTTACGCAAAGCATTCAAAACAGCGGTGCAAAACACATTCCTGTAACCACAGGTAATCTTTACCGCCCTAAACTACCACCTCTATATCTCTCACTCATATCTCTAGCTCGGAAAGCGTATAAGGAATACCTACACAGCCGTAACGATGTCACACTGCGACTTCATCGTCAGTACCTTCGTATGGTTCCAAATTACATCCGAGCATACAAAAAACGCAACTGGATAAAGACAGTTAACGCTTTAGCAGAGGAATGTCATCCAACTAAGTATTGGAAACATTTCAATGGGCTAATTGGGAAAACCAGTACCCCTCAGTACCCTCTACTAGAAAAGACTACTGCTCTTACAACGGACTCTGCGAAAGCGGATGCCTTTGCCCATGTTCTTCAGACTACCTTTACACCAGAAACTTCTTTTCGAGATGGGTCGACACTTTACAGACGCATTGCTAGATATACCAACCCTCATAATGGACATATTCAAATTAACGTGGACCATACTCTGGATGATCAGCATTCTTTAACGGCGCCAATAACGCCAGTGGATATTACTGAAGTGATACGTCACAAGAAAAACACTGCGCCAGGGTTTGATAGTATAACCTACCGCCATATTAAAGAAGGTCCTGCTATTTTGCTACATATTTTGGCAACGCCTTACAATTTTGTCCTCAGAACCGGCTACTATCGGCCTACTTGAAAAGTATCTAAAGTACTCATGTTTCTGAAACTCCACAAAGATAAAACGGATCCAGTTTCTTATAGGCCAATTCAGCTCACGTCCACACTTGGCAAAATCTTTGAGCGCATCTTAGTCCGCAGACTTCAGAGGCATTTGCTAATACATGACCTGTTACCTAAACACCAAGCTGGTTTCCGTCCTGAGCATAGCCTCCTTGATAACCTCTTACGACTTAGCACTATTCTTACGAACCATTATAATAGAACTGCACCCTCATGCCTACTTTTATTCGATCTTGAAAAGGCCTTTGATCGCGTGTGGCATAATGGTCTTGGGTATAAGTTACACTTCTTCAATCTCCCTGCCGCATATATACGTATGGTGTACCACTTTCTTACGAATCGCCTTGCATATATCTCCATCAACGACAGTTTATCTTTCCCTATTTTTCCTTACACCGGTTTCCCGCAAGGTTCAGTCTTATCACCATTGTTATATATTTTGTACGTCAGTGACCTGCCTGTAATGCCTGAGCCTATTTATACCTTCACATTTGCAGACGATACTGCACTGCTGGCTTGTGGGAAAACTATGCACCAAATCAACATCTCTCTGCAAAAAGCCATAGATGCTTTTAGCAACTGGTGCAGTAGATGGAAGTTGAAATTAAATTGTACTAAGACGCAGGCTCTCGTCATCATTCCACACAAGAGACGCAGTCGAGTACGCCGCAATCCATCATTACTTAACATTAATGTAGACGGTGTACCCATCCATCCTAGCACTACTGCTAAATATCTGGGAGTAACCTTCGACGCCAAGTTATCTTGGAAACCTCACCTTCTTTCCATCAAGGAGAAAGCGCAAAATCTTTTAAATCTTCTGAAGCGGCTCGTCGGTACTACCTGGGTTTTGCATACTGATACTGTTTTAAAAACGTACAAGGCATTTCTTCGCCCATGTCTCACTCACGGTCACACTGCCTGGGTTAGTGCGAGTGACGATTTCTACGAGCGCCTAAGTATTATAGAACGCCATGCTTTACGTCTCGCATTTCGAATCCGATTACCTAGCCCGACACGTCTCTTATATGAACGACTAACATTCCCGCACTTCACTCGACATCTGGAAGATCTTCGCTCTCGCTACATAGACAAGAAATGAAGAACACAGCACCATACACTTATGGACACCATACACATTGATAGTCGCCTTTTCGCCTCACCTACTTATTACTATCCTACACTGCGACATATCATCTCCATCTATAGCCGGAAGTATCCAGAGCACCCTGACCATCATTTCTTCGCTACTTATCATCCATCAGATTTCAATCCGCACATATACCCATCGTCTGCAGAGTGACTCCACCTAACAAGGGCTTCCCCCGTGTCTACCATCAGTGTTGAGTAGCCCCAACACAGAAGATAAGCTCATTTGTGAATACTAACTCTTCCCTGTGTACTGTGGCGTCCAAGCACTTCATCTAATCATTCGCTCCGTTCATTAAATAAACATCTCTTTCTAAAACTCATAATCCTTACAACCGATCACTGTTATCTGCTATCAGTCCTCAATCCTACATGTTAATATTCCACATTCATATCTGTGTTTCTAGTTTGTACCATCTATGCTTTACAACAACAATAATAATTCACCTGTGTATGAATAAAGTGACTTACTTTATTATTGTCGTTAAACCTCATAGTCCATATATGTGATAAATCATAATCAATGTCTATCTGAATCACTCCCGAAGAGACGACATTATCGCCTGCGGTAAAACTCACTAAAAAGGCGCTTTTAATTGCTAATTGTAGCATTTTAATAGATAGATAATCATACAAATACAAGAGCTGGAACAAAAGTAATGACAACATTGTTATAATTCGTACCTGTCTTTATGAACAGAACACTTGTTACATACCGATAATGTAATCGCCTCTCATTTCTTATCACGTTTTGTCACATGTGTGCAGCCGTCCTAAACCGTCAGCGCGTCCGTCTTTGTCAATGTCTCGCAGAGACCACCATGTGCATGGATGATGGCTCCTCTTGTGTCGCAGTGCTTGCTTCGTTTTGGCGAAAAGGTCGTCATGAAGACCCTGAAAAAACGTTGTTGGGAACTGCGTCCACGTGCAACTTCAATCATGATCCAGGTACGTTGTTCGTCTTTTCGAAACATATTGTTATGGCGCTTTCACTTTTATCCTTTGCTTTACGCCACTGCTGCCTTTGACTAGATAGCGCATAGTCGTTATCACTCATTGGGTGATATCAATAAAAGTAAGTAACTACTCCTGAGAAGTCCTCCTCAAGAATCGGAGTAACAACGTCTGGAGTAATCTCCTCCTTCAATTTCATATCAATAAAACAAGCCACTACTCAGGTCTAGACTGCTCGAGATTTGTGAACGTTCACTCGCGGTTCCTTTGCGCGTAGCAGTGAGTCGTATCAATAAAAGGAATAATTACTCATTTCTCCCATCCGTCACGCAGTCATTTCGTTGTTTTTAACCTATGGCGCAGTATCCTAAGCGCCATAGAAGGGACAACTAGCGACGACAGTTTCAAAGTGTATTTGTGGATATTATAAAAGAGTTTTAAGTGGTACTTTCAAAGTCAGAAAGTAAACAAAGGAAAGCCGAAGTTTTGAAGGCAATTACAGTGAAATGCAACGAAATATCAAATACATCTACGACTGAGACACAAATCCAAAAGAGAAACTTTAATATTCGAGCGAGAATATATATACAGGGTGGGCCATTTTAATCAATCCACGAAAATATCTGAAAAATGATAAAACATAGAAGAAATGTTTGAAGTACATGTTATATATTGCTAAGGGGGAAAACCAACTCCGCCAAAACCCCTCCCCGCCCCCGTAAATGGGGGTAACGGGGGGTAACTTTGAAATGTCAAATGGGAACATGGGTCGAGTAATACCTAGTTCGAAAAGTCTTGGAAAACTAAGTAACGCTGTACCAAAAGATGTTTAATATTGTGCACCAGTTTCAAAATGGCCGCCATGATATGGTTCGGAAACTCCAGTACCCGAAGTATGAAAACCATGGAAGGTAAATGAATGGAACAAAATTGAAATACGTAAATATCATAGGGTGATCCCTGTGATCCCAGTGGCCTCCCTGAAGGGGTCTTGGGGGCTAACTTCAAAATTTCAATGTCCGACCGGACAACGGTTCGGGCGTACGCTTGACCTTCCCAATGCTGTTTGGAAGGCAGACTTCATGGATAGAGAATTGGTGCACTGAGTAATGCGGATGGCCACAGTTACATTTTGAATAACTATTAGCGGCCTTTTGAGAACACTACCATTTCACCTCAATCGTTTTCTCCTGCAAGATGTTTGATTTTGCAAGATTTATCGAACGAGGTACCACTCGAATCATGTTAGTATTTGAAATTTTGAAGTTAGCCCCCAAAACCCCTTCAGGGAGGCCACTGGGATCACAGGGATCACCCTATAATATTTACGTATTTCAATTTTTTCCATTCATTTACCTTGCATGGTTTTCATACTACTGATACTGGAGTTTCCGAACCATATCAGGGCGGCCATTTTGAAACTGGTGGACAATATGAAACATCTTTTGGTACAGCGTTACTTAGTTTTCCAAGACCTTTCGAACGAGGTATTACTCGACCCATGTTCCCATTTGACATTTCAAAGTTACCCCCCGTTACCCCCATTTACGGGGGCGAGGAGGGGTACTTTTGGCGGAGTTGGTTTTCCCCCTTAGCAATATATAACGTGTACTTCAAACATTTCTTCTATGTTTTATCATTTTTCAGATATTTCCGTGGATTGATTAAAATGGCCCACCCTGTATATATATATATATATATATATATATATATATATATATATATATAAAGAAAAAGAGAAAAACTGGAAACAATGAAGTAATATTAAAACCATGGGAAAGAACTAATTGGAGCTGATGAATGTTGATTCGAATCCAGCAATACTTCTGTATCAAGATTAACACGACAAGCACATATCACGTGTTGTCCATGGTCTTTGTAGATTGTTTGTCTTTAAGAACGAAATCGGACACTTGGCCCCTTTGTTTCTTTTTTTTTAAAAAAGGCTAGCCAGTCACGTCATAAAGCATGTCTGATTGCTTTTTCCACACCATACGTGTCCCCTTTCACCTTCATATAAACAAAATACATTCACATGTATACCCTTTTCCTATCAACGTTGAGTTGAGTTGATTTTGAGCTTAACATCCTTTTCAGTAGCGAGGCTATATGAGACGGGACCCACCAATTAACGTGGAATCCGAATCACATGAGCTCCCACCGGGAATCGAACGCGGGTCTCCCATGCATAAGGCATGTACCCTAACCGCTTAGCTACAAAGGAGCTCTTCCTATTAACGTATTCGTCTCTAAAATACTAGGTTTCTTCATTGCCACGTGTGTATAATCAAGTGCTCCGATAACATCCTGAAATGTATAATTATTTTTCTTGCCATTATGCTTTTGCTGTTTACATATTACGCACACTTCCGGAAACAATCAATTTCCAGATTTTGCAATAATCGCATCCATTAAACTTGTAGTAGTCATAGACACAGTACTTTGTCATAGACACAGTACAGGACTTTGTCACAGTACTTTGACATTCCGACCTGGAATCCCGCATCACTCACGTAACGCAAGAAAACCCGCATCTTTTCCTCATTACGTAGTGCGCCACTCCGAATTTCGGTTGATTCTCCTTAAAATGTTGTGGTTACAACTCTTCATTTTCTTTCATGAACCTATAATGTTTTTTGTAATCTCCATTTGCAACATTTCTATGAATTTATAAGTTTTTCTACGTAGGAAAAATATCATATACTCTGCCACATTTCGCACGGAGTCACCTATTGAGCTTGCTCCACAAATTTAGAGAAGTTACTTGCATCACGGAGAATCTTTGATTTTCATTGATATCAAACGCGGAGTAGTTACTCGGCTCGAGAATAGAGGTGTGGTTACTCCAAAGGGGCACGGCTTCTCCGAGGTCAGCCGAGACGAGTAGTGTTCAGTTCTCTTTTTATTGATACCAATACAAGTAACTACTACAAAATTGGGAATAATGAATAACTTCTCCGTTTTATTGATATCACCCATTACCTCATATTCTCTTATCACCTACGGAACTCCTGTAGTGCTGAGATACAGCCTCTGATGTGAGAACAGTGACGCCAGTACTTTTTCTTCAAGCTATGTATTTCGCATTGTTTAAGTGCAGAGTAAGAAAGTCAGAAGGCAAGTGCAGGCACCTAGAAATGTGCCTGTTGGTGTTTTTACACTATCAAACTTACCTACAAGAAGAACGTTCAAAGAATTCAAGCGTTGTTGTAGAATGTACGAGTGGTTGATATCTTGGCCGGTAGAATATTCGATAAGTTCACTACAGGAATTCAAATTATTGGACAAATTTATGTAAATACCTAATTGATATTCATTTGTAGTCAACATATTTTTTTTTTTTTCAATTTATAAAAGTACTTGAGTAAACGGCGAAAAATACCCCAAAAGTTATGGCGAAAAACGAAACCATAGATTCCTGGCATCAAACCAAGAGAAAAAATGTATATGATATATACTGCGGAAGTGGACAGGGGCGGAGCTAGACAGGTTCTAATGTGGGGGAAAAGAACTTCAAACTTAGGAAGAGGAACTTGCCGATTAATACGAGTAAAACCGCACTGAAGATGTGAGTGAACAGTTATGCAACACACTGGGAGTGATGGAATGCATTTGAAACTCATGATTAGCACGCTTCATAGATGTGGGAAAACAGCTCACTTTGAACATCTGTAGGTACGTTTATTTTTAGCATGTATGACCTCATAGTTTGTAGTGCTACTCTGTGCAAGATACTACGTTACAAATTCGGTACGTCCTTGTGGATACTACCTTTTATTTCATTACGTGGCACTAGTTACAGTTGTTCTTATTTCTACCCTCTCTCTTCAAGTTTCTATCTACCAGTAATTAGCACTTTCCATTGCCCCTTGAGATTATCCAACCATGGTAAGTGGTCCTTGCTTTGACTCCCATTGTACATGTGCATGCAATCGTGTCATGGATAACTTTTTTGTATGATTTCTTTCTTTAATGCACCGTTTTATTACCCCTGCCGTACAGGCATTCGGTGAATTCTTAAATAACATATGGAGAATCTCTGGCGCAGCTATGTAACATGCGTTTAACATGTCAAGCCAATATGATTTTTATGTCTTTCTGAACCCCTCTTCCTAGCTCCTATCATTATTCCTTTGGCAGGTGTGAAGTTCCTTTCCCCCTACATTTGAAGCTGTCTAGCTCCTCGCATGTCCATTACCGGACTCTATGTCATATAAACATTTTCTTCTTGTTTTGTCAGGAATCCGTGGTTTATTTTTCGCCATTACTTTTGGGACACCTTATGTATATATACTGGGACGCGGACGACCATATTCCGTCAATCTATTCGACCACGAGTCCGTTCCCCCTTCGGACACATATTTTAATCAAACTGTAATAATAAATATCCGTAAAATATTATTTTAGGAATAAATTTTGAATCTCCTACCGTACGTAGTATACCCCAGCTTGAGATAAGTACTATGTATCCTCGTCGCCAAAAGTGCCTTTACATCGCCGTGACGGGTATGTGACCGCGCAGTACTCCAAGGAAGGGATGGTTTTATAAGAATTTGATTAATTTTGAAGAGTTTTTATTTTGACTAGGGAATTAACATAGGTATAGGGAGTAAAGACACAGATTTGAAGCATCAGTTCACTGTCATTGAAGCATAAGTGCACGAAAAGATTCGTATTCTCAGTTTTTCTATTTATTGTTTTATATGTTAAGTTAAACACCACAATATGTATCATTGATACTGCAGATCGTATTATTTTTTAAAATCGTGTCTGTAACCTATTGTCAAAACATTTATCTCCAGACATGATGTAGAGAGAAGAGAAAGAGATACGACATCTGTAATATAAGTATATGTGATTCACTAAGTAACTGTAGAAATTAGTTAAAGGACACGTAAGAGAGCGAAAAGAAGGTCTAGAAGTCTGAACTTTTTAGAAAGGTCCTAGATAGGTGAAAATATAGTTAAAAATTGCAAAAGGTGTCATGTAATTTATCTTTCTTTTCTTATATTCTAGTATACTTTTTCTTTCACATCCAAACATCTCTATTCAGAATTACGAGATAAAGATGAAGAGAGAAACATTTCCATTTCAAGAATTATGTCAGAAATAAACCTTTAGACTTAGACTAGATTAGGCTGATTTCTACAACTACCAGTTGCTGAATGGTGTGTATTAACGAAATTCACCGAGATAATTGCTTCATATAGCGATTGCAATAATAATAATAATAATAATAATAATAATAATAATAATAATAATAATAATAATAATAATAATAATAAAGAAGAAGAAGAAGAAGAAGAACAGAATTTAAAAAGTCGCATTTGTTAAAAGTTTGACGTGCGAAGTAAGTCCTAATATGAGATTTTATTAATTATATATAATAAATGTAAGCGTGGTTTATTCGTGCGTGCTACTCAAACTGCGCAACTCACTACCGTAGTCCCACAAGGGTTGTACGCGTATGGTACAGTAGCCTTGCATCCTCCAACCATGAAGAATGTTTCTGTTTGAACTTATGTGTGTCCTAAGAGGAAGGAGGAGATTCAAAGAAGAAAAAGAGTGGTTTAGAAATTATGCAAAAGTAGAATATCTAACGAGGTGAGGTGATATAGAATTCAGCGTGTCTTTCAGCTGCGACTCTATACAAGACGTGCATCTACGACTTAACGTGGAACCCGAACCACACGACTCCTGCCAGGAATCGAAACCTGTATCACCTCTAGTTCTATCATGGGACACAGGAACATGTAAAAATAATTGAAAATTAACGATATTATTGTTAAATCCATAGCTTTCGAGGTCCTAAAAATTCCTAATTGAAAGATATGAGTATCTATTCAATAGTTTTCGGGGTCGCTGAAGTGAATAATGACACCCCGATACCATAAAAGCCCAAGGCTTTATTCTTCGTTAGCGGCAAGTTTATTCATTTGCACCTGCTGGAAATGGATTCGTACTATTTCATTCCGATTCAAATACGTATTCTACTGGGAAAACTAATCTCAAATATATCTTTGAAATATAAACTTATTCTTCCCGTGCAACGCCGGGTATTTCAATTAGAAAATAAATAATTTAAGAAAGAATGAGTATATTCAATGGAAATAGACATATGTATTTTTGAATGTTGTATATGAATTGCTCATTCATACTTTATGTAGTAGAAAATTGTGCATCCAGGATATATTCTGAAGTAATAGGGAGAATTATTGGAGGTATATTTTATTTATCTACTGTCGAATTTAGTGTGGAATAATTTCACACAATTTATTTCGAGACTATCGAGACGAGACTGAGACCGCTATTTGTCGATCGAAAGGAGACTAATACTGTAAGCAGTGGCGGCCGGTGGATTGTGGTTTCGGGTGTTGCAGTACGAACGATAAGAGACAGAAGATATAAAGTGGACTCATTGACTAATCAGCATAACTTTAGATGCAAATGCTATATGACATGTGAAATTAAATAAAATTCTGTTTTTAAAAAATGCAGAACATTTTATCCGATTAATCACCTTAATTAATTAGTAAGTTTATTATCCTCTCTTTAATTAGAGCAAATCTGTCTAATACATGCTGGTTGAACTCTGGTATTCTTATTGTCAGGTCTTTTTCGATGGAAAGCATAACCAATGGTGATAACCTTTCTTGGGACATTCAATTCCTTGAAAGTATCAATTCTTTTTGATGTAGAAAAATTCTTTTCGTCTTTTGCTGACGCCATAGGTACAGTTAATATTAATTTCAGAAGCTTTGTAGATTCACTAAATATTCTTTCTAGATTATTGCGAACGATTCATTCTAGCAAACTCAGTTCCTGACAGTGATCCGAATTATTCTTCAGCGTTGACTGAAGAGAGTTCGTAACAGAGATTAGCGTTATAAAAAATGTCCATTGAACACACTTTTTTCACAGTTTATCCAGGAAAATTTAAAAGAAATTGAGGAAATGTATCTAGTGCAAACAACATTACTGCCATAAAACATCCTGTAAATTTAAACTTAATTTTTTTTGGAACACTCTCCTGAATTGTCCTTTGCTTGCTTTCTCTAAGCCTTAATTGCAAGCCTTTTTTCTCAGTTGAAAGCTGGCCAATGTTTTTTAAGTTATTTACAGAAGTCACGGTACACAATTCATTCAGAATTTGTAGGTTATTTACAGACTTAAAGCACACACAATCAAATTAAATCTAATAAATAAAAAACAAAACAGTGATACAAAAGAGGTACTGGTATATGAATTCCGAATGTCACATATTCATACATCAACATACACACATGTGCGTAAAATAAAAAACTACATTTCAAATCATCCGTCTTGGTTGTTATGCAATGCACGATGAATACAATATACTTCCGCATAAGGCAAAACAATGCTTATCAATGTCATATGTTCTGGAAAGGAAACCTCGATACCCGCCAGGTGTAGGATCAGCATGTACGAGTATACCTAACAGAAGGTAAAAGTCGAAGAACATCAAAACAAACAGCACTGCCAGTTCTACACCAAGAAATGTGTGTTGGGAGGGGTTCGATACGTCTATGCAATATATACCTTTCTTATTCTGCATCCGAAAAGACGATAAGTAATAACTGCCACCTATATTCTTAGCAAAACAATGATAGAACAATTGTTTTTAAGAAAATAGAGAGTACATGATGAGGCGTAAAATAAAATATTTAGCCTACATCAATCGTTTCTCTGTTAAACAAGTATAGTTCGTTAGGAAAGTCTACAAATGTTAGTCAAGTTTCGAAATTTTTGGGAGGTCCGGACCCGGTGAACCCCCTCGTGGCTACGCCCCTGAGCATTGCTAACTAGTCCCAAATTCAATGTGGCGTTCCCCATCATACAGTTTTATGTGGAAATTATCAAGAGTATAAAATATACTTATTTTATAAAAGAAATATGAATATACTAAAATACTAGGCTATTCACAGAGGGTGGGGGGCGATTCTATATACTGGCTTATTAATATTTGAAGCACAAATTACTGTGGAAGAAGCCTTCATTAACAATATAAGCTAAGAATTAACTTGTAAATGCGGGTCTACTTTCATTTGTTTTCTGCTCTACTAAATATTTTCTTTCTTATTTTGTAATTCTGCAATCCCTTTTTTTAATTGTCATTATATTGACTTGCTTCAGTATGGTCCTGTAATTTAAAAATATGAATGCATAAAAACAAATTCCATTGGTAATTGCTAGTAAAATAAAATTCTAAATAAAATTTAGAAATCTTATTTAGCGCGAAAAACCTCGTTCACTGGAAATCGTGCTGTGTTGCAAAAGCACTGCAAAGACCAGTCCCTTTAACTTCTGAGATAGGGGAAAGGAGACTTAACATTCGCTCCAATTCCCGCGCTGAAGGAATCTGGTCGTTGTATGCTCGCTGCAACACAATATAAATTAGAGACTCTGTGACGGATTATTTTTCGCTTTTTAAAATGGATTAACGGAACGGACAGTTACAGAAGTAAAAAAATATGTTATTTGAAGTGTATATATGCGAGTATTAAAAAGAATTTTTCTGTTCTTTACTACTATTGATAATGTTTTTTCTTGAAATACTTTGGTCGTTGCGCAACGCTGCAGCACTAACATTAGCCGCCACTGACTGTAAGTAGTCCCGTATTGTCTCGTTTTGATACCAGTCCTACTTCGGGGCTTGTTCCTAGTAACTGGTTGCGTAGTGCACCTACATAAGACGTCGTATATTTAAATGTTTGAGAACTTACCCCACCTCCAATTGACGGATCGTTCTAACTAAAACTATCAGATCGTTTATGTAATTTTGCGTTTAAGTACAAGTCCTATCCTTATGTTAATTATTTTCTTGCAACAGAGAGTGAAAAATGTAACAGTTATAATGTTGATCGCGCATAATCCTGTATAGATAAAAGGCACTTTATAGTGTGTCGGACTCCGTGGCGTAAATACAGTATTTACTGCCTTGATAAGTTCATCACTGAAAGCGTTTCCGTCCTACTCGTGCAATGACGTCACCTTTGACACACGCTCGGGACAGGACCGCAGGAGGAGTAACGCTGTTGTCTGCTTACTCCCTTGCTGCTGTGTATTCTCTTTGGAACCTGATGTGAAATTACTGTTTTCTCCTTACTTTCAGCTGTGTTTGCTATTTCTAATTTAGATGTCTATTATATTACTGGAATTTTATTCCATCGTGGAAATATATTTTATTTCTTTTTAAATGCAAATAAAAAGAAAAGTCTATTTGGACAAGTTTCCCCAAAACTCTAGAGATATTTTCCGTGGTGCGCTTTTCTTTTCTTTTCCTTAAGGGCCCCGGTGGCTCAGTGGTAGAATGTTTACCTCTAGTGCTTGTGTCCCGGGTTCGATCGCAGCTCTCGCTAAGTGCACTTTGTGGTGAACAAACACCTTGTGTGGGGTTTTCTTTGAGTTCTTCCGTTTCCTCCCGCTTTTTTCATTTCATTCATTACTTATCATCACAGTCGCTTTTAGCCTAACAGGCATAAACGTGGGACGTAAAATTCAAAGATTTCATTTTCTTTTTTCCCTTAAATTGTATCCCCAGTTGGCCTAATCCACTTGCGTTTGTCAATCAGAATTTCTTGCTAACAAATTCATTTTTTATGATGCCTGTTAATTTTCTAATGATGTTCTTTCCTTTTCGGATAAATTCTTCATTACATTCAAGAAAATATTCGTTAGCTATTTTGATTGTGTCCAGAAGTTCCTTTGATGAAAATGTTAGTCCTTTTGAGATAAATTTTGTCCAATTGCACTGTAGTCCCTGAAGAGGTTCTTTGACATAGAGCTGGATATTTTATTTTAAATTAAAAAGCTAGCTCCCCAGATGTAATTCAAGATTTTGTTCTTCAAGATCGTGCGTATTAAATGAATACATTTGATCTTCAATTTCATTTTTATCTTCTGGTAAAATATGCGTCTACAGCTGTACTGTTTAGTGATGTTATCCGGCTCGGTTACGATGAGCCATTGGCTCGGTTTGTCTCGGCTCAGGTGAGGTATCGGCTCGGTTCGGCTTGACTTAGGTGAGCCATCGGCTTGGCTCTGTTCGGCCCAACTTAGTCGAGGCTCGAGCCGGCTCGGTTGGGTGCGCTGTTGGCTCGACTCGGTTGTGACAGCCTTGAGCCGAGCCAGTCGAGCCGTTGACAACACTAGTTCCGGGTAAGTACGATCTCAACCGTCAAACTCCGATTGCTCCTTGACCTTCATTCAGTTCGATTTCAATCTCTGAACTTCAAGTACCACTCAACCTCCAAACTCCCACAATAAATCATTCTCCGTCGACCTCAACCTCCGAACTCCAACTACCAATGGAATTGATAGATTGCTAACTTGGGTGAAAACTGCCTGATTCGAAGACCAAGACCGAGTATTTATATGCAAGACCGAGACCAAGATCAAGTGTCCAAAAACAAGTTCAAGACCAAGTCCGCAAGATTCGAACAAGAGTGAGACCCACTTGCGAGAGTTTTGCAGTCTTCCAACTTAAATACCTTTATGAATAAACGAAGAATACAGAGGTTTTATGTCTTAAATTGATAATTTTCTAAATTATGTTGTCTGTTTAAGGTATGGGGATAGACAGGTGGTTAGGAGAACGTAAGTTCTTCTTAAACAAGAAATCTTTTGAAATAACCCAACTGAGGGAAGAGTGATGGGTTTCGTATTGCATTCCGTATGTATAATGTGATAGAGTTTATCGGCCCAAAATTACTAAGAATGAAACATAGTAGAAACTGGTTGTTCGTTCATTGGAAACAAACTTACATGCGGAGATCAAGGCATTTTATCAAAACTCTAAAAGAGTGATACACTTGCATTGCAAATCAGCAGTAACGTGTAGCTGTTAAAGACGCTTGCTTCGGAGCGTGTTTTCTTGCTTGTAGTAAACATAACAAATAAACTATTACTATTATTATTATTATTATTATTATTAATATTATTATTATTATTATTATTATTATTATTATTATTATTATGGAAACCAGCACCAAGACTGTGTGTTCCTTTCGCCCCCACTGGGAATCAAACCTGAGGACTTCTTCGTCAAACATAGGTGTGTTATACTTTCAACCATAACAAGCTTGTGGGCTCACGTAACAAGTAAAAAATTGATGTAGAATATACGTATTTCTTCAAATTCATCTCTTTATTTTGTCGTAACCTTTGCAATTATAAAGTTAATACTTCATGCAGTTTATTAAGATAATTAGTTGTTTTACAATGAAATAAATCTGTGATTAAAGTTGCTAACTACTTGCTACGAAATGTTAAAACAAAAGCCCAATTTTCGAAGTTTCATTACGTGAAGACAAACAAAATGTTTTATATTTGAGTTTGTAGTAACTGATTCGTTAATCAATCTCTTAAATCAGTGGGCGCTAGTTTGATCTCTGTTGTATATACAATTCACTGAACTAATGAAATATTAGTACAAATATGTAAAAGTGCGAGTACGCCTAAAACTATTATTGTTAAGGTCGTGTAACAGCATCTACGTAGTTTTTTTAAAGGCATCCTTTGTGTTTATCTAGAGACTTGTTTTGTTTTATTACTTCCATCTACTTACCAATAACAAAAATATTTTTAGGCGAACATATTTTTTCTTTATTGTTAATCAGGACGATGTTGCGCCTAACCGGCTCGGTTCGACTTGACTCAGGTGAGAAATTGGCTCGAGCCGGCTCCGTTGGGTGAGTTGTTGACTTTTCGGCTCGGCTAGGTTGTTACTGAGCCCTGATCCGATCCGCTCAAGCCATTGACAACACTGGTACTGTTGTAAATAATTCATCATGCAGTGTGGAGTTTCTCATCTTCAATTAACCTTTTGATTACGGAGCCTTTTAAAAAAAATAAAGCCTGGGATACGGCGCCAATTTCTGCAGTTGCCTAGTATGTCTCCTGAATAAAACACATGCAAGTGCATATATGTGATACCCAGAAAGTTAAAAAACAATTAGGTTTAGTGGGCAAACTGCAAGGTATTTATAAATAGTTACTTCGTATCCCAAGCCTTATTTTTAGGAAACTAAATATAGTTACTTCGTGTCCTAAAGGTTAATATAGATGTTAGTTTCCCGCTATGTAAAAGGTTCTTCAATGGCTTCAACATTTTACCGTAGAATGCTTTTGCATTATATACCCTCTTAGTCTGTACTTAAATCCTAGAGAATCCAGTTGGTCATTACTTGAACTCGGTATCAGGACATTTGCGGTAAAACAAGAACACCAGCTTTTCTTTAATATTTGCGGTATTGTTCAAAACTTTCCCTTAAACAGCAGGACATTTGCGATACACACCGTGGAACGTGCGCCAAAATCATCCATTTCAGCTCCGTTAATCTAAATTAGAATGAATACATTAATAAAGAGCTTGGGTATGCAGATGCAACAGCCTAATATATGTGATTCATTCTGTTTGGCTGATTTTAGTAGGTTATGAATATATAAGAGGAGATCACGCGGGCTGCTTAATGGAAATTATCACAGTAATCGAAACATCTAAGAAGAAACCATGCGTTTTTCATCAGGGTTTTCAGTACAGACAATATCGAAATTTCAAGAACGGGAACATAACTTGGAGGAAACAAATATTGTCCCTTGGATCTTTTGCCTCTTACCAGCAAGAGATAGTAAGACATATCAGAATTTTTCAATTTGGTGAAGGTTAATATTATGATTGGAATCCGAAATTAAGCAAATTACGTTTCGAGTAAACTGCAATAACTTTTGATCGAGGGCATTTAACCTATGCTTCTCGCTTATTCCAGGAAGCAGTGATGCATACAGAAATTCTTTATCAGCTATTTTTCTTTCCTGCAACTTCTATATATGTATGAGAACGTGGAGGTAAAGTTATTTGCTTAGTCACTTATAAACAATTGTGGTCTGCCTGCGATACTATCTGAGTCGTAAAAGCTGACGGTGTATTTTCATTGCTTCCTAATAGTAGTTGTGGTTTTCTCGGTCGTTTGAAAAATGAGATTGTATTCTTGTTTAAATCGATGGTGGAATGCGAACGTCCGAGAAAGTCGATTCCTATCATTATTGGCATTGTCTTGTCAATTACTCTAAAGTAATGAGTGAAAGTTGTTTGACCTATTTTAAATTTTATTAATGCAGGGGGAACGGCCTTGGCTGTCCAGAGGGACACCGTACTTCCTGTGTCAAGTATCGCATTCTGAGTGCCTAATTTAGTTCTAATTGTTAAATACGACCTGTTATTTTCGTCCTCTAATGCAATGTTTTCCCTTCTTTCTGCAATTGTCCTGATTGTTCTTTAATTACAGGGAAGTCGTAGTTTTTGCCACTTTCTCCTTGGACTCCCCGTTCCATGTGATGATGATTGTCGGCCCCCTTGTCAAAGGGCTGCCTTATGCGTTTTTTTGACGCTTGTAGCAAAGAGATGCACCATGACCCCACTTCCGGCATATCGCATGAACCAAAATTTGATCTGCCGTAGGTGTAGCTTGCTGATTGTTCTGGATTCGTTCCCGCTTTTTCTTCCCATTATTATTTTTACTTCTCCTTCTGTTTCCCTGGTTCCTATTTTTCGGTTGACTTCTGTAATTCGTGTGGGCTATCACCAGCGACAATTCTGCCTTTTTATTGGCCAAGGTAGAGGTCACTTTGGGGAGGATTTTACTCATGTTCTGGAACTGTCTTGGGTTCCTGACTTCGGGTTTGATATTCTTGAGGGTCGGGTTGAGAAATTGCCATGGAAGGATTACTTTGTTGTTGATATACGGGTGCATAAGTGTGCATTGGTTTTGTGACAGGTTGCGTTTCTACAGGATAGGTATGGTGGTATACCTGTTGTCCAGGATATATTGACTTCGGTTCGGTTGGTAAACCATAAGATATAGGATAGGGTATATTTTACGGGTTAGGCATATTATTCTGGCCGTATAACATCTGTAATCTTTGCGATAGCTCTGCATGCTCTCTTTTCCATAGGTCATTAGCGGCTTCCAATGTATTTAATTTAGTTTGTAGGGCTTCTACCGTTGAAAACCTTTCTAATGCTATCTTATTAAGGAAATCCCTCTGCAATCTCAAGGATAGATGATGGACCGTTTGCTCTTCCGTCGCTTCCGGTAGCAATTGCCTTATTGTTCGAATAATTCCCTGTTGTACCTCGAATAATTCCTTTTCTGCTTTATACGGTGGTACCTTTGGCCTACATAATGCTACTAACTTAGATTTTAAATAGTCATAGGTTATTGTATCAAATTGATTTTGATTTTTAAGCTGTAATTCGAGATCTAGTGTCGTGTCTTGTAAATATATTGGTAGAATTTCCTTTCTCTTAGCCGGTGACCGTGCCTGCATTGCTGCCATATGGTCAAATAGTATGAAAAACCTGTCCGGTTCTTTGTGCACGTGTCCCGCATACTTCGTTAAGTGTGGCATGTTAAAGGATATATTAGATGCACTCTCTGTCATATTCGTGTTATTCTCTCCTGGTCTGTATGTTTATTTACCTGATCTAGTTCCCGGCATAAATCGCACTTAAGGATGGTAAGAGAAAAAAGGGAGGGAAAGCATTTATATAAATTTTAGCTTAATTTTAATAGTAAAACGTAGATAAAATAGATTCTTATCAGTAACCGTTTAAAAGTTAATAAAAGGAGCGTCCCGTACAAAACTCCGGTGCCTATCACCATGTAATGACTTTGGTAGAGTCAATAATGGACCGAGATGTATCCCTTCACCAATTTTATTATAAAATTAATTCTTTTGGGTCTACAAAAGTTCTAACAATAAAATATCTCTTCAATGACCAAGGTTACAGGTTATAGTGTTCTTTACGGACAACTCCTTAGCTTCAGTGCAGCCTCTGGGAGTCTCAAGGAATTGGGTTTAGGAACCTCCGCTCATAGCAGCCCTCACGAGGTATGGTATTCAAGGTGATCCCCTTAGCTTCATAGCAGCCTCCAGGGATTAGTTGTGGTTAGGATAAAACCTTAGCTTCATAGCAGCCTCCAGAGTTTAAGGTAGGTACGATCTGTCGAACAACTGGTCTATTACGCATCTAAGGAATTTATAGCTTTTGCGTATATGATTCACCTCAGAAGTCATGAATTTAGTGCTTTTTTAATGCAGAGAAATGTCCAGGGTTGTAATTAGGTTTTTCCCTTGTAAAACCTGCAAAACGTCTTCTGTAGACTGGAATGGTATGTTTAAATATTTGGTATATCTATTACATGCCTGTAGATTCAACGCATGTCGGAATTCTGAACTCTTTGGCTTTTTTTTATCGCAATTAGAGGCAAAAAGTAATTACTCGTTAGTGTCTCAGTTATGATTTTGGCATCGAACAGTTGTTGTATCTGCCTATGAATTTGATTTCTTATTCTTAATGGAATAGGTGGGGAACGGTGATGGAATGACGCACTTTTATCTATGCGTATTTTATGCCCGTATCTCCTAAAATAACCTATATCCTCTGAACTCTATGAAAAACATCTCTGTATTTGTATATTAAGTTGCTTACAGCTATTCCCTGGTATTCCGAGAAAATCAGGATTTATATTAAAAAGGTCAATTTTAAGTGTTTTAGCGGTCTGTCTTAATTTTTCCTGTATCTCTTCTTGTGTTCTAAATTGATGTCTTTCTTGTCGTCGTCTTCTATTTTGAAAGAAAATTCTTCCGCATCCTCCTCTGTATACGCCACTAGCATGCCTTTATTTAAACTTATTACTCGTGCAGTAGGATTTGAGATTAATAACGCAAGGTCGTTACTTGGTATTTTCATGGCCATCGCCTCCAATCTATATCATTCTAACAGTGATTGCAGTGGAGTAATGATGTAAAATGCCGCGTCAAGATTTTTCTTCGGAATTGAAATAGTGAAGTAGAAATGTGATTTCGCTGCGATCGTAATTTTACTAGCTGTGATTACGTTTGCATTTGTGTGCAAGTGCAAAGAGTGAGTAGTGACATTTCTTCCGTTTCTTTTTTCTTTAGGAAACGTAGGCTTCCTAGGTTTCCTATATAACGACATGGAATTTTTTCCAGGTCAATTTGAGAAAAAAGTCTAGTGAGAATGTCGTTCCCAAAAATCGGACTGAAGTCCGCATCTATAATGCAAAGATAATGAGAAAAATTTGTGGTGTCAATTTTAAATTTAATTAGAGATATTTCCTTCAAAGTCAGAACTTTGTTAGCGATGCCGTTCATACCAGTTTGAAATGGTACTAATTGGCAATTAGGAGGTACGTCTCGCCTAGACAGTAAACTAAGACTGGATCCAGTGTCTATTATTACTGGTAGACTGATTGAATTTACTCTAATATTAAGTAGTAGTTTATTATTTTCTGTTCCCTGCTTAACATGTTCTAGGTGATCGTTGCAGGTCACCAGAGTGAAAAATTGCCCTCCGTCTCCCTAAAAGTTTCAGCTATTGTCTGCTCAGTTTGAATGTGTTGGTTTTTTGATTGCGGTTTTTTCTGTGTGGCCCGCGCCAACTTTTCTGAAATGGCCAACGAGGCTTGACATTGGCCTGCGAGCCCATCTATGCGTTTTCCTGGTTGGAATTTTTTGATTATTCCAACACGTAGTTGCACCGTGGTTCTTATATTGCACACACACAGATACTATATTGTCGTTTACAAAGTTTTTATTTTTCCTACTAGCGTTATTCCCTTTGTTGGTATTCTGACGATGTCTTCCTCCGTTATTACGTCTGAAATTAGTTTTCATAGCGTTCTGTGTCACCATTAGTGATAATTCGGCCATTTGGTTGGCTAGTTAGTGAGATCCGTGTGGGGGGGTTGTGAGGGCGGGTTTTGACTTTGGTGGGGGTGCGGATTTGAAACTTCAGGTGGAGTGGAAGTTGACTGTGGATTGGAGATATTCTGCGATGGAGGTGCAGAAGATAACAATTGTGAATAACAAGGAGCAGGTTGGGTGCAATGTATAGTAGAAGTTGGTTGTTGTACCTAGGTTGGCAAATATGAATTATGATTCGTTTGTTTATGATAATCGTAGAAAGAAATGTTGAGGGGATGTTAGGTTGGCCGATTAAAGAATGAATTACCTGTGACAATTCCACATAATTCCTCTTCTGCATGAGGTCCTGGGCCTTTTCGAATTCATGAAGCCGATCCTGCTGCCGCTGGGCTGTTTGAAAGGATTCCAACGCTATCTTTTGTAGTACATTTCTTTGTAACCCCAATGAAAGAAAACGGATCTTCTGTTCCTCCGAAGCTTGTGGCATTAGCTGCCTAATGGCCCTTAATTTCCTTAAGAAATATGAATCGACCGACTCAGTTTCGTTTTGCTGTATTTGGAAAATTTCTAATTCCGGCTTATGCTGGTAAATTTGGGCGAGACAAAGAGATTAATTTGGCTTTAAGTTGAACATAATTGAGGGTGTAAAATTGATTTTGATTTTGTAATTGTAAGACAAAATCGAAAGCTACATCCTGTAAATACATCGGGAGAATTTCTTTCTTCTTTTCGAGGGTTCAAAGCCAAATGATCAAATAACAGGAAAAATCGATGCGGGTCGTCTGTACTGTAACCAGAATATCTAGTTAGATGAGCAATATTAAAGGTATATTGGAGTCTGATTCTGCCATATTATTACCTTCTCTATACGTATTTATCCCAGATTTAGTGTTCGCCATAAATACCTGCCAGCCTCCTATAACGAATCAATATACCGTTAAGAGTAATGAAAGTGCATATATCAATACGGATATTATCTTTATATAATCCTGCTTTAGTAAAACTATCACTAATAGTGAACTTTCAAAAGGTTCTAAGTCCGTTTTCGTTAATAAAAAGAGCGTTCCGTAAGAAAGTCGTTTTATTGCCTGCCGACGCATCTACCGTGTAAAATTCTTTCAGTTTATAAGGGTACAGCAATTAATGTACTCGGGATTTGTACTTTCCTTTCACCTTTTATTATAAAAGTCTTCATAAATACAAAATTGTAGTAAATAGTTCCTCTAATATTGGGTTAGATTAAGATAGGATCCCGGTGACCAAGCGTAGTGAGAGGGGTTTAAGTGCTTTGATCAACCTGGGCAGATTGATGCTCGATAGTGCGTGCTGCTCTCTTTTATCCTGGAGTGTCGCCTGCCATTGGTGATCTCCGTCTTGCCGACTGCTGGCGAATGTGGGCGACTCCTCTTCGGGTCCGTCTTCTGCGATGTTTTTGTTTACTATTAAAACATGTTAGTACACATGGTTATCGCATGTTATGGGGACATACGGAACCTTACAATATGAATGCATATGGTTTTAACTTTGTAAATCTTATTCCGAAGACAAATAGAACATTTGTATTTTATGCCTGCAGCGTTCCAGCTCGCTACACGTAGATGCCTGGTTATAGTGTGTTTAGGCCGAGCCATCATCGATGAGGGTCGCGAAGATTTCGAGGAGTGACGTCATCTTGACAATCGGGTCTGTTTCTGGGGATATTTTCTTTAGTCCTGTCTTTAGTTTTGTGAGACATGACTCGAGGTTCAGTCCTTGGAACAACTTCATGACTTTCTTGATGGTGGAGACAAGTGATGGTTCGGTTGAGGTCGTGTCCGTCGATGTGTTCGACTGTGCTGGCGTGGTGTCAGTGGAGCGTTCGCTGGGTGCGGGTTTGGTTTCCTTAGAAGGGTTATCTCTATCTCTGGATTCTTGGGTGTTGGTTGATCGGGGTTTCTCTGGAGGTGGTTCCTTTGTCTCGCTGCTGCCTGATGGTGGGGGAGCTGCTGGTGAGGGGGTGGATTCCCCGGGCGTCTGTTTCTTTTGCGGTTGTCTGGCCCTCTTCAGGTTGGTTCTCTGATTTGGGTTTGAGCTGTTCTGCTTGTTTTTTCTTGCCTTGGCGGCCTTAGGGTATGCGCACCCCTGGTAATTGGCGGGGTGTTTTCCTCCACAGTTTGCGCAAGTGGCTGGTGTGTCTCTGTCTGTGGACATTCACTTGTGTGGTATGGGTCTCCGCATTTGACGCATCTGGCTGTGGCTTGACACGTAGTTTGCGAGTGCCCGGTTCTCTGACACCGATAGCGCTGTAGGAGCTCAGTCCCGCTGTACGGTTCAAGCACGTCCCTACAGTAAAGCAGGGTGCGAAATTCATATATTCGTGTGTTTGCTTCGGTCTTGGATAGACTGACCAGGAACAGTGGGAATTTGGGGCGGTTTCCTTGAGCGTCTGCTCTTCCTGTCATCTGAGAAATGTCGGCTGGTGTGAAACTTTCTTCTTCCAGGGCAGCACGAATGTCCGGGATTTCAGTGTCAATTGGCAGCTTCCTTGGTACCATTTTCATTCGCCGCATTGTTTTTGGTAACTCGGTAGAATAGGAGCGGTTGGTCTGGGAGCAGTATGAGTGGATTTTTGTGAAGTCTTCCATGATTATGCAGTGGATTTTCAGGGAATCCTTGGTGGGTTGCACCACTGGCGGAACTTTGCACGTGGCTGAGAGCGTTTTGATGAGCGTGTACGGATTTTGGACCTCATAGATGTAGATAGGTGGTATTCTGCGGGTTGGGAGAGAGAGCACGCTTTCTTCTTCTTCTTGCTCACCATCTGAGTCGGAGCCATCAATTTCTTCTTGTTCCATATGGTTTTCTTGGTGAGTTCTGGTTCTTGGAGTTCCCAGGGGGGCGTTTTTGTTTTTGAATTGTATTAATGAGGAGATGAGTCCGTTGGGTGCTGGCTTTGCTGTCTTCCTTGGGCGCTGGAAACCTGGGGGGATTGCTTCTTCAGTGGGGGGTTGTTCGTGATCTGCGACTTCCATCTCGTTGAAGGAGGTGGTTGCCACTTCACTTGGTTCTGGTCTTAGGGGAATTTCTGGGGGAAAGACTTGTATTGAGTTTGTCGCCGGAGGAGGGGGGATGACTGTCGCCAGCGACGGTGTCCTGGATGGCCTCGCTGATCAGTTGGGCCTTCAATGGTGCGGAGCGTTGTTGGGACTCTCTTTTGCTAAGGCCCTTTCCAAGGGAGGTGTATGTCTCCTTGTAATTCTTGGTTATCTCATTGATGGGGTGGAGGGCTCGTTTTCGGAGAATGTTTGCCTTGGCTGACATGGTGGTAACACTTATTGTAACACTTCCTTGGGCTGTGGTAGACACTGTTCACTGAATGGCTCTCAAAGAAGAAGATTCAGCGGTCACTGATGCACTGCTCGGTGGCCCTAGTAAGGACCAGTTGGTAACGTCTGTGTGTTTGGCACTTGGAAGGGCTGTTTTGGTACTGACACTAACACTTCAGTAATATAAATAACACTGGTGTACTGTTCAGTGGCTCTGGTAAGGACCGCTTGGCAGCGTCTGTAAGTGGCTCTAGTAAGGGCCTGGGTTATCGCAGATTGCACAATTGTTTGATCGTAGTTACACTGTGGGGACTTGCGGGAACTTGTTAAGCGTTTTCCCGCTGGGCCGATTTTTCTTTTAGCCTGTTGCTACTACTGGGCATATATTCCGCTGTGTTTGCTATGGGAAGTAAATGTTTATTTAGTATGGGGAACTATATTTGATTTTCTGGAACTCTTCTCTGTTCCGGTGCAGCGAACTGCGAAGACTCAACAGAAACAGAGTTAAAAATAAGGACGCCCCTCGGAAAAGCTCGCGCCCTGGATAGGGGTAAGGCATCAACCAACTTCTACATGCCTCTCCCCCATGCAGTTAGTAAACTAAAGCTACTGTCAGTGGGTGTGTTTCGTGGTTTCTACCTTTTACGGAAGACATTTACTCGCGGATCTGTGTATAAAGTGTAAGATAGAAAGAAAGTAGGGTAAATTAGAAGATAGGAAAGCGCGGAAGAAGATTTTATTATGTTTTGATAGACTGATAAAAAAAACTGGGATCCAGGGGAAAATCCTGTATCGGTCATGCTGCATGCAATAGTATTTACATGGCAAAACGACAGTTGAAGGGTGGCCAAAATCCATGTTAAAGTGTTTGTAGTAATAAATTAATTAATTATCTGTTATATTGTAAACCTAGCTTAGAATCTGTTAATCTTGATGCAAATCTGTGTTGTCTGTATTGGGGTGATTTGTTAGTGGAGTATCTGTTATTTTTTTAGCATGCAAGTCTTTAGTTTTGTTCCTTGGCCTCGCTTGTCATCATCGGTTTGCAGTGGTCCCAGCGTCCTATCTCTTCACCTCCAATGGTTTTTCTGCTTTCTCGAAGTTTCCCCTGTTTTTTGGCTTCTGATTTACTGTTTTTGGCTTGGTGATGTACAGCTGACCATTCGTCGTGGTTAGAGTGTTTATTGTTAGATGAAAGATATTCTTAGTGGCTGTAGCAATTGTGTCAGTAAGTTTGGGCCTGGCTGTTGCTGGTGCTGTGACCGTCAGTATTGAAGTGACCCATGTTATGACCTTATGTGTTGCTCTTTCTATTGCCTCTTTTATTGATGGTATTAGTGGTGGCTGGGTGGATTCTTCCTGTTCCTGTGTGCTTCTATTGTATTGCTAGTTACTGGTTTGGTCGTGTCTCTGATAAGGGCATTATTTCTTGAAATTTTCTTCTGTGATTATCCTTGGTGTGTACTTCTGATTAGTAGCCTTTGGTCTCTTGGGGCGCTCTCCACTCCCCGTCCTGTGTCCAGAGAGCTTGCAGGTGGCACAGAAGTGACTGGTAGTTTGCATGGGTCATTATGGGAACCACCAAACCTGTGGCAAACTCTCTTTCTTTTGCATTGGTATTTCAGGTGGTCATATGTGTAGCAGTTCCAGCAGGGGAGAGGGCGCGCCTGATTTTACGATTGTTCTACTCTGTACCTTCTGGATGCAGTCTTCAGACCGTGTGCGATCAATTGGTTTACTTCTTCTGAGTTAGTAAAAAATAGCCGAACTAGCGGGGTCGGGCCATTTTCAGACTTTATTCTGGTTAATGAGCTGTAGTGAATATCTTTTCTGTGCAGCTCTTCATCTAGAGATTTCAAATCTTTGTTGGCGAGAAAACCTTTTATCACACACGTAAACATAGCCTGCTTCTTGATGCTTGTGTTCTGTGACTTTTTTCTCTGCTGGTTCTTGCTTGGAACAGTGCTGTCCTCTGATTGGCTTTTTGCTGCTTGATTGCTTGAAGAGATTCTGGCTTCTGATTGGTTCCCCTGCTGGCGATTGTGTGGTTCAACGCTGTCTTCTGATTGGTTGGTTGGAGTCTTCTGGTTGGCAGCTGTACACTTGTTTTTGTCCTGGTAAGAGCCGGAGTGTTTGTTTTTCACCTGTGTGCGCTTGGTTTTTACCTGTGTGTGATTGGATCTCTCCTGTGCGGGTTTGATTCTCTCCTGTGTGGTGCTGGTGTTAATTTCCTGACTTGGTGGCTTCTCACCAGCGGTTTTCTTCTTTTTCTGCCTTCTTTGTACAACTTGGAAGTTGTCATCTTGGTTATGTTCTACAGTTCCTGCTTCGAGTGGAGTGGCTTTTGCATCGTCTTCGTGGGCAACTGCGTCTTCTTCTAGTGGGTTTTCTGGTCTTTGTAGCTTGTGGTCCTGAAAAGGCCCGGAGTGCTAGCGTTCCTCCAAGAGTTGCTGTATTTCTTCAGGGCTGCGTCTCGTTTGGAACAAGGTAATTGAACCAAAGTGCTTTGGTCGGAAGATCTTGAAAAAGATTCCTCCGGCATATTCTGATTTCAAGAACACTTTAACTCGTTCTCCTTCTTCCATGGCATAGAACTCGCTTGGGTTCATCCTCTGGCTGATGACAGCAGTCACGCCCTCGTCTGCATTTTTATGTATACTGGAGATACTTGCATAAAAGCAGAGATATCTCGCAGTTCTTCCCTGGGCAGATCAGATGGTTCCATCTTGCCGTTCTTTGATTCTTCTGGGTGAGTGTCAATACTTCTTTTTTTTGATTATCATCTACTGCTGCATCAGCTCTTCTTACGGGTGTCTTCTTTCGAGAGTGGGGCATGGCTCTAACAAGGGCCGTTTCGCTTTCTAGACAGGAATGACAAGTCTCTTTAACTTGTGTATAGTGCTTCTCTATATACTTACCCAAAGAGATAATATTGCGTTCCCGTCAGCCGACTGTCGCCAAAGGCTGTGCAACCTATATGGCCTGCGCGAAGCTTGACTCACAATAGAGGGTCCAGCCGACGGAAAACAATACTTATTTCTCTGGAAAGTGGTGTGTGTGTGTAAATGTGTTGTATCAGTTTTCTCTTTATTGACACAATTCTTCTCTAATTTCTACTCTTTTAACAAAGAGTAAGATCTTCTTTGCAGCTGACCATACCTTCGCTAACACCGCAAGGTCTCCCGGTGTGTCACGGTGTCTTCTACTGCAACAAACGGCATATTCAATTCTTCTTGAACGCAGTCTCTTAGCAGAAATGGGATGACATTATCACTGCGAAGACTCGAAACAGAAAACAGTAAAGTTAAAAATAAGGACACCCCTCGGAAAAGCCCGCGCCCTGGATAGTGGGTAAGGCATCAACCAACATTCTACATGCCCCTCCCCCATGCAGTTAGTAACCTAAAGCTGCTGTCGCTGGGTGTGTCTCGCGGTTTCTATCTTTTTCAATAGACATTTACTCGCGTATCTGTAGATAAAGTTTAGAAAGAAAGAAGGGTAAAATAGAAGATAGGAAAGCGCGAGAGAAGAATTATTTGTGTTTGATAGAGGGACAAAAAACCTGGAAGCCAGGAAAAAGACCCTGTATCGGTCATGCTGCATGCAATAGTATTTACATGGCAAAACCACTATAGCAGGGTGGCAAAAATCCATGTAAATGTGTCTGTCAATCATAAATTATTAGGTTATATTAAAGCCTATCTGATTATGTTATATACAAATCTGTGTTGTCTGTAGTGGGGAATGAATTGTTAGTTTGGATCTGTGTTGTTCTTTAGCATGCAAATTAGCCGCCTCATCTTCCTTTGGCTGTGCATGTGTCGTCATCTGTCTGCTGGTTTCACCATCAATTCAGCTTTCTATAGCTTCCACCTCTGTTACATTGTTCTTTGAAGCTGGTTTATATTTTGTATTCGACTGGTTGTCCCTGGATTTTTTTGTCTCCATATGTGGGATGGGTGACACTTATTGAACCATTGGTTGCTGTCAAGGCGTTTACTGTTTTTGCGAAGACCTTCTTTGTGGCTGGTTGTATGATTGTCAACATCTTGGTGCGTTCTTCATGATGACTGGTTGCTATGAGAATGGTTGTAACCCATGTGATAATTCTGTTTGTGGCCGTCTCTATTGCAGATGTGATTTTGTCTTCTAGGATAGATGGATGATCTTCTGGCATGTTCGGTTCTGTAGTGTTTCGAGCTATTTCTGTGGCGATATGGTCCTGAGAAGGGCCAGTACGTGCGGTAGGTGAGCTTCTTCTTCTATGGTGATTTTAGTGTATTTCTGCTGTGGGATGCTTCGTAGTCTTTGGGGGCAGGTATTGCTTCCCGTTCTGTGTCCTTTTTGCTTGCAAGTGGCACAAAAGCCATTGTTAACTGGTTTCTTATAATCTTCTTGGTGTGAGTTTCCACAGCGGAAACAGGCACGCTGGCTAGTGCATTGAAATTTCAGATGCCCATACTGGTAACAGTTCCAGCAGGGAATCGGTCTTGGAGGTTGACGAGAATTCTCTACTTTGTATCGCTTATCTCCGGTTTCCAGTCCTTGAGTTGTGAGTCTATTGATGCCTGCAAAATGTTGGGAAAAAAGCCTTAATATTGGTGCCGGGCCACTATTTGTGTTTATGCGTATGAGGTTGTCGAACCTTATTTTCTGCTTATGTAATGCTTGTTTGATCTTATCGATGCTGGTTGTGGTCTCAACCCCGCGTATAACGCATGTATACGTTGGAGTCTTTTTCTCCTGTCTTTGTGGGGCGTGCTGCTGTCTGTCTTCCTGTGACCTGGTCTTCATGGTTGATCTTCTCGCTTCTTCAGTGTGTAGGTTTCTTTTTCTTCTATGCTGAACCGGCTTGAGTTCAACTTCTTGAACCCCTGTTATTGGTTTTTCACCTGCCTGACAAGGGGTTTCTACATGTGCGTGATTATTCACCTGTGTGTGTGCTTCTGGTGGCCCTGAAAAGAGCCAGAATTTTGAGGTCTCTCCTGTGTGAGCTGTTTCGACGTGATGCTTTGTCCTCGTCCTATGGATGGTCGTTCTGGTTGAGTCGTTTCTGTGGTGTTTGTGAGACGTCCAAGGATGAGCTTGTGGGCCAAAGTCGCTGTTTTTGAATATTTTTAGGAAGATCTCTCTTGTGGCTTCTGACTTGAAGTAAGCACGATGCTTCCCTCCACCCATGTTGAGCAACATGAAGTTCTCTGCATCGATCTTCTGTTTAATGATGGCTTCTATGTTGATTTCTTGATTGGTTTTCAAGATGCTCACGGGCGGAAACATCAGGTAGTCTTCTTTGAGCGGCGTATGTGCTTCTGGGGGTGTCTCTAGTACTGCTGGTCTGGTTGCCTCCCTCAGTATCTCCCTGGCGATCATTTCTGTATGGGTTTCTTTCCTCACTTCATCTTCGTGTTTGTCGTCCCTGGACGTCGGTCTTTTGGAGGGTTTTTCTCCTTGCTGGGCTCTCCTCTGGGTGTTTCTTACGACGGTTCGTTTTCTCTTACACTCACTTGGTCGTCTCTTCTTTTGTGGCTGGCATCACGTGGCTTCTTGGTAGGTGTTCTTTTTGGTGGTCTGGGCATTGCTTTGCGGGTTTGCTGGTCCTGGTAAAGGCCACAGTCACTTTCACAGTCACTAATTGGGTTGGTGGGCCTAAAAAGGGCCAGTTCACTTATTGCTGTGTATTTGCTTCTCTACGCTATCCCAGCGAGATAGTATTGTGATCCCGTCAGACTGTCAGTGTTCAACCTATATGGCCAGTGCGAATCTTGGTCCACAATATGGGGTCAAGCCGACGGAAAGCAATATCTATTTGACCAGGAAGCAGTGTGTATAATGTGTGTGTTTAGCACTATAACTTTATTATCAACAGCTCTTCTCTAAGGACAGGATTATCTGAAAAGTCTATCCTGTTTTAATTTGTCTGAAGGACTACTTTTCTGAAGCACTTCTTCACTTCTTGCTGCAGTTAATATTCTGCTGCTCTTCTTGTGGGCGGCGTATAGCTGTTGTAATCAATGGTTGCTTCGTCTAACACCGCTGGGTATCCACAACCATGACGAAATACGGAAATAAATTAGAGATAAAGAGGGCCCCTTAGCAAGAATGCTCGCCCCCTTTAGTGATGCACCAACCGATATCTACGTGTACCTCCTGCAGTTAGAGATCTAAAGCAGCATGTCGTATGTGGTGTCGCGCCGTGGTTTTTATCCTGAGACTTTTACCATGCAGTGTGTGTTAGAGAAAGAAAGAAGAGTAAAATAGAAGATAGGAAAGCGGGTGAAAATTTTTCACCTCACCATTGGCTTGGGTAGTAGGAGGAAAAAACCTGGGAAACACATGGAGTCTAGGAAAACCCCTTTGTCGGTCATGAACATGCTCAAGTTATTTATATGGTAAACCACACTAAGAAGGGGTGGAAAAATCCATGTAAAATTATTATTTTACTGTCTGTATTTAATCTAAATTAAAAGCTGGGTGTGACTTAATTTAACTTGTTAATTGTCTGTAGTTTGGTGGGTAAGTTTGGTTAGTAGGGCTTTGTGTTATTTTTTAAGCATGCAACTTGGTCCTTGGACTCGCCTGGTCGTTATCGGTTTGCAGTGGTCGCAGCTGTTCAACTTCACTCCTTTCCCTCGAGTTGTATCTTTGCAGTGCCGCTCCTTCTGCCTTGCTTGCTTCTAGTAGCCATCTGTGGTTTGGTTACATATACCTCTATACTCGTGGTTGCATTGTGTTTATTGTTAACTTAAAGATCTTTTTGTTGCTATTGTTATTTCGTCTGTAAGTATTTTCCTGCTTGTTGGTGGTGTTGTCATAGTTAATATAGATGTTACCCATGTTACTATTTGCTGTATCGTTCTGTCTATGGCTTCCTCTATTGCTTGATTTGTTAGGTGTTTGTTGGTTTCTTTCTGTCTCTCTTCTGTCTTTGATTGTTGAACTCTGCTGTCTTCCTGTCTCCCATAAGGGCCTGAATATGTGTACTGTTCTTCTGTGATGAGCCTGGGCCTGGACATCTGAGTTGAGGTTTTTGGTCTCTCAGAACATTCACTGCTTCCTGTCCCGTGACCAATTAGTATGCATGTTGCACAGAAGTTCCTATTAACTGGCTGGCTACATGCGTCTGTATGCGTGCCACCACATCTGTGGCATACTCTCTTACTAGTACATTGGTGCTTTCGATGTCCGTATGCGTAGCAGTTCCAACACGGTGACGGTCGGGGCTGGCTTCTGGATTTCTCCACTTTTTATGTCCTAGTTCCGGTGTGTAGGCCGTAGGTAATTAGTCTATTTGATCTGCGTTGGTAGAGAATAACCTTATGAGTGAAGTTGGTCCGTTCTCTGACTGGATCCTGGTTATTGCGGTGTACTGGACTTTTTGATTGAGTAGTTCTTCTTCGAGGGTTGTTAGATCTTTGTTTGAAGGGAATCCGTTCATGACACATGTGAACATATGTGGCTTCTTGCTCCGATTCTTCTGACTCCTCTTCGGTGATTGATTCGATGCTCTGTCTTCATTGGTTTCTGATTGGCTATGGTTTGTGGACTCGCTTTCTTTTGGTCCTGGGAAGGGCCGGGCTTCCTGGTCTTCACTTCTGCTGGGTTGGTTTCCACCTGAGTGGAGTTGCTTCTTTCTTGTTGGTCCTCAGACGAGCCGGTCTCTCTAGTTTTCAGCTGTGTTGGCTTGGGTTCCACCTGTGTGCAATTCTTTTTCACCTGTGTGTGAATGGTTTTCTCCTGTGCGAGATTGGCCTTTTCTTTTGGTTTTGTTTCCTCTGTTGGTGCTTTTTCTTCCGGTGTTCTCTTTTTCCTCCCTCTCCTTTGGACCACTTGGAAGTTGTCGTCTTCTTGATTCAGATTCTCGCCTCTCGTCTTTGGTTTGGCTGTGGCAGCTTGGTCTTCATGTTTATGCAATACTTCATCCGTAAATTGTATCTCTACTTGTGGGATAGTGGTCCTCATAAGAGCCGGCATCTTGCTGGTTTTGTGTGTGCCGACGCTGGCTCGAGTCGAACGTCTGGTCTTCCACATCGCCTCTGCTCAGGTACTTCTTGAAGTTTTCTTCCATTAGTGTAAGTGCTTCAGCACGTATCCTCTCTCGCTCAGCTGTGGAGAAACTTGGGTTGCTCTGAAAGAAACGAGGTCCCTCATCTTCTTCGCCGCTCTCCTCCTCAACTCTGTCTATCCTGCTTGGCGTCTGGTCGTCTTCTTCACCCTTGGACTGCGTCAATCTAAAATGAGACTAAGATATATACATGTATACGATTATGTAGTATTTAATTATATTATAGTATCTGGGGTATGGTTGATATTAGTATCCTATTGGACTTGTCAATTTTGTTAATACTAGTGATATTTCAATAATTTAAGTAAGATGTATTAGTTATGTTTCTGCCTAACAGGCCTCGTCATACCTTTTTGTTTACATATTTAATTTTTTTCTTATTATTCTCGAAAGTGTTTTGGATTTGTTTCTATTTTAACGCATGAAGCGGGCGTTTGTATTTGTAGTAGCTTTCTGAAATCGTGTAGCTACCCAGAGAACTCACAAGGACGTTGTCTATTGCTTTCACAGACTGATAGAAGTTCCTTACTAAATACTGTATGTGATCTTCAATCAGAGTCAACCCTAGACGCTGCTGTAGGCGTAGAACAGGCAAATATCTGGGTGAATTTGTTATTATGGGGCACAGCGTTGTTCTGAAGTCTCTGCAGAGCCCGCGTATAACAAGGTGTTGAGAAAGCCCATGCTGGCGCAGCGTATGTGACTATTGGTCTAACTAGCATTTTATATAATATAACTTTGCTCTGCGTATTGAGGGCAGGCGAGCGGAAAAGTCCGGCTAGGGTTCGTAGTCTAGCACTAGCCTTATTTCTTTGGGAGTTCATGTGGTATCTAAGGGTAAACCTTTTATCTCGTATTACTCCCAAATATTTAACTTTATCTTTCCATTCTATTGGTGTGTTATGTGGAGTTAGTTGGTTGTTTGGTTTTCGTTTGTATTTCTTAGTAAACTGTATGGCTTTACACTTTTCAGCATTGACTTTAATTTTCCAACGCTTAAACCATGGTTTGAGTTCGTTTAGGTATTCTGTATGTATTTTGTGACTTGATCTGGCAAGAATGATGATGCATACACGATTGTGTCATCTGCATACGTTGCTATCTGTGTTTTGGTTGTTTTTGGTATATCATTAACATATATTAGAAAAAGAAGTGGCCCTAACACGGATCCCTGAGAGACTCCTGCTTTAATGTCTTTTTCCTTTGTAGTTTTCCTTTCGTGTTCAACGAAAAATTTTCTGTTCTTAAGATATCAATGCACAAAATGAATTAGATAGTCAGGAATCTTATATTGTATCATTTTATATAGGATTCCCGGGAACCAACACCTATCGAATGCTTTCTCCACATCTAGCACGGCCGCGTCTGTTATTTGTCTTTTATTATATTTGTCTGTGATAAATTTTATTACTCGCACTAATTGGTGTGCGTAAATGTCGTGCTCAAAATCCGAATTGCTCAGGTGTGATTATATTATGTGTTGAGAGAAAGCTTCTGAGTCTTCTGAACACTATGCTTTTGGCTACTTTGGCCATTGTATTCAGAAGACTTATAGGTCTATGGTTCTGAGAAAATTTAGCATCCTTATTGGGCTTAGGAATGCTTATCACCTTGGCTATTTTCCATGCACTTGGAAAATAGCTAAGTTTCATTATGTTAATGATGTAACTTAAGTATGATATACATGCGTTAGGGAGGTGTTTTAAAACTATATTCTGTATTTGATCAGGACCCGGTGCTTTCAGTGGCCGAAGCCGATTTATGATACCATTTAACTCTGCAGTGTTAGTTTTCCTAATCTTGTCTAATGGGGGTGCTTTTAAGAATTCACTTACTGTCCGCTCAACTTTTATATCGTGCCTACGATCTAGTTCATGATTTGGTTTGAATGAACCCTCCAGGAAGTCAGCCAAAGCTTCGGCTTTCTCTTCTGAGGAGTAGACTAATCCGTTTTCTCCATGTATACGTGGCGTGTTAATGTTTTTTGTATTTAAATTTTTGGTATATCTCCAGACGCTTCCGTCTTTCAGAGACATTTTTGAGATTTTATTTTCAAAGATGTGGTTTTTATACGCGGATATTTCTTCTTTTATGCATACTCTATATCTATTTAAGATCGCTTTATAAAATGGGTATCGAGTTTTGTTATATTTTTTGTGAAATCGGTTCCGCGTTTTTATCATATCTAAAATTTTCGGGGGTAGTTGTAGAGGGTATAGTTTTTTCTGAAGTAGTTTTAATAAATGCGGTGAGGAAATTTACGGCAGTATCTATATCTCCTTTTGTTTGTATTTCAAATCTTTATATTTAGTCCTTCTAATATTAATTGTTGGAACCTCGGCATTCTTATAATTTAGTCTCTTTAGTGGTGGTTCTTTGTCTTGTTCTGTGTTTAATGTGACAATAATTGCTGTGTGATCTGAAAGGAGGTCATCATCAGCAATTATTGAGAGCGGTAATTCAATATACCTGTATAATGCGTAGTCCAAGACATCTGGATTACTGTTGCAATTATGAGGATAGTAAGTTGGTTCATTTTGCGTATTTCAATGCTTGATGTAGCAAGATAATTTTGCAACTTTTTGCCATTTTCGTTAGCTCTTTTTGATTTGAAAACAGAATGCTTGCTGTTCCAATCTCCAATTAATAAAACTCTGTTTCCCAGGCGGGAAAGAAGCGTGACATCGTTTGTGTCTATAATTGTATTGGGTGATTGATATATACCAACTAATACAACCGCAGTACTTTTAACGAATATTTTAATTGCGATGGCTTCCATTGTTTTTAATTGGAGAATGGGTACGTATTCGTGTTTATAGTCGGACTTTACCGCTAACAAGATTCCTCTTCCTGCATTTGTATTTGATTGACCATAACTGAGAATACTCTTGGATATACAATTTGTGGTGCGTTGCCCGTCACTTCACTTATATACCCTACACTCGGGGAATGGAGCCCTGTGATTGGCCGGCGAGGTTGCGTCTCTCCGACCAATCAGATTCCTAGCTTCTCGTCGCTCAGTTCGGGGTCGCACGTGAAAGCTGAACAAAACTGTTTAGCGAGTTCAAAATGGAGAGCTCTATCTCATCATACTTATCTGTAGTCTTAAAGTACCAGAATTCCAAGCGGAAAATCTAGGTTGATTCCCCGTCAGGTAATATAAATTTTTCTATAATATCTATCATAATAAGAGCTGAGTTCGTTCGCGCCGGACGCACTATATCACTGCCCTTTTGAAATTTTTCTCGCGCTATTGTTTTTGAGGAAAATATTAGGTATTTTCATCGTGTCAAACAAACGTAACGAACCGGCTTTGCAAAAGTTGGAGCCCTCTCATCGAATACAAGGAAATACAGCCAATTTGGCTCAGAACATGACTAGCCTTCATGCACCTGCACAATCCACGGAACCTTCAAAGAGTCTTCATTACACGACTATTGGCCAAGTGCCGCTTCAACAGGAGAATACTAGTACTGATCAGCAGCATCCTCAAGTCTGGCCGGGCCCACTGGCCCTCCCTGGAAATCCGCCACCAACTTCGTTACCACAGGATTCTGCTTCCAATGTCTCATCCGACGAACATGAAATGCGAACGGATGATTCTGATGGAACTTTCCCCGAACCTCGCTCCAGACAACATAAAAGAATGCGCTCAAGTCGTCAATCTTCAAATATTGAGTCTATAGTAGAATTCTCTCATAAAAATATATTATCACCCTTAAGAAATGCACGAGATGGACCTGATAGGGATCACACCCCGGATCCCTATAACTAATTAATATTTCTTACATACAAATCAATTCCGTATATGAATATAAAAGAGTAAGAAGCAGTTAAACCGATGGGGTTTGACCTTGGAAATTAATGGTCTTTCAAGAAGAAAGAATGCTTCCTACTGTCCTGGAAGGGTGAGTATAAAGGGTAAGTGTCCTTCAGCCGTATATTAATATTAATGGCAAAAGGTTAGTAATTAGCATAATACTACAAGTTTAGTTCAAATAAAAGGTACATTATGGACTTCAATTACAGTTCGACAATAAAACTACATACGTGCAAAAGTAAGTTAAATATGAGTAATGAAATTATATATATATGCAAGGTTACATCCATACAAAAAGGGACACAGTAATTAAACTGTTAGTACGAAGACTAATTACGTTCAATATTACGTACGCAAAGAGCAACATTGAAGTAATGAGACTACAGTCCGGTACAGCATGCGTAATTACATATCAGTAATTGTACCTAAAGCACCGGTAAAAAGCCGCAATAATTCAAGTTCAATTACAATTGAATCTTTGTACTTCAATTAAAACATTTATTACGTCAATGAGAGTACTTAAAGTAATCAAAATATTCATTACTTCAACGACAGTATGTATACACGACTCCAAAAGTGCATTACCACCTGCAATTCTCGTTTTCCTGCCATAGCAGGCAACCCCAAAAGCTCGGGAGTTGGGTTGGTTCCGAATTCGAAAGGCGCTGGACCAAATCTCAATTTTGTAACAAATATATCAGTGTGGCAAACTGCAAATAAGGAAATAAAACAAATTGTTAAGAATAACAATTTTATTATCGTGACGGAGTTATATGGCATCAAAAGTTACAAAATGATCTTACTTAAGCAGTTCAAAAAAGATGAACGGGAAGAGACAGATATAAGAAAAAATCATTTCTCTCCTTCCCCCCAAAAAAAGAATTTCATAAAAAAGAAAAAGTTACATAAAGTAAATGTTTAATATAGAAGACCCACCCAAAATTTTGAAAGTTGACACCCGAAAGGCAAGAACAACTGAACCGAAGTGGATAAAATTTTGCACAGATATTCCAGACATAAAATGTGGCTATACAGGCTTCGTATTTTCCTAGAAAAAACGGTAGGGTGGAGCACGGACCCCTTCAAACCTTTGATCACGAGATATCAAAAGTGCTAGTGACACTATGTCAGAACTGTGTAAAGGACATGAAGAATTGTTACGAAACTTTTTCTATGGACAACACGAAAAAATAAAGGAATATGGGTTTTTATTTTCTGCGGAAAAACAGTTTTAGGGGTCGAAAGTCCCCACGAAAAATTTTGACATTTGACGCCCGAAAGGTAAGAAGAAGTGAACCGAAGTGAATGAAATTTCGGACAGATATTATAGACATAAAATGAGGGAATACAGGTTTCTTATTTTCCTTTAAAAATACGGTTGGGTGGGGCACAGACCCCTCCAAACATTTGATCACGAAATATCAAAAGTACTAGTAAAAATATCCGATGAGTGTAAAGGACATGAAGAATTGCAACGAAACTTTTTGTATGGACAATACGCAAAAAATAAAGGAATACGGTTTTTTATTTGCTGCGGAAAGACAGTTTTGTGGGGCAAAAGAACCCACACCAATATTTTAAATTTGACGCAAGAAAGGTAAGAAGAAGTAAACCGAAGTGAATGAAATATTGCACAGTTGTTGTAGGCTTAAAATGATGGAATGCGGGTTTCGTATTTTCCTGGAGGAAAGGGTTGGGTGGGACACCGGCCCCTGCAAACATTTGATCACGAAATATCAAAAGTTCTAGTAACAGTATGTCAGATGTGTGTAAAGGACATGAAGAATTGCAACATAACTTTGTGTATGGACAGTACGCAAAAAACAAAGGAATAAGTGTTTTTTATGTTCTGCGGGAAAACGGTTTTAGGGGACAAGAGTCCCACCCAAAATTTTGAAAGTTGACGCCCGAAAGACGAGAAGAAGTGAACCGAAGTGAATGAAATTCTGCACAGATATTGTAGACATAAAATGAGAATACGGGTTTCGTATTTTAATGAAGAATTGCAACGAAACTTAGTGTATGGATAATATGCAAAAATATACGAATGCTGATTATTTTATTTTCTCCGTAAAAATAGTTTTAGGGTGTAAAATCCCCCACTCAAAATTTTGAAAGTTGACGCCCGAAAAGCAAAGAGAAGTGAACTCAAGTGAATGAAATTGTGCACAGATATTGTAGACGTCAAATGAGGGAATGTGGGTTTCGTATTTTCCATGGAGATAACGGTTGGGTTGGGCACGGACCCCTCCAAATATTTGATCGCGAAATATCAAAAATGCTAGTAACAGTATGTCAGATGTATGTAAAGGCCACGAAGAATTCCAAAGAAACTGTTTGTATGGACAATACGCAAAAATTAAAGGAATACTTTTTTTAATCTTCTGCGGAAAGACAGCTTTAGGGGGCAAAAGAGGCCACCCCAAACTTTTGAAAGTTGATGCCCGAAAGGCAAGAAGTGAGCCGAAGTGAACTAATTGTGCACAGATATTGTACAGATAAAATGATGGAATACGGGTTTCGTATTTTCCTGGGGAAAACGGTTGCGTGGGGCGCCGACCTCTCCAAACTTTTGATCACAAAATATCAAAAGTGCTAGGAACAGTATGTAAGATGTCTGTAAAGAACATGAAGAATTGCAACATAACTTTGTGTATGGACAGTACGCAAAAAACAAAGGAATAAGTGTTTTTTATGTTCTGCGGGAAAACGGTTTTAGGGGACAAGAGTCCCACCCAAAATTTTGAAAGTTGACGCCCGAAAGACGAGAAGAAGTGAACCGAAGTGAATGAAATTCTGCACAGATATTGTAGACATAAAATGAGAATACGGGTTTCGTATTTTAATGAAGAAAACGGTTGGGTGGGGAACGGACCCCTCTAAACCTTTGATCATGAAATATCAAACATGCTAGTAACAGTAAGTCAGATGTATGTAAAGAATATGAACAATTGCTACGAAACTTTTGGTATGGACAATACGCAAAAATAAGGGAATACGGGTTTTTTATGTTCTGCGGGAAAACGGTTTTAGGGGGCAAAAGTACCCACCCAAAATTTTGAAAGTTGACGCCCGAAAGGTAGGAGCTGAATCGAAGTCAATGAAATTTGGAACAGATATTGTAGACATAGAGGGAATACGGGTTTCGTATTTTCCTGAAAAAAACGGTTTGATGGGGCACGCACCCCTCTAAACCTTTAATCACGAAATATCAAACATGCTAGTAACAGTAAGTCAGATGTATGTAAAGGACATGAACAATTGCTACGAAACTTTTTGTATGGAAAATACGCAAAAAATAAAGGAATACGTGTTTTTTATGTTCTGCGGGAAAACGTTTTAGGGGTCCAGAGCGCCACCCAAAATTTTGAAAGTTTACGGTCGAAAGCCGAGAAAGAATGCACCGAAGTGAATTAAATTGTGCGCAGATATTGCAGACGTAAAATCAGGATATGGGTTTCGTATTTTAATGGAGGAGACGATTAGTTGGGGCAGGGACCCCTCCAAACATTTGATGACGAAAAATCAAAAGTGCTAATAACAGTATGTTAGATGTGTGTAAAGGCCATGAAGACTTGGAACGAACATTTTGTATGGACAATACGCAAAAAATAAAGGAATACGGTTTTTTATTTTCTGCGGAAAGACGGTTTTAGGGGGGCAAAATAACCCACCCCAAAATTTTGAAAGTTGACTCCCGAAAGGTACTTTTTGTCTCAAAGGTCGAAGGCATTCTTTATTGCTGTTTTGAGGCAAAAATTTTCTAAGTCCAACTTCGGGTATGTTCCGGAAAAAGTAAACCAGGTTCGAACCTCGAAGCCAACCTTTGCAATCGGGAATAACTTTGCAGATGTGTTTTCCTTCTTTTAAATATAATAAGACTTGTTACTAATTGTATGAAAAAAGCAACATTGATTGAGATACTTAATGATACAATATTTCGAAACTGTATTAATGCAGCACATGCTTTTTTTTATTTAGCTCTCTATACGTAATAAAACTTTAGATACGTAAACAAATCTTTCCATATGTGAAAGAATGCTGAAAATTAAGACTTAGAACATAATTCTCGCCTGAGTACTAAATTAAAGTCAAAATAGAACAAAAACAGCGTTTGCAGTGGATATGAACTAAAGCTCTGCACGGACCGGGCGTGCCCGGTTCAGCCCAGAATGTGCCCGGGCCGACCCAACCCGGCCCTGCCCGTTTCAAGTAATATCAAACTGAACCGGGCCCTAACCGGACCGGCACATTCCGGGCCGGACACAAATGCTATAGGCCCGAACCGGGCGCATGTATTTCCGGGCCGAGCCCCGCCGGCCTGGCTCGGCCCGGGCACTGAAAGGCTGATTGCAAATTAATGTCATTTTTTTCTTAAATTTCCTCCACTACCCCTGCCTTTGCCGTGATTGTACGGTCTTACTGCCAGTTTATGTTAATCGTAATGTGTTTGGGAAACTGACTCTTTATTCAAGACTGCAACGTACAGTAATATTACTAATATTACTACTTCTACTACTACTACTACTTCTATTATTAGTACTACGACCACAGCTAGATACTACTATAACTGCTACGATTTCGCGTCAGGGTTGACATGTCTGATGGTACAGAATTTACCTTCTAAGTAGAGAGAAAAAGCAGAGAAACGCTAGTTATGGCCAGTCTGCATAGAATGTGAACCGATGCTTGTTGTACGAGGGACAACGGTGGCTCAGTAGATAAAGCACTCACATCTGGTGCTAGAGGTCGTCGGATCAATCCCTGCTCATGCTATGTGAGTTTTGTGGTGGACAAACACCGTGTACGTGGGAGTTTTCGGGGTGGTCCCCTTTCCTCCCATTGTTTTCATTCCACCAATTCATCCCGTCATCATCCATACGGCCTGAGCCGTAGTTACCTATGGTAAAGTCAAGTACTTGACCTACTAAATAAATTTGGTACGCTACCATTAACCCACGGAGGCCGAAACCGTGAACTGACGTGTTCATAAGATCAGTGCAATTTCTAGTAATGTTCAATTAGCAAGGCAAATAGCAAATGGTGTTACATGTTCCTATATTGTTTATAGTTTGATACTACAAATATAACAAAATATAATGATAATTCACCAAGACGCCAGGGTCTATTAGGTGTTCCTAGAACGGTGGATCAGTGGTTGAGCGTTCACTCTGGTGCATGGGGTCCCTAGTTCGATCCCATCTCGCGCCAAGTGAACTTTGTGGTGGATAAACACCGTGTGTAGGGGCTTTCTCGACGTTCTCCCGTTTTCTCCTACTTTATTAATGCCACCATTTCATTTATTTCTCATCATCACCGTCTCCTTTAGCCTAGCCGGCATAAGTGTAGGATGTAAAACTCGAAGATTTCATTTTCATTGTTTTGTTTTCGTATTACTAGTAATAACTGTAGTGGTATTCGCTGTCGTATTTGTATAGTAATGAGTATTAGTAGTAGTATTGGTAGTAGTAATATTTGTAGGAGTGACAGCCATAGTGGAATTAGCACTATCATTCGTAATCGTAATAGTAATAGTAGTATTAGCAGTAGCAGTTGTGGTATTAGTATTATATACAGTGTAGCACTCGTAACCCACTAATGAGTGTAGTACAAGACTTTTACGTCCATGAGCTGTATTATTGTATAATAAACATGGCTGGACAGGGCAAGTACAGATAACAAATAGACAGATAGAATAGGAATATAGAAAGTAAACCTTGGGTAACATTTCAAACGATTTTCCCATTCAAGAAGGACAAAAGGACATCAATATTATGACGACACATATCTCATTTTCCATTGGGCCAGGCCCCGTCGAGCCTGGCACAGAATACAGATCCATCCGGGGCGGGCAGGCTGGGCCTTCTTTGGGCCTGGGTTTGCAGGACTCTGATATGAATGTCATAATTATCTAGAGAGCCGAATACATCGCTAGAAGCACGTTTCAAAGAGTGCGTGCGTTGGCTCAGTGGATGCCGGTGGCTGTTGCCGAGCGGCCTGAGGCGTTAGGCTGACAATCGTTAGGTGAAACCCATTGGGGGTTCGAATCCGTTTGAAGATCAAGGGTGGATTTGTAACTGTCCTCGCTGTATCTGTGTTCGTGTCCCTGTCGAGTCTAGTAGTCCTGAAAAGTGGTGAAAGTAGAAAATAACTCAGGAAGTTTATTTTTATAAAAAAGTGGCAAGCCGTTGGATTCCAAATTGTAAGGGTATGAGTTCGATTCTCATCTGGGTTTTGCTTTTTTGAAATTCTATTTTCTTCAATGCATGAAAAATTATATAAAATAATCACATTAAAATACATCAGTTGTATATATATAACATAATCATTGCAGAACATAGTAATTATTATGGTAAATAAATAACATCTGATATAAGTGTTCACAGTAGGTCGGTATTATATATGAGAATGTAAAATACAAATTAAGAAAATAATACCAAGCAAGAAATAGGTTATAATGTATTTGTTTGCAGCTATTTGTCATATATAGGTTACTTCTCAACATTCATATTACAGCATGTCATTTATGTTCTTGAAAAATTATCCGAAGCATAAAAAGATGGTAAAGACAGAGAATCCAAAGTCGGAACGTTCGCAAGAAATTCATGAGCACCAAAGGTCACGTGAGCAGACAGGAATTCTCCTTATGAAGCATGCCACAGCAGAGAGTCTTTACACATATTTTCAATTCGATACCTGATATATGCTTTTGAAATGTTGAAGTGGTGATGCCCTGGGTCGCCCCCCTCTCTCTCACTCTTTCTCTCTCTCTCCCGCTCGCTCGCTCACTCGGTATATATATGTATATAAATGTGGATGCATGTGTGTGTGTGTCAACATAATTCTCATATATGTCTAGAGCAATTTTAACCATACTTCTTACAATATGGAAAAGAGTACTGTCGGGATACATATAAAAAAATGTTAGAAAAGAATCGATATTAGTATCGAATCCATAGTTCGTGGTCACTTAGGTAAATAGTTCTACTTTCAATCCAAGTCCAATTAAGCTCCCATTAGCACCCAGAGTGGTTACGTAGCGACATAAAAATATCGAAATCAAACGATATTACATTCGAATCCTAATTTTTCAGCGCCGCTAACTGTGCCGCATTTCCCATTAGTCCAACTAGGCTCGTGCCTAGACAGCAACATCTTTGAAGAGCGAAATGTTTAAAAATTAAATAATATTTTCATTTTTTCGTATGAAAAAGTTAAAAAATCAAGAGGAAATATACTATTTCATAAACAATCTTCTTTTACTATTCTAATATGTTTAATGAAAGCGTAAGAAATCTAAAAATAATTCAGAACACATTTCCCGCTTAGTTTTTGTTACGTAGTTGTAGCTGTAGAATTTAGTGAGTGGTATTTAACTGTAATGAATTCACTAATTAAGCACTAATTGTTTTATTTTGTAGTTAGGGATCAAGTGTCGGAGAAATATGTAGTAATTGGGGGCGGCGAGAGCAAAAGTAGGGACGCAGAGGTTCTAAATGCAGCACTGGTAGCTAAATTAATTGGTAGAAATGTTAATGCCATTTAAGACCAAATTTAGTCCTAGTGGTGGCAGCATCCGTTTGCTCTCCTAGGAGGAATGAAAGGAGCTGACATCAAAATTATAAAAAAGACCGATATTAGTGTCAGATCCATAATTTTGGGGGTCGCTTAGATAAAGAGTTGCAATCCAGATGTCATGTAAGTTAAGCTCCCATTAGCACCCTGAAGGAGTGTGTGAAAAATGGCATGTAGAAGTAATTGAAAACGACCAATGTTAGTGTCGAATCCATATCTTTCCGGGTCCCTAAGTTCATTGGGAACAGTTCTGATTACCTTTAAGTTCATCTTCCAGTAGGTGTAAGGTTCCCTAGCACATCTAATAATGAGAGTCGAAGGGAGTAACATATCCAATGATTCAAAACGACTGTTATTAGTGTAGAGTCCAAGGTTTCGTTATAACAGAGATCAATAGCAAAATTTCTGAACGAACATGTCAGCTGGATTTTCAATTTACAGGGGCAGCATAGAATCCATTGCTCGCACAGCTCTAAGTATTTTAATCTTTCTGTATAAATGAATATTCCAACCTAACTGCGGAATGTCTGGGACAACCTTTACCAAATTTTGGGGCATATTACTTTCAATCTAAGAAGAATATATTGTAGTAGTATGGAATTTTGGAAGTGGGAGGTGTGACATGTAAAATTAATGTAAAACGACTGATCTTAGTGTTTCATCCATAATTTTCTCGATCGTTGACGTGGATAGTGTTGCTCAAAATGGAGATTACATCCAAATTCCTTCCCATCTTCACAGGATGATGGCCTGGGAGAGCTAAAAGTAAAATCTAAAAAGATACTGACATATTTGTGGAATTCATAGTTTTCGGGGTTGAGAAAGCGATTCTAATAACTTTGGAAGGTAGTTTGTACCCACTTCAAAATGTTTTTTTTTAAATCATATCAATTTCTCACCGTGAGAAGAAATGACCATTTCAACTATTATATTAAGCCAACCTTCGTAATCGATGAAGAAATTGTGTGGATGTATGTTTCATCTTTTAAATGAAATAAGACATGTTAAAATCAAAGATGGACTGGGTCAATGGTTCGGTTGGTAAGTGGGTGAAATGGGTCAAGATTTGTGAGTGGGTCAGTGGATTGTGGGTCAAAAGGACGTCACCTACTGCAAAACGCCACTGACTGTGATCCACCGACCCATTCTGTCCAGTAGATTGTAGACAGCATCTTCTGAACATTGGTGAGCTTGTCTACGTTTTACTTTCAAGACCTCTATTTTTCTTGTTTCTAATGAAAATGTTCAGGTACTCTTGGATTTTGATATTTGCAATTTTAAGAGTGGCAATAGCAATAGGAGGTCGATTTTGAGATACATCCTGTGAGCTTTTAGAGGAGCTAACTACTGAAAAAACATATTTTGAATCACCTGTAATATATGGATTATTATATAAAAAACTGAAAGTAACCATGTCTGCGTGATCATCACGGTCAAATTGCAAAGTGAAATGACATGACGTTTGGTATGTAATCAGGCTCCAATCCCAACTGGGAAGTTATCGTATGCGTATCACTTTCATTATAATAACTTATATATCCTTAGGGGGGTAGGGGTCCGAATTTTTGCGAAAAATGGAGTATCTCACAAGCCGTTCATGTTAGCTGAAATTCAGTATAACTCTTTATTAAAAATAAACAGAACGTGTCCTGGCATTTTTAAAAATTTTCTTTTATTAGCGGAGGGGGGGGGGAGAATTTTCTATATATGGAAAATTGGTAGTGGGTTGGTTTGTAAAAATAATCGAAAACGATTGATATTAGTTGAGAAACAAATTAAGAAATGAAAACTACAGTCCTTCGCATTTTATACCCACTGCTTTCTATTATAATAATTGCTGAAGCTGGTTTTTAATATATGGAACGTTCAGAGCATAAGCCAATCAAGCCATAAAGTTATGAGAAAAATGTCCATTAAATTTGCATTCCAAGCTTAATTACAAGAGCATTTTAAAATTAATATGGCATGCTTAGTTATATGGAAAACTAGTTTTATATTTTATGTTGATCTACTTGATCTTGATTTGAGACTTTCAAATTTCATCCTTTTTTCTACCGAAATGTATCTGTAAGCCAACAAAGAAATAATTATATATGATAAATTTAAATTCATCCTTATTCGGAAGATGAGAAATATTTTAACAATGTATATCGTAAATGTCAGATCCACCTGTATTGTAATTAGAGATGCAAAAAAACCGGCTTTTTTGAATCGATGGTTTTTTTCACATTAAAAGCCGGCTTTTTTTGGGAAAAAAAACGAGAATTTTGGAAATTTTGGCTTTTTTCATTTTCATGATTTTTCTATCTAAATAGCTTTCTTATAGTATATTCTATAGTTAAATAAGAATTCCATGACCTAAATGCGATATTTCGCTCTGAAATTCACCATCAAGATGGATGTAGCACATGTTTTATGAATTAAAGCTAACATGAAGAATGTAGTATTTGAGGGCAATTTTAGAGGCTATTTAACTTTATTTTAACTTTTGAGTTATCGACATCTTTTTTCTTCTCTAGATCATTTTAGTTTGTCATCCTTGTTTCATTTCTAAGAGCTTTTAGTACTCTAGCTTCTAGCGCAAAAGTTAAACTTGCCCGTTTTTCTATTTATCCGTCAAAGCGTACGTTTTTCAATATATCCGTCAAACCGTACTTCCACATTTCTGTTATACTGTAGCTGTGAAGTGATTTAGCAATAATCTTCCGGACACAACCTTGAATATCAATTTACACAAATAATCAGTAGCGGATTTAGAAAAGTACTTTAGGAGGGTTTTTTCTGATTGTTTCGTTTCCTAAAAAGTCCCAATTTTATTTGGGAGGTGCTTGAAGTTTATGAGTACAGGCATAACTAATATTTCGTTTTCGTTTATATGTTTAGCAATAATCTTCCGGATTCAACCTTAAAGATCATTTTATACTGAGAATCAATGGCGGATTTAAAAAAGTATTTTGGGAAGGGTTTTTCTTACTAATGTTTAGTTTTCTAAACATTCGTAATTTCTATTTGACGGAAGCTTAAAGTTTATGAGTAGAGAGTTTAAAGTAAAGGAATAACTAATAGATATTTCGTTTGTTGCAGACATTCCGTAACTTTGGGGAACGGGCTTCAGTCCGAAAGACTGCCCCCCTAACCTTTTCAAAACCGTCACTGCTGGTAATTAGTAATAATAACGATTTAAGAACAATAAGAAAGGAAGTCGGCCAACTCACAGTACACGCACTATTTCTACATTCACAGATGGAATGAAGAGAAACTTTGTCAGAATGGTTGGATCCCGGACTTCCCGATAGAAGTGCAAAAGCTAACCACTCAGTCATGTTTGTTGTGCAGTTGTATTTAGCTTAACTTAAATATATTCCGTAGTCCTTTTTTTGGCCGGGGGGGGGGGGAGTTCCGTAATGATATGTTGAATCCCTCTTGTTAAAAATTCAGAAAACTTGAGGATTGGGTAAACCGTGATGGTGGTTATATAAAACTTAACTGTAGAATTTCAAGAATATACAGAACCAAAAGCTCTAGATGTGCAGCCTTTAAGTGTATCATATAAATCTAAGTATTTCTCTTACGTTTTATTTTAATTTTATTTTGTTTCAAAAAGAGAATATGGAATATTTTGAAGTAAAAATACTACACACTATTTTGCTAGTTATTTGTGTATTTTTTTTTAAAAAGAAGTGGTTACTTTTAGGGTTGGCTGGTTTACATCAACTTTTTTTTAATAACTGGTTTAAACCCCCCAAAAAATAATAAAAAATAAAAAGAATGAAAAATGCGAATCGTGTGAACTTCATGGTGACGTTTCCAGATATCAAACCACCTGCAATAGTTTTATTTCCCTTTCACCTTTTAATCAAGGTGTCCCATGTTCAATTCTCGGTCGAACCACAACCCTTCTTTCATGCGTAAACCAAGTAACGGTTCGGATGTCAGTTTAAGCGAAAGTCTTATTCCTGATAACCTCGGTATTTCGTAAGGATGTTAAGCCTAAACATACGAAACAAACCAAATTGTATTTCTGCATGCCTAAATGCCTGTTGTTTTACAAAGAAGCCAAGATTGTTTAAATATATTGATAGAAATTGGCAAAATTTATCGACTGCCTACGTAGCTTCCAACATTAGGTTGGATTGGACTTTCAATGATATCTACGTACTAAATTTGTAATTTAATACCTCAGTTTTAGTGTACTGATTATGATACGTAAATTTCTCTTACGTATTTCTAAGTATTTCTCTTACGTTTTATTTTAATTTTATTTTGTTTCAAAAAGAGAATATGGAATATTTTGAAGTAAAAATACTACACACTATTTTGCTAGTTATTTGTGTATTTTTTTAAAAAAAGAAGTGGTTACTTTTAGGGTTGGCTGGTTTACATCAACTTTTTTTTAATAACTGGTTTAAACCCCCCAAAAAATAATAAAAAATAAAAAGAATGAAAAATGCGAATCGTGTGAACTTCATGGTGACGTTTCCAGATATCAAACCACCTGCAATAGTTTTATTTCCCTTTCACCTTTTAATCAAGGTGTCCCATGTTCAATTCTCGGTCGAACCACAACCCTTCTTTCATGCGTAAACCAAGTAACGGTTCGGATGTCAGTTTAAGCGAAAGTCTTATTCCTGATAACCTCGGTATTTCGTAAGGATGTTAAGCCTAAACATACGAAACAAACCAAATTGTATTTCTGCATGCCTAAATGCCTGTTGTTTTACAAAGAAGCCAAGATTGTTTAAATATATTGATAGAAATTGGCAAAATTTATCGACTGCCTACGTAGCTTCCAACATTAGGTTGGATTGGACTTTCAATGATATCTACGTACTAAATTTGTAATTTAATACCTCAGTTTTAGTGTACTGATTATGATACGTAAATTTTACATGCAAAGCAATAACAGGATTTTCCCGTTATTGTCTTACATTTCAAGTAATGACGGGATTTTCCCGATGGCTAGGGCGGGAGATTCTCAATTTAAGAAATTTACTGACCGGACTTCTTTAAGCTTATGGGAGTTCTTCCGGCATAACCCCGCTGTTGCATAATAACACCAAGACGAAACAAACTTATTTCTGTGAATATGTAATATAAATACATAAAGCAAAAATTCTAAATCAAAAAAGCCTGGTTTAAACCAAAAAGCCTGGTTTAAACATACCCCAAAAAACGGGTTTTTGGCATTTTCAAAAACAACCATGGTTCTTGCCAACTCTGCTTACTTTTGTATATAGGAGGTTAAAAAATTCTTATTATATACATTGGTTAATCCTGTGGAATTCATAATGTAAATATGTTGAAGAAAAATTGTTTGAAATATCTTTTCGAAATTTATAGTTTATTTTCGAGGTTTTATATTATTATCAACATCAACCACTAATTAAATGATTTTTTGTGTTATAGAGAAGCGAAACAAAGTCTGTTTTATCAACTTAAAGCAGAATTTTGAAAAAAGCCCAAAATTTCCCAAGCAAAAAAGCGAAGCAGAAAAAACCGAGTTTTTTTCCAAAAAAGCCGGTTTTTTTCCGAGCCCTTGCATCTCTAATTGTAATAGAGCGATGGACGGTAGGAATTCAAACTCCGATAAGTGATAATTTCACAGTCTTGTTTCATTACAAGTGTAACCTCTTTAGTGAAAGGAGAGGAGGACATGAATCATGGTTCAGAGTTAATGACGATGGGTTTTGGTGGGTCGGAGTTGGTCACAATGTTTCAGAGTGGTTCATCGTTGGTGGTGGGTCAGAGTGAGTCAATGGGTTATTTGGGTGATGAATGATGGTGGATCATTGCGAGTCGTGGATCAAATTTTCATTGACCCACACCATCTCTCGTGAAAATTATACTCAAGAGAAGAGGCACCGAATTATGCTCAAATTTTGCACATAAGTAGTACCCCACCAGAAAGCAGTACATCTGAAACAGTTCACGGTACCACCTCCTAGAACTCGAGATATAGGGGTTTGTCTGTTTGGCTAATAAGACCGCAATGATTTATCCTACCGCAAGCAAGCTTTTTATAAATTGTTTCCCTGAGGAAGTCAGAATTACACGTTGCTAGAAATCGTAACGTTGATTGTTCGCGCCCATCCCGGGGTATTTGTTTTAGTGTTCTTTTTCTGATTCACCAAAATATAAGAGATGGAATATAGAATAAATATAAATATAAGAACACGCATATAGGAGATTTAACGTATTTTGGGGATGTAGATTTGTCGTTCGTTGGCGTTCCGTCGTGTCTCTGCCGCTGGTGTTATAATTTTCAAAACTGAAGTGGAGCAATCGCAGATCGTCGCTGCGGGGCCGTCAATTTTTGACGAAAGACCGTTAGTTGTCCATCGGTGATCCACCGACGCTTACGGCATGGTCCGTTGGCACCCCTAAAAATCTCATACGGTGAAACAGATATGCAAATCGGAAAACACGTATTTAGTATTTGCAAAGGTATCCCGTGTCGAAGTAAAAACATATGCCAGAGGGCCCCCCGGATGGTCCCAGGATGGGTCCAACTTAAAATTGGAACATGGAAAGGGAAATTTAGTAAACCATTTGAAAGTTTTGCTAGAAGAAGGAATATTTTAAGTCTCGAGTCACTATGCTAAACTTGAGCAAAATAGCGAGTCTTCAACATGATAATAAGTAGTAGAAAATGGATCCATCTGGAACAGTATAAGACAACTTAGGACAACTCACAAGCCCCTGGGAAATTGACCACCGTACACCGTGAGCCCACGGTCTTTTACGACCTCCATTTTAGGGGTGAATTTATTCCCTTTTATGACCACTTTTTAGGGGGTGTATTCGTTCTATTTTATGAGCACATTTTTAGGGGGTGAACTCGTTCCGTTTTATGAGCATATTTTCCAACCCCTGTTTTAACATAGCAGAAATTACGAACACACAACAACCTCCATGTTAGGGGTGTATTCATTCCCTTTTATGAGCATATTTTAACATAGCAGAAATTACACTGAGACTATGAACACACAGCAGATACATAAGACTCGTTCCCTTTTATGAACACTCTTTCAGGGGGTGAACTCGTTCTCTTTTATGAGCACATTTTTAACATAGCAGAAATACAGCTAATAAAAGAGCATGGCATATTTTCCAACCCTTATTTTAACATAGCAGAAATTACACTGAGACTATGAACACACAGCAGAGCATAAGACTACGTAACACACAAGGGTGTACTAGTTCTCTTTTATGACCACTTTTTAGGGGGTGAACTCGCTCCAACCCCTATTTTAACATAGCATAGAATACATGGAGACTATGAACACATAGCAGACTCGTTCCACCCTTATTTAGAGTATGGTATATTTTCCAACCCCTATTTGAACCCATGGTCTTTTATGACCACTTTTTAGGGGGTAAATTCGTTCCCTTTTATGAGCATATTTTTCAACCCTTATTTTAACATAGCAGATAACAGATAAGAATATGGGGTGTATTCATTCCCTTTTATGAGCATATTTTAACATAGCAGAAATTACACTGAGACTATGAACACACAGCAGATACATAAGACTCGTTCCACCCTTATTTAGAGTATGGTATATTTTCCAACCCATGGTCTTTTATGACCACTTTTTAAGGGTTGAAAACTCCACCCCTATTTTAACACAGCAGAGATTATTTTCTTTTACGGGGGTAGCAACACCCGCAACCCTCCTCCTTTCTCATCCAGGGCTTGGGACCGGCAATGGCGGAGTTTAAAAAAATAACATCATCATACTCTCATAAATGAATAAAGCATAATATCATTAGCATCAATAGTGGTAAGTGAGAATTTGTTTAAAAAATCGTGCAGTGAATACCCAGATGCACCACATGCTAGATATAGGAAACAGTAATGTCCACAAAATTGAGATAAATCACCTTGAATACGTCTATTATTCCATGTATAATACAAACAGTTTCGTTTTAAAAACCTTATATGATGTTGTATATAGGGAGGTATACCATAGCTATCGAAATACTCTCCCACACACATATTAGATATATAAACAGCAACCCAATAATCACCAGGCTTATCACTAGAATCAGTGTTTCTAATTATGGCGGCTGGAAATGTATGAATAAACAAAGGTAACTCATCAGCAGCATATACACCAATAAAATGATCTTTAGGCAAATTTTGTTGTAATGCTTCATAAAGCACAATTGTATTTAACATTTTTAATTAATATATATTTTTCTCTGGAAATCAATTTCTAATTCTGAAGAGAATTCACCATAAATAATTGTTGTTACAGGAGATGGCAGTGCTTCTTTAAAATGAACCTCTAAACGTACACTTCCTTGCCGTTGTGGACTAGTATGAAATGCAGCACTTGCGCTTGAATCAGGAGTTAAATCAAACACCAGTAGAGTATAACCATTAGGATATTCAGCGAGTGAAATATTATTACCTTGATTAGAATAATAAATACCTGAACCTGTAAATAACGTAGAATATGCTTGTACATATAGATTATTATCAAAATCTGGTTGTAAAGGTTTGAAGGGCATTGGAGTTCCATCAACATACAGTGTAAAAAATGACATACTACAATGTTGAAAATTGAATGGATTTGTTTGATAAGTACCATTGAAAGCAGTATTAGTAACAAAACCAATAATAATACGTTTAAGCACTAGGCCTGAAAGCAGATCTGGAAGTGTACTATCCATAATTCCTTGTGGCAGAGTTTCTGTCTTCACCTGCACTTTTGTTATAGGATATTTTATTCTAAATTTAGGATTTTGTAATACTTTATTTTGTGCTATTTTAACTGCTGGTTATACATCAATCTTTTTCACAAGCAATGTTGCATCTGTAATTACAATTTTTCCATCAGCATCTGCGTCACCCATTAGACAAAATGTAGGTTTAGCTGGAATTAGTTTAATACGCAATTGTACACCATTCAGTAAAAATTTCTCCTGATTGAAAATATCAGCATGAATATAACCCAATAATTCAAATGACTGACTTAAAGCAGTGAGAAGAAAACGTTGTTTAAATCCTACATTAGCATCGGCCACACTGTCCATATGCCCTGCAGTATCTTTAAACCACATTGATGTTTGAAGATGCGTTGATTTAGCTTCAGCATTATAATTTAGTAGTTTTTCAATATACGATCGATATGGATATGTATGTGAAGAGTAGGAAATAAGTTGATTATTTAAATATAATTGCACTTCACTGAACATTGCATTGAGAAAATCATTTACAGGGCCGATTTTCTTATCGGCAGAAGTTAAATTAGAACCATCTGATTTAGTAATTTTACCTTTAACATATAACATTGTGTGCGGTAAGTCAATATAGTCATCCCCATGACCGGGGACTACAAATTCTATTGGTGCATTATCAGTTATTGAAGCCACAGGCTTATATGGAACTATTTTATTACCTATAATACTGGTTTGAGTGGGTAAACCAGCAAATAAATCTAATTCTGATTTCATACACTCACACTGCATTTTTTCTCTTTTCTTACTATTAATATTCACACATGGTAAAATTTACAATATCATATTACGTCTACGAAAATGTAATTTTACACATACACTGCCATATTGGAAAGGAAGTGGATTACCTGTACTATCTCTTAAATCAATAATAATTTGATCAAATTGTTTACGTTGCACAGTGACATAATGAGGATTATCAAAAATATGTACATTATTAATACCATGCTCTGTAATATTTGTATTTATAATACGTAACAATGGAGCTACGGTGTCACCCACCATTTGTGGTTCTACAATATCACTGTAAATATACATAAGTGTAGGTAGCGCTTTTTGTAAATCAGGTGGATAACGAGCATGATGAACAACTGCAATATCTTCTTGTTGAATATGATCAAAACCTAGTATTCTGGCTAGTTCAGGAGATAGGCGTACTTGTATATGCTTCTCTTGATCTTTTATTACTCTATTAACCTCAATTCGTTTCACTGATGCTTTGACTTTTAATTGTAAATTTAATATATCACTTTTATGTTTAATTTGAGATAGAATATCATCAACATGATAATAGTGTCCTGGTAAGATTTGAGTTATGTTACAGTTTTTTGTATTCATGAGACGATAATAAATATTATTTGTGTATTTGGGAACATTCTGAAATGAACTTGTATAATGTACTTCAACAACAGCTGTTTCCCACACTCCCTTCTCCAGTACAATAGGTTGATATAATTTAGTAGTATAACAAGCAAGAGTATTTTGAGGAAAATATTTCATAGAACTATTGCTAGGAAGTGTGAGATAAAAACTATCACTTTGCTCCATAATTAATCAATCAAAAACATCTTTGGATCTTTTTATCCGTTTCTCACCACCATCACTAAAATGAACTTTCTTTCTTTTTCTTCTTCCAGATCCTTCCAACACTTGATTTAATTTATTTTGAGCTTTATTTTTTAAATTTGTTTTAGCTTCTTGCCATCGATCATGCAAAGACTCTTCAATAGGTCTATTATTATCTAGTACATCTCCTGCTACATTAATTCCTGTACGTATCAATTCTTTACCAAAAGTTTTTGCACCTTGTTTTAATAAAGGAAATACAGTACGAAATAAACCTCCTAGAAAGCTACAAATGCCATAAGCTTCTTGATATGCTGTACCTCTATACACGTTATAATCACCTCCTGCTTGATGTATGTAATAATTAAGGTAGGGCTCATTCATCTTTCTTTCTTTCTATATACTTAAAAATATCAATAGATTACAATAGAATATTATTATTATTGCTTATAAGTACACCATTTGCGTTTACGGGGTGGAGGACCATCCTCTTCGTCCTCTTCGTCTTCTGTTAGTTTTCTAATATAATCTATTCGTTGAGGATTACCAATGTACTCTAAGGGTATATTGGCTTTTGCTAATAATGTAGCAAAAGGTTTCCAGCCAGCAACTGAAATATTTTTCTTACGACATCTAACAAAATCGGATATCAAATCCACTATATTTGCACCTGGAATTAATTTATTATTAATATTCACATTTCCATTATCGTCCCATTGAATATTCGGATTTTGTTTCAATTTACGTAATAAAGGTCTCGCTTTACGTTTACAAATTTCAGGGAGAGTAGATATTATTTCATCATCCTCCTCCTCCTCCTCATCCTCTTCTTCTTCTTCTTCCTCCGTAGTAGTGGTAGTTGCTGTTGTTGTAACTGCTGCCGGTTTTTGAATTATATTTAAATATTTTTGTAAGACTTCTCTATATCTTGTCCATTTTTCTTCTGCATTTAAACTTTTATTATTTAAAATTTCTTTCATTTCATCATCAAGATTAGATATCGTTTGATAATGATGTAATTTTTCTGGTGAGATTAAAATAAGTTTTTGTGCGTTTTGCATAATTATTTAATTAAACTAGATAGTATACCTCCAATAATAGGTGCAAGCAATGCAGTAAGAAAACCGCCTTTTTCTATAATTATTCGTTTTTTATTTTGTTTTAATGACGGACCTTTTTTCACCAAATATCTCAGTTCCTTTTTATATTTTTTTAGCTTATTTATCTCTGTTTTATTTAATGGAACATTTCCCTGTAATACGTTATAGGGACATTCACAAATAGAGCGAATTAAATCAGGATCTGCATTTTGTAAAATTGCCTTACGTGCTTTCGGTTTTGACTTTGCTAAAAGTTTTAACAAATGTGCATTTTCCTTACTAATCATTTTTTACGGCTATTAAAGTACAAATAGTTGTTAGAATATAAACCATATTACAATTATTTTTTTACAGGCACATAAACATAATTAAAAGAATCTGTTGGAAAGATATTTGTTCGAACTCGCTGCTCATCAGGAGTATTTTGTTTTAAATCAAAGAGTAAATAACCATGTGCAATTCGAGTTGCATCTTGATATGCTTCTTGAATAAATTTTGTATTACCTGGATACAATTGTCGTGCGAGATAATTAATTTGAGCTTGGTCTCTAGGATTTTTAAAACAAACAATATAATGACAATTTAACGAAATATCCCGCATTCCTTTTTGTTGATGGAAAATATTCTGTGTGATAAATATTACACTTATATTTCTATGATGGCTACCCTTAGTAAAAATATCTACAATCCGATGGTCACACTCACGCATTAAATCATCAATAATGACAAGATGTGGACCCTCATGTGCTTGAAATTCATTATTTTGAGGTAAACCTTCTTTTAACGTACAGTTTGAAAGAGTATCATACAACGGTTGCCATTCACCATAACACCATACAATATTTTTAAATAACTTACTATAATGGTCAAGAAATGTTTTAACAAAATATGATTTTCTACAACCTGTAGGACCTGCTACCATACATGTAAAAGGAATTTTCCATTCCATCTCTATTACAGATATATTGAATTTATTTTAAATAGCGTTTTTAAATATTTTGTTTCCTTTTTCCTTTACATAAAAAAACAGCGTTTGTGGAAGAACAAATTTGGTTTAATATACTTTTTACTTGTGATACTGATAGACCTCGTGATGATGATGATGACAATTTAACTAAGCAACGAAAATTTACAGTGTTGCTAGAATTTAAAATATAAAATTCACCTTTTGAAATTATAAAATCTACAAGAAATACTTGTGACGACATGCTTCACCTATAAATTCTTGACTTCTCTTTTTTTACAATATAGTATGTTTTAAATCGATCCAAGAATTTTCACTTTTTGGCAGACCCAACCATTTCACATAGGCCTTATTATTTTTCTTTCGCAACACTTTTTCAATTAAATATGTTTTTGGAAATTTCGTTAATTGTAATTCGTGTCCGTAAAATCTTCCTTCAATAGGTTTATTATTTGAGTCTACTAATTGATATGTCGGAGGATTAGTGAAGAAAACTTTAGCAATTCGAAAAATTTCTGTACTCCAATTGCGTGTAAAACCTCTATCAAAACCAGGACGCTTAAGTTTACTAATTCTTACATATTCACCTATCTTAAATTTACTTTTTCTTTTTATCACAGAAAACTTTTTGCAATAGATGTTTGTCAATAGATGTTTTTCATTTTCTTTTTTAATAGCGTCGATAGGTTTCATTTTAATAGTGGAATGAATAGTATTATTATAATTATGTAGTAATTCCGGCAGAATGCCAATCCATTTATAATTTCCCTGCAGTGTAAATCTTTTCCACATTAAATTACGTAATGATCTATTAAATCTTTCAATAATACTTGCTTTCACTTCACTGTACGTGGAATAATGTTTAATGTTATTTTGGTTCATCGCCTTCTGAAACTCTGAGTTATAAAATTCTCGACCCCTGTCAGTTTGTAAAAATTTAGGGCTTTTGTTTGCTTTTCTCATTACTGTTATAAATGCTTGTGTAATTTCTTTCCCAGTTTTATTTTTCACAGGAATAGAACAAGCATATTTAGAGAATGTATCTATGACAGTTAATAAATATTTGTAATTTCGATTAATTTTTGCTAGACCTTTCAATTTTCCACTATTCATTTCAACTAAATCAGCTTGCCATAAATCATGAATCCCTTTCGTTATAACGGGTATTCGAGGATAGTTTCGTCTTGCACTTTTATGTAATTCTGCAACTATTTGTTCTCGAACTGATTGTGACATATTTTTTAATACTAATATATCCAAAAAAATATATCATATGTACACCTTGTCTCAAAAAGGTTGAGCGCATTCTTTATTGGTGTTTTGAGGCAAAAATTTTCTAAGTCCAGCTTCGGGTATCTTCGGGAAAAAGTAAGCCAGGTTCGAACCTCCAAGCCAGCCTTTGCAATCGGGAAAAAGTTTGCAGATGTGTTTTTCTTCTTTTAAATATAATAAGACTTGTTACCAAGTGTTTAAAAAAGCAACATTGATTGAAATACTTAATGACACAATATTTCGAAACTTTGTATTAATGTCACCACATGCTTGTTTGTCATTTAGCTCTCCATACGTAATGGAACATTTAAATACGTTAAGGAATCTTTCCATATGTAAAAGAATGCTCAAAGTTAAGAAATAGAACTTAATTATCGCCTGAGTACTAAAATAAAAGTCAAAGTAGAACAGAAACGGCGTTTGTAATGGATATGAATGTCATAATTATCTTGAGATCCGTTATACATCGCTAGAAGGTTGTGTTAGCTCATTGGTAAGCTGTCGGATTTCAAATCATAAGGTTGAGGGTTCGAATCCCGTCTAGGCTAATCCTTTTTTTAAAATTATATTTTCCGCAATGCATGAAAAATTATATAAAATAATTACATTAGAATACATAAGTTGTGTATATATAACATAATCATTGCAGAACAGTAATTATTATGTTTAAAATATAACATCTGAGATAATTTTCACAGTAGGTCGGTATTATATATGAGGATGTAAATACAAGTTAGGAAAATCATTTAATAGCAATAAATAAGTTATGTAGTGTATTTATTTGCATCTATTTGTCATACAGATGTAACTTCTCAATATTCTCATTACAGCATGTCATTTACATTCGTGAAATACAATATATTCCTACGGATATAGAAAGTGTATAAACAGAGTATCCAAAGTCGTATCCTGCTTCAAGACACATAACTTTTCCCGATCCCCTTAACGTCACGGGAAGAAACACAAATTCTCTTTACAACGGAATGTCGTTGCTTAGAGTCTCATTCGAATACGTTGAATATGCTTTTGTATATTCATCTCTCTCTCTCTCTCTCTCTCTCTCTCTCTTTCGCTTTGTTTATGTGTGTGTGTGTGTGTGTGTGTGTGTGTGTTGCGGAATATCCCAAGTTGAATACAACATTTGCCAAGTATATGAGCATCATTGTCATCGAATATCAGAAATTGAAAATCGTGTTTCTTCAGATTGGGTTTGCGTGTTCATGTTAGCTCACTGGTAGAGTACGGACTTGCCAATAAAGAGGTCTTGAGTTCAAAGCCTACAGCTAATTATCATTCTTTTGTTGGTAGGATTGCACAGAAATCGGATACAAGGAGTGGTTTACTTCTAGAAATATTTTCAGAAGCGTTTAGGTAGCCCTGAAAAGGGCTGTTTTCGGGAGTTAAGGCGGGGACATTAATATTGTGTCCAAGACCCTTCTGAATTTATTACACGCTCCATTCTTCTGGGCATGGAATCTATTACATGGGTGACAAATCTATCTCCTTCCCCTACCTCCAGCCATGCTTCGGAAACAAGATGCCACAGGTCATCCTGAGTTCTTGGAGGATCTGCCTCAGGCCAACTTTCCCTTAGAGTACGCTTCACTTCTGCCCACATATTTTCCATGAGATTGAGGTCTGCTCCACGAGCGGCCAGTCGATTAAATCAATCTCAGGGTGCCCTGCGAACCATTCCTGAATCACACGGGAAGTATGTATTGGCGACTGGTATTGCTGGAACTGAATTACACCATCAGGCTGAAATACTCGTACAGATAGCACCATGATATTACTGATAATGTCTAAGTACTGAGCATTGTCCAGATGTCCTTCAATTCTATGAAGCTGTCCTGCTCCGCGACTGGAAATCCAACCCCAACATAAAATAGATACATGGCCACTGCGATTGCAAGCAGCCACATATCCATGGTCATATCGGGTGCCTCTCGGACGATACACAAAACGGCGTCCCTCCTTTGATGTTGTGAATATGGATTCATCTGAGAAAACTACGTTTTCCCAATTGAGACCCACATTCGCCTGTGCAAACGCGAGACGGTAAATTTTGTGGTCACCTGAGAGTTTTTCCTTCACGGCAGCAACACGGCCACGTAGCCCAGCATGACGAAGCCTTCGCAGAGCTGTATGCTTACTACCAGGAAAGAGAGAAACTTCCCTTAGCTGTCTAGACGTCCTTAGTGGGTCTAACCGGGCTTCGTTTACTAATCTCGCATCTTGGGCTTCGGTTGACACATGCGGACGACCAGGAGATCGTAAATTATCAGTCTGACCTGTAGCACCATATTTCCGAATCCATCGCCTTCCTGTAGAGGCCGGTACACCTACTCGCCTGCTAGCTGCAGTTGCAGAATAACCTTCCAACTCCCATAAAGTAATTACTGCTGTACGTCTATCCATGAGCTCCTTCGTGGCTAAGTGGTTAGCGTCCGCGCCTTTGACGTGGGAGGTCCGGGTTCGATTCCCGGCGGGAGCTCATGTGGTTCGGATTCCACGTTAATCAGTAGGTCCACGTCTCATATAGCCTCGCTGCTGAAAGGGACGCTAAACTAAAATCAACTCAACTCAACGTCTATCCATAAGGAAGCAATAGGTAAAAGCTAGTACCTGACGTGGGATTGGTTACTTGCACGACACGCCTATTGTGGGGAACAGCGTTGCCAGATCTAGCATAATGATGCTAGATCTAGCATAATTTGCATGTCTCTAGCATCTAGCATCTTGTTTTTAGCATCCTGCCCAAATCTAGCACAATTTCAGCAAGTTTATCAAAACATGAACAATAGATGGTTAGTAAAAGAATACTAAAAGCTAGTTGACTGCCGACGTCGGTAGTCATGAACTCTACAAGGCAAAGACATCGTTCATTACTCTAAGCTGTAAGCGTCGGTGGACTACAGATGGTCAATTATTGACCTCTCGCAAGAAATTGGTGGCCCCGCAGCGACGATCCGTGGTGGCCCAAGTTCCGTTTTGGAAACTTTACCACCAGCAGCAGAGACGCGATGAAACGCCAACGAACCACAAAATTACTCTCCCAAAATATGTCAAAATGCCTATATGTGTGATTTGTTTATATTTAGGTGAATCAAAAAAACACAAAACAAATACCCGGGGTGGACGCAAACTATCAATATTACGATTACTAGGCACGTGTTCTCCTGACTTCCCCACGGAAACGATCATAAAAAGCTTGGTTGTTGAAGGATAAATCATTGACGTCTTAATTTAGCCAATCAGACAAACCCCTACATCTCGAGTTCTAGAAGGTGATACCGTGAACCGTTTCAGATTTATTGCTTCCTGGTGGAGTACTATCCATGAGCAAAATTTGAGCATAATAGCCGACATGCATCTTCGGTGCCTCTTATCTTTAGTACAATTTTAACCAGAGATGGTGTGGGTCAATGAAAATTTGATCCACGACCCACCATGACCCACTATCACCCACCACCCAAATGCCCCATTGGCCCACTCTGACCCATCAACCATCGTGATCCACTCTGACCCACCACCAACTATGAACCACTCTGAACCATTGCGACCAACTCCGACCCACCAAAACCCATCGACATCAACTCTGACCGATGGCCCACGTTCTCCTCTCCATTGACTAAAGAGGTTACACTTGTAATAAAACAAGACTGTGAAATTATCACTTATCGGAGTTTGAATTTCTACCGTCAATGGCTCAAGCACCTCTCTGTTACAATACTGGTGGGTCTGACCTTTACGATATATAATGGCAAAGTGTTTCTCATCTTCCAAATTAAAATGAATTTAAATTTATCATATATATAATTATTTCTTTGTTGCCTTACAGACACATTTCAGTAGAAAATAGGGTGAAATTTGAAAGTTTCAAATCAAAGAAAAGTAGACCAACGTAAAAAAAAAAAAGAGAGAGAGAGAGAGAGAAACTAATTTTCTATATAATTAAGCATGCCGTACTAATTGAAAATGCCCATGTAATTAAGTTTAGAATACAAATTTTATGGCCATTTTTCTCTAACTTTATGGCTTGATTGCCTTATGCTCGGAACGCTCCATACATTAAACACCAGCTTCAGCAATTATAAATAGAAAGCAGTGGGTATAAAATTCAAAAAGAACTTTAGTTTGCATTACTCAATTTGTTTCTCAACTAATATCAATCGTTTTCGATTATTTTTACAAATCAACCCACTACCAATTTCCAATATATAGAAAATGCACCCCCGTCCCCCCGCTCATAAAAGATAATTTTAAAAAATGCCAGGACATATTTTCTTTATTTTTAATAAAGAGTTATATGTTGAATTTCAGCTCTCAGTTGAACGGCTTGTAAGATACTAAATTTTTCGCAAAAATTCGGACTTCTACTCCCCCTAAGGATATGTATTATAATGAAAGTGACACGCGTATGGTAACTTCCCAGTTGGGAATGAAGCCTGATTATATACCAAACGTCAATTCATTTGACTTTGCAATTTGACCGTGATGATTACGCAGACATAGTTACTTTCAATTTTTTATGATACATATCCTTATTTCATATGTTACAGATGATTCAAAAATATTTTTTCAAGCAGTTAGCTCCTCTAGAATCTCACATGCTGCATCCCAAAATCCAACTCCTACTATCCTATGACAATCCAAAAGTGACTGAACTTTTTTTATTAGGAACAAATGACAAAAGAAAAATGGAGATCTTGAAAGTAAAATGTAGAAAAGCTCGGTGCCCCCAATAACTACATATTTCTCCACCCCTTCATCCCGAACTTAAAAATAAAACTTAATTCGAATATGGTTAATTAGTGAATTTATTACAGTTAAATTCTACTCACTACATGCTACAGCTACAACTATGTAACAAAAAATAACAACTGTGAAACATGTTCTGAATTACTATTAGATTTCTTACGCTATTATTAAACATATTAGAATAGTAAAAGAGGATTGTTCGTGAAATAGTATATTTGCTCTTGATTTATAACTTTTTCATACGGAAAAATTTAAAATATTATTCAAGTTTTAAACTTTGCACTCTGCAAATATGTTGCCCTCTAGGCAATGGGACTAATGTGAAATGTGGACTAATGTGGACTAATGGGAAATGCTGCACTGTTAGCGGCGCTGAAAACTTACGATTCGATTCTAATATCGAATGATTTCGATATCTTTATGTCGCTACGTAACCACCCTGGGTGCTAATGGAAGCTTAATTGGACTTGAATTGAAAGTAGAACTATTCACCTAAGAGACCACGAAACTATAGATTCGATACTAATATCGACCCGTTTCTAGCATTTTTGATATGTATCCCAACAGTACTCTTTTTCCAGACTGTAAGAAATATAGTTAAAATTGCTCTAGATATATCAGAATTATGTTGAAATACACACATAAATCCACTTTTATATTCTGTATAAATAGAGAGTGAGCGAGCGAGAGAGGGCGACTCAAGGCATCACCACCTCCACATTGCAAAAGCATATATCAGGAATTGAATTGAAAATCTATGTAAAGACTTTCTGCTGTGGCATGCTTCATAAGGACAATTCCAGTCTGCTCACGTGACCTTTGGGGTTCATGAATTTTTTTTTGCGAGCGTTCCGACTTTGGATTCTCTGTTTATACCTTCTGTTTATGCATCGAATAACTTTTCAAGAACATAAATGACATTCTGTATTATGAATGTTGAGAATTACCCTCTATATGACAAATAGCTGCAAATAAATACGCTACATGATTTATTTATTGCTATTGAACGAGTTTCTTAACTTGTATTTACATCCTCATATATAATACCGACCTACTGTGAAAATTATCTCAGATGTTATATTTTAAACATAATAATTACTATGTTCTGCAATGATTATGTTATATATACACAACTTATGTATTCTAATGTAATTATTTTATATAATTTTTCATGCATTGCGGAAAATATAATTTTAAAAAAAGGATTAGCCTAGACGGGATTCGAACCCTCAACCTTATGATTTGAAATCCGACAGCTTACCAATGAGCTAACACAACCTTCTAGCGATGTATAACGGATCTCAAGATAATTATGACATTCATATCCATTACAAACGCCGTTTCTGTTCTACTTTGACTTTTATTTTAGTACTCAGGCGATAATTAAGTTCTATTTCTTAACTTTGAGCATTCTTTTACATATGGAAAGATTCCTTAACGTATTTAAATGTTCCATTACGTATGGAGAGCTAAATGACAAACAAGCATGTGGTGACATTAATACAAAGTTTCGAAATATTGTGTCATTAAGTATTTCAATCAATGTTGCTTTTTTAAACACTTGGTAACAAGTCTTATTATATTTAAAAGAAGAAAAACACATCTGCAAACTTTTTCCCGATTGCAAAGGCTGACTTGGAGGTTCGAACCTGGCTTACTTTTTCCCGAAGATACCCGAAGCTGGACTTAGAAAATTATTGCCTCAAAACACCAGTAAAGAATGCGCTCAACCTTTTTGAGACAAGGTGTACAATATACAAATCGTACATGTTAAATCTTTATTATGATACCCCCAAGGAACAGTATGTCTATTGCAATTTAAAATTTTTCTTTTGTCATCATACGGATCTAACGCTAATTTTGTCACCTGATTTGTTGTTAAATTATGGTATTTACTTTTAATTTCAAATTGTGTTTTATGAATCGTTTCGTTTTGAAATAGACATGATTTATAATCGTCAAACGTAATTTGTTCTTTAACTACATTTTTCTTGATCCCTTTACATTTTTTTAATTCTTTATTTTCACCAGTTTTTATTGCATAATTTTTTGCTCGTAAGCCAACATATTCAATTATGGGAAGTCCACCTAATTCGTCTTTCATTTTACCTAAAACGTGTTTATTTTTTGTGCTATATAAAGAATTATTTTCAGGATAATTTGAGGTATCAAAATAGTCATTCATATCTTTTATATCGTTATAAATATTGTTAGTTTTAATATAGTAAATGAAAGAGTCAGTATCCATATAAGCAATACTAATCTTATCTCCATATCGAGGTTTCATTATATTATAATGGAATTCATACATTGCTAATTTTGATAATTCTAAAACTGTAGCTCCTACATAGATCGGTTTATTTAAAGTTACAGATTTTTTTAACATATGGAATAATGCAAGATTATCTCCTAATTTTACCCAATTTTGAAACTGATCTTGCGCTACTAATTTTTTTACACTTTTTTCATAGTTAATTAATTTTATATCAATTCGTTTTCGTACATTCTCCATTGTCTTTCCGTATACAGAATTATTTAATAACTTATAGAAATCTTTTTCAAATTCAATTGTAGCATTTGCACGGCGTTGAATATTTTCTTGTATATAAGATGCAAGCCATTTAGATTGACGAAACCATAATATTTTATGTACTTTTACCAATATTAAACCTTGTTTTAGATAAAATTGTAATACTCTATAATGCAAGATATAATTCGATTTCGATTTAAGTGTCAATAGTAATTTTGAGTATTTACCATTTGGTGGAACTTCATTAGTGGGAGCACACGGAAAATCAGAATGGTATTCGTGTAAATAATTTGGATACTCTAAGTCTACTTCTAGAAAAAAAAACATTCACTATCCGTGGGCCAATTGATAATTTTATTTTTGTCTTGCCAATTGTCAATTTTATCCTCCCACCGAAAACCAACATATGGTAAATAGTCAATCACTGATAGTCCGTACAGATTGTTCATGTCAATATACAGTAAATAAGATTTTTCTTTTTCCACATCAAAATCATGTACGTAAGGATTATTAGCTTTGGCATATCTTAACACAGCTTGAGTAATACCTCCGCGAATCGATTTTTCTACAAACATATACATATTGATATCTGATAAAAGTTTGTTCTATATAACATGGCTTGCCATGCCAACCCAGGTGCAGTAAAACAATTAAGAGGATCAATGCAAAAAGCATTTAAACATGTCTTTCTAAAATTCTCCAACACATCTGCTGTGAGAAGTACATCACATTTTAAATATAGATCGTGGTAGTCCCCTAAATTTTCACATTTAAACACACGCCAAATCAGTTTTGCATATTGATAATCAGTCTCGGAAATTTGTGTTCCATTCAATTTGCTATTAAATGCCTCTCTTTCAGGAAATTCAATTTCATTAAATGTATTTAAATTTGTTATGTAATCGTAATAATAAATTCCCTTACGAAGAATTAAAGGGAACTTATCATCAGAAAAATATTGCTTTGTATAGACAAATTGCTCAGGTTTTAATTTCGACACCAAATTTTCGAGACTGTACGGCAGAAATTTAAATAGGTCTACAAAACGTAACTCGATAGGTCTACCATTAAAATTAAAGTGTTTAGAGAATGTGATGTATTTCTCAGTGCTTTCAGCAATTACCGAAATATTGCCAGGGGTGCAACCTAATTCTTTCACAAATAAATGTGCATCATACCCAGACAAATTATGGAAGAAGACAGGGATAAAATTACTTTGACGTTTAATTTGTAAATTGCAACTGTTGCACACCGTGGCAATATACTGACCAGTTAAATGGTAATGATGTTTAACTTTTCTATTGTTACTCGTATATTTACTATCGCAAACCGAGCATTCAGTGGATATATTATACTCCTGTAACTGAGAACTATTTAATGGTATTAATGGTTTTTGTTGATCTAATATGTTTATGATTTTTCTTAATTCATTCTCCATAGCAGACATAAACTTCATCGATACATTTTCTCCTCGATAAATAACTAAATCTGATTTCATATAGTTGTTACTCCAACATACAATATAACCAAAACTGCATGGTATATGTTGCTGAATTTGTATTGTATGAGATCTACTTTGTTTATTTATAGGTTTTAATAAACTTTCAAAATCTGCAACTATTATCACATCATTCTGTAATAGCAATTTCAAATTTCGAAATTTTAAAACTTCTCCTTGTTTCGGCGTGTTAATTTTAGTTGGAGTGTGTTCTTTACGTAATTTGTCATGTTCATCTAATTTTGATTTGTTATAAAAAGATACCAAACATCGTTTACAAATAAATGTTTGATGAATACCTAACTGATGTCTAACTAAACCATTTAAATTTGTAATTAAACAATAATGAGAGTTTAAATATAATAAATCTATATGTTTAAATACTCCTGTATTTTTGCTTATACGTAACGGAAAAAATAGTTTCATTATCATAATCAATGCCATATATATTAATAGAAATTTGTTCCTTAGTAAATACTGAATTATACATATGTTCAAATTTGCTTAAGTGTTTTATTTCGACTGGAAATTTTATATTCGTTTTTTCAAATAACGGTAATAAAGTATTAATATATTGTATGTAATTATTTACACGATGTGGATTATCTTTTGCGGGATATAAAGCAGTTAGAATACTATACATAAAACATCTATTATCGTTATTTTCAATATTTATAACACATTTTGTGGATAAAATCCATTGAGGCAATTTTACATGTTTTCTCTTTATGACTTTTCAATAACGCATTGAGATTTTTTATTAAACAATAATGAGTGTTGCAATTTTCTTCACAATACAGTAAATCTATACGTTTAAATACAGATGTGTTTTCGCTTATACGTAACGGAAAAATAGTTTCATTATCATAATCAATGCCATATATATTAATGGAAATTTGTTCCTTAGTAAATACAGAATTATACATATGTTCAAATTTGCTTATGTGTTCTATTTCGACTGGAAATTTTATATTCGTTTTTTCAAATAACGGTAATAAAGTATTATTATATTGTATGTAATTATTCACACGATTTGGTTGTTTTTTTACTGGATGCAACGCAGCTAGAATACTATACATAAAACTTCTATTATCGTTATTTTGAATATTTAAAACACAATTCTTTTTGGATAAAATCCATTGAGGCAATTTTACATAGGTTTTCTCTTTATGACTTTCCAATAACGCATTGAGATTTTTTATAAGACAATAATGAGTGTTGCAATTTTCTTCACAATACAGTAAATCTATATGTTTAAATACAGATGTGTTTTCGCTTATACGTAATGGAAAAATAGTTTCATTATCATAATCAATGCCATATATATTAATAGAAATTTGTTCCTTAGTAAATACGGAATTATACATATGTTCAAATGTGCTTATGTGTTCTATTTCGACTGGAAATTTTATATTCGTTTTTTCAAATAATGGTAATAAAGTGTTAATATATTGTATGTAATTATTTACACGATTTGGTTGTTCTTTTACTGGATGCAACGCAGCTAGAATACTATACATAAAACATCTATTATCGTTATTTTGAATATTTATATCACATTTCTTTTTGGATAAAATCCATTGAGGTAATTTTATAAAAGAAGAAGCTGACAGAGGATCATATTTACTGATTTTAATTTCTAAGTGATGGTTTGGTTCAGAACATAAAGACCACCCTGATTTCTTAATTGCTCTATTTTCTTGTTCAACTAAAATTTTATTAAATAGTTTTTCTATTATAGAATTCACATCTGTACTCGGTAAAATAATTTCGTTACCACTATTTACACAGAATCTACATGTTTCTAAATCTACTGGTTTTACAAAAGTTGTAGCCAAAGAAAAATTTACTTTAAACGATGTCTTAGTTTGTTCTTGTTTTAATATATCTAAACAGTCGTTTCTTTTATTATTTAAAAAACATCCACTATCCTCATTTAAAACAGTATCACATTTTAAAATATTTTTTTTCAAATATATTTTATCCACATATGGCGGAAGTTATTATGTAACTGATAACAAACACGGAAGTTTCGCATTCCTCTGCAATCTTTAAATAATCTTTGTTATGTTCAAATATAGGTTAGAACAAGTTCACTGCTTAAATGATTATATTTACTATAGAGGGTTAGAACGAGTTTACCCCTTAAAAATAGACTATGCTCAAATAGGGGTTGAAAAATAGACCAACTGCTATGTTACATTAGAACGAGTACACCCTTAAAAGGGAACGTACTCTCTGCTATGTTCAATTAAGGGTGGAATCCAAAACGGATACACCCCTATTCTCTGCTATGTTCATTATGTTCAAATAGGGGTGGAATACACCCCCGTAGTCTTATGTATTCTTTGCTATCTTCAGTTAAGGGTTGGAAAATAAGTCATACTCTTTTACTAGTTCTGCTATGTTAAAATAAGGGTTGGAAAAGGGAACGAGTCCACCCCTTAAAAGTGGTTATAAAAGAGAATGAATACACTCTTGTTATGTTATGTTATGTACTCTTATGTGTTATCTAATCTTCACTATGTTTCGTAGTCTCTGTCTGATGTGCTATGTTGAAATAGGGGTTGAAAAACGAATACACCCTTGCCATGTTTCGTAAAAGGAAACGAGTTCACCCTTAAAAATATGCTCATAAAAGAGAATGAATACACCCCATATTCTTATCTGTTATCTGCTATGTTAAAATAAGGGTTGAAAAATATGCTCATAAAAGGGAACGAGTTCACCCCCTAAAAAATGGTCATAAAAGACCATGGGTTCAAATAGGGGTTGGAAAATATACCATACTCTAAATAAGGGTGGAACGAGTCTGCTATGTGTTCATAGTCTCCATGTATTCTATGCTATGTTAAAATAGGGGTTGGAACGAGTTCACCCCCTAAAAAGTGGTCATAAAAGAGAACTAGTACACCCTTGTGTGTTACGTAGTCTTATGCTCTGCTGTGTGTTCATAGTCTCAGTGTAATTTCTGCTATGTTAAAATTAGGGTTGGAAAATATGCCATGCTCTTTTATTAGCTGTATTTCTGCTATGTTAAAAATGTGCTCATAAAAGAGAACGAGTTCACCCCCTGAAAGAGTGTTCATAGAAGGGAACGAGTCTTATGTATTATCTGTTCTGCTGTATGTTCGTAGGGGTTGGAAAATATGCTCATAAAAGGGAACGAGTTCACCCCCTAAAATGTGCTCATAAAATAGAACGAATACACCCCCTAAAAAGTGGTCATAAAAGGGAATAAATTCACCCCTAAAATGGAGGTCGTAAAAGACCGTGGGCTCACGGTGTACGGTGCTCAATGTCCCAGGGGCTTGTGAGTTGTCCTAAGTTGTCTTATACTGTTCCAGATCGATCCATTTTCTACTACTATAGTAAATTCATTGAAAATTCCGTGGCCACCTCTAGAAATGTGAAACTTTTAAACCGATATCAGAAGATGTAAACACTTGTCTTATCATTGCAAAGTATAATGCACCAACGTAGAACAAAAAGTATAATGTACCAACGTTCCTTCCATTTCTGTATTCTACCATTAATTTCATAATTCACAATCACCTTGTCCTTTAGACTAAAGACACAACCATGGAACGTAGAATTTATTATTAATGATGTAATAAACCCACAATGGGGCACTTCATGTTTTACTTTGGTGCATTATACTTTTGAAATGGTAAAACAAGTGTTTACCTCTTGTGATATCAGTTTCACAGTTTCACATTTCTAGAGGTGGTCACGGAGGTTTTAATGAAGGATTTATTACCATCTTGAACGCTTGCTATTTTGCACAAGTTTAGCATAAATACTCGAGTCTTTTACCATCTCTTTTAATTTTGGCAATATTTTTAAATTATATACTACTTGATTCCCCTTGCCATCTTCAAATTTTGAGTTGCACCCCTCCTGGGGACCTTGGCGCAATCCTTTTACCTCGATACGGGGTACCTTTGAAATTATAAAATACGTGTTTTCCAGTTTTGACATCTGTTTCATCGTTTCAGACTTTTAGGAGTGCCAACGGGCTTCATGGATACCATGCTTCTTTATTCTCTTAGTTTTCAGATACAAGCCCCCATGCCGTAAGCGTCAGTGGACCACCGATACGCAACTGACGACCTTTCGCCAAAAGTTGGCGATGAAGCAGCTACGATCCGTGGTGCCCCACTTTTGTTTTGAAAATTATACCACTAGTCAGAGACTCGACGAAACTCCAACGAACCACAAAATTACTACACCAAAATATGTTAAATCGTCTATATACCTGATTCGTTTATATTCAGGTGAGTGTAAAAAATAGGGATGGCCAGAACCGGTTCCGAGTTTAACCGGTTTTCGAGTCTGAACGGATCTGGTTCTAGAAGATCCGGTTCTGGAACCGGGTTTTCGGATCCAGGTCTGGAATCGGTTCTGAAAACCGGATCTGCGAGAAGCGGTTCCTCGCGGAATCGGTTCCGCCGGAACCGGAACTTTGTAACCATCCCTAGTAAGAACACTAGAAAATAAAGCAAGTACCCCGAGTTGGGCGCGAACCTTGAACCTTAAGTTTACTAGCCGCGTATCTTTCTGACTTCGCCACGGAAAGGATGAAGAAAATCTCGCTTGTTGAAGAATAAATTTTTGAGGTCTTCATTTAGTCAATCAAACAAATCCCTCTATGTTGAGTTCTGTGAGATGGTACTGTGAACCGTTTCGAGATTTATTTCTTTCTGGTGGGGTACTATCTATGTGCAAAATTTGAGAAAATCGCCGACGAGCACCTTCGGAGCCTCTCCTCTTTAGTACAATATTAACCAGAGATGGCGTGGGTCAATGAAACCTTGATCCACAACATACTGGCCCACCACATATCGTGACCCACGACCCACCGTCACCCACAATGACTCACCACCCAACGTAACCGATTCACCCAACATAACTCACTCTGAACCACCACCAACTATATACAACTCTGAACCATTGTGACCAACTCTGACCCACTAAAATACATCGTCATTAACTTTGATTCGTGATCAACGCCATCCTTTCTACTGACTAAAGAAGTTATATTTGTAATAAACCAATTTTGTCAGTAGTTAGCTACTCTAAAATCTCACAGCCTGCATCTCAAAAGCCAAGTAGTAAGTGCCAAATCCAACCGTGTTACAATTGCAAATATCAAAATCCAACCGTGTTACCTCATTTTATGTCTAAAACATCTGTACACAATTTTATTCACTTCGGTTTACTTCCTCTGGCCTTTCGGACCTCAACACTCAAAATTTTGGATGGGGGTTTTGGCCCCTAAAACCGTTTTTCCGCAAAAAATTAACGAATACGTTTTTCCGTATTCGTTTATTTTTTGCGTATTGTCCCTAAAGAATGTGTCGTTCCAATGTTTCATGTTCTTCAATTTCTTCTGACATACTGTTATTAGCACTTTCCTCGCTTCACCGAAGCAAAAATGATTCTTTGAACGTCATTGAAGGTGTTCAAGATCTGGTTGTTTCATTCAAATCTCAACCAAAAAAGGTAACTCATTATTTGTTTTCGGAATTTAATAAGCTAACCTTCCTGTTCCTATGACTTCAGTGACACCAGAAAGATTATTTTCGTTTCTATCAAGAATGAAATCTTATCTTCGGAGTACCATGTCCCAACATAGATTAACTACTTGATGATTTTTCATTCCTACAAAGATCTTCTCGAAGAAATTATGAAATAACCCAGTACAATTGCCAAGTAGCTCATATTAGTTTATGTGATTTTGAGTTTAACGTCCTTTCAGCAGCGAGGCTATATGAGACGGGACTTACTGATTAATCGTGAAATCCGAACCACTTGAGCTCTCGCCGGGGTCTCTCACGCCAAAGGCGCGTATGCTAACCACTTAGTCACGAAGCTCGGAGCTCATATTAGTAAAGAAGAAAGCACATTATATGAATTTCAGTGCAGACAACTACGTACGACGACTGTTAAATGAATATTTGTTATCTTGAATATATTGTGACAATCGTCAATCTTATTTGATGTCATTTATTAAAAATAGCATTATCATTTCTGTAACTCACTACAGTATACAAGTTAAATTTCACACAGTGTGCAAAAGAGGGGAAGGGATTACAACGTACAGTCACGAAAGAAATAAGTCAGGCGGGCAAGAGGGGAAAATATTCCCAACCTTGTTCACGTGAGTTAACTTCTCCGAGAGACTTGCTGCTTTCACGTGAGGTCTATAAGCAGCTATCCCAAAACAAATCCAGTATCTGCTGAAAAGCAATGTTCTTTTGGATACTAAGTTTAATGCTTTTAGACAGAGAAGGAAAACAAAACAAATAATTCATTCATAGTAGTTTACAAGTGCCAGATTACCTATTATAATTAATTTAGATATCTAAATACTCATGATCTACTCACAGGTAATTGAAATGTGAACAATGAAAAGTGATTTCGGAAATTCAAGATTGCATTATTGGTCTAATACTTTGAAATGAAATGGGAATTTTAACATCGCACCATTATATCCTGAAGGCTAAAGGAAACAGATGATAAGTGAACTAAATAATTAATGAAAGTAACTGAGGAATGAAATGGAAGGCAATAAAGAACTCTTAGAAACAAATTGACACAAAGCTGTTCAACATAAACTTACATAGTATAGGCTGGAATCGAGACTATGACCTTGAAACCACCATCTATCATTGAGCCACCATAGTCTCATTGTGACGGAAAGGCGCTCCCGGTTCCGACGTCGATTGGTTGGGTGGTGGATTGATTTGGAGTTTACTATTCTATTCAGAGCGAGGCAATTGAAGACGTGGACCTATATCTTAACGTGGAATATGACCCACATAATCTCCCACCAGGAATCGATGCCGGGTCTCCCGTGCCGAAAATAAGCACTCTAACTATTACGAGGAAATTCCCCACGGTCAAGTGGTGCTATTCAGCCGGATAACTAGAACCGGTTGTTAAAAAATTTTCAGTTCGCAGAACAGTTTGTTAAACCCAGACAACAATAAATGTTACCCAGTTACACCCAGAAACAGTACATTTTTCTTTAACTATCTTTGTTTTTATAACCTCTTACAACTACAGGGTTAAACATATTATCTCTCAGAACAACTTATAAGCGTTTATTTCTTAATCTCAAATGCTCAGATATCAAGAATGAAAGCTGCGATTACATCAGTATAATTGTGAGGGTTATTTATATTCGAAACGTATACATACCGGTACCATTATCAACAACGAAGTAAACTTCATGATTTTTGCTACTATTGTTCACGAAGGGGGTCTCTCTCGTCTCGTGAAGTATCATGGAAATTCAATTTCGTTTTCAAAAAGGTTTAATGATTTCTATTGGACGATGTCGTCTTGTGTCTTTTCCTCAGCAACATTACTTTGGGCTCACAATAACACACACATCAGTAAATAGCATGTGTATCAGTTTTCAGTATTATAGCGTGTCGTTTACTCGTCATACATTGCAATAAAAGATTTTATAGTTGTAGCATCTCTACTATTGTATAAGTTGTGTTTTAAATATCCTAATCATCTATTGCGTAATTGCTGCTCGTGAAATTTTCACTAATATTGTTTCACGCGTTTAACTTAACAGGTTTCATTATTTCTCTTTGTTAAGGGGGAAGTTTGGATCACAAATTCTTTATAAATGAGATTAAGAGATTAAGAAAGAATCGTCCTTAGTCTTGAAGGAAGTAGTAAAGCAAAACCCTTAGGTAACAGGAATAAGAAAGATTTTGAAGTTGAATATTATGCTGCCCACACCAAACGAAAAATTTTATTTTCAGATGGACAATGATCCAGACATCTTCACCTTCCATTAAATAATCAAGAATCAGATCTCATGTAAAACGCTCCAAGAAGACTGTTGATTGAAAATGCTGAGAAATAAGAGGTTTCATTCATTATGTGTATGGGGACAGTTGGTCGTAAAGATGTAACAGCTTTTTCAGTCCAGCCATTCTGAGTGAGGATTTTCTCCGGTTTTCCTCATTCATACCAGGCAAGTGCCGGTATGGCACCTAACATACAGGTCCCAGTTCACCTCCTTCCTTTTCAATTCCTGTCTTCCTTCGTCACTAATTGATTCCATGCCTCCTCGAATGAATGCGGTGATAGATAATAATGGTTCGTTAGGTTTAAAATTATAAGATTTTTATGTTTATTTAAGACTGCTTTGTTCAAGACTAATATTAGTTTGAAGTATTCGCGAGGGAAAAAATAGTTCTAAGCATTCGGAATTGCAAAGACAGACTGAAATATTTTATCTTGTTCTTTTTGTTTAATAAGTTAATTTTTTTTGTTGGAATTAACAATTCCTTTAATTCCATCATTTTTCTATTGGAGTTAGGAAAACATTCTGAACAATTTTGAAACACACAAGGCCAAGGCGAAGTTAAGTATAATATCTTATTTTGTTATTTGTGTGAAATATATTTTTTCTTTCTTTCTTTCTATATACCAGGGGTAAAAGTGGATCTGAAAAGGTAGGGGGAGGCATGAGTCACGCCGCTCCCCGTGCCTATCTTTGCCATTGTAAATTTTTAGAAAGTGGAAGGATGCCTCATATGTTTTCTGGAAGTGAAGAGGCGACGTCCCCCGACGTTCCCCCTCAGTTTTACCCCTACTATATATGAGAATTAACATTTCCTTTTATTCTTATTATGGAAATAACAAAATGGATATTCAGAACAGTTTTGGTTTTCAAACACTTAATGCCAAGAAGCAAGCATATCTCCATGAAATAAGCATATCGTTTTATTTCTTTCTTTCTTGACTCTTCTATCTATCTAGTCGATCGCCCGAAGGCAAAACATCGCACAGCAAACTAGCTGATTCGATACGTGCCAACGACAGAATGAAAGTCTTGATTTTAGTACTAAAGCTGCCTTCCAAGCAAAATGCCCGCAAGCGTGGCTCTGTGCCTTGTAACATTGTGTTAAAAAAAGCAGACACAAGGTTAGGTCTTCGTAAAACAACTGATAAGACTTTTTTATTATACAGAAGGTTGTTGTTTGAAGCCTCTTTATTCCTTATAAAAACAATATATCCAGATTCACGGAAGCCCACAGGATAGAAAGTTGAAAAAATATCTTTATCATTCAGATCCTTTATTATTATTATTATTATTATTATTATTATTATTATTATTATTATTATTAGTAGTAGTAGTAGTAGTAGTAGTAGTGGTAATAGTAGTAGTAGTATCACATATTTTTTTCGTTAGTCCTCACAGCAATTAATACTTAGCAGCAGGGGTAAAAGTGCTTGGGAACGCGGGGGAACGCTGTCCTCCATCTCCAAAAAATGTGTATGGCGTCCCCCCAGTTCCTAAGAAATTACAATGGGCAAAGATAGGCATGGAGGACGGCGTGACGTCATGCCGCTACCTACCGTCCCCCTACCCTTTCAGATTCACTTTATCCCTGCTTAGCAGGAAATCGATAGCAGAGTTAATAGGACGTAGGGTGGTCCTTAATTTTTGATTTCCGAATTTCTTTCGACGAGCCCCCTAAAATGGTTCCATGTGGGACTAAATTAAGCCAGGAGAAACGTTAGCTCCAGTGAATAATATTAAATGGTGCCTCAAGCGACCTAAAGTTTTGAATCCGATTACTATACATAGCACATGGGGAAAATATAGAATAAACTCTTGTAATTTAGAAACCTTTAAGGGAATGCGAAAATTCCCTGGATAATGGGACTAAAAAAAAGAGACACACCTAATTTTGTATAGTATTGGCATGGCGGCTATCTTGAAGTCCGCCATCTTGGATTCAGATCAAAATTTTTAAATTGGAAGAGGGTCATGTGATATATCGTTTTGAGGTAGCGTTTTACCAGAAACACAAATCTGGCAGTATTGTAAAGATAGCTTTAGTCGTGTAAGAATTATTACCTATGAAATGATTTCAGAAATGAAACTCTTGTTTAACCCCCCCAAAAAAATGTTATTTTAGTTCAAATGTCAGGGTTAACATTTGAATATTTCAATTTTCTAGTTAATTTTAATGGAAAAATGCAAGCTGCGGATACAACCATATTATATGTCGAAAAGGAATTAATTTAATTACTAGTGCCAATGAACAGATTTTGGAAAGTAAATTACCATCAAACAAGCAAGTGTTGAGTGTCTTTTTCTACAACTTGAGAACGGTAAATCTGACAGTGAAAGAAAGTGCACGATTAGCTGTTAAAGAAACTGAGGTATTTTAGCAAAAGGCAAAGATCTCGGTAAAGGATGCCCAACGCAGTGTTGACAAACTTATTATATTGTATGAGAAATGGTGAGCATTACAGAAGAACAATGAAACGTCGAGTGAAGTGCAAAGACAAAAAGAAATAGTCTTCTCAAATATCTTGCCTGATTTTTTTGATATAGCACACACTAATGCTATAGGTATAATTGAAATCAAAAAAGATAGAGAGTTTCTTTTGTCTCAAAGACAGAAGGGACGAGGTCAACGGTTCTTGCATTCTGCTAAAGTAGAAGCTCCAAAAATATCTTATATACCTTCCTTGTAGACACCACATTTATGAATTAGTTTTAAAATGTGTATTTGTTAAGTGTTGTGTTTGGTTTGCAGCTGAACAGGACGTTCCTCTGTTTAAGCGTTTCTCAGAACGAGTGGTCTAAAATAAGTTGCACTAACTTTATTCCAGGAATTGATGATTACGATGTAAGTTCGACTGCTTACACTTTGGTTCGAAACAGAGGTTATGATCCAAGAATTGATAAGAATCTTACTGATTTTGTAATATAGCATTAATCCGGATATTGTTATCTTTTAGGTTGCAGCAAATACAGATTTCTGTACAATGCATTAATTTCAATCATCTAATTATAATAGTGCAAAAATTTGAAAATCAATCAATGGTGCAAAATAATGCTAGCTCGAAACCAAACTAGTAATAACCGAAACCACGCTAATCATATTCCAATCCGAAATATCAGTGTGCGTGAAGAGTGTAGTCCTAATGTAAGAAGTAATGATAGATTTAGTTATTCCGGTAATAGAACCGAACCCAATTCCAGAAGAAACAGAAATGGTAATTCTACAGCATTTAATCAGGCAAACAGTATATCTAATTTTTCTCGAAATTGATAACCTCATAGCTGGCAGAAATTCTCAAAATATAAACCAAAGAACTTTAGAAATTCATAATATACAGAACGGTACTTAAGATAAGAAGTACGGTAATGCCATTCAATGTAACCTAATCGAATCGTTTGCTAATGTAACCTAAGCTAAAGTTTTGAGAACAGATCAAAACTCCCACAGCCATAACCCCCACACTCAAGAAATGCCAAAACGCCCACACAATCGGTCATAACTTCCACACAAACGGACAAATCTCCCAAATGCACGAACGGTCATAACTCCCACAGCCAAAACCCCCACACTGGTTGTCGGTCATAACCTCCAACGGTCAAAACTCCCATACATAGCAACGGTCACGTGTGGACAAAACTCCCACATGCAGAAATTGTCACAACTACCACACAAATGGACAAAAACCCCACACAATCGGACAAATCTTCCACACTCTGAAATGATCCTGGTTGCATGTCTCGCCCTTGTACTTTTAATAGCATTTTTATTCCACTTAAACTGATGTTGCAACTATTCTTCTAGCACTATTTTCTAACGAAAAAAATACTAAAGTTGGCGTCATAAAGAGCAGCAACAAAGACGTGCAATCACGATCATTTCAGAGTGAGGGGGAATTGTCCGATTGTGTGGGGGTTTTGTCCATTTGTGTGGCAGTTGTAACAATTTCTGCATGTGGGAGATTTCATCATTTGTGTGGGAGTTTTGTCCATTTATGTGGGGATTATGACCGTTGCTCTGTGTGGCTGTTTTGTCCATTTGTGTGGGAGTTATGACCGATTGTGTGGGCTTTTTGACATTTCTTGAGTGTTGGAGTTTGGCTGTGGGGATTTTGATCGTTCGTGCGTTTGGGAGATTTGTCCATTTCTGTGGAAGTTATGACCGATCGTGTGGGCGTTTTGACATTTCTTGACTGTGGGGTTTTTGACCTAGACCCAAAGTTTTGGCGTCCGTCAAAAACATATTCCATTAATTCTCGTTTAGTTTCACTTTGAATATAGTTATGATTTAATTTGTAATTCGTACTTTGTAAGGAACAATATTTCCGATGGAAGAAATGAAGTTTTAAATTTTGGTATTAAACTTGTAGAAACAGGACACCACAGGAAGACTACATGGAATTTTTAGGACTGGTCATCATATTCTTGGGTGGTATACCTCCTCCTCGAGGCGTTTTCGTTCGTTTGCCTGGAACAACTCATCATGCAGGGTGGAAGGGAAAAGCAATCTACTGTTTAAAAACATTTCCCTTTCGCTAACAATTTCGTTTAACGAAGCAAATACTCGTAGAAACGGGCCTTCGGAGAGTATGCATTTTTCTGATACGATTATATATGCAAGCTTGGTTTAAATGTAATTCTGCATCCCATTCACCATTACAAGATCTGCAACTTTTGAAAGGTTTGCACAGTTATAGACAAATAGATGCTGAATTCACTCTCTAAATTTTCTCGCCGTCTCTGGTACTTGGCGAAGGAACACGTAGTTTTTTATATGTACTTACTTGTTAGCATTATGAAAAAAATGATTGAAAGAATGATAACTGTAAGAGGAAACCGTGGAGCAGCAAAGAGGTTTGATTCAATAGATGACACGATAAAAATTCTTGTGAAAAGAGAAATCAGTCGTTTTGTTAAAATAAACACAAATTTTCCTCGAGAGATTTAAAATACCTAAAGGGTTTCTTGAGTGTGATAAGATTTCATGGTCAAATAATAATGACTATTAAATTCATTCACGTAACAAACGATGCAGCAGAAAGGGAAGTGAAACTAATAGAAGATTACAACAACGTTATTACGAAAAATGAGGAACAGAAACAGTTTCTTTTGCGGATAGTGAAGGTCCACAGATAATCTCTTCTTAGATGTTGTCCGAAGTGAACTGTGTAGCAAATAAGATTGAAAACTTCTTCCAACTTATAATTTATCTCTTTCCTCATAATGGACTATGAGTCATCATGATGAAAACTTATTTTTAGTTCATAGCGAAACAAAGATTTAGGTTTTTCCAGCAGTTTGTTTCACTTTATGTAAAAAATTCAAAATTCTTACATATATGTTGCCTATAATTACAATAAGAAGCATTTCGTTTTTCATGTGTAATGACTCCTACATGATTATAGGTATCTTGAAAATAATGCCAGATTTGTGCTTCTGGTTAAACGCTACCTCAAAACGATATGTCCTGTGACCCTCTTCCTGTCTAAAACTTTTTACCTGAATTCAAGATGGCGGATTTCAAGATGGCCGCCATGATAATGCTATACAGGATTAGATTGGTCTGTTTTTCTAGTTCCATTATTCAAGATATCTTCTCATTTCCTTAAACCCTTTCTAAATTACAAAGGATTCTTCCAGATTTTCTCCATATACTACGTATTGTAATCGGATTCAAAACTTTATTTTACTTGAGGCACCATTCAAAATTATTCAATGGATCTAGTTTTTCTTTTTGCTTAATTTAGTCCCATATGGAACCATTTTAGAGGGCTCGTCCAAGAAAATTCCTAAATTTATTTTTCCCCATATAAATAAGGACCACCTAGTAGGAAAGCTACTCTTTATTGATAAAAATCGTAATTTGGCAGTTATTAAAAGCAATATTTCTGTGTCTAGAGGTAGAAGAGAGGAGACTATGCAAATTACTATTGTCAAGTATAAAAATGAAATCTGTGTTCAACACTGACTACGTATCATTCAAGGTTTTTTTTTTTTAAAAAAAGCGAAATGCTTACGCTTTTGAAAAGTAAAATTAATATAATTATATACTAAAAAACACATTCATTGAAAAATTCATGGTTAGCAAGTGCACCCTCTTAAATCCACTTGAGAACGTTCGAGTGCAAATTCAAGTAAAGTTAACGCATGGAAGACCCAGGTTCAATTCCCGTTAACTAAAAGGTCCACGTATCATATAGCTTCGCTGCTGAAAGGGACGTTAAGCTCAAAATTAACTCAAGAAAAGTTAAAACAATGAGAAAGTTTTCAACTGTTTTGGAGTATTCAATTCTATGTTAATTAAAACTACATACAGTATTTGATAATGGAAGCATCGTCAGAAATACAATATCCAATACAGCAATCTTTTCGAGTAGGGTTTGTCTGAAGATACATACAGATATTGAAAATAGTTTTAAAAGGTGCATAATGCAGAAATACTATTTTATCACGTATGAACTTGAGGCTTCTAGAACAGCAAGTTCTGACCAGACATTAACATCGCAGAACCAGGATATGATCAAGGGATGAACTAAACCATAATTTCCAACTTTACCCAGTGTAAATAAAGTATCATTGAAACCCATTTTATCCACTGTATACCTGAGCGTCATGGGGGGTTGTAACCCCTATAAAATTCCCCTAGGATCCACGCCTGTTGAAACCAATTCAAATTTCATAACTTCACACACGGCACGATCAACCCTGAATCAATTGAAGTCTTACTACGTAATAATTTTCGAGTGACTACACTTTTTCTATTAAAGCTCATAGTATATTCTATCATAATATAAATTGTCACTCATGTAGTGTGTGCTAATGTAACTAGGGATGCATACGAGACAAGATTTTTGGCTGTCTCGTCTCGAAAATGTGTTGTAAAAGTTATGTCTCGACTCAAAAAATGTATATTTCTCTATTGGAAGAGCCGTGTCTCGACTTGAATTTTGTCATAAAAATCCTTTCTCGATTCGTATCGTGCGCATCCTTAAATGTAACTCATGATAAAAATGTTTTGTGTTCAAATAAAATGAAACGGTTGAGGTGGATGTTGCCAAGTAGAAGACATGCAATATATTAAATCACCTCGCAACCCACTTGGCCACACACTTAGGTTACACTCTTCAACCTTTTCCCAAGCTATCTAAAGTATCGGCTAATCTTAAATTCGCTTTGCCGATTCGGGTTTTCTAACAAGAATTATTATGTTGCAACTTAATTTGGATGTAAAATCCTGACTTAATTAGCATTTAAGAACACTGCTGTGTGCATTAAAATCATGACAGAAATATAGTTAAACCTCAGTTTCAAATTTCATGTCTACCTTGCATCCAAATATTTGTACTGTCATTTGTTTCAATGTTGGTAGGAGCCGAAAGTTCAAATAGATCCCAATCTTTCGCTTTAATTCCCTCGATTTGTTCGTAAAATTTTTAAAAAATATTATTACTAACAAGCAACACTTCCGAAGCGTAACACTCCGATTTCCATAAAATTTGAAAGGTAGATAGTACACATGAAATAAACGAATACGGGTTTCTTATTTTCTGCGGAAAAATGGTTTTAAGGGACAAAAGCCCCCACCCATAATTTTGAAATTTGACGCCCGAAAAGCAAAAACCAAGTAAACCGAAGTAAACGAAATTTTACACAGATATTTCAGACATAAAATGAGGGTACACGTGTTTCGTATTTTCCTGGAGAAAACGGTTAGGTGGGGAACGGACCCCTCCAAAACAAAAGTTAAGGCCCGGAAGGCAAGAGGAAGTGAATGAAATTGTGTAAAGATATTGTAGACATAAAATGAGGGAATACGTTTTTCTTATTTTCCGGAAAAAAACCGTTTAGGTTGGACACAGACACCTCCAGAACTTTGATTGCGAAATATCAAAACTGCTAATAAGAGTATGTCAGAAGTGCTTGAAAGACATGAAGAATTGGAACAACACATTGTGTAGGGACAATACGCAAAAAATAAATCCGGCTTTTCTTTTATTTTCTGCGGAAAACCGGTTTTATGGGGCAAGTGCACCGAATTGAATGAAATTGTGTGCATAAAGTGTAGATGTAAAATGAGATAATTTGGTTTCGTATTTTCCGAAAAAAAAGTGGTTGAGTGAGGCACGGATCTTATAAACTGTTGATTACGGAATATGAAAAGTGCAAATAAGCATAAGTTCCTAAAGAATAAGGAGAGGTGCAACGAAAAATCGTAAAGGCTATTTTTAAAACAATATATGAAACGTGTTTTAATTTTTGCGGAAGAACCGTGTTGGGGCCTAAGCCCCATCAGAAAAAATGGGAAATATTACCATAATAGACCAGGAAGAAGTGGACCCAAGCAAATTAAACTTGTGTGTACATATTATATAGACCATATGTAGAATAAGTCCTATCGTATTTCTCAAGTGTCCCTATCCGGTTTGTTTCAAATTTGACAGATCAACAGCAATATGGAAATAAATCGACATGTGTTTTTGTTTATGCGGAAAAACATTGCAAGGGTAAAAGTTGCCTTCTGAAATACTATAAAATACGCTATACTGTTTGCGCTTGCTGTTACTTGATATGTCAAATTTGAAGAAATCGGATGGAGACACGACACTTGTGAAACACGGAAGGCCATATTTTACATATCCAATATCTACATACAATTTCCACTGATACCGCCACTCAACGACTCGGTTCACTCAATAGTTTTTTCTTTCCTTTCAGGAAAATACGCAACACGTATTCCCTCATCTTACCTCTACAATATTAGTGCACATATCATTCACTTTGGTCCACTTCTTCTTGCCTTTTGGGATCAAATTCCAAAATTTTGAACGAGGGCTTGTGACCCAAAAACCATTTTTCCCTTGAAAATAAAAAAACGTATTCGTTTACTTTTTACCTATTGTTCATACACAAAGCTTCGTCCAAATTCTTCATGTCCTTCATACACATCTGACATACTGTTAGTAGCAGTTTTGAAATTTCGTGATCATAGGTTTTGAGGGGGTCAGTGCCCTACCCAACCGTTTTCTCCAGGAAAATACGAAACCCATATTCCCTCGTTTTTGTCTACAATATCTGCGTACAATTTCATTCACTTTGGTTCACTTCTTTTCGCCTTTCGGGCGTGAACTTTCAAAATTTAGGGTGGAAGCTTCTGCCCCTAAAACCGTTTTCACGCAGAATTTAAAAAAACCGTATTCGTTTACTTTTTGGGTATTGTCCATACACAAAGTTGTGTTGCACATCTTCATGTCCTTTACACAGATCTGACATACTGTTACTAGCACTTTTCATATTTCGTGATCAAAGGTTAGGGGGGTCCGTACGGCACCCAACCCTTTTTTCCAGCAAAATACCAAACATATATTCCCTCATATTATGTCTACAATATCCATGGATAATTTCATTCACTTCGGTTCACTTCTATTTCCCTTTCCGGCGTCAACTTTCATAATTTTGGGTCAAAGCTTTTGCCCCTTAAAAATGTGTTTTTTTTTTTTGCAGAAAATAACCCTTATTCATTTATTTTCTGCATATTGCCATACATAAAGATTCGTTTCAATTCGTCATTTGCTTTACACAAATCTGACATACTGTTACTAGCACTTTTGATATTTCGTGATGAAAGGCTCTGAGGGTTCCGTGCCCCACCCAACTTCTTTTCCAGGAAAATACGAAACCCGTATTCCCTCATTTTATGCCTACGTTATCTGTGCAGAATTTCATTCAATTCGGTTCACTTCTTTCTGCCTTTCGGGCGTCAATTTTCAAATTATTTGTTGGGAGTCTTTCCCCCCTAATGCCGTTTTTCCGCAGAACATAGAAAAACCGATATTCCTTTATTTTTTGCGTATTATCGATACAAGAAGTTTAATTTCAATACTTCATGTCCTTTACACACATCTGACATACTGTTACTAGCACATTTGATTTTTCGTGATCAAAGTTTGGGACGGGTCCGTGCCCCACCCAACCGTTTTCTGCATTAAAATACGAAACGCGTATTCTCATTTTACGTCTACAATATCTGTGCACAATTTCGTTCTCTTCGGTTCACTTCTTCTTACCTTTTGGGCGTCAAGTTTCAAAATTTTGGGTCGGAGCTTTTGCCCCTAAATCCGTTTTTGAGCAGAAAACTAAAAAAGCCCTATTCCTTTATTTTTTGCGTATTGTCTATACAAAAAGTTTCGTTGCAATTCTTCATGTCTTTCGCGCAGTTCTGACATACCGTTAGTAGCACTTTTGATATTTCGTGATCAAAGATTTGCACTGGTCCGTGCCCCACCCAATAGTTTTTTTTTTTTTTTTTTTTTTTTTTAGGAAAATACGAAACTCGTATTCCCTCCTTTTACGTCTGCAATATCTGTGCACAATTTCATTGACTTTGGTTCAGTTGTTCTTGCCTTTCGGGTGTTATCTTTCACCATTTGGAGTGGGGTTTTTATTATTAAACTTTACATTATGTAACTTTTTTTATGAGATTCTTTTTTTTGGGGGGGGGAGGAGAGAAATGCTTTCCTCTGATATCTGTTTCTTGCCATTCATCTAAGTTTGAACTGCTTAAGTAAGATCATTTTGTAACTTTTGATCTCATCCAACTTCGTCACGATTATAAAATTGTCATTTTTAACAATTTATTTAATTCTCTTATTTGGAGTTTGCCACACTGATATATTTGTTACAAAATTGAGGTTTGGTCCAGCGCCTTTCGAATTCGGAACCAACCCAACCGCCGAGCTTTTTGGGTTGCCTGCTATTGCAGAAAAACGAGAAATGCAGGTGGTAATGCACTTTTGGAGTCGTGTATACATAGAGTACCTAGAGAGTACTTTCAAGGTCAAAAATGGTCCATGGATGCAGATTACTCTACTCCACTAATATCTTGTGACGTTGTTACTTAACACACATGCGGTATAAACAAAGCTTCGAAAAGGGAACTTGCAAGCTCTTCCGTGGCTGATGCGGCAATGTGTTGGCTTCTTGAGTATAGCAACCATCATTCAAATCTCGGTAGGTGCGAATTGCTTTTTCTTACGAAATACGTTACTATATGTTCATACTTACTAATAATTTATTTCCTGCATTTTTAGTGACTAGGTAGCGTTAGTTAGGGTTAGGTAAGGTTCACACAAAAGATAGAACAACGCCATAACATGTTATTTACACAACAATGCGTTGTTTTTCTTTGGCATAGAACGTTACTGAAATTGTCTGCCACCGAGCGAAGCCTTACTCATTGTCATTGCCTTAGGGGTTAGGTTTCTGAACTATTTAACACTGTCAATTCGCGTGTTTAAACACTCAATGTGTCAACAGCTGTATGGAAAATGACTTATACATTACTATCCCGATGAAAAATAGAAAGTATGCGTATTGAAATTTGTATTGCTTTTACCTGAACACCTACAAATCTCTTACGCCACCTACAGGGTGGCGCACGAAATGTCATAACATTTTTGTTCATTATACATGTATTTATCATCAAAGTATTACGGAACTAGTGCAGAATTAATTGTATGAGCATGAAAATTCAGTTCAATGTAGTACATGTTCAGTGTGATCACCATTTTGTTTCACAATCTATTGCAAGCAAACCTTTACATTTGTCACAACCTTCCTGCACAAGTCCTCTAAAATTAGATAGCACAACTGCATGGTGAGAGCCCTGAGTTGAGCTGCACTTGCAGGCTTCCTTGCGAAGACATTATCTTTCAAGTAGTCAAACAAGAAGATATCACATGGATTAATGTCGGGGCTATGAGGGTGCTTCTGTCTTCCACCTTGGTGACGCTCAGGAAACCAATGTGACATTACCTGTCAATCAAACATGACATACAGGTAATCAAGAACATTTGCAGTGTGTGGCGCTCTCCGTCTTGAATGAACCATTAAAATTGTAATGGGACCTTATTGCCAATAATTCTGGAATAAGTATGTTTTCCAACATGTCATTATGTCGATCTTTGTTTACCGTCTCAAAGAAAAATTGTCCCATGATTCCATAGGATGAAATTCCTGCCCGTACACTGATCTTTACTCCTTAATTTTCCTTCGTGCAGAATGTGAGGATATTCTCTTTCCCAGAAACAAACCTTTTGCTTATTCACTACACCATTTAAATGAAAATGCGCCTCGTCAGTAAACCACGTGTTTGTAAAACATGATCTTCTTTCACTAACCATGAAGCGAACTGATGTCTTCGTTTCTTGTCCTCTGCTGTTAATTTATGGACAAGTGTTATCTTGAAAGGGAGATTGTGAAGATCAGAATGCAGAATCCTTTATATGGATCGACGAGATATTCCTAACTTAGCAGCCGTCCTTCTTGATTTGCTAGGACTTCGTGTCAAAGCGACGCGAACTGCTTCAATGTTTCCAGGGGATCGGACACTTGGTTCACGCCGTCGATTCGTTTTCACCACAGGGTCAGTTGCTTCAAATTTACGCTACAATTTCTGAATAGTCTGTTTATTTGGAACCCATTTTGTACGAAATTGTGCATGAAAACGTCTTCGTGTTACTACAAAGCTCCTCGTTTCTGTAGAAAACAGTAAAGTTTCACCTTCTGTTCAACATTCAATCTGTTCTTATGCGCCATCTTGAAAAGTGCTGTTTGGCGCTAATTAAATATTCGATACTAACTTTTTGTGACATCAACCAAAGTATACGAATACGAGTTCTCAACATTCCATCTATAATATTACATTCGCAATTGAAAGAAAAAAATAGTATGACATTTCGTGCGCCACCCCGTATAATGTAAAAACGGGCATACCACAATTGGTTTCGGTTTGGCATAATATCACGGCTGACGTTTTGAACTATACACAGAAGTTTTTTTTTAGTATGTCATTGTTCATAATGTTTATGAAACCAAACAAAAGTTTGTAAACTTATGGTGTTACATAAGTGACGGAAGCCGTATAGAGCGGCTTTGTCCGTCCTTCCGTCTGTCAACAGGTATCAGATCAAAAACGGTAAAAGATATGGAGAAGACTCGTTCCCAATCGCTTCAGCGTCCAAGGAATAGGTTCTGTCTCCTCTGTTAACTCTCTATTCGAACCAGAAGTTGTTCAAATTAGCCCGTTTCTGATCTGAACATGGATCACCATAGAATGAAAATGGCAATATAGCGAGAAGTGTTTCTTCGCAAATCATGACTATTGACAACACTCTACCAAAATCGGAAGTAGTTCAAATTTACTGTTACTTTCGGTTTCAAAACTGATTTCCGCAGAGCAGAAACGGTAAATATTATCAAGATATGATTGTTTGCGATTAATTCAGGGTCCCAAGAATGGGTTCCATTATTTCCCTTAACCCTCTACTAAAACCGAAAGTAGTTGAAATTATCAATTTCCGGTTTCAGCGTTTCTTGCCAAAGAACAAAAACGATAAAATAGAGCGAGAAGCAGTTTTTCACAAACGAATCGAGGTTTTCAGACAACATACCACGATTATCCAAAATGCTGTACCGAAAGTTTATGCGATTCAAATTTACTTTACTTACAGTTGCAATACGGATTTCCGTGAAGCGTAGAAGGTAAATATTTTCAAGATGCGGTTTCTTGTAATTATTTCGGAAATAAACCACTTGAGAATGCTCCAAGAGCATTGCCACAACGAACTTAAAAAGAATGGAGAGATGGAGCGGGAAAGATAACTGTCATTGTTCAGATGTAAAAGTAATTCATTTTATCCGCACCTTCTCTTTCTCGCAAAACATCATCTGTCTATGACTTACAGTTCTCGAGATATGGCTGCTTAAATATCTAGAAATTCTAAAATTTTTGGCCAATATCTGGGAAACGGTGCCCAGTTGGCCAGTAGACAGTTAATCAGTGGCTACCGGTTACTATTTGGTAGGGATGCGCACGAGACGAGCCGAGACAGGATTTTTCTGGCAAAATTCGAGTCGAGACACTGCTCTTCCAATAGAAAAATATACATTTTTCGAGTCGAGACATCACTTTTACAGCACATTTTCGAGACGAGACAGCAAGAAATCTTGTTTCGTGCGCATCCCTACTATTTGGTACCAAAATGTTCACCATCCTCTTAGGTATTGACCAACACTTAATGTGTTGATCTATGTGACTATGATCTCTGTGTGACTTATGGTTCCCGAGATTTGGCTCCTTAAATCTCCCGAAATCGGAACTATCTTTTGACCACTATCACGGGAACGGTAAGCCATAGAAAGATAATATTGGTGTTAATCAATCCCTAACAGAATATTAAACATTTTCATACCGATATTAATTGATGGCCACCATCAAATTGCCACTGGCCAAACCAGTGAGCAGTTGGACAGTGGCAACCGGTTATTATGTGGAGACAAAATATTTACCATTCTTTTAGGTATTGATCAACATCAATATCATCTCTCTACAACTTATGGTTCCCGAGCTATGGCTCCTAAAATTTCTAGAAATTGGTTATTGTTTGGCCAATATCACGGGAATGGTAAGTCATAGAGACATCTTATTGGTGTTAATCAATACCTAAGAGGATGGTAAACATTTTGGTACCGATATTGATTGGTGTCCACTGGCCAACTGGCCATTGGCCAAACCAGTGGCCAGTTGAACAGTGGCCACCCGTTACTATTTGTTACCTAAATATTTACCATGCTTTTACATATTGATCAGCATCAATATCATCTCTCTACAACTTATGGTTCCCGAGCTATGGCTCCTTAAATCTCTGGAAATCGGCCATTTTGGGCCAATATCTCGGGAACGGTAAGAGTGACGTGAAAAATTTAATCACTTTCTCTGATAGTTTTTGATGCTCTATCGAATGCAGGGTTCAAAATTGAAAAAAATCGCAAATAGCAGACAGACGGACAGACAGAGACAGATACACAGAGAATTAACTAACAAACGTTTTAAGTTTGTTGAAAATAGGCTCCATTTCCTCTGTTAACCCTCTACTCAAAAGGGAAGTTGTTTAAATTAGCTATTTCCAGTCCCAATCTTTATTGCCATAGAACGAAACGGTAATAGTCCAGTCATAATATGATTTGACCCGGAATAAATTGTAACAGAAACTCTGTTTCGATTTTGTGGTAGAGAAAAGCAATCTAAACAGTATATCAAAAGTGTAGCAAAATCTGACGCGTATTTTGCCTCCATTTTGAGCCGCCAAATTGGGTATTGGAAGTGAACACCTTACTTTGAAACAGCAGGTATAGATGCTCACAGAATTAAGATAGGAACATCGTTCTTGTGTCAAATTGATGGTAATATGTCATAGAAGTGAGGAACGCTGGTAAAGTCCTGCAATAATACCGCCATTTCGAAATATGGCTGTTCTCCCCAAAATTACGTTAGGTTCGGTCTGTGACTTATGGTAATTGGCACATAACTATGAAACCGTTATAGATACCAAAAACTCATCCGTAATAGAAGTTGTGGAGTAGAATATGCTCTTTCCATTGATAATAAAATGGTTTCGTTTTCTTAGAAACTAAGCGAGCTGGATCATGTTATGTGACGAGAATGTCACTGTAATGAAAGATAGAGACAAATATAGTAAAAATCGTGATGCTTTTATCGTTCACAGCATTCTTCTGTGCAATGTTCCAAATCAAATCAACAAGTTAAGAATTTCACACATAACTATATATATATATATATATATATATATATATATATATATATATATATATATATATATATATATATATATATAAAATGTACAGTATCGAATCAACCAAATCTACTGAATGCCAATGAGCAGTGGCGTATTTAGGACTTTGCTTCGGGAGGGGCTATGCACAACACGTGAATAAACGCTTATATTTTTCATTTTGGGTACCGACAAATTTGAATGAAGTTGTGCATATAACAAATTTAATTGGCCTGATAGCCACCTCCTAAATACACCGCTGCTAATGAGATTAACGAAAAAGACAGATACCAGGAATAAATAAATGATCAGTTGGTGTTTATATAGTAGTGTATGATTATATGTAATATTATCGATCAATAATAAACGTTCATTATATAATTTGTTCTCATCCTTACTGGAAATCATCATCTTTTTGATCTTCATCTTCGAACTCATGCAGTATGTCGTACTCATGTGTGCTGTTCGAGCACGCTGAACCCCGACGTTCTCCACATGCAGGAGAATGGTCAGATTATGGCTTCGGCAAGAACAGATAGTCTGTCTTACAGTTATATTGGACCATTTTCAATACATCCTTAAGTGCAGAAGGTAAATCTGTTAGTATTGGAAGTAGTCGTCCAGGGTCAATGGACCATCCACATTCTGTTGGTAGCAGCTGATCATTTCCCCTCCACACTTAAGTTTGGTAGTAAGCTATCATGCTGTGGAACTTAGCTGCTGCTGACGCTGTTGGAAGGGACTCCGGATTAATTAAACGGTATTTCTTACAACTTTTTCGTTAAAACATTTAAATCGGAGCACATCAAGTGTGGTGTTTCAGGGCACTGGATTATTTTTTAAAGTTAACTGATCTAACGAACCTTCCTCAGTACCTTCTTTCCTATTTTGATGAGTTTTAGTCACTTTTACGGTTTTCCACTAACTCCTTAAGAACAGGGACAAAACACAGAAACATGGAGGACAGTAAAAATCACAATCACTATTCGCGCGTTCTTTCCTTGCGTGAAGTAAAACTATAAAATATGGTGAACATGCAATTTTCGGTCTTCCATTTTCTATGTGGTGTCAAATCTAGAGTTGGAATGGGTCAGTGTCTCAAATGATTCGACATTTCTGAGTGGGTCGTGGGTCAACAGCATATAACCCCCTACGACCCATCATCCACCGTGACCCACTGCGACCCACCACCCACCGTGACCCACTGCGACCCACCATTCACTATGACGCAGTCTGACCCACCGGCCCTATCTGCTCACTGCATTTTAGACAGCATCTTCTGACGCGACAATACGCCAATGAACCACAAAATTACTCCCCGAAAATATGTTAAATCGCCTATATTTGTGTTTTGTTTACATTAAGGTGAGTCTAAAAACACTAAAAATAGTACCAAGAAATTACCCCAGAGGGGCTCGGACCACCAACCTTTTGATTACTGGGTGGGCGTTCTTCCGACTTCGCCACCGAGGCGATGATAACTCTTTAGTCGGTAGAAAAGAGGCCGTGAATCAGGTGTCAGAGTTGATGATATGCTTTGGTGGGTCAGTTGTTCATGGGGGAAGGGGTCGGAGTGGGTCATGGTGGTTCGGAGTGGGTCATGTTGTGTAGTGGGTCAGAGTGGGTTATGGTGGGTGGTGGGTCAATTCTTCATTGATCCACTCCACACCATCTCTGATCAAATCTGCAAACCCAAACCAACAAAGAGCAATATTAATACACAAAACGCGCAACATCTTAGCTATTCATGACAAATTATTCCATGATCCGAATAAGTCTAGTATATCCACAAACCATCATTTGTCATATTTTACCGAAATACGTAATGACTTTTCCGACAACCTGATACATTAAATGTTGTTAATACGCAAAGTTCATTGATCTCATCACTTATTCACTTATTTTCTTACGATCATCACAACCTTTAGGGTACTTCCCGCAGATATAGAAAGGTGAAATGTAGTATCCAGGCTTGGTGTAGCGTGCAAGTAAACAAATGAAAAGCAACAGGATAATATTTCCCGCCCCCAAACCCCAAAAGTGGAGTATGTTGATTATTCAACGAAAAGACTTTAAATCCAATCAGAAAATTAATAAAATATAAAATATATAGCCAAGTCTCGACTTTGCAATAATAATAATAATAATAATAATAATAATAATAATAATAATAATAATAATAATAATAATAATAATAATAATAATAATAATAATAATAAAGGAATAACTGAATTCCAAAACTAATTACCTAAGCAATACTTTCCAATTAAGAAAAAATGGTTGCCACTACGCAGGGCCGTAACTTGTGGGGGAAAGGAGGGCCACTGTCCCCCCCAGGGAAGCTCCCCGCCGTTCAAGGTGTTCCCATTTTAAGACAAAATTGTCTTACCCCATATACGATACGAAAATGAAATTATTAGTGAAGCATCAAACAGGCTCACTACATTACATAAACAGAACAGCACACTAAAGGTAAAACAATAATGAGTCGTGGGCCCATTTCAGTACAAAAAAAAAAGTCTACTATTAGCGGCACTAGAAATAATATATATTGGTATATTATTGTCAGATTTGTCAATATGGTCCCCTTAGTTAATTTGTCGTGTATGGAACGGGCACAGAGGCGTAACTAACGACCCCGCAGACCTTGGAGTGCGGGAGATTCCAAGAATTTCAGATATCCTCTGATCTTATTGGCCGATACAGATAGGACATCAAGAGTCATGACCTACATATAGTTGAAATTAAGGCAAACTGCTGTCGGGCCTCGTGGCCGAGCGTGTGAAATGTGCCCAGAGGCGCATCTAACGACCCCGCAGACATTGCTGTGCGGGAGGGCCCACACGCTCTGGGAGCCCATAAAGAGTAAGAGAAGGGTGGAAAGAGGTTCCCAAGAATTAGGATAACGACTTTTTCTATGGGGCGCAAATACACGTATTAATGCTTGCCCCCTCCCCAGAAAAAATCTAAGTTATGGCGCTGCCACGACGGGATTCGAACCCGTGTCTCTGCCATACGAGTTTCATAATTTGCCAATCTACCACAAATTCCTCATACAAAGATAAAACAATATACTAGTAGTTACGGAAGATAAAAATAGAACTTTCTTTTTCTACACGTGTTGATGCAATTCAAAGAATGCGAAAATAAGGTCTGCCGCACAGGGGCGGACTGGCAACCATAGGGCCCACCCTGCTAAACTGAAATAAGGGCCCACTGTGTAAAAATGTAAAAAATGTACTTGGCATTCTACTTACTTCAGTCGGGAGTCTGCTCGCGAATGTGCCGCAATCTCTCTCTGTACCTGTCTTTTTGGCGAGAAGAAAACGTTGTAACCCACATACACAAACTCGTCTAAATATTGCTGTATAATCTCGAGGAAGTACGCCCCGCTCTTAGCAGACAACTCCTCCCCCCCAAGCGTGTCAGGTGAGACAACAGACATGGCGTCAGTGTTGGAAACTTGAAAAAGCTGTAACTTTGTGGTCTCAATGCGATTGAAGGTAAATTTGCGATAGATTTCGAAACGCAAGATTTTCCTTGACATAAGTAAGTCATAATATCATATCTTCATGTCGCAGAAAGATTAGATATCGTCTATCTTCTAGTGTAGTCCGCCCATTCCTCGGCTGGCCCCAACTTCTCTTTTCATATGAATACCTACTTTGCACATCACACATAATTTTTACATTTTACTACACTTTTATTTTAAATTAACTTTAAATAACTAAAGGGATTTACACGATATACACACTGATTTGACTGACAGCATAAGTGTTCAGCACTTTTAGAAGTTACACCAACGCTTACTGAGCCCAGTGCCGGCAGCTAGTGCTCGCAAACGGGTCAGGTCAGGCTTCATCGGGTCAGGGCTCGAGTCGAACCTCCTTGGGTCACAGATCGGGTCAGGGCTGCTCTAGCCACGGGTCGGCTCGGGTCAACTTTCTTATGCGTCGTTTCGGCTAAAACCTATTCGGGTCATGAGTCGGGTCGGGTCGAAGTTCAACCTACCCGAGAAGGATTTAGCCGAAACGGCGCAAAACAAAGTTGACTCGAACCGACCCGTGACTAGAGCAGCCCTGACCCTAGCGTAGGTGACCTGACCCGACCCATGTCTCAAGCAGGCTTGACTCGACCCCTAACCCATGAAAGCCTGATCTGACCCGTTTAAAGCACTACGCGGCAGCAAACAGTTCAGTTAATTTCGTGTTCGCCTGTTAAAGTTGTGTAATTTCAAGTAAAAATAGCCATAAAAGATAAGCTACAATTGACTGAAATCATCCAAAGACGTGGTGTATACATTATAATTTATAAACACCTTAGACAGAAAAAAAAATACCTGACTACTGTCCTGCAGTTCTCGAATGAGTCACATCACGCTCATTTGTTTCTTGGGGCTTCACAGATTCAAATAGCCTACGTTGTTTTGGGTCAGATGCAGCTTTTTGTAAATCACATCTTCGTTTGTGTTCTCGATTTTTAGCACCACTTTTATATTTTTTTCTTTACAGTAACCTTACAATCACTCCTACCATCCATACTGACACAACTACATGTCTTCCACGACAAACGACACGTAACTGGTTTTCCAATAATTGAATTGCTGCTATCGGATTTGCTCTTCGATGTAATATACAAATAAAACACAAGCCGAGGGCAGCAACTTCATAGTAATTGTTTGAGGTTGTATAAAACAATCGTTGATAGTGGCGACTAATTTCTTTTCGCTTTACCGCACTGAAAAGGAAAAAAAAAAAAACACCGAAGCCTGATCCGATTTCTTTCTTCGAAACTTGGTCTGAGGAAAATGCAGTTCAAAAGCGTTCCGGCTCCACCTCCACTTTCCACAACAACAATATCTACGAAACTATAGTTTCCTTAAAACATCGCCACTCGCCGGCTTGTAAAAGGACTGGAGTAGGCAATGGTATCCAAATCCAATAACAGCCTAGTGTTTCTTATATTTAAAAAAGTACTAGTTAACGTGCTCGTGTTTAACAGCTGCTGTATCACAAACCCCGCAATGTTCCAGGGCCTGATTGTCTCATAGACGGAACCTTTTCAAGTCGATAAACGTGAAGAAGAATAAGGTCTGTTCATGAAAGTTTAAGTTTACGTCTTTTTTATGCAAAACACAAATTTGCGGGAGTTACCCTGCCATATTTTTGATGCTGGTAGGTTTAACTGAGCACATCTTTTTAAAATCAGTGGAGGGGGCCCACCCTGCATTTGCAGGGTGGGCCAGTTGGCCCCTGCTGCCGCAGGCACCTAGCCAAAGGGTTGTTCCGGGAGTTTGGACCCAACTTCGAGACCAGAAATGAAAAAAAAGAAAGATGAAACAAAAAGAAACGAGAAAAAGAAGAAATTAAAAATATAAAACTAGAGCAGGCGTTTGGTTACTCTTTCTCATGAGGAGCATTGTGTGGAGGAAACAGGCTGGAAGGGTGTCAATTTAAAAATCGATATTATTGTAACGGAGCATTCTGAATTCCATCTAGCTCCATGCTAATCCTATGGACCACAAATGATGATCAGATAGACTCTCAGGTAGAACTTAAAAAATACCAATGATCCCCAATAATATGAGCCTGGCAATATAGATACCAGTGACACTTGTTAAAGAAATTTTAAAATTCGCGGCAACACTAATCCATTTCGCGACATGATTTTTTCACTGCCGAAAGAGGCCTCGTTGCTACACTTAACGACATTAAACAAAGACATGGACAAGAAAAAGAAAAGACAAGAAGAACCGAGTGCGAAGGACCTCGGAAGATTATATCTTTATCAATTTTTTAATATACTTTTACTCGGGATTTCTTCATAGTTTGTTACTAAAGTTAGTCTTACTTATTAACATATCCTAATTTTCTTGTCCTAACAAACCAATATGGATACGTTGTCAGTAAAATAGTTTAGATTGATCGAGCCTCTAGTGCAGTGTTTCCCAACCTGTTTCAACTTGTGGCTCACTACGGGTGTAACTTGAATTCTCGTGGCATACTCATAGATATTATTATTTGCAAATATAAAATACCATGGTAATTTTTTTCTGTGATTACTGATCTCCTCACAGAGATGAAAGCTCGATCACTGGTTTTCCCCATACTAATTCATAATGCTTATTTTTTTTATTCTAATTTTAAAATAGAAAACAATTGCAATGAAATATAAGACTCAGAGTTTTAAAAATACGCTTTCTTTTTCCAAAACATTATCTAACCTTTCACTAAGAACGAGGATCACTAAATAACGAATGAACAAACAAATGTCTTGTATTTTTAACTTTACTGTTTTAACCAAAACCAGTGCATATTACTGCAATCACACAGCTTACGATGCGTCGAAGTCAAAACACGGCTGTTGTACAGTGTTGTTCTGTCATTCACGTGCGAATGAGTGTTTTACGGATGTTCACTTGACGTGTACCGTACAAGTGCTTCCATTTCTCGGTGTTAGTATGACTCTCAATTGAAGCGTAACATAGCAGCTAACCGTGGAAATGTGTACGAGCCGAAATACTGTCTGCTACATATTAATATATGTAGAATAATATATTACAATTACAGTAATTTTTTCCATGGTAGAAATTCATAGTAATGTGAAATACAAAAAAATATACATTTTTTTTCCTGTGTCTTGCAATTTGGTTGCTATAGAATTAATAATTTTGTTTCGATTTCCTCGCGGCACACCAGCGGTCCATTCGCGGCTGTAACAAAAGCCGCCACTGAATCCTGGATTTGGAAGAGAATCGTCAGGGCGACTTTTATTACAAATACAGAAGGAGATAAAATCAACTTATACTGTTTAATGTCGAAAAATGTTGTAACATTCTTTTATTTTTTTTGAAAAAGAAGTAAAAGTTAAAACTTCGACGATTAAAAAGAATTGTAAGAAAAAGGGGGAAAATGTTAATAGTATTTCCACACGGCAACACTGTTTTCCTCTTTCCTTGGAGCGAAGCGGATTCCCTGCCTGTGAGTTGTATTCGGCATTGCCACGGTGTGTGGATGTCTGCTAGAGGCTTGTGTGACCATGAGGAAGCGTGGATTCGCTGCATGACCACGAGTTTGTTCTTTCGGTGTGTTAGGTACTTCGTTTGACTTTTGCTTAGTGCATTTAAAGGAGACCAAGTTTTATAATTATCAGTAATAATATATCTGAAAAAAAATATAAAAAGTGTGAATCGATATATTCTCGTGAATGTCGGAAAGTGGGGCAGGAAAGTGGAGTCATTAAATATCAAGGGACTTAGTTAAATCCCAATGCGAATATTCGATTCTGGTACAGAAAAGGAAACTATAGAGAGTGAATGATTTTTGGATTATCACGCCAATTACCAGATCGTTTGTTTGTAGAAAGATCGATGAAAGATCGATCACTCCACTTTGTTTCGTCTTTCCTGGCTACGCTATTACTTCTTTTGAGAGGATATCGTCTTCTGTCTTTTCTATTGTTATTTGTGGTGAATGGAGTGGTTTGAGTAGGAGTTAAATCGAAGGTCAATATTCCGTACAAAGGAGAGGGACGACGAGAAGTCATGTGGTAAGGAAAGGTATTTGACCACCATTGCAATGTAAGAACCAGTTTAATATTTGTACTTCCCTGTGACCCTTGTCAATGTTAGGGAAATATTTTTCTCAGATGTGTTGGTTGTCTCTTAGAGTGCTTTCTTTAATCAGGTTATATTCCGTAGTTCGTTAAGTACAAAGTTATCTAGACCGTATTTAAATTACTCAGCCGTTATTGGCAAAAATCTCAGCTCGATCCTAAAAAACGAATTTTTACAGCAGTTGAAGGAAGAGGAGATCATTTTGTTGCCTGGAAATACTAAATTATTTATTAGCATGAGAATATTTGAAAACTGAAATTAATGTTGAAACTTGACGGAATCAACCACAGTGTTATATTAGTATGAGTACGTGGCGTGACCACTTGTCACTTTTGATTTATAATTGATTCAAATCTAATCTAAATTGAATTTTTAAAAAAGAAAGAAATTAAAAAGAAGATAATTGCATAAAGATTAAGGTTAGGTGGAGGTACCCCCCAGATTTCTTATATCAGTAACTTTTAAGAGTTGCGTAAAACATTGCGACCTTTAGATAGCTTTGAAATTATAGAAGGTTCGATATATTCGAAAGTAAAGAAAAAGAGAAGATATTTAAAGTTTGAAATTTTGAAGGTTCACGTCGCAAACAGATACGACATTAAATTTATATAGTTGTTATTCTTTACAATGAATTATTTCTTGTTATCCCTTTTTGGAATCCAATAAAAATTATAAAATAAGAATCTTGAGTGATTATTTCTGAGATTATATGTATGTATGTATGTGTTATTTTATTTCAGCCAATTTAATTGCAAGTTATATTCAATTGAAGGCTGGTGGAATTTGATACTGATTGAACCAATAAAAGGTAAGGGTTGTTGGGGGATTGAGCTGAGATATCGTACACAGTAATCTTCAGATGACCCGCACCCAAAGCGCCCGATTGATAAAGGCTGGTTTAATTTTTTTCTTTTTTTAGTGACCGGTTTCTTTACGGGCGCGTTATGCTGCACACCAGTGTGCCGCGGCACACCGGTTGGGAAACGCTGCTCTAGTGGGTAACCACAATATTTCATGTCACGCCCCCTTTACTATTACAAAATCCTGGCTACGTGCCTCTCTGCCGGCTTGCATTTTCGCTAATTCCAAGAATTTAGGATATTCTCTGATCTTATTGGCCGATACAGATAGGACATCAAGTCATGACTTACATATAGCGGAAATTAAGGTCAATTGCTTTCGCACCTTGTGGCCGAGCGTTCTAGGGCAACATTCTGGTAATGAAAATAGTTTTTGGCGTGGGTTCAAACCTTGCCCAAGGATTTTTTTAAATGTTCATAACACTTCTTTCATTAAAATAAGCTTGCAGTTTTACTATACGGATCAATAATAATAATAATAATAATAATAATAATAATAATAATAATAATAATAATAATAATAATACCAGTAGTAGTAGTGGCAGGAATGGGTTAGAAGCCCCGCAGGGGTTCGTTAGGTTCTGTTCTCTTGCTCAAATTTTTCTGTACATTAATCATGACCCACTTCAAACAGCTGGCTAGGGTAGCGCGCGAATACTGAAACTCTTGGGCTGCCGGCTCTTCTTTGGAAATTAGAAGTTACGATTAGGAAGAATAGTAGTAATGTAAACCGGAAGCAGTTATAAACGATGGGGTAGCCTCAACTTGAAGAACGTTTCGTGATATTTTCCTCATTGACGAAGGACTATATAACTTGCTTTTTAGTTAAAGAAGGAAATTCGAGTAAATCATAAAGAACGTCTTCTCATACGAGCATTAGTATTTTGTATAGTCTTACATGCAAGGACTTTAACTAGCTAAAAGTTTAGGTAAAAGGTTAAGTGACACGGTAGGTAAGTGGTTAGCGTATTTAACTTCTGTTCGGTGGGCCCGGGTTCCGATCCCAGCCGGTTGAAACTTTTTCAAATGTTTCAATTTCCATTTCAATACATTTTCTGTGTGACAAGAAAGATATCTCCTCCAGAAAGAAAATGATGTTGGAATGAGGAGAATGGGAGAAGGTCTCTCAATGGAAGCAATCATTTACAAACTTATTTCCAGCAGTTGTTCTAGATTTGATATTTTCAGCTACTTTCAAGCATTTTCTGATAAATGTGCGGTCAGTATTTTTGTTTCTCTAAACATACCGTATATAAAGAAATAATACATTACATACACAGCAATATTGAGATTAATATATGGTGTTCTTTGGAAAACACCATCCGAACCATAGAGATTCATCTTAGAATGGAGAACTGTTTCGTTAGTCACCTACTTTACAATTTTACCTGGATAAACACCTCGATCAGGGCTACCAACTGCTGTCAGTGCCGAGAAAAATTTAGTGTACGTTGGGTTGCATCTGTCTAGGCGTTCTCATAACTGCAAATTGACCCCAAGTAATGGAATTAGAGCACTTAGGGGAGATACTTTTGTGGTTGGGTGTACTGTGAGGAGAATATTGGCATTTAGTGAAGGATAACAAAACCTAACCACTTTATGATAAATCACAGACTGTTAGGTGTATGGTATGGGATAATATCTACGGGTGTTAAGTTACGAGGTGCAACGATTAGCTGTCAATATTTGATGGGAGAGAAACTGAGAAATTACGAGATCATATTGAATAATTTCCCTCACACCATACTTAATGTTTATTACTCTCCCAGCTGGTCCAGTTTCTAGTGTTTGCGTCTTTCAGTACGTGGTTGAAGGTTCGATTCCTTGTTGGAGAGCATTAAATGCATTACGGTCGTTTGGATTCCACCTTAAACTGTATGTCGACGTCTCATATAGACACAGTGCTGAAAAGTGACGATAAATTTTACAAGCAAACAAACAAGTCAATATTTATATTTCCTAAGTCACAATAATTAAAACGATAACTGGGTGTTAGCATAGGATAGTCGAGTTCGATTCTCCATGGGATTTCATTTGATTCGGATCCCACGTTAAACTGTAATTGCATGTTCCATATAGTCTTGGTGCTGAAAAGAGACGACATAATCTAAATTAATCGATAAACCAAAGTGATTATTCATCAGCGACATCCGAAACCAGTGTACTCAGAAGTTTGTAGTTTAGAAAATATGGCTGCTTTTATTTTATGGACTGACATTTCTTACCATCATTATATTAAAAGTTTTCTTGCTCGCCAGAAATATTTTCAGACAAATGACCACTTCAGTCTACCACGGATTATTCACTGGTGAAATTTTCCCACTTTTTGAAACATTTTTCATAGTTCTTATCAGTGCCTTATTCGAGGTGTTATGATTCATACGATCTTGCTTCAAGGGGAAACCTTATTACAATTACAATCTTGAATTTTACCTAAATACCTATTTGAATACTCAGTCAAAATTTGATAATAATAATAATAATAATAACTTGATCTAAAAGGAGAAGAGTGTTGCGTCTTTATAGTGTATATAAATAGAAATTCTGAAAACATTAATTCAAATACGTTTAAAATTAAAAAGACAATCATAATTTTAGGCTATTATATCTCATTAACCATAGGGTGGACTGTCTTCATGCTAGTGAAATAATAAAAGGTTGGATAGTATATGTTTTGGTAAAAGTTTAGTTACTGAGCCTGTTAATGTTATCCATGAATTGTATATTTTTTGTAGCATAAAAAAATATTTTCATCGATTTTTCTTGCATAAGAATCACTTATGAGTATCTAATTTCACACATATCGTTAAGCTCAACGTGATCTATCGATTGATGGATGTCTTATTTTGGACATTCTTTTATGGAGCATCGATTGTTAACTATTAGAAATTAGCTCTACCTACAAAGTATTGTTATTATAATATCAATAGTATAGTTGTTTTATACGCATATTGATAGGAATATTTTTTTGAATTTAAGTATGGAAGTGCAGGGGTGGACCAAGGGCCGGGCAACACGGGCGACTATTCGGGGAGCCACAGTCAGGGCGCGCCAAAACGAGCTTCAAAAAGTAAAGTTTATAAGTGTTTTCTATTGACTTTTTTGGTTTATATTCTTATACAGTAGCGTCAATTACGTCATTTTTTCATTAAACCATGAAAGAAGAGAGTTTCATAGTATTATGGGGGCTTTATCGACAAAACGAGACATGACATGTAGAAGAAAGGGTGGAAGAGGAGTTGGTATTGTTTATAACTGGCCATGTTCTTTGTGAACTTTTCCCAGGCAATGAATGTTATTAAGTTTTATATATGTTTATCTTTTAAAGTAGTAGTGGAGCGGGAACAGTATATATAGCACTTACACAATGTAATAAAAAACAAAATGTAATTGAGTAGCTGCGGTGGCTCAGTTATAGAACGTTCACCTGTGGTGCATGGGGACCTTGGTTCGATCCCAGCTCGCACCAAGTTAACTTTGTGGTGGACAAACATCGGGTGCGTTGGTTTCCTCAGGGTTCTCCGGTTTAATCTCACTTTTTCATTCCACCATTTCATTCATTTCTAATCACTGTATCCTTTAGCTTAGCCAGCATAACCATGGGACGTAAAACTTAAACATTTCATTTCATTTAATTTACAATGTAATTGATACCATATGCATATTTTTAAATACTAAATATATCTATATCATGCATTTGAGTATTAATTTTTCTTTTTGAAAAATGGGTTTAAAATATTAAAATCTCTGTAATAGAATGTAAAATATAGGCTAGGACTAGGGGGCGCCAAAAAGTCACTTTATCTTGTGAAAATTTTGTCTCGGTCTTTCCCTCTGTGGAACTATCATTACTCTAAAATATTGCTCTAAAATGTTATGTAGTTAGATCTTTCTACTTTTTCTCATGTCCTTTGGCGTGGAGAGCCAGGTTCGATTCCCGGCGGGAGCTCGCGTGGTTCGAATTCCACATTAATCAGTAGGTCCACGTCTTATATGGCCTCGCTGCTGGGACGGACGCTAAATTCAAACTCAATGTGAGGCTCAATGTTTTCTCATGTCACTTCTACCGATGTTATAAGAGAGTACAAATCCCTCAGAAATGAAAGGTAACTGATAGAACAAAATAGAGCTATAGCCTCCATGTTGATCTGGTAGCTAGATCACATACCTGTGGTTCAGAAATTTTAAAGCATTACAGTCATTCGGATTCCTCCTTAAACTATGTTTCATATAGCCTCGATGCTGAAAAGATGTGAAAATACCATCCAATCAATCAACCAACCAGTGATGTACACAGAATTTCATCATGGAGGAAGTTCAAGCACCCAAAATCACTCTATTTCAGGGTACGCACGATTTTTGAAATCATATCTTAATATGATAATTGTTTATTTTTACATAGTATCTTGTTGAATGAGGGGTTAAAACCAATAAATCCCCCTTTCCGCACAACACTGTAAACATCCGACATATCCATGTAAATTACGAGTATTGTTGATGAATTTCTCCATGCCAAAATGCATTGTTACAACACTTTATTTTGTGAATCATTAATTATTTCGACGAGATTTTTCAATTTCTTCAAAAGGAAGCTACTTTGTATTGATATAACAAGAATGTTCGCTATTTTTGTTTTATGCTACACGAGACACATTCAACATACGTCCTAGAGATATTTTATTAAATCATTTTTTTTTCTTTTAGAATTTTGACTTGATACACTGAACAGTGTGACCTCTAGGTCTGTAGAAAGGAAAGGACAGATGGATCGAATCAGAAAGTCACTTTTAAATCATGTATACGATATAAAACGCGTAAATCCGACGAAACTTTTTTTCAAAAGAATTATAATCACAATACTGTTTACTGATATTGTTTGTCGAAAGTCAAAAATCCATCCTACCTATTAACTATCTCCTCAGGTTTTCCTATGAAAAAAATATCGGCTATATTGTAATGTTATATAGAAGAACACCGAGGAAACACACGCACACGTTCTTTCTCCACCACAAAGTCTACTTAGCGCGAGCTGAGATCGAACCTGGAACTCCAATGATTAATGGCAGGATACTCACCTCTGGTATGTGAGATCGCTGGTTCGATCCTATTCGCGGCAAGTGGACCTTGTGGCGGACAAACACTGTGTGCGTGTGTTTTTCGTGGTTCTCCCGTTTTCTCCCATTTTCTTCATTCCACCATTATCATTCACCTCATCATCATCATTTTCACTTAGTCACTCTTAACCTTCGATTCATATTCGTGGGACGTTAAACAAAACTGTTATATATATTGATTTACAAAATGTGAAAAAGATAAATTGTTTAAGAAGTTTTTGAGAAATACTGTACCATGTGAAACAAGATTTGAACAAAGTTGATTTTTCTTTGGTACGCTAAGGTTAAATAAGATCACTTTCTAACTTTCTCATGATACCATTTGCTCCGTAAATACTAAACGCTATCTCTTTCTCGATTGTTTATTCATTGTAGGCCCATGGAATATATTTTTCTCTTTTGGAGTTTGCTACACTGACATCTTTTGAACAAACTAGGGTACTTGTAGAACGCCTTACTTAGTTCTCAACCCAGCAAGCCTCATTGTATTGCTGGTTGTCTATCTTTACAAAATGTGAAATATTGGAAGTGTGAATGCATTCCTACTCGCGGTAGTACAATTTGTTTATTTATTTATTTATTTATTTTGAATACCAAAAGTTATATCACATTTCTCAGTGATAAATTTCGCGAATTTCATCCGTCCACCTCTGTCGTTGCCAGTAATGCTGATGCTTTGCGGAAATGATTGAAGGAGATCAAAATGTTTTATACTGGGTGATTCAGGCATTCTTGAGTATTATCACGAAAGCAATACCTTTGATTTTGCAAGTTCACCTGAACGCACGAAATTTTTCAATCTGTTGTATCTCATGCTCGTAAGATTAGAAAGAGGCTGGTATCAATTGGCGTAAGGAAATGCTCAAAACATTCAACTGAAGTAAGTCCATTTTAGTATACTGCATTGCAACAAGGAACAAACTAACTAAACTAACTAACTCTATGGCCTATGGAACCCGGAGGTTCAGTGCCGCGTTCATAAAAGCTCTCCACTGACTTCTATCCTTAGCTAATTGCATCCAGTTTCTACTTTGTATTCCTATCTCTGCGAGATCCATCTTAATATTGTCCTCCCATCTGCACCTAGGTCTTCCTAATGGTCGTTTTCCTATGGGTCTACCAGTCAAGACTTTGAAAGCGTTTCTACCTTCTTCCATTCTAGCTACATGACCTGCCCACCTAAGCCTCCTAGACTTGACGACCCTAACAATGTTGGGTAAACCGTATAAAGTATGTAGTTCCTCGTTATGAAGCTTCCGCCATTCCCCATTCTCGTTCCTCTTGGGTCCGAATATTCTTCTCAGGATCCTGTTCTCAAATACTTTCAGTCTATGTTCTTCCCTCAGAGTAAGCGACCATGTTTCACAACCATACAGAACAACAGGCATGATTATCGTTTTATATATTTTAAGCTTCAAATTCCTCGACAGGATTCGCGACGACAAGAGATTTTGAACCGAATAGTAACACGAATTCCCTGCTTTTAGTCGACATTTAATTTCTTCGTGAACATGATTTTCGTCTGTTAATATTGATCCTAAATATTTGAAAGTATCCACTTTATCAAAAGCATTATTTAATATTTTAACGCCTCCACAATTTGCCGTATTACGGTCCCGACGCACTTCCATGTATTTAGTTTTCTCTGCATTTACTTCTAAACCCATGTCCCTGCAAGCGTTTAATAAGATCTCTGCATTTATTTCTACTGTTCTCCTACCATCCCCTATTAAATTTACATCATCAGCATATGCTATAACCTGGTGAATGCCGTTCAACTCTAGGCCCTGGTTGCTATCTTTGATTTTCCTTATGGCGTATTCCAGCACAAAGTTAAATAATAATGGCGACAACGCATCTCCTTGTTTCAGGCCATTTTCGACGTGGAAGCTCGTGGACAAAAATTTTCCTACCCGGACTTTACTTTGGGATTCACTTAAACATATCTTAATTAATCTAATTAGCTTTCTCGGTATTCCAAGTTCTGTAAGAACGTTGTATAATGTTTCTCTCCTAACCGAGTCGTAAGCCTTTCTAAAATCAATAAATAGTTGATGTACCGGGGTATTGTATTCCCACTTCTTTTTGAGTATTTGGCGAATGGTAAATATTTGGTCGATAGTTGATCGATTTCGTCTAAATCCGCACTGATAATCTCCAATAATTTCATCTGCGTATGGGGTCAATCTTGCTAACAGAATATTTGAAAGGATTTTATAGGATGTTGACAGAAGAGAAATGCCTCGATAATTATTACAGTCAGTTTTGTCGCCTTTCTTGTGAATTGGGACAATGATTGATTCTTTCCACTCTTGTGGCAATTCTTCCTTGTTCCAGATAAGGAGAATGAGTTTGTGTATCTTGTTCCACAATTTTTCGCCTCCAGCTAAAATTAACTCACAAGCAAGGTCCACAACGAGGCACACTTAGATCCGACTCAAAATTCGCCCAGAAGACACATAATGGAAAAGAAGAAAAAATGCCAAAATGGAGCTGCCCAATGCCAGAAACACCGGAGTTATGCTCCCCAACATAACGCACCACGCGACAATATGATCTAAGGTAAACGTCCAAAGATACCCGTTTATGTCGAAAACGGAAAGGGCGAGAAGCACCGGGATGATATCAAAAAGATACCTGACATGTTATAACAATGTTTTGGCGGCCATCTTGAAAGCCACGATCTTGGATATAGCGTAAGGTATTGAAATGAGAAGTGGGATGTGTGATATATTAATGTAAGGTAAAATGCAAAATGAAAATCAATGATGTAATCGCGAAAAACATATGTGTAATGGTGAGGACGTGATAAAGTGTAGAAGAAAAATTAAATTTTTTAGTTTTATGTCCCGCGGTTATGCCGAGCAGGCTAAACGAGACGGTGACTATGAGAAATGAATGAAATGTTGGAATGATGAAAGTGTAGAAGACTCGGATAAAACAAACGTGTATGCGAAGGACAGAAGACGCCACGGCATTGGGTAACATGCCACGGCAATGGTACGCGACAAGTAAACGTAACAGTGTATGTACATGGAAGTGTCTCCGCATTGGCGCATTATATCTTTCAAGGATATTGGGACCCGGCTTGGTACAGTAAAAACCGCAGTTGCACCCGCGATACGAGCGTTCGTTTGAAGACTACAGGAACTACAAAGGGCTATCTATTGTGAAACAGCATGAAGGCAGCTCGATCGGGAGAGTAGGTAATATAATATTGGATTGGTTACCAAAAGCAGGACCTACCTGGGATCGAAACTCACTCCTGGGCAACGTTTTGTACGTTTCTTATTCACTTTTCCTGCTGTTTCGTGAGAACAAAGGACATTCCGGCCTACGTTTGTTTAAACAACAGTATTTGAAACAAAGTATGCATGGGTGATAAGGCCCAGCCATGTTCTAGCTGACATTTCTTTACGAATGTTTCTTTTCTTTTGCGCAATGTGCTACACTGTTTTTCGACGGGAGACGCGGTGACTCTGTGGTAAAGCGTCCACCTCTGGTGCTTGGGGTCCCTGGTTCGATCCCAGCTTGCGCCGTGTGGACTTTGTGGTGGACAAACACCGTGCTCGTGGGTTTTCTCGGGGTTCTCCCGTTTCCTCCCACTTTCTTCATTCCACCATTTCACTCATCTCTCATCATCACTGTCTCCTTTAGCCTAACCGGCATAATCGTGGGACGTAAAGCTCAAAGATTTCATTTCATTTTTTTATTTTTCGACGGTCCCAAACAAAATCAGAGTATCAGTGAAAGGCAGCGCTGCGGAGTCGAGTTCCATGAGTTGTTGCAATCTCCCACGAGAGGGCTAATTTACCACACAGTGAGCCCACTCGAATTGTGTTTACGGGTTTCACTGGCACAGATGGAACGAAGTGAGCGTGACAGCAAGTGCTAGCCCGTGAGAAGTGATAGTGTGTTTGTGGCATACGCGAGTCAAAACACGCAATATTCTGTATAGTGAATGTGTCCGCACTATTGTTCATCTAAAAACGCCAGTGTAGACCTGCAATATGAACCCTCTCAATGTGGTGTTAGTTATGCAAAGGGAGCTTTCAAAACAAGGGTACGTTCAATAGACAGAACCGACAGTGGCGGAACGAAAAGCAGCTGAACACATGCTGGAGTTTTTGAACAACTACGATGTAACAGAAGTAAATGTGGATGAGACTCTCGACATTGATGAATACGAAACCGGTCCGGCCCAAACAGGTGAAGAGGATGCCGCGGATAGTGGTGACAGCACGCTGCCTTGGAGTGATTCTTCGCCCGAACCACAGGCAACACCGTTCTCGTCCGACAGTGACTATGAGCCGAATGGAAACGAAGGTAATACAAAATATTATACGCTAGAGGACAAAGTTAACATGTTACAATACTGGCTTGACGTAAAAGGCAAAGGGCGTCAAACATTCGCACATCGTTCATATTGTTCGATGAAACACAGATTCCGCAACTGTTCCTCGGTGAGAACATTGTTTAAATGGAAAGAACAACGCGACAAAGGCTTATTGAAAACAAAACGCGAAGTGTATCGCGAAATCACAGAACATGGGCTGCAACAATTTATAGCTGCGCGACGTGATAACCGCATTGTCCATGACAGTGATCTTAAATTATGGGCAAAGGAGCAGGCTCTGAAGTGTAGTCTCCGTACGTTCAATGCTAGTCACGGATGGACTGGGGCACTCAAACAACAAAACAATATCGTGAGCCGTAAAATCACGTCATATGTCACAATGAAGTATGTACGCGACAAGAAGGATATTAATTTGGTTATTGCTGGGTGGCGTGACGAAACCAAGACCATCATGGAGGGGTTTGAGAATGCAAATATACGGAATGCTGATGAATCCGGTTTTGCGAAAGAGTTGACAAGTGGGCGCACATTAGCCAGAAGAGGATCATCGCACATTCAGGGCTGTGTCCAGTCTGTGCATGCAACGACGCATACACTGTGGTGCCGTTGTTGTCGAAAGCAGGGGTGGTGGCGGATAAACTCTTTGTCATTCTCCAGGAACCCGTAGCTTTAAGTACTAGGGTTCAGGACAATATGTTCGCCGCACCAAATTTAGTGGTATTCTGGACGCCTTCTGGTAAAATGACATGAGGGAAGTGTATTCAGTTTTCATCAAAGAATGCGTAATACCACAAGTAGCAGCAGATGCTCCCAACACACAAAGCCTTCTGTTGCTAGATTCATATGGAATTCACAAGGACAGAGACACATTTGCAAGGCTACTTCATGAAAGTGGTTTCACCGCCGATCATATTCGCATCCATATTATACCTGGAAAAACTGCTTCGCAGTGCCAACCGTTGGATCTGTATTACTTCCGTATGTATAAACACATGGTACGACGGAGGCATTGCGTGACCATACCAACGTGAACCTTCACCAGCGAGACACCATCCTTAAGCTGCATTCACTGGTACACAACCAATTTTGTTGTCCACGATTTCATATGACTTATCAATGCGGGTGGAAACTAGCTGGATTAGCAGAGGACGTTGCTTTCCAGTACAACACAACTGACTTTTGTTTCAATCTACGACAGCGTGAATGTTGTAAAGACGAGTGCCCAGAACTTTCTGTGATCAAATGTGCTTGTTGTTTGCGGGAGCTGTGTGTCACCCATTTCTTTACTCACTACCACTACTGCCTAGATTTTCAACAATAGGTACAATCTTATATATATATATATCTGTATCTATGTATATATATATCTGTGTGTGTATGTAGCATTCCAACTCAAATGTATATGTTTCTCTCTATGTGTGTGCGTGTGTGTTTCTTTGTCGCATCATCCATGTGTTCTGGGTTCCTTTGGCCGTTTCTGTTTCATCGCGTTAACAACATAACTTCAGCTGTTTTTCCATACTCTGCTCGAATGAATTCCTCTTGACGTTAATACCATGCTCGATACGTTATTAGAGTTTGGGAATTGGTTTCAGTTTCTAATTCTACCCGACATCGATCTTTCACAAGACATCCTTCAAGTTTCAATACCTTACGATATATTCACGATAACGGCTTTCAAGATGGCGGCCAAGTCTGTGTTATACCATATCAGGTATCTTGGTATCATCTCGGTGCTTCTCGTCCTTTCCGATTTCGACCTAAAAGGGTATCTTGCGACGTTTACCTTATATCATATTGCCGCGTGGTGCGTTATGTTGGGGAGCATAACTCCGGTGTTTCTGGTATTGGGCAGCTCCAATTTGGCATTTTTCTTCTTTTCCATTATGTGTCCTCTGGGCGAAGTTTGAGTCGGATCTGAGTGTGCCTCGTTGTGGACCTTGCTTGTCAGCCGGAATTTCATCTACACCCGGAGATTTGTGTTTCTTCAATTTCTTTATAGCAGCTTCCACTTCTATTCGATTGGGTTCTGGAATATACGGTTCTGCGGTGTGTATCTCCTTTTCTCCACGCACATTAGTTTTTGGCTGCATGTTCAGCAAATCGTCAAAGAAATCTTTCCATCTATTTAAGAGGCTATCCGTATCAGTGAGAACTGTTCCGTCAGATTTCTTTAATATATAAGCACGAGGTTGATAGCCTTTCTTAAATTCGCTGATCCCCTTATACAAGTCCCGAATATTTTTATTTTTACTATTATCTTCAAGTTCCTTAATTTTAGCTTTCAAAAAATCCCGTTTCTTTGTTCTAAAAGTTTTGGAAGTTTCCCGCCTGATATCTGCGAAATTTTGTGTAGTTGTTTCATTCGGATTTTGTAGCCACCGTAATTTGGCCTGTTTTCTCTTCTCTGCTAGTTTAATGCATTCTTGGTCGAACCATGGTTTGTTCCTACGTATTTCCGCGTGTCCCAATTTTTCTATTGCTGAACTTTTAATGCTATCTCTAATTTCAATCCAAGTATCCTCAACACTAGTGCACTCCGAGTCTTCTAAGACCGAGAATCTATTCGAAACTTCAATCTGGTATTCCTCTCTTACCTGGCTCGCTTCTAATTTATTTAAATTGAATCTCTCCGTTTTCGGACATTGAATTTTACCTTTATTCAACGATAACCTCTCTCGTATTATCGCTGCTACCAGGTAGTGGTCAGTGTCACAATCAGCCCCTCTAAACGACCGGACATCAATTATGCTAGATTGCCTTCTTCTATCTACTAAAACGTGATCAATTTGATTATGTGTTTTTCCGTATGGTGAGGTCCATGTGTATTTATGAACGTCGCGATGTGGGAATTTTGTACTCTTCACGATTAGGTTTTTGGATGTTGCAAAGTTCACGAGTCTAACACCGTTGTCATTACTTTCCTTATGCAAACTTTCGTTCCCTATAATCGGTTTGAAAATATCCTCTCGTTTTACCTTCGCATTGAAATCCCCTAATAGAATCTTCATATGGTATCGCGGGAGTTGGTCAAATATCCGTTCCACTTCTTCGTAAAAACTATCTTTTATATCGTCACCCTTATCTTCAGTTGGAGCATGTATCCTCGTCGCCATAAGTGCCTTTACATCGCAGTGACGGGTATGTGACCGCGCAGTACTCCAAGGAAGGGATGGTTGTATAAGAATTTTTGATTAATTTTGAAGAGTTTTTATTTTGACTAGGGAATTAACATAGGTATAGGGAGTAAAGACACAGATTTGAAGCATCAGTGCACGAAAAGATTCGTATTCTCAGTTTTTCTATTTATTGTTTTATATGTTAAGTTAAACACCACAATATGTATCACTGATATCGCAGATCGTATTATTTTGTAAAATCGTGTCTGTAACCTATTGTCAAAACATTCATCTCAAGACATGATGTAGAGAAAAGAGAAAGAGATAAGACATCTGTAATATATGTATAATTACTCAATAAGTAATTATAAGTAAATTAGACTCAATAAGTAATTGTAGAAATTAGTTAAAGGACACGTAAGAGAGCGAAAAGGAGGTCTAGAAGTCTGAACTTTTTAGAAACGTCCTAGATAGGTGAAAATATAGTTAAAAATTTCAAAAGGTATCATGTAATTTATCTTTCTTTTCTTATATCCTAGTATACTTTTTTCTTTCACATCCAAACATCTCTATTCAGAATTACGAGATGTTTGTGAAGAGAGGTGAAGAGAGAAACATTTCCATCTCAAGAATTATATCAGAAAAAAATCTTTTGACTTAGGCGAGATTCGAACTCGTAACCCTTGAATCCATAAGTCTGCGCTCTACCGATTGAGCTAACAATTGCTGTTGCAAAAGCTTGATTTCTACAACTATCGGTTGCTAAATGGTGTGTATTAACGAAATTGCCCGAGATAATTGCTTCATATAGCTATTGCAATAATAATAATAATAATAATAATAATAATAATAATAATAATAATAATAATAATAATAATAATAATAATAATAATAATAATAAAGAAAATGAACAGAATTTAAAAAGTCGCATTGTTAAAAGTTTGGTGTGCGAAGTTAGTCCTAATATGAGATTTTATTAATTATATATAATAAATGTAAGCGTGGTTTATTCGTGCGTGCTACTCAAACTGCGCAACTCATAAGCGTTGTACGCGTATGGTACAGTAGTCTTGCGTCCTCCAACCGTGAAGAAAGATTCGGTTTTGAACCTATGCGTGTCCTAAGAGGAAGGAGAAGATTCAAAGAAAGAAAAGTGGTTTAGAAATTATGCAAAAATAGAATATCTCACGAGGTGAGGTGATATAGATTTCAGCGTGTCTTTCAGCTGTGACTCTATACAAGATACGCATCTACGACTTAACGTGGAACCCGAACCACACGACTCCTGCCGGGAATCGAAACCCATATTATCTCTAGCTCTATCATGAGAGACACACAAGGGCGCCCATATTGTGGTTTTCAAAGGGGGCAAGTATAAGCGACATTTCAAATATAGTTCCAAATTTTGGGGTAAATATTCAAACAATTTTTGGGTTTTCGATCTTGCAAAGTATAATTTCCTCTAGAGGGGGCAATCGCTCCCTCTTACTCCCTTAATGGGCGCCCCTGGAGACACAGGGACATGCAAAAATAATCGAAAATAAAGGATATTAATGTTAAATCCATAGCTTTTGAGTACATGAATTATGAAACCTTCTATATCGTTCACATCAAAGTTTAGCATTATCGGCATGGAGGTTTAATGGGAGGGGTGAAAATTTAATAATTCTTAATTGAAAGATATGAGTGTCTATTCAATAGTTTTCGGGGTTGCTGAAATTAATAATTACACTCCAGATACCATTAAAGCCCAAAGCTTTACTCTTTCGTTAGCAGGAAGGTTATTCATTTACTTAACTCAGGAGACCTTAAAGTTAAGGATATGAAACTCGATGCATATTTTTCTAATTCAAAATTATTAGATACGTATTTTAGCTTAGACTTCTAAGGAGGGGAAGGGCCAATTTATGCAATGATTTCCTTCACATTCGAATAAAATACTGTTCCATTATATTGCGAAAACTCATTTCGAGTAGTGTCATTGCTAATAGTTTTCCGTATTTGTTTAGACCCCTACTCATTTATAACAGAATCTCACTTTTCCTGTAACACCTAAGCAAGCACTTAGTAAAGTAAATGCCATTAAAATCTATATTCATAGGACAGTGGTGCAAATGCAGTTGAGCTCTTCGGCAATCTTTAGCATGGAAAGAGAAAAAAGCCACCACATTGATATTGGAAAAGTAGCTAATGAATTCCTCCCCGAAAAAGGTCACCCGCACATTTATTTTACAGATGGTGGTTTATAGCTATACGTAAGATTGTTGAAATTGCTCCATAGTTGTGGGTGCGAGACACTGAAGCCATCCGTAATAAGGGGGCAAGTGGCATGTAAAAGTACTCAATATGAACAATATTAATATCGAAATCGTTATGGTATTAGATTTCGTGATCGCAGATGAATAGTGACGCTGTCGATGTTGCTTAAGTTCAAGTTAAGCCTTGGTTGGCATGGAGGTCAGAGTGGGAGGGTGACAGGCAAATAAATAAATAAATAAAATAAAATAAAATCGAAAACATCCTTTATTTTTGTCGAATATATATTTTTCGGGATCTCTGACATGACCAAGGTTGGCCCCATTCGCATGCGGTTTCAGAGGAGAGAACCGGTGAAGATTTCAGAACAGTTCCTCATGTTCCTCATGTTGCATCGTACGTTCAACTGTACTTTTTTCTGAATCAAAACTTTCTCTCTCTCACTCTCTCTCTCTCTCTCTCTCTCTCTCTCTCTCTCTCTCTCTATATATATATATATATATATATATATATATATATATATATATATATATATATATATATATATAAAACAGTAACAGGATCGGTTGTAGACATTTTGTAAGTGTAAATAAACAATATTTAGTCGCCCCCGCCTAAATGATAATAAAAGAATAGAATGCTGTAATGGACAAAAATTCTTCAGATAATTGTTACAATTACAAATTTCTTCAATATATAATAATTCAGTCTTCCTGTGAGTATTAAAGGAAAATGGCGAAATTAAACCTAATTAACTGTGGATGAAACATGACCAAAGTTCCAGTTTTAATAATTTTATATTTTTTTTATTAAATAAGCACAGGAAACAACTAAAATGTATACCTAAGATGTATTTTGACAAATACAGTTGAAATATAAAAGTCGAAATAGAATAAAACTAATGAGCTTTAAGTTTAACATTATCACAGGTTTGATTTTGACAAAGAGATATGCTCTTACACTTCATTAAAAGCATATTTAAATAGTGTTTTCCAGTGATATAAATATGGTAGTTAGCTTAATTTCTCGTTTTCTTTGTTACTGTAAAGTTCATGTTATAAAGACACTTTTCTGGCTTTCAATTTGGCAAAATCTCTTATTACTGCATCAATATCACTTTCATTCAGAATGTAATTTTCAGTGGCCATCAAAGCTAGTCATTTAATCGTTCTTGAGATATACTTGATTTCAAATAATTCTTTATTAATTTTAGTTAAACTAGTTCAATACACAACAAATGACAAAAGTGTGTGTCTTAATTGATATTTAATTTGTCCTTGATCCAGTGGCAGCACTTTAAAATAGGGTTCCTTCGCAAAAATTCTTTTCAGGGCCCTTTAGGCCTATAGAACAATTCAATTCTTTCATGTTTCTTTCCAACATAAACGTACGAAATCAGGCAGTAACACAATGTAAACACAAGCAAAGATGCACTTAAGATTTTTCTTTCGGGTTCGAAGATTTTTCGGAATAGCCTACAAATGCAAATAATTTTGTGTATCTGCCCCTGAAATTGTGCTGATTGAAGGATCCAGACTCTCAGACTACCTGTGCAGTGTTTCGTCCACACATATTTTTAGGGGGCCACTTTCCCCCGGGAGAAGATCAAAATAATACGTCTGTAATATCATAACAAATAAAAGAGTAGCAGCAGTGGCCCTCTGAATACTAAGTGTACCCCCCCCCCCGGAAAATTTTTTTCTGAAAGGAACACTGCACCTATTAGGGATGCCCACGAGACAAGATGTGTAGCTGTCTCGTCTCGAAAATGTGTTGTAAAAGTGATGTCTCGACTCGAAAAATGTATATTTCTCTATTGGAAGAACCGTGTCTCGACTCGAATTTTGTCTGGAAAATCCTGTCTCGATTCGTCTCGTGCGCATCCCTAGCACCTATGTTGGTGCATCCCTGAATACAAGTAACTAATAATCAAAACTCTACTTTGCATTAGAATTATTACTAATTTAAAATATCGCTCCATCTAAATTTAATAACAGAGAATGGATTAATAATTATTGTTATACTGTTATAATAAAACAAGCATCTGTATATGCTGCTGTGATTGAAAGTGAGAGTACTGAAAAAAAACTACTTGTCATCCAAATGACCTTTCATCGCTTTCGATTATATCCTTTCAAGTTATATACTTATATGCCGCGTGAAAACTAATTGTATTCAAACATATTTTGAAATACATGAAATTTAATTCAGACCCGTAACAGAAATGACCGTATCGTCCCATTTTAATTCAACAATTAAACTACTGCAATCAGGTAAAATAACCTTACAGTTTCAAAAGAATGTCGACCTGCAAATGCTTCGTTAACAGTGACTGGTATTGACAACTCCCCACCTCAACATTTGTATGATTTTGTCCAGAACGCGAAAGAAACCTTTTAGAGCCTTCGGTTGCCTCTTATCTTCTTTCATGTTTTGTAGCTTTTTTTTTTCGATAAAATGCTCACTTGGTTTTATATCGTTGCTCATTATTATTATATGAAAAACAAAGTACTATTAAAAAGTGAAAGCACACATCATTATAAATTTAAAAAATAAAACAAAAACGAAATGACTTAGGATAGAAATGAAAATCTTGACGAACGACAAATGAACTAATAGATATTAAACCAAGTGAGCATTAAGCAGTGGACAGCGATTTGAGCCATTAGGAACTTAAGTTAAAATTTCCCTCAGAAATGATTTTTAAAAATTCCATTTGTACCGCCCGTGTTTTCTTAGTATTCGCTCCACTCCCTGGGCGAATGGACAAGAAAAGCCTACTTGCTTCCATGGGGGCCCGAAGAATTTTTTAGAGGGGTCATCTTCCTGGTTGGTATATTACGTTTGGTAGAAATATTTTTATTTGTATTAAGAAAATCTTAAGAAATTATACATATATATTATACTTGTCGTAAGCCAGGTAGGGCCCGGCCCCCTCGTCCCCTTTTGGGCGCCCATGCTTGCTTCAACTTTTATAATGTGAATTTCATTTACGGTGATCTTTCTCAACCCTTAACTGAGGTCATTGAACCAAAGTACTATGCGAAGACACTGTTTAAGACAAGATGGAGGAGCACCCTTGGAGACATTTCTTTCTACTGTGATAATGCCACCCAATCCATAAACAATACTTGCGTTGAATTCCTTAGGTTTGTTGATCCATTCGGATTTTAAAGACATATTTGGCAATGATATTCTCTTGCAAGGTGTCGGAAGGATTGTTGAGGAAGGAATGAAGAGTCTGTTATATTTGTATTTTGTGCATATGGTGGGATTGTGGAAACTATACCACTGTCTTTAGCTCTACGGTCATAGTGCTTAATACAACATCTATTGGAAAGCTAAATTTACCTTCATTTTATCTCATATTCGTAAAATATCCCTTTTCCCTCTTTAAAAAAGTCTATCCTGTGCCGTGGAAATTTTCCTCAAACTGGCATCACTTGTGCGTGTGGTATTGGCATCAATTGATGTACGAGTCCATTTCATTTGTAAAGGGTGTTTTACAGCCAACCACGCAAAGATTCGACTTTCTTGTCCTTTTGATGTATTTTGTCTGTATCTCAGTCTGTACAATATTTATTTGAAGCTATATGAGGAAAATTTTTCATCATAACATTTATTTAAATAAATATTTACATTTAAAACAAAATTCATTTTTCTAATTTGGCTCCCTGTTCACCTGGCGCCTCCTGCGAACGCGTAGTTCGCAGGCTTCAAGATCCGGCCCTGCAGTAACAATGAAATTCTGTATTACCGCCCGACTATCGTTGTTGTGAAAGCATTCATCATGATATGACGTAGGGAAATGAGTTACATTAGGCTTCTAAGATCTAATATCAAAGTTGAAACATCGCAAGTAAAACAAAAACATGTAATAGCAAATAGTTTTGAAAATAATTTCAGTTTAAACTAGCTGCGACTACATTTAATTCAAAATTGAACTTCTGGAGTGCAACATATGAGCGTAGCTAAAAGAAAAAATCAATAAGAACAGTCGGGATTTGAACCTAAGACATACAAGTAGGAGTTCCTTTCACTAACCATTCATCTACTATATTTTGTTTACTAAAAATATTTTCCATGCAGCAAAATGCCATTTCACACTGAAACATTAACAACATAAGAACAAAGATTTCAAGAAAATTTGCCAAAGCTTATGTATTAAAGGTACCCTGGTATTCGCCCAGTGGTACTGCAAAATCACTAGTCAGGATGCCTCGTATCGAAATTTGAACCGGGAGACTCTCAATTACGAAGCGTCAACACTAACCAGTAACCTTCGTTCGCTCAGTAAATGTCTTCAAATTACTTTTCTGTAATTATTTTTCAAAAATGTTTATTATTTTCATGAAGCAAAGAGTGCATCTTCTACTTGGGTTGAGAACTATATCTACTATACTTCTAACAGTCAACTAATAGTTGATGTTCATTATTTCTATCGATTTTCTACGTCTACTAAGTTATTTCAATTTTTTATAAGTTTTCCCTTCCGTTTATGACAATGATTAGAAATAAAGGCTCCTCTTCTTATACAAATCTTGATCATTGTAACATTTTTTAGTCAAAATTCTGAATTATTGAAAATATTTAAATTAGTTAGAATGAAGAGGATAATACTAAGAAACATGGTTAGAAAAAAAGAAACATTGTTGTTTAACGAATTGATAAAATCAAGTTTTTTCAAAACATAAAAAATACTGTATGGTATGGGATGATCATGGAAAAAGTAAAAATAGCCATCGAGGACACACTAACCAACTACTGTACGCGGATAAGTCAAGGTTCGTTAACTTGGTAGACGTATATGAAGAAACCACTAACAGAAAATAGCTGATAGCTTTACGCCTAATCATCTCAGCGACCTCGACTCCCTTCCTGTCCCAAGGTATGTCTTACCCCTTATCTCAATGCATGAAAAGCAAATAATATTTTCGCAAACACCGCGAGGGGCAGGGAGGGAGTAACAGAACGCACACAGCTCGTTGTATGGCTTTAGGGCAAATACCTAAAGGCATAAGCAATAGGCCACTTGACCAAGAGCAATGTTGCCAAACGTAAGACGAGGTAAGCCCACGCGCAGCCTGTCTCTTCGCGTAACATTACCTTCGACACAAAATCACTGACCCTTCGAACAAGATAACATTGTTGCGCTCTCAGAGTCAGGTTTTAATTGCATTTGTGTTGAAGAAATGAAATGAAATCTTTAAGTTTTACGTCCCACGGTTGTGCCGGTTAGGCTAAAGGAGACGGTGATGATGAGTAATGAATGAAATGAAGAGAGTGGGAGGTAATAGGAGAACCCCGAGGAAACCGACGCACACGGTGTTCGTCCGCCACAAAGTTCAATTGGCGGGGGCTGGGATCGAACCCGAGGCCCCAAGCACTAGAGGTGAAAGCTCTGCCACTGAGCCACCGCAGCCCTAAACGAAAAGAAAATAAAAGCGCACCCAAGACAATACCTCTAGAGTTGTGGGGAAACTTGTCCAAAAAGACTTTTCTTTTTATTTACATATAAAAAGAAATAAAATATATTTCCATGATGGAATAAAATTCCACTAATATAATAGACATCAAAATTAGAAATAGCAAAAACAGCTGAAAGTAAGGAGAAAGCAGTAATTTCACATCAGGTTCCAAAGAGAATAAACAGCACCGAGTAAGCAAACAACAGCGTTACTCCTGCTGTGGTCCTGTCCCGAGCATGTGTCAAAGGTGACGTCATTACACGATATGACGGAAACGCCTTCAGTGATGAACTTACCAAGCCAATAACTACTGTATTTACACCACGGAGTTCGACACTCTATAAAGTGCCTTTTATCTATACAGGATTATGCGCGATCAACATTATAACTGTTACATTTTTCATTCTCTGTTGCAAGAAAATAATTGACATAAGGATAGGACCTGTACTTAAACGCAAAATTACATAAACGGTCTGGTAGTTTTAGTTAGAACGATCCGTCAAGTGGAGGTGGGGTAAGTTCTCAAACATTTAAATATCTTATATACTGTAGGTGCACTACGCAACCAGTTACTAGAGAACAAACCCCAAAGTAGGACTGGTATCAAAACGAGACAATACGAGACTATTTACAGTATTAGTCTCCTTTCAACCGACAAATAGCGGTCTCAGTCTCGTCTCGATAGTTTCGAAATAAATTATTTGAAATTATTCCACACTAAATTCGACAGTAGATAAATAAAATCCACCTCCAATAGTTCTCCCTATTGCTTCAGAATATATAATGGATGCATCATTTTCTACTAGATAAAGTATGAATTAGCAGTTCATATACAACATTCAAAAATACATATGTCTGTTTCCATTAAATATATTCATTGTTTCTTAAATTATTTATTTACTAATTGAAATACCCGGCGTTGCACGGGAAGAATAGGTTTATATTTCAAAGATATATTTGAGATTAGTTTTCCCAGTAGAATACATATTTGAATCGGAATGAAATAGTACGGATCCATTTCCAGCAGGAGCAAATGAATTAACTTGCCGCTAACGAAGAATAAAAACTTGGGCTTTTATGGTATCGGGAGTGTCATTATTCACTTCAGCGACCCCGAAAACTATTGAATAGACACTCATATCTTTCAATTAGGAATTTTTAGGACCTCGAAAACTATGGATTTAACATTAATATCGTTTATTTTCGATTATTTTTACATGTCCCTGTGTCTCCCATGATAGAGCTAGAGGTGATATGTGTTTCGATTCCCGGCAGGAGTCATGTGGTTCGGGTTCCACGTTACGTCATAGATGCATATCTTGTATAGAGTCACAGCTGAAAGACACGCTGAAATCTATATCACCTCACCTCGTGAGATATTCTATTTTTGCATAATTTCTAAACCACTTCTCTTTCTTTGAATCTCCTCCTTCCTCTTAGGACACGCATAGGTTCAAAACCGAATCTTTCTTCACGGTTGGAGGACGCAAGACTACTGTACCATACGCGTACAACCCTTATGAATTGCGCAGTTTGAGTAGCACGCACGAATAAACCACGCTTACATTTATTATATATAATTAATAAAATCTCATATTAGGACTAACTTCGCACACCAAACTTTTAACAATGCGACTTTTTAAATTTTGTTCATCTTCTTTATTATTATTATTATTATTATTATTATTATTATTATTATTATTATTATTATTATTATTATTATTATTATTATTATTATTGCAATAGCTATATGAAGCAATTATCTCGGCCAATTTCGTTAATACACACCATTCAGCAACCGGTAGTTGTAGAAATCAGGCATTTGCAACAGCAATTGTTAGCTCAATCGGTAGAGCGCAGACTTATGGATTCAAGGGTTACGAGTTCGAATCTCGCCTAAGTCAAAAGATTTTTTTCTGATATAATTCTTGAGATGGAAATGTTTCTCTCTTCACCTCTCTTCACAAACATCTCGTAATTCTGAATAGAGATGTTTGGATGTGAAAGAAAAAAGTATACTAGGATATAAGAAAAGAAAGATAAATTACATGATACCTTTTGAAATTTTTAACTATATTTTCACCTATCTAGGACGTTTCTAAAAAGTTCAGACTTCTAGACCTCCTTTTCGCTCTCTTACGTGTCCTTTAACTAATTTCTACAATTACTTATTGAGTCTAATTTACTTATTGAGTAATTATACATATATTACAGATGTCTTATCTCTTTCTCTTTTCTCTACATCATGTCTTGAGATGAATGTTTTGGCAATAGGTTACAGACACGATTTTACAAAATAATACGATCTGCGATATCAGTGATACATATTGTGGTGTTTAACTTAACATATAAAACAATAAATAGAAAAACTGAGAATACGAATCTTTTCGTGCACTGATGCTTCAAATCTGTGACTTTACTCCCTATACCTATGTTAATTCCCTAGTCAAAATAAAAACTCTTCAAAATTAATCAAAAATTCTTATACAACCATCCCTTCCTTGGAGTACTGCGCGGTCACATACCCGTCACTGCGATGTAAAGGCACTTATGGCGACGAGGATACCTTTAAACCAATAATATCACACCACCGTCCCTTAAGAGTAATAAAAGAAAGTCTGTCAGTAACAAATTCAACCCGTTTAATTGCTGGTAATATTCGTTTGTGAACGAAAAACCCTGTTCCTAACTGGTGATTTTTATTTCCTTCCCCGTAAAAGAACGTAAAATTTCCGGAATTCTCAGATCCATTTCCTTCCCACCTAACTTCCTGAACTCCTATTAAGTCCATCCTGTATTTCTCTAACTCACTCGTTACAGATTTTAACGCGCCTGCCCTATAAAGACCTCTAATATTCCATGTTCCAAATCTCATGTCCATTTTCTTTTGCTGATGTCGTGCCAAGTTATCAGTCATTGTCCGAGGCTTTTGTGAATGTTTCTGAACAAGTACCTTTTTTTTTTACAGGATGAGGGTGTTATCCTTACCCAAACCCCCAAGCTGGAGGAACACTCCTAGTCGTCTGTCCGCGACTGCTTATTCAGTATATTCGCAGCTAACCTCTATATCTAGAGGCCTTCTCCTCGATCCGCAACCTGAGGACGCGCCATGCCGTGGTGACAGGAACCCACGTTACACGGAACAAGGAACAAAACTTGTATTTATTCTTATAATGAGTAATCCACTGTTTGATTGTTTCAAAGTGATCCGAAACCAACAAACGTTATTCGTTCGAGGAGTGCTGCCAAGCAAATAATTGCTTGTTTCTTTGGTTATACCGAATGTTTGACAACCATAATTTTAGAAGATCGAAGGACTCTAAATGCTAAGTAATGTATATACAATAATTTGCTTCTCAGAAGTTAACAAATTGCGTAATACAAAACCCAACTCATTGCATTGTTCTTCATCACGACAGCACAAGTTCTAAAAATCGCTTCAGATTCTACGTCTGTGTGCGTATACCGGTATACAAACAATTCAAGAAAAAATGAGAAATAACAATAGCCGAGCGAGGAGTAAAGTTTTCCATCGACGACAACAATCTCTTCAGCCACTTGTAACTGCTCAACTAAACAACGTACGATAATGAAACATAGCAAGTCACGTAATAGACGATTCTACTCGAATATATTAAATAGGTGTTTCTAGTGTTCTCAAAAAATGATTCTGTCGTATAGTACCGACATGTGTTTCCAAGCCGGCGTAAACAAAAACAAAACAAGTGCCCAGAAGGGTTAATATGTTTGTTTTTTTTTATTAAAGAAGAGCTTATATTTTCTGATTTATACTGCATTTTGAAAAAATCTGCTATTTTATTTTTTTATCCACTTTTTCGTTACCCCAGTTGCTCAGTACATGCCTAAACGAAAGGTAAGACATTAACTTTCTAAAAAATAGATCGGCCTAGGAATAGTGGCATATTTGAGTGTGGTATATTCTTCTGTGACATTGTGTGTGTCAGTATTGGACGAAATACGGCGTCAGTGCAGCGCATATGAACTCAATGGATGCATGAAAACACCAGGCAGGATTCCAGTGACTGCGCCATACCACAAGACAACAGACTGCTTCTGCATATGTCTTTGGCAGAACGGACGGCTACAGTCCTCACACTGGTGCAAGCAGCAGAAGCTTCTTCACAGCGTCCAGTTTCAACATGTATAGTCGAGACGTTCTATTGGACCCCAACCGGCTTTCTTTGTACTCAGGCAGAAAATTTACCCTGACCGCCTCCATAAATAACACTCCAAATAAGCCATAAACGGCACGTGTGTTGTGTCGAGGTTTTGCGTTGTTGCCATCGCTAAACTTATATTAACGATGGATACATAGGCCTATGTAATAATAATAATAATAATAATAATAATAATAATAATAATAATATCACTAACATAACAATCATTAAAGGAATCCTATGCAGTAGTATGAACAGTAGCGGTTCAAGTATGGACTTCTAGGGGTGACAACGAAAGATTGTATTTTTTTTATCGGGCTTTTGCAGCAATGGTGCATGTACATTGGGGGGGGGGCAAGTTAATATGTTTGGTTCGTACAAACGTTATCGTTATGGAAGTTATACGATATTAACAATATGCTATATCAATTAAGAGTAAAATAAGCACATATCATGAAACTAATGATTGATTTCTTTTTTTCATTATTTTATATGCAAGTTGACTTGAAATGAAATATTTCAGTTTAACGTTCCACAATTATGTCCTCTGAGCTAAGGGAGACGGAAGATTAAGGCAAGTGAATGATAATGGAAGAATTGGTGGAATGAGAATGTGGGAAAAAACAAGAGTACTCCGAAAAACACGATAGCACGATGTTGTCTGCCACAAACTTGCTTGACCACGGATCGAACCAGTAACGCCACACACCAAAGGCAAGCGCTCTACCACTTTCTTTTTAAAATTAACCGATCATGCCTCAGTTTCCTAAGCAAAATCTTCAGGAGGAATTATTTCATTTGTATCCCACGACCTCCACAAGTTTTCTACAGTAGCAGCCAGTTATCAATAAAATAACGAAAACACACACACACACACACACACACACACACACACACACACACACAGTAAAACGTGAACAAAACTAACGGAAACAAAAAACAACGAAACTAAAAGTAACGAAAAAAACTAGATATAATAGGACTTGAAAATCAAATAGCAACACGCACTGTGTTTCTTCCAAAACTAGACTGGAGAATCAGTAAGCAAGAGGGTGAAAATTGCAACATCGCTTTCTTTTTCAGCAGGTCAACTGGAGGGCCACCCTCAAGTGGAAGCACTTGTTGAATTACCCCTCTGATGTAACAAAGAAACATGTGGTTTTCTTCAATGGTGTTCCGCTTCCTTTGATGCCGCGTTTGGACGATTTGAGCGGCCGTCGTATACAGTTCTACGTTGTCTACAGAGTGTGACATATTTGTAAGGCGTCAATTGATGCCGCTTTCGCTGACTGCACCATATAGGTATGGGGGACTGCAGTAGTATCGTCCATCCTACTAGGAGACCATCGTCCTACTTGTGGTTGCGGCATCATAATTATGCAGTATTACAATCATGCATCATCGTCATCCGTATCTGGCGCTACAGTAGCTCCAGATGTTAGCCAGATGTTAGTCATGTCGTTTCGGCACCATGTGTTATGGGTGAGGTGCCATTGTACTCCGCGTCCTCGTGTCTGCTACGCATTGTCGGACACTTGACCAGCCAACGATGCATTGACGAGATGTTGGACCCATTGTGGTTCCTTTAGTGCAGGTCCTACTCCAGCAGGTACTACACTACAGCACGATAACACGCGACCTCATATCGTATGTACTGTCCTGCACGACCTGGCTGGAGACAATGTTATCTGATTTCTTGACCGGCGCGTTCCTGCTAAATTTCGCCGATTGAACATGTTTGGTTGATGCTTACACAATGCCTCTCTCACCTGCGAACTCCGCCAGCTACAGTTGATGAGCTGCAGCAGCGTGTCAAAGACGCATGGAATACTGCCATACTCCAGAAGGACGTCCAAGGGATCATCGTCTCGATATCTCACCGTGTTGCGGACATTCTTGCCGTCCATGGTGATTGACCCATAGACCGTCGCCATATCTGCTCTGATATCACCATGTTGTTACACCTCACCCTGAGCGGTAAGTTTAATTTGCTACTTATATCATCTGGTCTCTGCCTGCCATCTTTAGCGCCGCTCTCTTGTCTCCTTCTTGACGTGGCACATTAAACAGCATGCAGTGTAGCACCAGAAAAGGACATGCTATTTAGTTATATCATAAAATACATCTCTAAAAACACAGCTTATGTTATTTTCTCCAAATACAACAACAGAAGATATGACAATTTGTAGTAGCACTTTTATTTTTCTATCAGATATTTGAATTCATTCACAGAGAATTCTTTTTCTGTGGTGGAGCACGCACGAAGAAACTCTGTAGTAATAGTGCTGTTTTCGGATAAGTTTAATAAATATTCCCTATCCAGGAAGATGCATTCACTTGATTTAAAAGCAATTAGAAAAAATGAAAGTTGAACTATGTAAGATGAAGTGCACTGACTGGGCCATTGGCCAAAGGATAAAGCGACTGCGCGATTCATACCAATGGAGATAATAAAAGTAAACCTATCGTACTATATAGAACATACACAACACATGAGACACAAAAAGTTCCGTAGATTATATGAAATGGGACAAACAGACCAATGCATAAGTTTTATTTGAGAAAGGGGAGTAATTGCTTGAGTTCTTTCTAAAAGACTGCATTGAGTAGTTGAAGTTTAAAGTAGTGGTTTAGACCAAATCTGATACATAAAATCGACACTTGCTTCTAATAGTAGCGTTAAAGTGATTTTCCAAATTTCGTGAGTTGTTCAGTTGTTGCAGAAATTGACGAAAAAATGTCTTACACTGTGAGCTCCATTACCTTGGAACGCCACCACCCTAAAATTCATTGTTTATATCTCATCGTTTTGCACCCATTTTGCACCGTTTTGCACCTTGATTAAAAATTTTGTACCCTCACCATTACTGAGAAACTCAAAATTTAAAATGGTGTTCCAAGTTAATGGTACCTCAGCTATTACCTCATTTTCAAGATTTAACAACACCATCATCGCCTCGTAGTTTTGCACCGTTTTGAACCCTCTTTTAAAAATTTTGTTAAATCACCCTAACCGAGAAAATAACATTTCAAAATTCAAAATTTGCCACAGAAGCAAAATTTAAGTTTCAACCTGCCACAAGGTAGAGTACGTTTTGCACCTTCCGAAAATACCAATATTTCATTTTGTACTCTCACAGTTAATGAGAAATTTAAAACTCAAAATGCCGAATTACCATTAACTTGGAACGCCACATTTTGTACTGAAGAATTAAGAACACCAACGTCTCCTACGAGTTTTGCACCCTCAGAAAATGTCGACATTTTGTTTTGTACGATCACAAGTAATGGGAAATTTTAAATTCAAAATACAGATTTACAATTAGCTTGGAGCGCCAAAAATACATGTTGAATAATTAAGAATACCAGCGTTTTCTACAAACTTTGCACCCTCAGAAAATATCTATATTTCGTTATGTACCCTCCCAGTTAATGAGAAATTTCAAATTCAAAATACATAATCACCATTAGCTTGGAACGCCAAAAATTCCTGTTGAATAATTAAGACCACCAGTGTTTTCTACGAGTTTTGCACCCTCAGAAAATGTCGATATGTCTTTCGTTTTGTACCCTCAGAGTTAACGAGAAATTCCAAATTCAAAATGCCGAATTACCATTACTTGGAACGCCACTATTTCGTACTGAAGAATTAAGAACACCAACGTCTTCTACGAGTTTTGCACCTTCAGAAAATGTCGAGATTTCATATTGCACTCTCACAGTTAATGAGAGATTCCGAATTTAAAATGCCGAATTACCATTAACTTGGAAAACCACTATTTCGTACTGAAGAATTAAGAACAACAGCGTCTTCTACGAATTTTGCACCTTCATAAAATGTCATGATTTCATTTTGTATCCCCACAGTTAATGAGAAATTTAAAATTCAAAATGCCGAATTAGCATTAAGTTGGAACACCACTAACTCGTTTCGAAGAATTAAGAACAACAGCGTCTTCTGCGAGTTTTGCACCTTCAGAAAATGTCAATATTTCGTTTTGTACCCTTCCAGTTAATGAGAAATTCGAAATTCAAAATCCGGAATTACCATTAGCTTGGAACGCCAAAAATTCATGTTCAATAATTAAGAACACCAGCGTTCAGCGTTTTCTACGAGTTTTGCACCCTCAGAAAATGTCAATATTTCATTTTGTACCCTCACAATTGATGAGAAATTCGGAATTCGAAATACAGAATTGCTATTAACTTTCATCGCTACTATTTTGTACTGAAGAATTAAGAACATCAGCGTCTTCTACGAGTTTTGCACCTTCAGAAAATGTCAAAATTTCTTTTTGTACGATCACAAGTAATGAGAAATTTTAAATTCAAAATACAGATTTATCATTAGCTTGGAACGCCAAAAATACGTGTTGAATAATTAAGAACACCAGCGTTTTCTACGAGTTTCGCACCCTCAGAAAATGTCGACATTTCGTTATGTACCCTCACAGTTAATGAGAAATTTCAAATTCAAAATACAGAATTACCCTTAGCTTGGAACGCCACTATTTTGTGCTGAGGAATTAAGAACGACAGCGTCTTCTACGAGTTTTGCACCCTCAGAAAATGTTGACATTTTGTTTTGTACCCTCCTAGTTAATGAGGAAGCTTAGAACTCTACCAACTCGAATTAAAGAATTAACATCAGCGTCATCTACGATTTTTACACCCTCAGAAGATGTCGATATTTCATTTTATACCCTCACTGAAATTCAAAATTGAAAATGTCGAATTATCATTAACTTGGAACACCACGAACACGTTTTGAAGAAATAATAACAGCGGGGTTTCCAATGATTTTGCTCCGTCAGAAAATGATGGCATTTTGTTTGGTATCCTCACAGTTAAGGACTAATCATTATTCAACATGCCAAAAATAATGGTTAGTCTACAGTAAAATCTCATATTACAGCAATAGGATAGTTTAGTAGTGAATAATAAACTAAACTGTGCTAATAGGTAGTGTTTGGGGTCCCTGATTCGATCTCAGCTCCTTCCAAGTGAACTTTGTGGTGGACAAACACCGTGTGCGTGGATTTCCTCGAGGATCTCCCGTTTCCTCCCACTTTTTCATTTTACCATTTCATTCATTATTTTATCATCACTGTCTCCTTTAACCTAGCCGACATAATGTGGGACGTAAAACTCAGATATTTCATTCTTTTTTGCAAATAGGTAATCGTAGATACCTCCGAAAATATTTAATAATATGATACTTTAATATAATCTGTTAAAATGTGACTAAGTATACTGATGATGTACATAATTTCGTTATTTGCAGTAAATAGTTGACATTAATGTGGAAATTTATGATCAGAAATGGGTAGGGGTAAAGTAATGAAACGATATTGTAAAACAATCAAATTGCTGATAATATATTATTATTTTTGTGCAAATACATTACATTGACATTGCATACTCAACAATATTAAATAAAATAACACACAACAACTTTATTTTAAGTAACATTTGAACAAATTACGAACAACATTCAAAAGCTCTTGTTTTGTTTCAGAAAGTAAAACAAGGAATTTTAGCCTCTGTTCAAGAATGAAAACTGTTTATTCGTGTTCCCACTTCCTTTGTAAAATAAGATGAAAAAGGTGAAGATAAAATTGCTGGAGAATTAAAAAAATGAAAATGATGTTAAAAAAAATAAAAAATATAGAAAAGGGAGCAAATATGTTAACCGGACTAAAAGGTATGCAAAAGTGCAATACTATCTTGATTCTGCTTCACTTTCAGACACTAAACCCATACTTTGAACTCTTGCTATCGAAATATGTATACACTTTGGGAAGGTTTCCATCTTAAAGTAACTCTTTTCATTTTGTGTTAATATTTTTATTGAGACACTAACCCCTGTTTATTGCATGGGAGTATGGAAACCATAGCCTATCACAACACTGACAAAATCAAAATTCCACTCAACGCTCTTAGCGCCCTTAATACACATCGAAGAGATGTGAGAGTCATTGTTGTGTAATAAATTTGCTTCTAAAAGCTATTTTTATAACCGAAAAAATAAAGACATAAACTTTTGTTCAAAGCCAAGCATTGTTGCATTTACTGTAATTATTTGTTTGTCCTTACAGCCTAATTGTAAGTTCTCATTAACTGTGAGGGTACACAATGAAATGTTGACATTTTCTGAGGGTGCAAAACTCGTAGAAAATGCTGGTGTTCTTAATTCTTCAGTACGAAATAGTGGCTTTCCAAGTTAAAGTTATTTGGCATTTTGAATTTTAAATTTCTCATTAACTGTTAGGGTACAAAATGAAATATCGACATTTTCTGAGGGTGCGAAACTCGTAGAAGACTCTGGCGTTCTTAATTCTTCAGTACAAAATAGTGGCGTTCCAAGTTAATGGTAATTCGGCAATTTGAGTTTTAAATTTCTTATTAACTGTGAGAGTACAAAATGAAATATTGGTATTTTCGGAAGGTGCAAAACGTACTCTACCTTATGGTACGTTGAAACTTAAATTTTGCTTCTGTTGCACATTTTGAATTTTGAAATGTTATTATCTCGGTTAGGGTGATTGTACAAAAGTTTTGAAAGAGAGTGCAAAACAATGCAAAACTACGAGGCGATGATGGTATTGTTAAATCTTGAAAATGATTTAGTGGCTGAAATACCATTAACTTGGAACACCATTTTGAATTTCTCATTAATGATGAGGGTACAAAATTTTTAAATCAAGGTGCAAAACGTTGCAAAATGGGTGCAAAACGATGAGATATAAAACAATGAATTTTGGTATGGTGGCGTTCCAAGTTATTGGAGCTTACACTGTGTACTCACCATATTCACAAGAGACGTGTTCAAGGATAAATACTCGATGTTCTAAAGTATTCTGAAAAAATACGAAGAACACAGGGATGGCATTTGGGGATGCAAGGAGCGACAATAGGTCCCCAAAATTTCATAAATAATAGCTTATTCTTCTTTCCATATGTAGAATAGCTGAATTTGAGAATAGTATACTAATGAAAAGCGTAAAGCTAGGTATGTATGAGAGTTAAACTTTCTTCCTCCAAACAAAACTGAAATTTGCTCTAGTGATAAAAACAGTTTATGGACCGCGGTGGCTTAGTGGTAGAGCGTTCACTTCTGGTGCATGAGGTCCTTGATTCTATACCAGCTCGCGCTCAGTGAGGTTTGTGGTGGACAAACACCGTGTGCTTGGGTTTTTTATCAGGGTGTCTCCCGTTTTCTCCCACTTTCTTCATTCCACCGTTTCACTAATTTCTCATCACCACTATTTCCTATATCCTAGCCGGCACAATCGTGGAACGTTAAACTTAAAAAAGATTTCATTTCTTCAAAACACAGATTCAATCGTTTAAATGCAATGAATACATAATGAACATTAAAAAGCTAGGTACACGTTTTGTCTCAGTTATCAGACCTAATTAAGTCGCGTAAGCAAACTTCATACAACGCAGGTTTACCAAGCTGTGCAGAAAACATTGCTCGGGGCGTACGAAATACAATAACTTGATATATACTGTAATATACCTGTTTATAAAGACGCTTAATTACTTTTCTGTCTCTCTTTTTCAAATAAATATTTCAGTTTAAAAACAATAGTACATGCCAACTTTATCAGTATTTTTAAAAATGATATTTTAAACAGAATAACAGATACTAAATTGGGTTAAGTGACAAAACAATATAAAGGTCTATTTTATTTACTCACTAACATTATATAAATACAACATATTTTAGTACTAAACATAATAGGCACGAAAACTTTAATGTGATTTAGTTTCACACATTTTGTAGAGAAATGAAAATAATACTTTTTAAAGAATTATTTTTATTATTTCTTTGAAACTTCTAATCACAGTTTTTTCTTATAAATATTTTGAAAAACTTTAAGAAAATATATACATTTCAGTGTACGCTAATAAAGACTTTCAGTATAAGTCTTCATACTTCAGTATCCTATAGTTCTAATTGGTAAAATATTAAAAATAGGTTTCAGGTACCGTTGAGCACTCAATAATATAACATCACAACAGAAATGTAGCATATTATACCTGACACTAATTACATTACTGTTCTTTATACTCACTATACTTTTTTCTTGAACACCTACATTTGTATCATACATTAAACATCTTACATATAAATAACAGCTGTGGTGAAACAAATTTGTTCAATATATTTAATATGTACGAGGAGGCTTCCTAAAATAAGTTTCCCTCTCATTTTCTCCAAGAAAGCGAATTGCAATGTGGGAAACAAGAGACAGTGGTTGCAAGCACAACACATCCAGACACAACTGGCTATCGTTCGCCCGCGATCCTGCAGATGGCGCCATCGCTGCACCTGCGCAAAATGGAGACAAATCTCTCAGGTTGAGCCTGGTAGCTATGGAGAGAAGGCATGTTTTGACGTGGTCAAAGGAGGAATTGCGAGCGGTTGTCTGCTATGAATGGGCACGTATCGGGAGCAGAAATACATAACCGCCTGATGTTCTGTTGCTGGATGACAATGCGAGACCACTAAGCGACAGCAACGCTAAACCATATTACAACTCATGGGTGGGAGCGCCTTGTTCATCCGCCATACAGCCCTGATCTCGCACTCAGTGACTTCCATCTGTTTTCGGCTTCGAAGATTCTAGGCGGCAGGCACTTGGGAAGCAATGCTGAAGTCACAGAAACGCTTCTTCCATGTGGAGAGCTATGAATTTTTCCCGGAAGGGTTTTTCAAGATTATAGACCGGCATGACAAAGTGTCTCAATGTACGTGATACTTACGTGGAAAAATAAAGGTACGTTTGATCTTTAATTGCACATGCTCTTTTTGGTCGTGCATTCCCACTTTTGTCCATAGTCGCCTGGGGAAATTTATTTTCGGACTCTCCCTCGTATATATAATATATAAATATTATTTTCATACCAACAATGACTAGATCTTTAATCATCAACCTTTCGTTAGAACAATACATAAATGTATTTGAGCAATAACACAACAAATTACCCGTATACAGAGTATAGTTCTCTCATCTCATCGCTGCCAAGCTAATTAACTATATATAGCTTAAGTTACTTTTCTTAATTGGTTTTAATGTTACTTTGCTGTTTCTGCTTAATCGGCTGTGGGTCAATTTACACCAGCATCATCCCACAACGCTCTGTTTCTTATTGATTTATCTGGTGTTGGCATACCAATATGTTCTATAAGTCTGCAAAAAGCACAGTCGCTGTCAGGATCTTTGAATGCCATATGAGAACTATTGTTGAATATATTATAAGCTGCTGCATTCTCTGCGAAACTATAGGTGGTACAAGCACTGCTATATTGTTCATTAAGCAACTTAGATGGTAACGGTAATTTTCTAGAATGGGAATGTGATTGTTCTGCAGCTTGAATATTCATTTTTGTTTTTTCACTACTAACATTTGTGTTCTCAGAATCTGTTAATACGTAGCGTAACACTGACTCTACTATAGAAAAATCAAATTCCAAGGAACTGTCTTCATTTTCATTGGACATTTGTACTTCATTGTGCACTGGCTGCTTTAAACTGGAAATTTTCCAACTATGAGATAATGATGTCTTGGAAGAGAGTGTCACTTCCTTAGAATTCTCCTCAGAATTCAAGTCAGGTAGTTCTTCTCTTACGAGTTGGTGGCAACATGAGCCACAATCACCAAGTTCCAGACACGAAGAATGCAAAAAGTTTGCCGATTGTTCCTGGGTAAAGTTTACGTTCGTCGGATTGCTCGTTTGACCACTAATTTCACTTTGGAGAGTATATCTGTGGTTTTCGAGCCTCACAGTCCCGTATTGATTATACTGTGAAGTAGGGTAAACACATGGTGTTAACACTACTGGGTGATATAAACAAGAAACACCTGTACCAATATGCTGTGGAAAGTACATCCAGTGACTTGAATATTGCCCTTGTACTGTTTGAGGTAAAAAGTAAACTGAAAATTGAAAATTCCTTTGCGGAGGAAATCCAAACCTATTGCCGCAGTATAAGTACCTATTGTCTACAGGCGAAACTGGATTGGAGACAACTGGAATTGCCTGGAAATAAAAGAAAATAAAATTTCAGCAACTGTTATAAAACTGTTTTAATAACAACCATATTTAAATTTGAATAGAAATGCTAAATATAGGAATCCTTGGTTACAATTATAATGTAAAAGAATGATGGAATATGTAAAGTGATATCTTCCCTACACCCCACGTTTTGCGAATTATATATTATAACAAAAAGCACCAACTCTATGCGTTTAAACCTGACATATTATCGTGACTGTGATGGAGGTAAAAGGGACCATTGAGGGTCATGCACAAAAAAGTATACTAAAAGTATTTGTTAAATATGCAAGTAAACAAAAATTTTATGAATGATTACAAAAATGGATCAAAAGATTCGAATCTTGACCAAGAATTTTAGAAATAATCAAAAAAATGCATCAAAGATTATGATCTTGACCAATAATTAGCTTTTGGATCAGGGGCCACAAAATTTTTGAACGGCCCCTAAATCGATTTTTCGTATTTTCTACGAGATAAGCACATCATAATGAGTTAAGTTATAGTTTGGGTTTGGCTACACTGTATGTAGTTCTCCAGACATATGGTGTACAAGAAAGTTTCTGATTGAAATATATTGGATCTTTTGATCCAAAAGTGTTCCATATCTGCAAAATAAATATTATTGTAACGTTCATGTTTGAGTTAATAAACTCAATGATGCTCCACCATGAATTATTCTCGAGCGTTCCTTTATTCCCAAAGCCTAATCAACTGAGCACATACTGTTTATTCTTCTAAGGCTAATAATATCAAATTACAGTGTATTAGGAAGTACTTGGAAAGAACAAAAAGAAAAACAGTAGAGTTTTTTGTATCGTTATTTTAAGTAACAAACATCCTCTAACAATAAAGTTCGGTGAATGAAGTCGCTGTGCTCGACCTGGCAACACTGATGCAACGAAGCACTGCACACGAGTAGCGAGCCGCCATAGTGGATCCACCGTTGTTCAGTTGTGAGTCAACTGTGGTCTGTGTGAGAGGCGTTTTACCAAGTGAGTGTTAGTGTGTCCGATTCTAAACTGATAACAGTAAAATGTACGAACAAAGGATCAATATGAAGTTTTGTTTTAAGCTTGGCAAGACGCCGAAAGAAACCCATGATATGCTGGTACAGGCAGGGCCGTGCCGTGGAAAATCAGCGTTCGGGGCGAGAGTATACGACGGAGCCCCCATACATATATTCCAAGCAATTTTTACTATCTTTTTCCTTTTTTCTCCCGAATTTTTCGCCCCCTTACTTCGGTGCCCGGGCCGTCGCCCAGCTCGCCCCCCCTTCACGACACGGCCCTGGGTACACGTTTATGAAGATCAAGCAGTATCCTTGAAGTGTGTTTACGAGTGGTTCGGCAGTTGTCGAGGAAGACGGGATAGTGTTTCTGATAACCCCTGTAGCGGAAGGGTGTTAAGCTTTCGCACAGACGAAAACATCAAAAACGTGAGGACATTTATCACGAACGATCGCCGATTAACTATCCGAATGATTGTTGAGGAATTGAATATTAGCCGTGAATCTGCGAGACTTATCCTCACCAACGACTTAGGAGAAAATGAAAACGTGTTGTCGACTCGTGCCACATTACTTGAGTAATGATCAGAAGAACGCACATGTTCTTGCCTCACAGAATTTTACGACGGATCAAAATCCAAATTCCTTGAACTGTATTGTTGCTGAGTATGAATCCTGGTGTGTGAGGTACGATCGGGAAAGAAAACTTCAAAGCATGGAATGGCGTTCTTCTGCATCACCTTATCGGAAAAAGGTCAAAGCAGAAAAATCACGCATCAAAACGATGCTAATCCCCTTTTCTGACACTAATGGTATAATTTACAAGGAATTTCTACCTGACGGAATAACATTAAATGCTGCTACGTACGTTGAAATTTTGAGACATTTCGTGTACAAAGGGTACGACCCCACTAGTCACAACAAGGTTCATGGTTTCTGGTTCACAACAATGCTCGCCCTCAGAAAGCCAATATCGTCAGACAATTTCTGGCCCAAAATGGGGCGGTGCAAATTGACCATCCACTAGATCTGAATCCTCCCGACTTTTTCCTGTTCCACGCCTCAAACTCGCGTTGAAAGGAAAGAGATTTGACGTTATTCCAGACATACAACAAAACGTGACGAGAATCCTGAGCACCATAACGAAAGAAGACTTCTCAAAATGTTTCCAGGACATGTCAGGCGTGCTCAGCGTTGCATAGCTGCTGGAGGGGACTACTTCGAAGGACAGTAAGGTAAGTTTCATTCATATTGTATCTACTTTCTATTTACGGGATCATTCATCAAATTTTATTGTCAGAGGTTGTATACAACTGATGAATGTTCCTTAAACTCTAGTGTACTTGTAAAAAATTATTGATTATTATTGTGTCGGCAACTTTATCTTCCCCACCGTGCACCAATGACGGCATGGGTCACGACCTTTCTCCAGGTCACCTGGGTTTAAGTTCGGTTTCTCAGCAGGCTGACTCACAGAGACCCGGAAGCAGTGGAAATATCTCCTTTACAGGATTACTGCGGAACATTGTAGTGCATTAATACTGTCCACTAGTCAAGCTTCAGCACTGGTCGCTCACAACGATTTGCAATAGACCACTGACCCAAGTAGATTGAGAAACTCCGAATATTTGAACCATCTGAATCTACCTCTGGTCTGTTTCATCTACAGTCACTAGATATCATCTTAATGTCTTCTCACATCAGTTACCGATACTACTAAATGAATTGTTTAATACAACATGCAACCACGAAAAAGGAGGATATAAACAAAAGAAAAGTATCCTTGTGCAAACGTTATTAAATAACACTGTTCAACAAATTTTGATCGAAAGTATGTAAATTCTTGAAATTGCGATTTTTACATTCATTTAAGCATAATATGAAAAGAAATGATAATAGAAGAATTTTCTTAGCTCAGGTTGTGAAAAAAACGCCCTTGTACAACAGTAGCTGTATATATACAAATGTATTAATATTTATAGAACATTTAAGCAAAATTCTTGTAAAAACCTACATTTCACTTTTTTTTTATCTATTTCACTGTGATGTGTAGCTGGGGAGTTAAGAAGTACCCTAACCTATAGCTTTCTATACCTTTGTACTTCCTTTTTCAAAATTGCGCAAATACCAGTTTCACAGCGATACAGAAAATAAAGTAACCGTGGTCAAGTTAAACATTAACAATTCCGTAATAAAAATCAGTATTAACATCAAAACATGAAAAATATGTACAAATACCTTTTTGTGCAAGAACTACACTGCAATGTAGACAAAAGTTTCAAGTGATCCCTTGTACAGGATTATGTTTATTTTATTTTGAGTGTCTTTGCTTGGCTTGCCTTTTGTAGGTTACATCTGGAGCATCCCTTGCAATAGTCCAACAGTAGTCGGCCAATATGTTAGAATTCCACTTTCCCTCATATCTCTTCTCCATGGCTGCAATATCTTGATGGAAACGCTCAGCATGTTCGTCACTTACTGCTCCACAATCTTCGGGAAAGAAGTCTATATGTGAATGAAAAAAGTGGAGTTTCAGAGACATATTGCAACCAATATTTTCGTAGCACAATAACAACTTTGCTACCAGTTGTTTGTAATTTGTTGCTCGCTGTCTTCCCAAGAACTGTGAACAAACACTCCTCAAGCTTTCCCACGCAGCTTTCTCCTCACCTTGGAGAATTTAGTCGAACTTGTGATCTTTGAATAGTTGCCTAATCTGTGGCCCTATGAAAACACCCTCTTTAACTTTGGCATCACTTAATCGAGGGAATTGTCCTCTTAGGTACTTATAGGCCTCATCCTCTTGGTTCATGCTCTTAACAAAACTTTTCATAAGACCTAATTTAATATGTAGAAGGGGAAGCAAAATTCGGTTACGATCTACCAGTGGTTCATGCTGCACATTTTTCACTCCCGGCTGAAGAGTTTCTCTGGTACTCCAATCACTTTTACGGTAATGAGATCCACGATCTCTACTGTCACATTCACATATAAAGCAACAATACTTTGTATACCCTAACTGCATACCTAGCAACAGTGCTATTACTTTAAGGTCACCACAAATGAGCCACTGAAAATCGTAATATTTAATGGCTTGAAGTAAAGGTTTCAAGTTTTCATAAGATTCCATCATATGAACTGCGTAACCTACAGGGATTGAAGAAAGTTCATTTCCAATATGTAAAAGCACTGCCTTTAAACTCACCTTGGACGAATCTATAAAGAGCCTCCACTCCGTAGGTTCGTAATTAATTTTAAGTGCCCTCATGAGACCATTTACATCTGTATATGCCACAAGTGTGTCTTCCATAGTAAAAAATGAAGTGAACATCTCCCTATTCCGATACACTGAAATATTTACTTTTTCCTGCAATAAATTCCATTGCTTTAAGCGCGACGCTAAAATTTCGGCATTGCTTTTCGAGAGGTCCAAGTCTTTGATTAGATCACTTAGTTCCTCTTGAGTAAGTCTATGTGGTTCACATGGAGGTTCTTCTACAACAAACGTAGGGTCCTTCGAAGTACTTGATTCAGGAGCTTCAACTTCTTGATCATCATTAGAAAAAAGATCGTATTCTTTAGGTGGGTCAGCAACAGGTAGTCCTTCTCCATGTGGAACAGGGCGCATTGCAGAAGGAATGTTAGGATAGATCAAGGCCCGCTTCTTCTTCGTGGAAATTCCCTTCTTGACGGAAGGAACAATACAAAAATAACAGTCTCTGATGTGGTCGCTTGGCTCCCTCCAAATCATGGGCACTGCAAAAGGCATTGAGCGCCCCTTCCCATTAATCCAATTTCTTAGATTGCTGGCACAAGTGTTACACACAATGTGGAGTGCCCAAGATTTATCTTGGTCTACAATTTTACAACCAAAGTAATATTGATAGGCTTTTCTTATTAGTGGTGTTATAGTTTGCTTTTGTGAGGAAAATGTCACTTCCCCACACACGTAGCAGAAGCTATCCGCACTGTTTACACAATTTCGCGTCATTTTTGTTTATTGAAATCCTCAAAATGTCACTTGAAATAGTTCCGATAACTACTTAAAAATACACATTCGAAATACCAGTATTTTTGCGTACTTGTAGTTGTATTTTTATGTCCTGCACTACACAAACGTCACACCGAAAACGCTGATAACTGCACTAAATCTGTCTTTTCTAACAATAGCAGAACACTACTGAGATAAGGAACACAATGAAACCAAGCGTTCATATAATTTCTCCAGTGTTGCCGGATCAGTGTAACATTTTACCCCAAACGAAGCGAATATATTTATTTTTAAAGCGTTATTATTAGACATGCCTATACAACGAAAAGTAGAGCTAAAATTCGAAAATAACTTTCAAATTCGTGATCAGCACCACAAAATCAATAAGAATTAGCTGATTTTGTTCAATTTACATTTTCGTTATTGAACAGTGTAATCTTGGTATTTAATACTGTTTTCGTTCAAGAAGAAAACTTTTTATTATTATTATTATTATTATTATTTAAGAGGCAGAAAATACTTCCAACTATCATCTGGTAGTGCCTATTGTTGTCCTGTTTGAGAAAGAAGATCTGGGAATTTCAAGTACATCTACTCGATAAAATGAAGTGAAATGACATCTTTCAGTTTAACGTCTCACATTCATGCTCTTTATGTTAAACGAGATGATGATTAAGGCAAGTGAATGATGATGGAAGAATTCCTTGCATGAGAAAGTGGGAGGAACAGGAGTACCTCCGGGAAATCCCACGGACACGATGTTGTCCACCACAAACTTACTTGGCCGGAGATCAAACCACGGACCTCATACACCAGAGATAAGCGCTCTACCACTGAGCCACCCTACCCCCCAGCATCTACTCGACCACTCAACCATGCATACGTTAGCAGTGTTTATTTCTGAAATAAATAAATAAATTAATAAATCAATCAATTAATAATAATAATAATTTCCATTGTTACACTAACTTACGTTAGTGGTAAAGAACTCATTTCAGACGGAAGGAATACTTGGTTCAAATTTGGACACATTCAATTTTTACTGATCGCACTTGCCGAAATGGAGACATGTAATTTATATATGTTTTATACCGAGAAAAGTTTTCTTTAATAATATATTATTGAAAGAATCAGTGCTAAAATTGAAACAATAACTGTTTTTCTATGTATAAAGTCAAATACAACAGTAATAGAAAATAAGAAATAGATAAAACAAAACGACTTTCAGCAATTTTCGTAATGTTCAGTACTTAGTTTAAGAAACAATACTGATGTTTAAAAAATCACTACAATTATGGCGTTATGTTTAAACTGTAATAATAAATGAGTTTTACACTAAATGTACAGAATTTACCTACAAGGTTACTCAAAAGTCTTGATGCATCCCTGTAAGTGGAAAATGAATTTGAATGCAATCTGCACTAAGGCTATTGAGGCTGTGTCTAAGTGACCTGACCACCATGACGGGTATCTTGAAGTCCGTCATATTTAATCCAACTGTTTTTGTTTCAAATGGATGTGTGTGTCGTTTGAGGCTAGAAAGTCACAAAAAATAATGACGAAATAGATGTCGATTTATAGATAACTTTATTCATAAACAAGTGATTCAGGTGTCGAAGTGGGAGACCAGTAAGTTCATGGTTTCCTCGTTTCTTTCGTTGCAGGTGAATAAGAATGGCACTATCCTTTCAGCATTACACTCACATGGTATTAATGATTTGTGTATGCAGTACTCGAGTGATTGAGACCGAGTTTGATTGCTGAATCCTGAACATCCAGCCATATCACAGAGTACTTTAAAATTCTGACCAAATTAAATGAAACAGGTTCTATGCATAACGTTCCAAGTCGCGTGGGGTGTCCTGGAACTGCTACAAACTAGAAAGCATCACCTTCTATTTTGGCAACATTTATCAATAGCTTAACCCGCAGTATCCGCCATGTAGCACGTGTCAGAGGTACTGTGAGTCAAAGTTCAATCGTACAGTCCATGTACTACAACCAGTGGCATCATTGCAAGCTGAAATTGCATCAACACCTAACCGAGGAAAAACCCGACATATCATTAGAGCTCTGCCCATGGGTCCTGAAACAATACCATGTGAATTCTCAGTTTCCGCTTGAAGTGGTGTTCAGTGTCTAGGTACTTTCTTCCTTAGAGCTAAAAAAAAAAAAAAAAAAAAAAAAAAAAAAAAACCCTACACTTGTCAAACGAGAACCCGATCTGGACTGGTGCGTGTAAGTGTGCAAGTGGACAATAACTTGGTAACCGATAAAAAAATCTAGAATATTATTTCAGGGTGGTTTCCAATACTTATGTATAGAAAAGATACATTCCCAAAGTAGTTTCAACATCACGTTGTGCCTCTGCACTATGAGATGCAAGTCCAATAGAGGTGAGATCAGTAGTTCTCTTGCCACTGGATCGACAGGTAGGTAGAGTAGCTACTACGAAACCAAGATCTATTTTAACTGTGACAATATATACAATTATTATGTATAGGTCAAAGTCATTAGCATCTATTAATTAGAGTAGCGCATAACCCTCGCCTGTGACAGCGTGGATCCTGATGTACTCAGAAGAGTAGACGAGAACTGGGAAAATACCTTTTGGTATATATCAATCATCTCATTGAAAACGTACTACAACTACTAATGTTCCACATTGATATCGAATCCCTCTTACAGGAGTAAGTTTACCCAAAAGCTGAAATTTGAATTGTGTTTTTGGTGATTTTCTAAACTCAAACAACATATTAAGCAACCCCCTTCATATCTATACTGAGATATAAAAGAGTACACAGATAGATATTCACCAGATCTAATCACGTATGAATTTTTTTTTTTACTCAAGTCAGGGGGATCACACATTCTAGAGGTTCAAAAAGTACATAGTATCTCAAATGCCCTCTTACATTAGACAACCCCAGGTTGCATGCTTTTATTCCGTGCAAGGAAGGACACTTCTGTTTGAATATAATAAAGTTGATGTGACGAACATATTCAACGAGCTCCTCCATGGCTAACCATTTAGCGTTCGTGACTTGGGCGTGGGAGACCCTGGTTCGATTCCCGGCAGAAGCTCATGTTCGGATTCCCCGTTAATTAGTAGGTCCACCTCTTAAATAGCCTCGCTGCTGAAAGGGACGTTAAACTCAAAATCAAGTCAACTCAACATATGAATACAAGAAGCACACAATTGATTGATTTGTATTTGCGCCTTTTGTTAAGAACGAAGCTGTATAATACGACACCTTCATTTTAAGTAGGATTTTTCCAACTGTAGTACGATCAGTGCTCGCCCACCATGAATCGAAACGCATGCGTTCTCACTACTAGAATACTGAGGCGGGAACACTTTATAAGATGTACACGAATTGTCATACGGACAGTAGAGGACATGTCTAATAGGGATGGCGGACGGGACATGTAGCTCCCACAAATCTTTAACAAAATGACCTTCGGATAGACAAGAATATGATGAAACGATAATCTCACATAAAGAAGATCATTAAAGGATAAGTAATAGCATTTGTTACTGAAATGAATTAGCTTGGAATAAAATTTACTGTTAGTTGTCAGGTTCTATGCCAATGTACTTTAGTTTTTCTAAGGCGTATACTTAGTGGATATGAATATAAATATCATTTTCGTTTCAACATCTCTATCTAGCAACAAAATCAACAAAAGAATTGAATAAATTTAGAAAGTGAGTTATGACTAGTTTGAAAATAATCCAAATCCCTGCACTGATTTCCAGGTTACAAGGGTATATCCAGATATTTGATTCAACCTGTATACTATTCTACACTCTGCTTATAGAAAATTGTGAAATTAAAAAAAAAAAAAAAATGATCCCTCTCTCCCCGTATAGTCCGAGGTTGGTCTCAATCACATTCAACTTGAATTACCGATTATCTATTGTAATGTTAATTTACCACTGCTGATACTATACTGCAGTTCTAATTTATATAATCATTTTTTCTAAAGCTGAACTGCAACATCGTAGAAACAATTATATATCTCATTGAACTGAATCTAAAAAGAAGCATAACCAGTAAAGCTATCACGATCATATTTTCGACGTTCAGAAAGAGAAAACAGTTAAATTCTTACATTTTCGTGAATGGAGTTTCTGCTACATTCGAATATAAAATGGAGCTCCTTCTTGGCTAACAGGTTAGCGTACGCACCTTTAGCGTGGGAGACCCGGGTTCGGTTCCCGGTAGGAGCTCATGTGGTTTGGACGTAAAACTCAAAATCAACTCAATCAACTCGAATATAAAATGTAGTCTATCATTGAAAAGTATTTTGTGTTTATGTTTACTGCTTCGATCCCGTATAATTAGATTTTTTTTTTTTTTTTTTTTTTTACCACGAGATGGAAAGTCGATTCTCTCTCACTTCAGAGAGGGCTTTATTCGGTATTTCTACTTTGTTTAGTACTCGATAGTAATAGTAGAAATCAAATTTTGTATTTCCTATTCGTACTGACCTAACACCATGGTTTCAGACGCTAATATATATATATATATATATATATATATATATATATATATATATATATATATATATATATATATATATATATATATATATATTGACAGGCAACTACTAACTGAAGACGATTATAACGAAAAACGGCTGTAGTTTCCTCAGTTCCATAGTTGATTTTGAACTTCTTTGCCGACAATGATAGCATAACAGTCAAATAAATTGTAAGTATACTCTTACAACACTATGCTGAGTAACTTTACCTAGTTAAATACTAGTTAATATAGTTATGGGTACTAAGACAAAAAAAAATGAAATCTTTGAGTTTTACGTCCCACGCTTATGCCGGTTAGGCTAAAGGAGACGGTGATGATGAGTAATGAATGAAATGGTGGAATGAAGAAAGTGGGAGGAAACGGGAGAACCCCGAGAAAACCCACGCACACGGTGTTTGTCCACCACAAAGTTCACTTGGCGGGGCTGGGATCCAACCCGGGACCCCAAGCACCAGAGGTGAACGCTCTACCACTGAGCCACCGTCGGACGTAAAACTCAAAGATTTTATTTCATTTTCTAAGTTTAGCTATCTTAGAAAATAGACTACGGTAGATTAGTTGAGTACTGTAGGGTAGAGCAGCTTAACCCTTGGAAAATCCTGCCTTTTTAAGGTAAATTATAGCCTTTCAATTAAGCAGGTACTGGTTCATACCTTATTTTTTTCATAGTAGAGCAACCTTTCGAACGATATCATTTACAGTTCACTATCATGTCCCTGAGGCGGGAAATTTTAAGAGAAATCGTTTTTTTAGATTACTTTTAAATTTTGAGCCCCCCAGTGATAACGCAAGACCTCAAAATCAAACGAAAATACTAACGGGTATATTGAATGTGTGTACAAAATTTTAAGCTTCTATCTTCAATAGTATTTTAATATTTGCAAATGAGCTAAGAGCTTCCTCACAATGACCCAGATTACCCGAAAGGACCCTGACGAAACATAAACATTTCCTGAGACATCCCTATTTATCCTTGGGTCTTGTTTAGTACCTTATTTCTCTGCAGAATAGAATACCCTTTCAAACAACACCACTCACATAATTCTATCATGTATCTGAGGCGGGAAAATCACGAAGAAAGGGATTTTTGTTTTTAAAAAATCCCTTTTTCCCCTCTGGACCCCCCTGTTTTAACGCAGAGATCTGAAAAATTTGAATTATACTAAGGGGTACAGTGAACATGTGTGCAAAATTTCAATCTTCTAGGTGCAAAAGTAATAATAAAAATAGGCCTAACGAAAAAATTAAGTTGTGACGTCATCATCCCTATGTGTCGACATAGGGCATAAATCATACGTAACGTGTTCTACAGTTCCTCCATACTTTCCAAAACACGAAAAGAGATCTATAAAACTTTATTAGTACTTTTTAATTGGCTAATGAAGATACTACCCTACCGTAGTTAAAACGACAGAATATCTTAAGAGGATTAATCAAGTAAACTACCGTAGGTTAAGTTAGGTAATTAAAGTAAAGAGTAGAGTAGGTTAGGTTCGGGTTGGGTAGTGCAGTAAAGTAGGTTAGGTTTTGCATTTACAAGCACCTTAATGTGGTTTTTGTAGTGACACGAGTTTTTATAACATGTGTAATGGTTTCACACTAGTTACTTTATACTTGTAAACATGAAATACATTTTTTATATCATGCAAAAATACTAGTCGGAAAATAAATTTGTTACACAATCGTTTTTAATATACATTCACGGTTTTTTTTTTAAATTTAAACCGTAAAATTATCATTTTTGAGATCAATATTGTCAACTTGCACCGTTATTTTATTATTACTATTATTATTATTATTTGTTGACACTTTCTTAATCTATCCCTTATGAGGCATGATGGCTTAGTGGTAGAGCTCCCAAATCTGGAGTGACCCCAAATCTGGAGTGGAGAAAATTGATCCGATTATTTTCTAAAAAAATAAATAAATAAATAAATAAATAAAAAAGCTGCCCTCCAAACAAATTCTCTGCCCCTCAGCTTCCCTTCCAAATAAGTTAAACTGGCGTCGTCATTGTTTGCCGTCAGTGAAAAATGTTAGGAAGAACTGTAGTAACTAATAACGCTATTAACTACTACTGTAGAAAGACACGGTTAGATGGGGGAAGAGCAGACTTTGCCGTAGCAACGGGGCCCGAGCTGTTAACGGAGGCAGAGCCGTAGACTCTCTATGCAGTATCTAGGCCCCATGATTAATCTTTACTTGGACTGTTTACATCCCAGTCCGGCACTACGTAATGGGCATAGCACTAAACTTAAGGCTAATACTCCGCTGAAGGTGGCTGCGGATTAGATCCATATTACACCAGTTTTCAACGTTGGATTACTATTTATTTGTTGTTATTTTGATATATCTTACCCATAATTACTACTCTTTCATTTCCATTGTTCACTTTTAACTGCTAAACACAATTATTTATTATTTTCATGCTTTTTTCTCTTCGCTAGACAGGTATTCATTTGTATTTTATTACAGTACAAAATTACTACATCCCAACAGTTGTGTTGCAACCTATGCACTATTCAGAAATAACCAACAATGCACCCTTTCCTTCTCACGTTTCCAAATAATCTACTACAGTATTATGTAAATACATTTTTAGAAAAGGTCTGGGGGCAGAGTACCTTTTCAAATGCATGTCCCTGGGATATCAAAAGTTAGAAAACACATACGAAAAGACTTCTTTCCTGCACTAGGTTGACACACAAGGGGATAATTATATTCATTAAATATGAACTTCTCTTAGGAGGAAATGTATTCTTAATGCTTTACATTAACGGTGCAGATTGACTATAGGAGGGCGTAGTATAACTACAACGTATGCACGTATGGCATAAAAACTGCAATACATTAAACAGGGTTTAACTTAAAAACACAAACCAACTTGAGCTAGGTGGTCACTACAAAGCACGAGTACTATCTAACCGAGTGAGGGTAGCAGGCGTTCTTAGGGAGCAAGCACATCAGCGACGGCGAGTGTACGCATAAATGAAGATAGTGGGAAAACATTATATGGCATAAAAATACATGCCTTGCGTGTGCCATAGTTTTGTGACACTTCTATGATCACTTTGCACACTGCCTTCACATAGCACTTCACTTCATCATGTTTCTTATAAAGTGGCACACGCTAAAGAGCATACTTTTAATTTCGTGTTTCTACCTTATTATACATCTAAAAGATAGGATCCCGATATTTTGATTACTTGTACAATTCTAATGTGAAATGTAACATACTTATTTCGTGGATTTTACAAATTTATGCCTCCATAAAATGGTATAGCACTCACAATTTTGCCCTATTTCACCACATTTGGTTTCTGCTCTATATTTCTATATTTCCCTCCATCACTGCAACACACACATCCTAGTTTAGTTAATAAGGTAGTGCTTACCTAGTATCGCATCAATACAAGAACTCATATATTCCTGAATTTAACTTAGACTTACTCTGTAATTAAATCACCCTACACTAATAACCTTTACTAGCTTTTTTTGTTTCTCTCATGCTGACATTTCGTCTGATTCTGTTCATTTCTTCGTAAATTTTGAATGTCGGAGTCGCCGTCTGCGGCAGTTAACCCGTACTACTTGAAGTTTCATATTTTCATAACAGTTTACATTACTTTATCTCCTATCATGCGAACAAATTTTGTTATTGATATATTTTCATCGATTTGAGCTGGGTGTGCTACATTTCTTTCCATTCATTTCAAGAAGAGTTTAATCATTTACTTTCTAATTAGCTTCATAAGAATATCCAAACCGTTTATTATTTCCGAGTACAAGGATGCATTTTACGTTGTGATACCGTAATTAAAAAAAAAAAGCGTTACCTATACCATATTTTTAGCCCTATATTTTGCAATATTTCTAGTCCGTTAACAAAGACAAAGACAATTTGAGATTTCTCGCTTCACTTACGATATAATTATTGAAACAATAGTATACACTGTACTTCAAGATCAGAAAATAATTTCATTGTCTGAGAAAATGAACTTTATATAAATCATAGGTTGAAATATATTTACATACCTGCATTTGTTGAAAAGGCATATATATAAATTGTGGGAACATGCTTTAACTTAGGCCTATATGTTTCTTGATCCAAAATCTCTACTTTCTTAGCCCAAGCTCTAATTTAAATTATGCTCGACAATTCGCATGACAGACAAAAGCTTCTTCAGCTATGATTCCCATGTTCTATCGTTTATTGTTTTTGGACGTAGTAAGTACAGCGCCAATAATTGACTAATCGCAATGCGCAATCAGTGATTGACATTATCTTCTTTTATATTTATATTTAATAAATGGTGATGATTAAAAATAATTTATCCAAAACTTTTGCAAAGTTTACATTACGAGTTCATGTCTCATGTCAATATTCTTATTTTTCAAGTGTCGACATTTATGTAACAACAATGTCGCAAAATTGCAATATACTGTCATCTGGTAAGTTTTCTTGGATGCCCTCTGTTGACTTGATGAATAGGTAGTAATATGGGTTAGAAACCGCAGATGAGCTCCAAAATTATAAAGTTTGCAAGAAAATGAACAGAATTATAATTTAAGCATCAAACAAAGAAAGAAAGATAATCAACATCATCATTGTAGATTGGCTAATTCGGGAGGAGAAAAAATAAGTTTAATTTTGGACTATATGAAGGCGCGTAGTAATATAATTTCAGGTAAACTGACAACAGAGCATATGTGTCAGTGTTTCAAACCAACGGTCTTAGTAACTAACTTAAGAAGTGTATGATGCAATAGGGAAGAAAAATATATAAATATAGAGCAGAAGCGCATTAAGTCAAAGTAGTATGTAAATCAAATATGGTTGAGATTTACTTTGTTAATATAATGGGATACCTCTCATGAGACAATATTTGGATATCCAAAAACAATTCATTTGTTATTCCACAAAGACCAGAAATGCGCCACAGGAACAGCATCGCCATTTCAGGTTTTGCTTTGGGGAAAGGAGAAGACTCTCTAAAATACACAAAATTCAGTAGCGGACCTATCCCGGAGTCAGGGGGCCTTGCCCCCAGTTTTCTGAGTTACAAAAATAATTTAGCTTTTATATATATATCCAAATTTAGCTTTTATACAGGGGTGCCCACAAGAGGGGCTATGACGCAAACTGCATCATTGAAATATTTGGGGGGGTTAAAAATCTATATAAATATGTTTGAGGAGGTGTAAAAATTAATCGAAAATATTTTTTTTTCATGGAAGAACACCTACGGATAGACAATTGAGGTGGGTGCGTCATGGACATGAGGGGGGGGGCACCACTGTTTTATATATATATATATATTAGCTTTTATATAGGAAGGCTAACCTAATCTAACTTACCCTTACCTACTCTACTCTACTACTTAACATAACCTTCGGCACTAATCTGACCTAAACTACTCTACTAAGCTAATCTAATCTACTTATGTAAGCCAAGTTTACGTGAGGCACAATTAAAATATGAGCGTCCCAAAGACATCCTTTGAACATGCAAGAAAAAAAAAACTAATTAGTCCCAGGATCTACCAGAACATGATAATAATAAGATATGCTATAGTTACAAAAGCTACACCTATGCAACACATACACTTAAGAAAGGAGAAGTGTTGTTGTTGTGGGCTCCGCCCCTAAATCCCCACCTCTAGAATGTTAGTAGTGAAACGTTTCCGTTACAGCTGAATGGATCATCAGCACTGCGTAATTATATTAGGAGTTCCGCCCCAATCACCTCCCCGTTTTAGAACTTTATTAATAATACTATATTAGGCAGTCTTCGTCCCCAAAACTCTCGTTACTGACGTTATCAATATCAATACAATAAAATAAGAAGAAAAATACAAGTCACACTCATATCGACTTTGGGTGGTTGAATTCATTTGAAGAAGAAGAGAACTGCAAACGGGCGGGAAAATAATAACGACAATAAAGAATTTATAATTTCTTTGAATCATTGGATCTTATTCCGTATCTGCCTTTGCAGAATTTGCTGATAGCAATGTAACACAAAAAATAATAAGAAAACAAACAACTGTAACTGTTATGCCGATTATCGCAAACTAAAACGCAAAGTTTGTGTTGCGTTGACTCAAACCACAACGAAATTAGGATCATTGTTTTCATTATTGGGAAATAAAATGAAAATGATATCTTTAAGTTTTACTTTCCTTGATTATGTCGGCTAGGTGGAATGAAGAAAGTGGGACGAAACGGGAGAACCCCGAGTAAACCCACGAACACGGTGTTTGTCCACTACAAAGTTTACTTGGCGCGAGCTAGGATCGAACCAAGGATCCCATACTCCAGAGGTGAATGCTGTACCAGTGAGCCACCGCGGCCCCCTTATTTGGAAATAGTCAAGTGTAGTTCGCAACACTTGACAATCAAAACTAACTACTTTTGTGAAGTAATACATTCATATGTATTTAGCGTTGAAACAAGAAAGAAAGAATGAAAATTACAAATATTTGCGAAACACAATTATTAGGAAAGGAGGGAAATAAAAGAGGAGTACTTGTGAATAGGGTACATATATATACAGGGTGCGTAAAAAGTCCCAGAACGGTCCAATATCTCGCGAAATATAAAGATCAGCAAAACAAAAATGACACGTGTTAAATAGTTTTGCAAAAGCTCTCCAATGATACCAAACGCAATCCCCTATCCCCATCGGAGGTATGAGGGGTATTTAAAATTTTAAATGGGAACCCTCATTTCTTATTGCACATTTGGATTCTCCAGAAAAAGTGACAGTGGTTTGACCCAAAATTGAAAACAGTGTCTTCGCAAATGGCGCTGGAATCGACACACACAAAAAAGCGGTGCATCAAAAGTCCCGTCAGTCCCGTGCTCTGTGGCCGTACGGTTGGCGTACTGGATTGCGGAGTCTGAGGTTATGAGTTCGATACCTGCGAAGAGTGACGTCTTTTATGTGAATTTTTATATCCAATTAATGAATTCATACAATTTAACTTCGATAAAAAATAATTTGTTTCTCCATATTTATTAATTTGCAAGAAAACACAAATGGCGACAAAAACGGTTTATTTATTTATTTTTGTAAATAACCCTATGAACTCTAACCCTAATAAGCCTATTACTAAAAACGACTTCATAAAACTAGTTTGCAAAACAATTATCGAAATCTGTGTTCTATGTAACTTCAAAAAAAGTACTAATTAAAGTAAAAACTTATGGAAATTAGTTGGGGAAATATAATTGCCTTGGATGGGGATCGAACTCAGAAAGTCTGACTACGGAATCCAATACGCTCAGCGTATAGCTACAGATCACGGGACTGACAATTCCTATTTCCGTAATGTTTTCGTGCACCATTTTTTCTTTCTTTTTTTTTTTTGGTGGGACAATTCAAGCACCATCTACGAAGACACTCTTTTCAATTTTGGGTCAAACCACTGTCACTTCTTCTGGAGAATCCAAATGTGCAATAAGAGATGAGGGTTCCCATTTAAAATTTTAAATACCCCTCATACCTCCGATGGGGATAGGGGATTGCGTTTGGTATCATTGGAGAGCTTTTGCAAAACTATTTAACACGTGTCATTTTTGTTTTGCTGATCTTTATATTTCGCGAGATATTGGACCGTTCTGGGACTTTTTCTCCGCACACTATATATATATATATATATATATATATATATATATAATATATGGGTCAATCCATAAGAAGTGGTCCAGAGGTGGTTGCTCGACCATCTCCGAAAATTATAAAACTTTAAGTGTGACGATCCTTGTGTATGATCAGGTAAATAACATCATTAACGTTGTCTAATGCACAAGTGTTCCTGAATGGCGGCCATCTTTGTTGTCGGTGGAGTGCCATTTTTTGCATTTGCAAAGCGTTTACGAATACTACAGTTGCTCAGGACGTACGTATCAGACTAACCCTAAGCAAAAACGGATGTTTAAAGGAAAGACTGAGATACACGAAGAACATACTCTTCCTTCTAAATAAATATGCAGGGTTGCAAACTAATACATAAAATTACTAGAAAAAGAATAGTAAATTATACTTTTAAAGGAGCTGTATTTTGGAATGGCAGAAAGTGGGGGTTCATAAGTTTTGTGCTGAATACTATTGCATGTAAAGAGTCTGTAGAAATATCCACAACTCTGATACTACTAGCACCATAGATTTATAGGGGTCCGAAAGTTGAAGTTTGTGATTTTGATGCCATGTAGGCCTAATATCTCAGAAGGGCAAAGTGCTAAAAAGTGCTGCTTAGATAACAAAGAAATTATGTATGTGAATAAACTAGTGCAAAAAAATCATGACTGATATTACATGTAGAAAAAAGTGAGGGCATGGTAAAAACTCGAAAAAAAAAAAAAAAACGCGCGTGACGATGGTCATAGCCTGGGAAAATTTAAATGTTTCGATATGTTTCATGCTAGAGCTCAAAAACTACGCAAGATTCAGCAATTACACCCGCTTTTGTTTGTGTTCATTTGTGCAAAAGCTTGAGAGTGGCGTTTGTTCCATCTTTCAAGCTCCATGATCATTGCCACGTCTACAGAGTGGACAATTTATCTTGACCATCCGCTATAACGGACAAACCAAAAAGGAGGGAAAAGCGAAACTTTGCACGAAGCAACTATAAGAAAGGAAACGTCTTTGTATGTATTAAACAGAAAGACATAACAAACAGTGTTGCCAACCATATATGAAGTTATATTTTTTCAAATGACATTACTTCAGATTATTACATATTTAAGTCAGCGTGTCAAACATAAACTTAAAATACCACTTTTATTATTCAGTGTTGCATACTAATGATGTTATAGTATCACAAACATCCAAATTTCGGAAGCTTCTAAACTCAAATACAGTATAACGAAGATGCACAGGATAATGTACATCGAAAGTACTTTAGTGTTGGATACCGTGGTCATGGTATGACTTGTTTCGAATGTATAAGAACGAAGTTACCAGGACCTGAAAATTTTATTTTTTTGAAAGCATTTATTTCGAAAAAATGCTGAGTTAAGTATCATATCTAGTTATTTGTGTGCTTTGTAATGGATGCGTAAATTATTTTGTTGTTTACAGCACTTAGATATTTCAAACCGTTCCGGAGATATGATAAACATTGCTGAAGTGTGCAACACTGCTTAAATCGTGTAACTGCGAGAACTTGTTATTACAGCTACTAAAAGCTATTGCTGTAATGCTATAAAAGAGAAGGGAAACAACAATCATTTTAAATATTTCCCACAAATTAGTCATTTTCAGCAGGATAGGATAGATAAGAGTAACGCAACATTGTGGACACATTAACTTCCGTAAGTGGGATTGGATTTCAATGATACTTTGCTGATACATTAAGTGCCTTAATACTGCGGTCCAGTTTGACGATGGGTGTTGTGGGTGCAACGGGGAGCTAACCTCCTTACCATATAAATATGGCAATGATCATGGAGCTAGAAAGATGGCCATTCTTAAGCTTCTCCACAAATGAACACAAACAAAAGCGAGCGTAATTGCTGAACCAGGCGTAGTTTTTGAGATCTAATATGAAACATATCAAAACATTTAAATTTTTCCAGGCTACGACCATCGTCACGCGCGTGCTTTCTTCGCGTTTTTACCATGTCCTAAGTTTTTGTCCATGTGATATCAGTCATGATTTTTTGCAATAGTTTATTCACATACAGAATTACTTTGTGGCGTAAGCAGCAATTTTTAGCACTTTGCCTTCCTGAGATATTACGCCACAAAAATGGCATCAAAATCACAAACTTCAACTTTCGGACCCTTATAAATCTTTGGTGCCAGTAGTATCATAGGTGTGGATATTTCTACAAACTCTTTACATGTAATAGTATTTAGCACAAAACTTATGAACTCCTCACTGTATGTCATTCCAAAATACAGCTCCTTCAAAAGTATAATTTTATGCTCTTTTTCAAGTAATTTCATGTATTGGTTTGTAGCCTGCATATTTATTCAGAAGCAAGAGTATATGTTCTCTGTGTACCTTAGTTTCTCCTCTAAGCATTCGTTTTCCTTTGGAGTTCGTCTGATACGTACGTCCTGAGCAACTGTAGTATTCGTAAACGCTTGCAAATGCAAAAAAATGGCACTCCACCGACAACAATAATGGTCCCCATTCAGGAACACTTGTACATACGACAACGTGAATGATGTTATTGACCTTCTCATACACAACGTTCATCACACTCCAATTTCTATAATTTTCGGAGATGGTCGAGCAACAATTTTCCCCATCTTTGGACCACTTCGTATGGATTGACCCATATATATATCCAGTTCTTGTTTAATGTTCTTCCAGCAGCAAAGCTATATGAGACGTGGGGCTGCAGCATAACGTGAAATACGAACCACATGAGTTTCGGCAGGAATCGAACCCAGGTCTGTAATTTGTATTAATATAATTACAAGTAATTAGAAATAAACGTTGAAAACAGGTTCATTTACTTGCGATCAGGGGAATTTTAGATACCGTAGTGAGGGGTGAATTTGAACAAAAATTGAGGAAATCTTAGGGTTCTGTATTTGACACAGATTAAGCTGTTACTTAATTGTAATAAATACAAAATGCACCAGCAATTTTTATCTGCTTTGTAACAAGTTATTTTGTGTCAAGTACTGAACCCTAAGATTTCCTCAATTTTTGTTCAAAGTCACCCCATCGGTCAAAGTCACATCTCACTGTGACAATAATAATAATAATAATAATAATAATAATAATAATAATAATAATAATAATAATAATAATAATAATAATACAATCTGATGGAGACAGTAAAGAGGATCATGCGAAATATTTTCATGTGTGGGATTTGAACAGACACCGTTAGTCACCGTTACCCGTTACGACGTTAACAGATTGACGCCATTATGCAATTTGGTTGAGGTAATTACTCTAGCTGTCTGTTGCAAAAAGAAATTTAACATTTCGCTTACATATATAGTATATGCGATACAGATGGCCTGCGTTAAAGTCGCCGTTGTCCGTTAATACCTTAACGGATTGACTTCACTAACAAAGTCCGGAGACATAATAACTATCTATCTATTGAAATAAACGGAATTAAAGAATTCGCTTACATGTATGTGATGTAGTTTATAATCATAGATAGCCACTATTAGATAGCGATTATCTCGACCAAGTTCGTTAATGCAGGTAATCTATTTACACATTAACGGATAACGGCGACTTTAATGGTAGCTATTTAAAACATATCTTATACATGTAATGGAATTTTTGAAGCTTTTTCTAACAGATTGCAACCGTTAAAATTGCGGTTTCCCGTTAATACATAAAGAGATTGACTTGATTGCTTCAAAAATTCCCTTATATGTATGGGATATAGGTTATAAATAGCCACTTTTAAAATCGTCGTTATGCGTTAATATGTTGACAGATTACCTGCATTAACGAACTTAGTCGGGATAATAGCCTCAGCTATCTGTAGCAAGAAACAAAGTTTAAAAATTCACTTACATGTATGAGAGATGGACTAGCGCTTTAGATAGCCACTGTTAATCTTCCTTATGCGTTAATCCGTTACCGCTGTCACGGATTAATTCCATTAGCGAATTCAGTCAAGATAATCGCTCTAGCTATCTATTGCAGAACAGAATTAAAAAATTCGCATATGCATGGGATACGGGTTTTAGTATGCATGGGATACGATTAAAGTTGTCATTATCTACTAATTCATTAACGGAGTAAATCCGTTAACGAACTTGATCGAAATAATCGCTCTAGGTATCGATTGAAAAAAGCAGTGAAAATCAGTTCAGGAATAATCGTGTGGAGTAACGGATGGATGGACAGAGAGATGTACTAACAACGCTGTATTATAAATCTTACTGTGTGGTTCTAATAATGTAGTAAATACATACATTTTTTAAAATCTAATCAAAGACATACGCGGAGACACGCTGGAATCAAGAGGCATATGTTTCCCTTAAATTTCGATACCAGTCAAAGTGGAGCAGTCCCTTAGGAACGGCTACATGAAATTAAGACTTTCTTCAGATTAAAAAAAAAAATCACTCTCTCCTTCAAGCTTACCCAGGATCCTCTCCTTCAGTTTCTTCTCACCTACTAAGTGTATCGCATATCCTTTCTATGAAAATAAAGCAATTTTAGCATAAAAATAGAGTTTTTTTTTGTTCCTTGAATTGGGGTTTCGCATCCGTTTCAACACAAAGGCTATACAGTATGAGACGTAGATCTATAATTTAACGTGGAATCTGAACAACGTGGACTTTTACTGGAAATTGAACCTGGGTCTTCCACGCCAAAGGTAGACCCCTTATGGGGGAACTCGGAATTTATAATTTGATTTTAAATGATACTCCTTGGTTAGGAGTGGGATTAGGAACTAGAGTTCTGAACTTTCGGCATCTATGGTCATGTTATCTGTCGGCTATCACACAGGAACAAAGGAATGGTGAAGAAAGGAAGCGACCTGGGAACATTATGTGAGGTACCATCTTGACATTTGCCTAATGTGAATGAGGAAAACCCAGAAAAAACTCACTCAGGATGGAGATATGAGAAAGCTTTTACACATTTTCGACCGAATGTCCCCATCAGGAATCGAATCCTGGACCACTCGCACCAAAGACAAAACTACCGTCAATCTTTGGTATCTAACTACATAAAACTGAAATGTAAAAATGTGTGATAGCTATCTCCTCCAGAACTGTTAGGACAGATTTTGATCAGTTTTAATACATGAGCGGACCATGGTCTAACTTAGGTTTTTATCACATTAATCATCGAAAAGGACATATCCTAAGGTAAGTAAGGGGTTTAAAAACTTATGCCAAAAGTTCAATAAATTCAGTATCTCACGAGTCCTCAAGTTAGAGAAATGAAACTCGGTAGACAAACTCGTCATTGGAAATAAGTTTCACGTGTTCCAGCGTTTTTGAATATTTCCGTATTAATGACAAATAATTTTTGTAATCTATATAGTATATATAAAAATATACGTAATGTATGTTGGAGAATAACTCTGGAACGCCTGGAGAAATTAAGCCAAGTTTGATATATATACGACTTACACTCTGGGAAAGATACCATAGAGGTAAGTCACCTCTCTCATCCTTAGGGGATGGGAATGGAGTGGCAAAAACGACCATTATCAGTGCTTAATTCATAGTTTCTGGGGTCGCTGAAATGAATAGTGACAACCCCGCGCCGTTTAAGTCCAAGTTCATCCCCAATGAGTCTGAAAAGGAACTATACCTAGGGATGGAGATCTCAAGGATGTGAGAAAATAATCTAAAACGGGGAATATTAGCGTTGAAACCATTATTTTTGAGGTCACTGATACGAACGATGGCACTCTCAGTGTCGTTTAAGTCCAAGTTCAGCCCCAGTGGGGGTAACATACCATTATCATACCTACAGGAAGGAACGAGAATATAAAAATTATTGAAAAGAGAGATAAAAGTGTGGAAGTAGTAGTTTTTTGGCGCTTCGGTAAAAGTGACACTTCCGAAGCCGTTTAAATTCAAGTTTAGCTCTCAGTGAAGAGAAGACACCCCAAGCATTCCTAGGATCGGAGGTGGGCAGGGCGCTGAATGTAGTGTAAAAATAATCAAAAACATTCGATATTAGTCTCAAATCCATGGTTTTCGGAGTCGCTTAGATGAATAATGACACTTTCGATTCCTTTTATATTCAAGTTCATCCCACAGTGGAGTTAATACACCTCTAAGGGTGAGACTGGAAGGGTTAAATATATATAAAAACAATATTTAACTAACAATATGTGTCGAGTTCATATATATTTTTTTTTGTCTTTTCGTAAATTTCTTATTGAATTAATATCTTTATTTTTCTCTAGTGGGTTCTACAATTAAGAAAAGCGCTTTCACAAAATTCACTAACTTACTCGTGAATCCTATTTTCAGTCTGGAGTTATCTTGATTGGTTTTCAAACTGGCATTTATTTATTTTACGCCTGTACGTTATGCAACCCAACGTAACTATTGTGTTAATTTGGTTGCCTTATAACCTCATTAAATTTCTGTAAGGGCCTATCCGGTTTGCGGTAACGACTAGACTGTGTCACGTGATCAGGTCGAAAGTCACTTTACGTGCTAAACCGAGTGTGGAGATTCCAAATTCAGATATAAGACATTTCAAGCAAGTACGCTCCGTGTGGGGCGCCCTGAGTGATTCGAAGAAGATGCATATATTTTATCATTGTTATTGATTTTACTCAAAGAACTTCACTTTCGACAATGTTCTATCAATATTTCCCTGACGTGCTATAGATCGTTTTTAAGCTCTTCATTATGTCTTTGCAATAATCTTTCAATTAGCCATTTCCTTATTATAGTTTTTCAGATATGTGGACGACTTGATTCTTATCATTGATTTTCCATTGACTTCTTTTTCCAGTTCCATCAATTTTAGGAGCATTTCCTTTTTGAATGTAGAATCTACATAGTCTATTCTACCTTTGATCTGAATTTTAGCCATCTTCCCCAAAGTCTGTCAACATCATTGCAACCAGATAAGCCCTTAAAGCTTTTGATGGCATTTTTGGGTATGATACTAGTTTAATGTTACTAAAACTTCATCATTCACGGAACTATTTTTTCCTACTATTACATCGCGCCGTTTAAAGCAGGAAGTTTCGGTATAGCGTTTTTAACCGTCTCTTCTTCAAATCTTATCCGTTTCAATAATTCCTGTGTGTGTATATATAGGTAGAATTAGTTGTGCCGCATAGCCTCCAACATAAAATGTGTCTTTAGCTCCTAAAAACTTCTAAAAGTTTTAGTTTATGCTTAAATTAGTAAAAAAAAAAAAAAAAAAAAAAAAACTTATACTGTTTCCCAAGCAATTGTATCTCTAATAATGACACTCCCGATATTACTAAATGCAAGTTCAGTCTCCATCGGCATGGAGACCGAGAAAGGGTCAAAAATGTCCAAAATGATCGATATTAATGTCGAATCCATAGTTTTAGGGGTTACTAAGCTAATTGATGACAGTCTGAATGACATTTAAGCCCAAGATTAGTCAAGAAGAGGCATTCAGATACACGAGAGTTGATAGAGGCAAAACCGAAGGTGCTGCTGGTAGTTATTCACTCTACATAGTTCTTTGTTTTGTGACAGGGGCAACACTGAAGTTGTTCCTCGCACATCTAAATATTTATATAAATAGATTTTTGTGTATGTAATCTCTTTCAGAATAGCTCTGGAATGCCTTAATCAATTTCAATCAAATTTAGTGCTAGAAGAAATAACCCTAGCTCCCCTGAGGGTACGGTAGGAATGAGTAGTTTGTAAAAATAATTGAAAACTGCTGTGACATTAGTGTCAATTTCAGTTTTCGAAGTCGCTGAGAAGGGTCGGAGTCGCTGAATAGTGAACGCACGATGCCGTTTAAGTCTAAATTCATCAGTGATCAATATTGCGAGAGAAGATAATGAAGTGTAAAATTAGTCGAAAACGATCGATATTAGTGTCTAATCTATACTTTTCATAGTGCTTGAAATGAATAGTAACACTCAAAATGCCGTCTAAGTCTACATTAATGCACCACCGGAATTCAGAGATTCCGGTGAGGGAAAGGGGTGACAAGTAAATATAATCAATAAAGACCGATATCAGTGTGCAATAAATAGTGTCTGGAGTCGCTAAGATGGATAATGACACTTTCGATGCCTTTTAAGTCAAAATTCATTTTCCTTCAGCATGGGAGTGAGAAGTGGAAAGAGTTGATTTTACGGATTTTTATAATTACAATTTTAATAAAATGCGGGTCATAATGGAGAAAAAGATTAAACATCTTGCATAAACCTATTCTCCCCGTGCGAAGAATTGAAATTTCAATTAGTCTATATATATATATATATAAGAGGTTTTTTTAAAAAAAGTATCCGATTTCTATATTTTTGGAAACATACATGATGCAGTTTGGCCTTGTGTTGTGAGAGAGGGTTCCATGATATCTTTTGCCTGCAGGTGACATTACTGTGACTAGCGTCTGCTCTTGCAAAGGAGCGGTTCTGTTGAGTGCTTTTGTGTGGTTTTGGCGCAGGTCTAAAATGTTGAAGACGTGGGTTTACAGACAGGATCCGGAAACGAACTCAGAATCGACTCAGTGGATACATCTGACATCCCAAAGGCCTGAGAAGGCTCGTAAAGACCCAGAAATTTTCGCCAGGTGCGAAGAAAAATCAAAGCAATTTTGATTGCATTCTGCGATCGCGGTGGCAATGTACTTCATGTTTACTTAGAGGAAGTGCGTACAGAACTGCTCTTTAGACATCTACTTATCTACGTGACGCACTTTGTCCGAAATGGCCGGATCTCTGGAACTCAAGACACAGAAGACTTCAGCTGGATAATGATTCCGTTCATGTGGCTCATCTGATTGTCTTGTTCTTCAGTACGTAACATTTCAATGCTTAGTCAAGCTTTACTTTCTCGTGGTGTAAACTTTTGAAACTTTTGGCTGTTCCCAAAAACCAAAAGGCATAAGAAAGAAACTCTCTTTCGCCCCCGAGAGGACATCTAGAGCAACGCGACGGATACTTCCGCAGCACTTCCCGATGAGGAGTTCCAAGTCTGTATCGAGCAGTGGAAAAACCACTGATTTCGGTATGTGGAAGCAGGAGGGAACTAGTTTGAAGAGAATTAGGACGATGAAAACATTAGCTGAGTGTATTGGTTTCTCAGGACCAGGGTCAGATACATTTCCGACAGGCCTCGTATAAGCTAGCAGAATGTCCGTTCTTCGCACGCGTAGAATGAGGTTTATGGAACATATTTGAAAGCTATATACAATATATTCGACATTTTTGCTGGTTTTAAATACTTACCAACGCAAGTTTGATTTCGTTGAAATTATACTGAAAAATGCTCACTGAATTGTTCCTAAAAAAAAAAAACTTTCACTACACCAAGACCGAACGAAGACATTTTCTCGCATTCGGAAATAGTAGATTCACTCAAATCTATGGTATTTGTCAGACAAATTTCAGTCACTTCCACTTAACCCGTTCTCAAAGTTATGTTGTATAATTACTTTCTTACACCTGAAATTGGAAAATTTTGTCTATTTCCTGGAGATTGTTTCTCAAAATTTATATCACTCAAACTTAATTTTCCATAAATCAAACTTAGGTCTTTAGTTTCTCCTAGACAAACAAACACAACCAACTTACAAACATTCATATATATAACTTAACTACCCGGAAATACTGTATACATCAAGGAATGTCCCAATATAAAGTAATAATAATACTAATTTAAAGGAAAATTAAATAAATAGTATATATATATATATATATATATATATATATATATATATATATATATATATATATATATATAATGAAATCTAATTTAACAGATCGCGGTTATGCCCTTTAGATTCGAGTGGCGGTTGGCGGATGGTTAATGAAGTAGAACGATTTTGAAAGAATAGGTGGATTGAAAATGTGAAGGAAACGGGACAGCCCGAAAATACTCATGACCACAACGTTGTCATTTACAAGCTCACGTTGCCGAGAATAGAACCAAAATATATTCACATTTAAAGTGAGCGTTCTACCACTGATCAACCGTGACCCCAAAAATAAAATATGATAATAATTTTTAAAAAATTAGAAAAACTTATTTTAGTATTAAGGATGCTCAAGAATTTCTAAATGATGGCCTTCAAATAACACTCTGATCAGGACTGTCAAAACTTCCAGTATACCAAAATTGGTATCGATAATTTCAAGTACATAAATTTTCCTATATCGAAATATCAATCAATACTGAAAAACCGAACCATAACGAAATACCGTAGTACCAAAAGTACTGAAATACCAAACATTATCAAAATACCAAACAATATTAGAATATGAGTGAACTCTGCAGCTAAATTATCATCAGAACTCCTCTAGACATACTGTACATAGCGGATCAGTCTTTTGTGGTACGGAAATAAGCTAACAACTAGATGGGCAAACGAAATGTCATGGAAATGCAGTTTATGTGAGATCCAACATTAACTGCAGACTTAAATGTCAGATTAGTGTTAGATGAAGAACCTACACTGTTAATTTGCATGATGAATTCTCTTTAATTGAAAGAAATGTTTTTGAGGCATTTAAAATTAGAACAAAAATTGAAAACTAAATACTGAAAAAGGAAATTTAGACAGAAACGGGATAACATGATTACTATATCAATAAAAAAAGGAAATATATATATAAAAAATTACAGATTTAATTTGATATACGGCTATTTTAGGTAACAGGTCATCTCAAAGAGTTGGCTCGAACGTACTAATATTTTTTTATATAATCATAGGTAAATGAGTTGCTGTAAATTTTGTTAAGCTATAAGCATAGATATGACTTTGTACGTTAAACAGATATGATTTATTTCTTTTTCTTTACAGGAAGCTAAGTATTCTTTGTTAATTACTATAACATATAAAAGTAGACACAGCTGCCGCCAATAGTGCAAAACTTTTGCCCAGTTGGTCAGTAAGGCAAGATATATTATTCAATTTAGACATATGGGAGAATTACTTTGTTATTAATGAAATATGAACCAAATCCTGTGAATCGTTACTCAGAAAGTTTTCCGAAGAAAAAATCTCTCTTAGTACGAACACAACACGGCTAAGAAACCATGGGTTACAGAGCAGATATTGCAGAAAATGGCGGAAAGGAGGGTTTGGAGACAGGTTGATACAGAAGAGGGCAGAAAGAGGTAAGAAAAGCCAAACAACGAGGTGAGGAGGAAAAGTTTCACAAACAGCAAGGGAAAGTTTTACAAAAAAAAAAAAAAAAAAAAAAATGTGAGGGCATAGAAGAATTAGAAAGAGTTGGAAAATATGAGGTGAAATCTATGGAAATCGGAGGAAACAAGAGGTATTACGATGGCAGTAGAAAATAAGAATGGGTAGGTAGACAGCGAGAGGAGTGAAGTCTTGGAAAGATGAAAATAATATGTTGAGGATTTGTATGATAGTAACAATACACGATGTGGTGTACATGTTGAAGTAGAAAATGAAGTACGCGAGGATGATAAAGGTTTTAGTATTCTTCGGGATGAGTCTTAAAAAGTTATTTCCGAGATTAGGAATAGTAAGGCAACTGAGACTAATAATGTACCATTCGAATATATTAAGAATATGGAAGACAAGAGCAAGAAATAGCACCATCCGCAGTTTCTAGAATTCGAAATAGGGCGTGTTGTCGGTATAGTTAATTAACATTATATATATATATATATATATATATATATATATATATATATATATACAGGGGTTAAACAAAAAATTTAAAACGTTTGCAAAAGTGTGAAAATCATACCTAGTATGGTGTGGGGCCTCCTTTTGCTTCCAAAACAGCTTGGATCCGACGTAGAATGGACGTATGCAACTAATGAATCGTGGTGTGTGGAATTTTGTACGATTGTTCCTCCAATACATGCTCCAGTTCCTTAACTGATGCTAGTGGAGGGTATGAGACCGAACACGCCTTTCTAACTCAGACCACAATGGCTCAATGATGATCAGATCTGGTGATTGTGGGACCTAGGGGAGGTGTGATAGCTTCTGGTCATGCTTCTCAAACCATGATTTCTCCGTTTTTGCAAAGTCACAGGGTGCCAAACCATCTTGGTAGATGCCATCACCATCAGGGAACAATATTTGGGGCATGGGTAGAACCTGGTCCCCCAAAATGGCCTCATACGCCTTAGCATTCATCACTCCATGCAGGGCTATGATGGGGTCTGCAGAAAACCACGATATCACTGCCCATACTGTAACAGAAATACCCCAATGCTTCACGGTTGGGAGCAGACCGTCTATATCATAGGCCTGTGACGGTGTTCTCCATATGCTGTCATCTGGGCTGCTGTGATCAGGGCTTTTGCAATAGTGGCCCTGCCATGAATTTTCATTGTATGAAGTTCCCGTCGCACTGTTTTCGATGAAACCGCTTTCTGTAGACCGGAATTGAGTTTAGATGTAATTTTCATTGCAGTGATCATTTTTTTAGCTGCTACAATCCGTTTTAATGCCCTCCGGTCCCTATCTGACAATTTGTCTTTCGACCACTGTTGTGCTTTGCAGACATGCACATGAATTGTGTATGCCCTCTTGACATTGGACACAGTGCCTTTCGATACCCCCACAATGTTCGCCACTGTTGCCACTGAAGCTCCAACCAGACTGGCATCAACGATCATGCCCCTTTGGAAGTTTGTCAGGTCGCCCATTTTACCACACCACTTTTACACCACGACAATCATAGGTGAACTGGTTACTGCTGAGGGAAGAGGAAGGTCCACATGACTCATTGAACCGCAACACGTGTTGTACAGTGGAGGGCCATACTTAAGTGCCCTATATGAAGTGTTTTTTTAGATTTTTTGTCTATCCCCTGGATATATATATATATATATATATATATATATATATATATATATATATATATATATATATATATATATATATATATATATATATATATTATACGGTCATTTTCCTGCGTGTGTAATATACAAGCGAAGGGTCGAAAAAGGAACAGAAAATTAAATTTTATCTGCAAGAAAAATTAATATAAATATTTTTTGGAATTACCCAAGAGTTTGTAATGTCTTTAATAACATAAGTTCACTTACCAAGAGAGATGTTAGTCGTCTCCGGAAAGCTGAAGGGCAGAAACGATACAATTTCATATTCCATACACTCTGTCGACTTGTGCAACTTTTTAAGACGAAACGGGAATTCATGAAGTGAACAAATACAACACTTTTTGGTTGCCTCTCTCGGACTTATAAATAGTAACAACGTGTCTTCAAATATTCTGAGCATGATGGGGATTAATAGCCTCTCCGCTGACGTCTCCATTACACCTTAATCAACCAGTGAAACAATCCAATATTCTGAAAATTAGAAGAATTGAATCAGCCATGGAAAGAAATAATACCAATGATGTGAATATTATATAACAACTTTAATATCTAAGTAAACCTATTAAATGCATGTTATTAGTTTCTTTGATTTTATTAATTAAAGCACATTTGAATTTCCAGTTATTAAAGGCAATACTTTGCAGCAGTTTGTCTTCCAATCAATCATACAGGGTGTATATTTAATAAACCACGGATTTTTGTTTGTACTTAACATCTTAAGATATTTTAAACAAACTTTTCAAGGTAAAATATAAAAATGAATCCATCTTTAGGACTTTAAATCCCTTGCATAAAAGACACTTCGGTATCTCTTACCATTTTTCTCTATCGAAATCAGTACAGAAATAAGAAGTAATATTAAATTTGAACTACTTCTGATTTAGGTAGAGTGTTCGAGATAGTCCGTGTGTTGACTTGTGACGCTGAACCGCTTGCAGGAAACCACATCCCGCTATCTCTTCCTGTTTTTGTTCTACGGGGATAAAAGTTGAAACGGAAGATGACTAATTTGAGTCACTTCCGATTTGACTAGAGAGCTAATGGAAAAGATCGAATCTAATCTTTGGGCGCTGACTCGACTTTAGAAAACCACATCTCGATATCCGTTGTCACTTTTGCTCTTATACATGTGGACAGATAGACGTACGAACGTACAAAGCCATTCTACGTATAAAACTTCCAACATTAATGCGTAGCATAATTTGGAAGTCTAATAACTCAATGCTTTATTTATAAGAAGAATAAGTTAAAACACTTTGATTTCTTAATTTGCAGATCAGAGTTAGTCATCCACGAGAACTGAGTAATAGGTAATCATTTATTTAGAAGATTCATCGAAACTTTACTTACGTTGTTTTTAATATTTTAAACTTAAAGAAGATATCTCGGTAGCCAAGTATAACTACTCATATTTATAATTGAATCGTTGAGTTCGAAAACTGGTCATCTCCGTCGAAGCTAATTTGAGAGGAGAGACAAACAAAACTAAATTAGTCAATGTGCATCTGATATATAGGGCTGTCTTCGTTTTCGGACTGAAGAATTGCCATTTTTCTACTAGTTCTATATGTCAGACGCATATTGACTAATTTAGTTTTGTTTCTCTCTCCTCTCAAATTACCTTCGATGGAGATGACCTGTTTTCGAACTCAACGATTCAATTATGCTTCAGTGTAGAAGTCCAGTGCAATTCATGCGAAATAATGAATTCAATGAGCGAGTTAATTAAAATGATAAAATATATTGTGAGATGAAATCAATATATAAAAACAACCTAGAAAGTTCTGTCGCTTTTTCAGCCACCACCTCCGAACATCGATATGTCACCTAAGACGTACCTGAAAGATCAAAAATAGTCCCCATCAGCATCGATGACATTCTGGCAACGTTCTAAAAGGCCATGGATTCCATCAAGTAAGAACTTGGTAGGCCCTGAAGCGAAGAATGTATCAAGAACGTTTTGCACCTCTACTAGGGATTTGAACTGCGTGGTCACGACACCCTCCCAAAGGCCTGACATATCTTTCGCCACACCGCAATGGCGTTTGACCCCAGTTTAAACTCGTACACCATACACGTCCTTAAGAAGCTCTGTGGATGTCGCATGTTCACTCTATCCTTACGCAAGTTTACGGTGTAACTGAACTGCCACAAGCAAGTAGTATGTCGGATATAGTCACACTGACCGCCTTATATCCATTTGCATTCAACTCACGACGTGAGGGCCAATTGAACACAGATCTCCACAAAAAGCGACAGAACTTTCTTGGTTACATTTATACATTCATAGAAAATGAGAGGGAGAAACTATAACAGTAAGAAATAAGAGCAGAAAGATAGCGAAGAAAATGAAATGGAATCCTTCAGTTTAAAGTTCCATGATTATGTTTTTAGGTTAAGGCAGACGGATAATTAAGACAAGTGAATGACGACGGACGAATCAGTGAAATGAGAATGTTGAAGGAAACAGGAACACGCCGAGAAAACCCACGGACACCACAAACTTACTACGCCGGGAATCATAAATAATTAAATACCTAGCTTAAACATGTAGGATCAACATATCGTCCCTCTCGAGACAAAGGGGCGTATCTCATTTTTTCAACTTTTCCAGAAGACAAGTTTAGAGATGTTATCATAAGTTTATTTTATCGTGTTTTGTCAAAATTTAGTTTAATCTCGTAAGTTATATATCTCAAAGGGAGGAAACCAACTAAATTTTAAAAGAAGATGATAGAATAAATAATAAGAAATGATTTAAACTTTTCTCCTGGAAAAGTTTAGAAAATGAGATACGCCCTTTTGTCTCGAGAGGGATGATATGATATCCACTACAACAAAGTAACAACAATTATTGCTGAAGGTATTCAATGGAAATGTAGTAAGTAGAATAAGAGAAATAGAACATGCAATAAGTAGAAAAAAAAGTAAATATATCATAAGACCCTTGAACATTATAATAATATATGGAGATTTCTCTGTCGTCTTTCGTCTCATCGTATTTCTGCTGCATAACATAAAGAACACCTATTTTATTCATGCCGGCAATGCCATAACAATTGTCGACGATTTCACAGAAATTAAGGCAACGGATGCTTAGCAGGGTCCAATAACAAATAAAGAATCCGAAACACAATTAGTCCAGATCACATTAATCAAGTCGCCAACACAGCAACTCGCCGCGGATAAATACAAATGCATGATACAGATTCTTTGTGGGTTTGAAGAAAACGAAAATTATGTTATACCACATTGTTTGGTTGTTATACTGCACGAACTTAGCGTTAACTAAGAAATAACAATATTTTGCTGATATAAAAAAGAATCAATTAACCAAAGAATTGACAGATTGTTGTTGATTACTTTTAGATACAACCTCGTACATTCAATTAAAATCTAATAATAGGCAATCAAAAAAAAAAAAAAAAAAAAAAACATAACAGAAAAAGTATTTGTAGTTCCGTTGGTAACGAGAAATTGACAAAACAGGCAGTTCATTCCTAGAACTAAATATAATCAGAATCACGTATGTCCTGTTAGCAGAAAATTAAAGTTCGCTTTCGTTTCTAAGTTGTTGCCATCTGGTAAATGTGTTAATGCAGTATATTTAAGCAGTTATCTATACACCTATGTATATATCTGTCAGTATACATTATACACGTGAAACTTGGATACAGATTTATAATATAGGTATAAAATGGTCAAGCATATAACAAATAACGCTAATTGGAAAATTCAAATCAAGACAAGAACAAGGTGACCAGACGTCCTGTTTTAGCCGGGACAGTCCCTTTTTTCAACCGTTGTCCCGTTTTTATCTGATTCTCGAACGGTACGCCTAAATGTCCCGTTTTTAAGCAAAAATGAGCCAGGTGTCCCGTAATTATTATTCAAAATATAAATGGTCAATGCAAATTCTACACTCTTCCGTACCAACACACATTTGGCAGATTGAGTCGCGTCTTGAACTTTTGAATGTTCAAATGAGAATTGAGTGTTCTATGGTTCAAGTGGGAATTGAGTTCGATTTCTGAGTGTTCAAGTAGTTAAAAATATTGTTGGATAGCACTTAAGTTAGAGACGCTGTGTTATCATTCTTACTTGTGTATTTTGTAAATTGAAAACAATGTTAAGTCCAAAAATACAATCTGGAAGTCACATATATACCACTACCCCCCGCGTCGCCGATTCGTATGTGTCCCGTTTTTGCAAGTAAAAATTCTGGTCACCTTGGACAAGAAGCATAAATTGAAATAACAATAAAATCAAGTTATAGTATAGTGTGACGCCGTAACGGATCAATACAAATATTATTAGAATTATGCATATGAAGATATACATTTTCTTGTTCAAAAATATAAATTGCACACAGAGGAATAATAACTATCTGTGTAAGCTTTCTTTATTAAACAATGACAAATAAATTTATTTCAAATAACACTAAACTATCAAAGCTATCAATTTTATAGATTACTGAATTATGAACACTCAAACATTGATCTTCCACATAATATCTTTCAAAATTTGCACTTTCATGACCTAGTTCATTTCGTTCTTAACATTCAAATTCTCTCCACCTTATTTCCTATGTAAACTGTGTGATTTTTAGTATGTTTTTTTAGGACCAAGGAAAGAAATGTCTGGTTATTTCGATTGGTCATTCGCAACAATGGACATCATGGAAATGTCAGTCATTGTTATCATAATCCCAGTATGTTAAACAGACATATAGGTATAAGTAGCAGTTGGAATACATAGGTAAGGCATTATACAAAGAACATAACTTCGAGTAATGAATAATAATAATGTAACAAAATGATGTTTTTATATTTAGTGAAGTGTACATGAATCATTACTCACACTATGAATTTAAACATAGCTGGTAGGGCACCGCAATTAAGTTTACTTAAAGGGAATACCGAAAATGTAACTTCTCCACAATCTGTAATGGTTCGAATGATATATCAAAATTATTGTTCGCAGAATTTTCCTCCTTTCTTATAGCGTTTAAAGTAATAATAAATGCTAAAATATTACCTTGAAGTTGGAGTGTAAATGTGGAAGAATATATTAATGTATAAGATATTAATAATCTTATATTCTAGAAATATAAAAGTAACCAAGAAAATTCTGTCGCTTTTGTGAAGGTGTGTGTTGAATTGGCCCTCACATCGTGAGTTGAATGCGAATGAATATAAGGCAAAGATCAGTTGTTGGTGTGGGTATATCCAACATACTACCTGCTTGTGGCAGTTCAGTTACACCATGAACTTGGATAAGGGCAGAGCGAACACGGGACCTTCACAGAGCGTCATAAGGGCGTGTATGCTCTACGAGTTCAAACTGGGGTCAAACAGTGCTGCAGCTGGGCGGAAGACATGCCACGCCTTTGGTAAAGGTGTTGTGATTACCCGTACAGTGCAGGGGTGGCTGCACAAGTTTAAGGACGATGACGAGACACTTGAAGACGCATCACGTGCCGAAAACTAAATAACTTATCAACCACCCAGCTGATCTCAATAAAATTTTCAACATAGATGAGGTTCGAGTCTTATATATATATATATATATATATATATATATATATATATATATATATATATATATATATATATATATATATATTAGGGCGGGGCGAAAAATCACTTTTTATATATATTGAAGACGCAATAGTGCGGAAAAGTTACCAATTGATGTTGATAAAATAATGTAAAAATTTCGTTTTTGAAATCAAATATCTTTCGGTGGCGAATCGCCAAAAAAGATTTTGTGTCTTTATAGGGTATGCAAACCCGCCGTACACATAACTTTTTTGTGTTTCTACAACAAATGAACCAATTATTACTTATATTTCTTAACGTAAGCAGTCTATAAAATTGAAGAAATAATTTCTAGATGATTTAGGCAGATTTAGAACCATAAAATAGCCCATTTAAGCAAAACAAAGTATTGCATATCATATACTGTACTTGTGGTTTCTTATAAGGTTCTAGCATTAAATTAATATGCCGATAAATGTGTTCATTGTTCATTATAATTTTTCCTTCAACACTCTTTTTCCTTTTAAAAAATTTCGTACTGCTTTATAGAATTTAACTTCTTCCCCTGAATATGAATTCAATTTGGACTAGTCCAATTGATAGTAGCAGTATTAAAAAGAAACAGCGTTAGTATTCGATAACTTTGTACGAGTGTGGAAGACGATATTTTCAAGGTAATTTTATGGTGTTAACATTGCTTTTCAGTGTTTACTTCGTTATGTGTAGTTGGTACGTGTATAAACAGTTTGTTTTTGTACTGTGAATTAAACTTTATGTAATGTGTGTGAGATCTGTATTTTATATCAATATAGAAACTCTAACCATGTCGAAGATAAGAACAAGATCAAGAACGACTCACCCCGTGCTTGGACATTCAGCTGAACTTTCAGGTGTGTAGTTGCCCACAAAATCAGATGTAATGAAGCATTATTTTCAAATGGTAGAGCTGGAAAAGTGTGAGAAAGGGTATGATCGATCTGTAAAGAAGTTGACGAGAGACGTTGCTCAATGTGTGAAATCTGTTTAGGGCAAACCTTCCATCCCTACTTTGTCGTTAGAACGTGTAGATCAGTTTCTACGTGCTTTGCACGGAAAGTATATAAGAAGTTTGTTAAATCTGAGAAGAAAACGAAAGCTTCTGCTGGTTTCCAGAAAAATGGATATGTTTAAACAAGATTACACGAAGTCTTTTGATATATGTTCCTGTAAATGTCATGAACTTTCCATGTGCTCATGTGAATTAAGAAAGAAAATACCTAGGAAGGAGTGGACATTTCTGCAAGATCAGAGAACAACACGAGTAGCCAGAATAGAGGGAGTTGACTACGAGGAGACTTTAAAACTAATCATACTCACTAAAAGTAGATCACGAAAGACCACCTGCCAACAGCCTTCTTACACATCACAAACGAGTACTTCTTATGAACTCCAGACATCATCTTGTGATGGCGATGAGTCAGGTGTTGATGATTACTTTGCAAAACAACAGAATATTATAGAGAAAAGAAGCAAGCAGCAACGACATGTCCTTAGACTTCTCGGTATGCTGGCAGACCGATTTCGAACATCTGATCGTGCAACTGCTTTGATAGCAACAGCTACATTACAATCTTTTGGAATAATTGATCCACAAAATGCTGGCTAGATGACAGACTGCCCAAAAGTCCGGCGAGAAAGGGAAAATATAGGACAAAAGGAAGTACTAATGGCCAAAGGAAAGGATCTTAGAGGCTTGTACTTTGATGGTCTTAAAGATCAAACTCTATGCAGAAAAGAGACTGGAGGTCGCTGATTTTCAGTAAAGACATACGCTACTTGTAAAGATGGAGCTAAACACGTGTGGTTAATGAGAACTTCTTCAAGGTACACACCACAAAAGGAGCGGCAATTGGTTCAAGAAGTGCGTAATACAAAATAACTGCTATTTCACACACCCGGAGAATATATTGCTCTCTATGGTTGACGATGAAAGACTTCACATCAGAAAAAAAGCATAGAGAAAGATAGTCAACGTAATGGGAAAAGCTAGGAATGAGAAGAGTAGATATTATGACAGTAGTATCTGTAGGAAGACGAAACGAGGAAGATCAGCTAAAGAAGACAATGAGTCACATGTAAAAAAAAATGTATGCTACCAAAGCTCAATTTGAATGCAAACGATTACACAGACCTTATTAATTGGGAATCAGTTAAAGTGAGGCATCCTCAAGTGTTGAATTGTTTTCCAACAAAGAACTTCAACAAAGAACAAAGAACTTCAACAAAGTCTACAATAATAACCGTGAACATCCAGTCATAAAAAGAACTTTAAAATATTCCTGTCACATTACGAGTACAGAACGCTGCGTGAAACTTGTAACAGAAGCATCTACAGTAGTTTGTGGCAGATATGGTTTTATCAGACTTAAACTAAAAATATCGATTTGTAAACACAAAAGTAGAAACAAAGGCAAACTATGCTCTGCACATAACCAAAGATTTAAATTTGAACATACGTGTATGAATGGTAGGGTGGGTATGGGAGGGACCTGATCGACACCCACGTCCTCATCGTGGGTCCTGGGTCATTTCGCTGAAACAAGCAAAGAGGTGTAGAAAAAATATGTATTTTGTATTAAGTAGATTGTTATTTTGATCAAATTGACTAGTGTGTGATCCAAAATGCGCCTAAATCATGCAGAAAAACTAACTAACTAACTAACTAACTAACTCTATGGCCTATGGAACCCGGAGGTTCAGTGCCGCGTTCACAAAAGCTCTCCACTGACTTCTATCCTTAGCTAATTGCATCCAGTTTCTACTTTGTATTCCTATCTCTGCGAGATCCCTCTTAATATTGTCCTCCCATCTGCGCCTAGGTCTTCCTAATGGTCGATTTCCTATGGGTCTACCAGTCAAGACTTTGAAAGCGTTTCTACTTTCTTCCATTCTAGCTACCTGACCTGCCCACCTAAGCCTCCTAGACTTGACGACCCTAACAATGTTGGGTAAACCGTATAAACTATGTAGTTCCTCGTTATGAAGCTTCCGCCATTCCCCATTCTCGTTCCTCTTGGGTCCGAATATTCTTCTCAGGATCCTGTTCTCAAATACTTTCAGTCTATGTTGTTCCCTCAGAGTAAGCGACCATGTTTCACAACCATACAGAACAACAGGCATGATTATCGTTTTATATATTTTAAGCTTCAAATTCCTCGACAGAATTCGCGACGACAAGAGATTTTGAACCGAATAGTAACACGAATTCCCTGCTTTTAGTCGACATTTAATTTCTTCGTGAATATGATTTTCGTCTGTTAATATTGATTCTAAATATTTGAAAGTATCCACTTTATCAAAAGCATTATTTAATATTTTAACGCCTCCACAATTTGCCGTATTAGGTCCCGACGCACTTCCATGTATTTAGTTTTCTCTGCATTTACTTCTAAACCCATGTCCCTGCAAGCGTTTAATAAGATCTCTGCATTTATTTCTACTGTTCTCCTATCATCCCCTATTAAATTTACATCATCAGCAAATGCCATAACCTGGTGAATGCCGTTCAACTCTAGGCCCTGGTTGCTATCTTTGATTTTCCTTATGGCGTATTCCAGCACAAAGTTAAATAATAATGGCGACAACGCATCTCCTTGTTTCAGGCCATTTTCGACGTGGAAGCTCGTGGACAAAAATTTTCCTACCCGGACTTTACTTTGGGATTCACTTAAACATATCTTAATTAATCTAATTAGCTTTCTCGGTATTCCAAGTTCTGTAAGAACGTTGTATAATGTTTCTCTCCTAACCGAGTCGTAAGCCTTTCTAAAATCAATAAATAGTTGATGTACCGGGGTATTGTATTCCCACTTCTTTTCGACTATTTGGCGAATGGTAAATATTTGGTCGATAGTTGATCGATTTCGTCTAAATCCGCACTGATAATCTCCAATAATTTCATCTGCGTATGGGGTCAATCTTGCTAACAGAATATTTGAAAGGATTTTATAGGATGTTGACAGAAGAGAAATGCCTCGATAATTATTACAGTCAGTTTTGTCGCCTTTCTTGTGAATTGGAACAATGATTGATTCTTTCCACTCTTGTGGCAATTCTTCCTTGTTCCAGATAAGGAGAATGAGTGTGTATCTTGTTCCACAATTTTTCGGCTCCAGCTAAAATTAACTCAGCCGGAATTTCATCTATACCCGGAGATTTGTGTTTCTTCAATTTCTTTATAGCGGCTTCCACTTCTATTCGATTGGGTTCTGGAATATACGGTTCTGCGGTGTGTATCTCCTTTTCTCCACGCACATTAGTTTTTGGTTGCGTGTTAAGCAAATCGTCAAAGAAATCCTTCCATCTATTTAAGAGGCTATCCGTATCGGTGAGAACTGTTCCGTCAGATTTCTTTAATATATAAGCACGAGGTTGATAGCCTTTTTTAAATTCGCTGATCCCCTTATACATGTCCCGAATATTTTTATTTTTACTATTATCTTCAAGTTCCTTAATTTTAGCTTTCAAAAAATCCCGTTTCTTTGTTCTAAAAGTTTTGGAAGTTTCCCGCCTGATATCTGCGAAATTTTGTGTAGTTATTTCATTCGGATTTTGTAGCCACCGTAATTTTGCCTGTTTTCTATTCTCTGCTAGTTTAATGCATTCTTGGTCGAACCATGGTTTGTTCCTACGTATTTCCGCGTGTCCCAATTTTTCTATTGCTGAGCTTTTAATGCTATCTCTAATTTCAATCCAAGTATCCTCAACACTAGTGCACTCCGAGTCTTCTAAAACCGCGAATCTATTCGAAACTTCAATCTGGTATTCCTCTCTTACCTGGCTCTCTTCTAATTTCTTTAAATTAAATCTCTCCGTTTTCGGACATTGAATATTACCTTTATTCAACGATAATCTCTCCCGTATTATCGCTACTACCAGGTAGTGATCAGTGTCACAATCAGCCCCTCTAAACGACCGGACGTCAATTATGCTAGATTGTCTTCTTCTATCTACTAAAACGTGATCAATTTGATTATGTGTTTTTCCGTCTGGTGATGTCCAAGTGTATTTATGAACGTCGCGATGTGGGAATTTTGTACTCTTCACGATTAGGTTTTTGGATGTTGCAAAGTTCACGAGTCTAACACCGTTGTCATTACTTTCCTTATGCAAACTTTCGTTCCCTATAATCGGTTTGAAAATATCCTCTCGTCTTACCTTCGCATTGAAATCCCCTAATAGAATCTTCATATGGTATCGCGGGAGTTGGTCAAATATCCGTTCCACTTCTTCGTAAAAACTAACTTTTATATCGTCACCCTTATCTTCAGTTGGAGCATGTACATTTAAAACAATAATATCACACCACCGTCCCTTAAGAGTAATAAAAGAAAGTCTGTCAGTAACAAATTCAACCCGTTTAATTGCTGGTAATATTCGTTTGTGAACGACAAACCCTGTTCCTAACTGGTGATTTTTATTTCCTTCCCCGTAAAAGAACGTAAAATTTCCGGAATTCTCAGATCCATTTCCTTCCCACCTAACTTCCTGAACTCCTACTAAGTCCATCCTGTATTTCTCTAACTCACTCGTTACAGATTTTAACGCGCCTGCCCTATAAAGACTTCTAATATTCCATGTTCCAAATCTCATGTCCATTTTCTTTTGCTGATGTCGTGCCAAGTTATCAGTCCTTGTCCGAGGCTTTTGTGAATATTTCTGAACAAATACTTTTTTTACAGGATGAGGGTGTTAGCCTTACCCAAACCCCCAAGCTGGAGGACCACTCCTAGTCGTCTGTCCGCGACTGCTTATTCAGTATATTCGCAGCTAACCTCTATATCTAGAGGCCTTCTCCTCGATCCGCAACCTGAGGACGCGCCATGTCGTGGTGACAGGAACCCACGTTAAATCATGCAGAAAACATTTCTTAATTTTTATATATTACTTAACTTAAGAAATGTAGGTTATACTTTTGTTCATTTACCGTAGAAACGCAAAAGAGTGCTGTGTACGGCGAGTTTGCATACACTATAAAGGCACAAAATCTTTTTTGGCGATTCGCCACCCGAAGATATTCGATTTCAGCGACGAAATTTTTACTTTATTTTATCAATATCAATTGACAACTTTTCCGCACTATTGCGTTTTCGATATATAAAAAAGTGATTTTTCGCTCCGCCCTGATATATATATATATATATATATATATATATATATATATATATATAGTTGTACGCCCCGCGGTATATCTCGCCGAGTCAGCAAAAATTTTTGTTACGTCATAGGTCAAAGGTCAATGACCTGGCCCGGGGTCAATGACCTAGGGGTACTTAGGACCACCCCCTCTAAATTTTGGCAGGGGTACCTTGGCCCACCCCCTAAATTTTGGCAGGGGTACGTAGGACCACCCCCCTTAAATTTTGGAAATTGCCAAATCTAAAAATTTGGTGTGGTAGCCTAGGACCATAGTATGTACCTCTATCAGTATTGGGTGTCTATGTCGTTCCCTTTCATGGGTAAAAAATTGCCAAAAATTCAAATTTCGGGGGTTTTTGACCTAATTTATCCCCTTTGATGAGGTATTATTACCCTATATAGTTATATGGGCGTATACAGGGGTCCATTACCTTTCATAACATATGGGTATATTAATGCACCCCTTGAAAAATTTGGGAGGGTACCATGGCCCACCCCTTAAATTTTGGAAATTGCCCAATTTCAACATTGGGTATTATAGTACAGGACCCTAATATGTATCATGATAAATTTGGGTGGTCCACCTCATTCCCTTCTAGGGGTACAAAATTGCCAAAATATAAACGTAAGCAATACGTTGTACCACGTGTTTGGTTTTCGACCTAATTTATCTCCTTGGATGAGGTCCTATTACCTTATATGATTATATGGTCATGTATAGGGGTCCATTCCCTATCATAAGACATAGGTACATTTGTGCACCCCGGGAGGGGTACCTTGGCCCACCCCTTTAATTTTGGAAATTGCCCAATTTAAACATTTGGTATTATAGTATAGGACACTAATATAGATCACTATAAATTTGGGTGGTCCACCTCGTTTCCTTTTAGGGGTACAAAATTGCCAAAATTTTAGTACAACCACGTGTTTGGTATTTGGTACATTTTTATCCCCCTTTGATGAGGTCCTATTATCTTATATGATTATATGGTCATGTATAGGGTCCATTACCTTTCATAAGATATGGGTATATTTGTGCACCCCGGGAGGGGTACTTTGGCCCACCCTTAAATTTTGGAAATTGCCCAATTTAAACATTTGGTATTATAGTACCGGATCCTAACATGTATTATGATAAATTTGGATGGTCCACCTCGTTTCCTTCTAGGGGTACAAAATTGTCAAAATATAAACGTAAGCAATACGTTGTACCACGTGTTTGGTCTTTTGGCCCAATTTATCCTCTTGGATGAGGTTCTATTACCTTATATGCTTATATGGTTATGTATAGGGGTCTATTCCCTATCATAAGACATAGGTACATTTGTGCACTCCTTTAAAAATTTGGGAGGGGTACTTTGGCCCACCCCTTAAATTTTAGAAATTGCTCATTTTATATATTTGGTATTATAGTACTGGACCCTAACATGTATTATGATAAATTTGGGTGGTCCACCTCGTTCCCTTTTAGGGGTACAAATTGCCAAAATATAAACGTAAGCAATACGTTGTACCACGTGTTTGGTTTGACCTAAGTTATCCCCTTGGATGAGGTTCTATTACCTTATATGGTTATATGGTTATGTATAGGGGTCTATTCCCTATCATAAGACATAGGTACATTTGTGCACTCCTTTAAAAATTTGGGAGGGGTACTTTGGCCCACCCCTTTAATTTTGGAAATTGCCCCTTTTACATGTTTGGTATTATAGTATAGAACCCTAATATATATTACTATAAATTTGGGTGGTTCACCACGTTTCCTTTGATGGGTACGAAATTGCCAAAATTTAGTACAACCACGTGTTTGGTTTTGGCTCAATTTATCCCCTTGGATGAGGTCCTATTACCTTATATGGTTATATGATCATGTATAGGGGTCCATTCCATTTCCCCTTAAATTTTGGAAATTTTCCAATTTAAGCATTCGGTATCATAGTACATGACCTCAACATGTATCATGATAAATTTGGGTGGTCCATCTTGTTCCCTTTCATGGGTAAAAATTACTAAAATATAAACATAAGCAATATGTTGTACCATGCGTTTGGTTTTTGGCCCAATTTCTTCCCTTTGATGGGGTTCTATTACCTTATATGGTTATATGGTCATGTATATGGGTTCATTTCCTATCATGAGACATGGGTACATTGACGCACCCCTTGAAAAATTTGGGAGGGGTATTTTGGCTCATCCACTCGGTTTTAGAAATTGTTTTAATATAAGCATTTGGTATCATAGTACAGGACTTCAATATGTACCACTATAAATTTGGATGGTCCACATCGTTCCCTTTCATGGGTAAAGAACTACCAAAAATCGAATTTCGGAGGTTATTGACACCTATTTAGCACGTTATATGGTTTATTACCTTTATATGTTTATGTTCCCTTTTAAATTTGGGAATTATCAAATAACAAAATTCGGTAAACGTTTTCTAGGACCCATTGGTGTTCCTCTTATGGCCAAATATTCAAAATTTAAATGTTATTGACCGGCTTTATTATTGAATAAGTACAGGATTTATTACTTTTTTCATAAGACACAGGTGTATTTGTGTACCAATCTTAAATTTTGGGAGGGGGTACATTTCTTATTGTCATATCAATAATTGGTAATTGTTCTTTGGGTAAATCATTGTGATCACGTGATCAGTTATTGACCTATGATGGGATTAGGAGTCCAGGACATTGGTACATTGAAACTTTGTAGGATAATTTGAGAATGCGTCATTGGTATTGATTATTACAGCCAAATATAAACGTAAGCAAGACGTTGTACCACGTGATTGACCTTGATGAGGTAGTGTACAGGGATACATAGCTAACCTTATTGAAACTTATGACTCATAGTCTTAAGGGAATACATGCTACAACACTGGCAAAGTTATTGTTGATGCAATTTGATTGGCTGATCACTATCTTTCGTGCAATCTGATTGGTTGATCACTATCTTTCGTGCAATCTGATTGGTTGATGAGTTTTAAATCTTTGCTGTATTCAGTTTTTAAGTTTTGTTTTACATTTAAAAATCTTGTTTTTGTTCAACATTTTGCACTCAATGATAAATATGATCAAAACCGTTTATTTGTTAATCGAATAGTTAAAAACCGGATAAAGTTTGACGGTTAACCGTGAAACGTAAAAATTTTTTAGTTTGAAATTTTTTTTTTGCTTGAAACATTTTGTTTGAAAATTCTTGCTTTCAAATTTTTTGTTTGAATTTTTTGTTTGAGAATTTTGTTTGAAATTTTTTGACAACTTTTGTTTCAAAATTTTTTGTTTAAAATTTTTTTGTTTGAAATTTTTTTCGTTTCAAAATTTTGTTTGAGATTTTTTCGTTTGAAATTTTTGTTTGAAATTTTTTTCGTTTGAAATTTTTTGTTTGCAAATTTTTGTTCGAAAATTTTGTTTAAAATTTTTTGTTTAAAATTTTTCGTTTCCAAATTTTTTGTTTGAAATTTTTTGTTTCAAAATTTTGTTTGAAATTTTTTTCGCTTCAAAATTTTGTTTGAATTTTTTTTTGGTTTGAAATTTTTTGTTTGAATTTTTTTTTCGTTTCAAAATTTTGTTTCAAAAATTTTTGTTTGAAATTTTTGTTTCAAAGTTTGAGTTGACATTTTTAAAAGTTTGTGCACTTATTAGTAAAGAACTGGAACTGTTTAGAACAAAAACCTTTGACAACATTGTGGTGCAATAGTACACGTCAGAACCTGGGGTTGTACTTGAAATGAAAAAACACAATTCATTGAAATGGATCATTTTATTACACTCCACATACATCCATACCAGATAGTGGTTCTGGATATTGTCGATACAATGTATTTTGAACTTCTTGCACTAGTTTGTCTTTAGCATATAATTTTAATTCCAGTTGAAGGCTTTTAAGGTCTATTGCGATATCAATTGGTGGAAACTCAATGTCCATTTGATCACAAATAAACTGTTTATCAATACAGGTATGCACTAGCCGGAACTGTTTAGAACAAAAACCTCTGGCAACGTTGTGGTGCAATAGTACACGTCAGAACATGATAATGCAACGTCATCAGTTTTGCATCATATATAAGTATCGTTCGAGTTAGTATTCATGATAACGTCATCATGGCTACTTGTCTGCAGTTTCTAAACACACGTGATGTGATGATATCATTTACCAAGATTACTGATTTACAACAGAATGTACCTTATAGAATCTTAGCTAGCCAAATGATCCCTACAAAGTTTGGATTAAGAATCGTAGTGAAGCTTGAAAATGATAAGAATATAATTTTACCAGCAAGATATTTACCCATGGAACCATCAAAACAAGAAGAACTGCTGCGTTTCTTAAATACTGGATCTGTATCTTTATGTTACAAAGGATTCTTGGGTCGAAGTCATCAACTTGAATTTAGTACACAGCCAGATTCGTCAGCCATTGTGATGAAATCATGAATCAGCACATTTCTTTCCAATAACGTCAGCTGTAGTTGTATGAATTTGGTTGGTCGGCATGACGTCAGCAACTGTGATGAAATCATGAATTCAAACGTCAGCACATTCCTTACCAATGACGTCAGCAATAACTATAAACCAGCAAATACAGTGTCATCCCACGAAATCATTTGAGCAAGTGCTTTTCAGGAGGAAAGATGTGTACTTCTAACGATAAAGAGTTCATCTTAGCAAGCTATTATCCAATAAATATATTTCAAACAAAACATGTGATGATTGGTATCAGTGCTAGAACATTTGAACCTGTGATTCGATTGGGTAAAGCAGAACAATTTGGTGTACAACTGACCTGTGAAGAATGGCAAATATTATGTTAGCGAATCGACCAAATGAACGATTATTTTCATGATGAGCTAAATGTGACCATAGTCAAATCATTAGGCTCAAATCATGAAGTGGTGCTGCGTACAGTCCTCGAAGAGAAGATGGTGTTGTTACGTAAAAAGAGTACATTCCATGTCCCTCGCAACATGGTGTATCTAACACAAACTGAATGGAACAAATTCATCAGCGTATTTCCGTGTGTTAAACATGCAGTGGAAGTGTGCAACAAAACTAGTATATTCCTGAAAAGGTACTATTTTGAAAAATGTGTTATGCATATTGTACAACATGTATCTAGATATTGTGATGGTTGTCAACATCGTTCGTGGGTGCATAACTGTATTGATAAACAGTTTATTTGTGATCAAATGGACATTGAGTTTCCACCAATTGATATCGCAATAGACCTTAAAAGACTTCAACTGGAATTAAAATTATATGCTAAAGACAAACTAGTGCAAGAAGTTCAAAATACATTGTATCGACAATATCCAGAACCACTATCTGGTATGGATGTATGTGGAGTGTAATAAAATGATCCATTTCAATGAATTGTGTTTTTTCATTTCAAGTACAACCCCAGGTTCTGACGTGTACTATTGCACCACAATGTTGTCAAAGGTTTTTGTTCTAAACAGTTCCAGTTCTTTACTAATAAGTGCACAAACTTTTAAAAATGTCAACTCAAACTTTGAAACAAAAATTTCAAACAAAAATCTTTGAAACAAAATTTTGAAACGAAAAAAAAATTCAGACAAAAAATTTCAAACCAAAAAAAAATTCAAACAAAATTTTGAAACGAAAAAAAATTTCAAACAAAATTTTGAAACAAAAAATTTCAAACAAAAAATTTGGAAACGAAAAATTTTAAACAAAAAATTTTAAACAAAATTTTCGAACAAAAATTTGCAAACAAAAAATTTCAAACGAAAAAAATTTCAAACAAAAATTTCAAACGAAAAAATCTCAAACAAAATTTTGAAACGAAAAAAATTTCAAACAAAAAAATTTTAAACAAAAAATTTTGAAACAAAAGTTGTCAAAAAAATTTCAAACAAAATTCTCAAACAAAAAATTCAAACAAAAAGTTTGAAAGCAAGAATTTTCAAACAAAATGTTTCAAGCAAAAAAAATTTCAAACTAAAAAATTTTTACGTTTCACGGTTAACCGTCAAACTTTATCCGGTTTTTAACTATTCGATTAACAAATAAACGGTTTTGATCATATTTATCATTGAGTGCAAAATGTTGAACGAAAACAAGATTTTTAAATGTAAAACAAAACTTAAAAACTGAATACAGCAAAGATTTAAAACTCATCAACCAATCAGATTGCACGAAAGATAGTGATCAACCAATCAGATTGCACGAAAGATAGTGATCAGCCAATCAAATTGCATCAACAATAACTTTGCCAGTGTTGTAGCATGTATTCCCTTAAGACTATGAGTCATAAGTTTCAATAAGGTTAGCTATGTATCCCTGTACACTACCTCATCAAGGTCAATCACGTGGTACAACGTCTTGCTTACGTTTATATTTGGCTGTAATAATCAATACCAATGACGCATTCTCAAATTATCCTACAAAGTTTCAATGTACCAATGTCCTGGACTCCTAATCCCATCATAGGTCAATAACTGATCACGTGATCACAATGATTTACCCAAAGAACAATTACCAATTATTGATATGACAATAAGAAATGTACCCCCTCCCAAAATTTAAGATTGGTACACAAATACACCTGTGTCTTATGAAAAAAGTAATAAATCCTGTACTTATTCAATAATAAAGCCGGTCAATAACATTTAAATTTTGAATATTTGGCCATAAGAGGAACACCAATGGGTCCTAGAAAACGTTTACCGAATTTTGTTATTTGATAATTCCCAAATTTAAAAGGGAACATAAACATATAAAGGTAATAAACCATGTAAGGTGCTAAATAGGTGTCAATAACCTCCGAAATTCGATTTTTGGTAGTTCTTTACCCATGAAAGGGAACGATGTGGACCATCCAAATTTATAGTGGTACATATTGAAGTCCTGTACTATGATACCAAATGCTTATATTAAAACAATTTCTAAAACCGAGTGGATGAGCCAAAATACCCCTCCCAAATTTTTCAAGGGGTGCGTCAATGTACCCATGTCTTATGATAGGAAATGAACCCATATACATGACCATATAACCATATAAGGTAATAGAACCCCATCAAAGGGAAGAAATTGGGCCAAAAACCAAACGCATGGTACAACATATTGCTTATGTTTATATTTTAGTAATTTTTACCCATGAAAGGGAACAAGATGGACCACCCAAATTTATCATGATACATGTTGAGGTCATGTACTATGATACCGAATGCTTAAATTGGAAAATTTCCAAAATTTAAGGGGATATGGAATGGACCCCTATACATGATCATATAACCATATAAGGTAATAGGACCTCATCCAAGGGGATAAATTGAGCCAAAACCAAACACGTGGTTGTACTAAATTTTGGCAATTTCGTACCCATCAAAGGAAACGTGGTGAACCACCCAAATTTATAGTAATATATATTAGGGTTCTATACTATAATACCAAACATGTAAAAGGGGCAATTTCCAAAATTAAAGGGGTGGGCCAAAGTACCCCTCCCAAATTTTTAAAGGAGTGCACAAATGTACCTATGTCTTATGATAGGGAATAGACCCCTATACATAACCATATAACCATATAAGGTAATAGAACCTCATCCAAGGGGATAACTTAGGTCAAACCAAACACGTGGTACAACGTATTGCTTACGTTTATATTTTGGCAATTTGTACCCCTAAAAGGGAACGAGGTGGACCACCCAAATTTATCATAATACATGTTAGGGTCCAGTACTATAATGCCAAATATATAAAATGAGCAATTTCTAAAATTTAAGGGGTGGGCCAAAGTACCCCTCCCAAATTTTTAAAGGAGTGCACAAATGTACCTATGTCTTATGATAGGGAATAGACCCCTATACATAACCATATAAGCATATAAGGTAATAGAACCTCATCCAAGAGGATAAATTGGGCCAAAAGACCAAACACGTGGTACAACGTATTGCTTACGTTTATATTTTGACAATTTTGTACCCCTAGAAGGAAACGAGGTGGACCATCCAAATTTATCATAATACATGTTAGGATCCGGTACTATAATACCAAATGTTTAAATTGGGCAATTTCCAAAATTTAAGGGTGGGCCAAAGTACCCCTCCCGGGGTGCACAAATATACCCATATCTTATGAAAGGTAATGGACCCTATACATGACCATATAATCATATAAGATAATAGGACCTCATCAAAGGGGGATAAAAATGTACCAAATACCAAACACGTGGTTGTACTAAAATTTTGGCAATTTTGTACCCCTAAAAGGGAACGAGGTGGACCACCCAAATTTATAGTGATCTATATTAGTGTCCTATACTATAATACCAAATGTTTAAATTGGGCAATTTCCAAAATTAAAGGGGTGGGCCAAGGTACCCCTCCCGGGGTGCACAAATGTACCTATGTCTTATGATAGGGAATGGACCCCTATACATGACCATATAATCATATAAGGTAATAGGACCTCATCCAAGGAGATAAATTAGGTCGAAAACCAAACACGTGGTACAACGTATTGCTTACGTTTATATTTTGGCAATTTTGTACCCCTAGAAGGGAATGAGGTGGACCACCCAAATTTATCATGATACATATTAGGGTCCTGTACTATAATACCCAATGTTGAAATTGGGCAATTTCCAAAATTTAAGGGGTGGGCCATGGTACCCTCCCAAATTTTTCAAGGGGTGCATTAATATACCCATATGTTATGAAAGGTAATGGACCCCTGTATACGCCCATATAACTATATAGGGTAATAATACCTCATCAAAGGGGATAAATTAGGTCAAAAACCCCCGAAATTTGAATTTTTGGCTATTTTTTACCCATGAAAGGGAACGACATAGACACCCAATACTGATAGAGGTACATACTATGGTCCTAGGCTACCACACCAAATTTTTAGATTTGGCAATTTCCAAAATTTAAGGGGGGTGGTCCTACGTACCCCTGCCAAAATTTAGGGGGTGGGCCATGGTACCCCTCCCAAAATTTAGAGGGGGTGGTCCTAAGTACCCCTAGGTCATTGACCCCGGGCCAGGTCATTGACCTTTGACCTATGACGTCACAAAAATTTTTGCTGACTCGGCGAGATATAGGGGGGGCGTACTACTTATATATATATATATATATATATCGGGTGTTGCAAAATAAGTGTTACAACTCTTGGGAAATGACTCCTGCCACTGAGACAAGAAAAAAAGTTCTCTTCAACTTTCTGCTATCGGACATAGTTTCAGATCTACAAGGTGCCGAAAGCGTGGGAAAATGACTTTCGGACGCCAATAGTTCAGAAACTATCCAACATAAAGAGCGCGGGTAAAAAATTCACTGAAGAAGTCATACCTGCTCTATTGAATTTTGCATGTTTCATAATCCTACCGTGCACGCGCAAGGGATTCCCCAAAGGAACATAGGGAGTCCCGGATAATCTGCCAAATGAAACTTGGTCTAAATGGATATGAATTGATAGGCTTTCTACCAGATAACAATAATTCGTTTGTATTAAGTCGATATCTGGAACAAATACAAAATGGCGGACATCTTCATGCCCGTTGTGTGTGGTTGCATAATCGCCAGGTACGGATGCTGGCCAACAGTGACGTTCTGAGTATTAATTTTAGCTAATTTGTACTGAAATGCTCTAGGAAGACATCTGGAGTGTCGGTAAAGCATAACAGATGAAGCAGGGTGATTCACATGTGTGGAAACACTTAACGAAAAATGCCCAGAAATGCACTCATACTCAGTAAACGTGAGTTCAAAGCGTCCGAAACGTAAGGATTAGCGTCAAGAACATGAAAGCCATTGCCAATCCACCAATAATATTCCTTCAAACCGATGCAAAATGAGGTACACGGTTGCATACCAATAAGGATGCAACAACTGAGGCCAAGTTCAAATTGTACAATTGGACTCACAAAGAAACTGGGTAAACTAAACGAATGTCACTAGTGGGATCGCATGATCGATATTGAAATGTGGCCAATGTGTGTGTTGATATCATCATGTAGCTAAAGAACAAATGTCAACATGTCCCACTACTGCTGGGACATCGTCCCACGTGCGAAAAATAGAAAAATAACTACTCGGGTCTTGAATCTGAGGCCGTGGGCTCCCAGTAGTATTGGAAACTGCGACCACGCGAGCAAAAGCGAGCGCTCTAGCCCTGAGGTTCGAAGGAGCCTCACTTTCTCTGTATTCATTTCTTTGAGGAGTACCCACTTTGTTTGGCAAGCCCTCTTGTACAGCATCCCGACATACTTGTGTGTTTCATTTTGTTACTCCTACTGCACAGTTGTAAACAATCAGAGCTTTAAGACGTTTCTTCCTATTTCTCATGTTTTATTTTCCATACGTATGGTGTTCCAGCTGTAGTGTTAAATGCGCCAAATCGGTTCATTTTCGTCTTTGTCTTGGCATGTACACCGTGTGTAAGATACGAATTTCTGAAGGTATTTTCCTATATTTCGAGTACGTCATATGTCTCAGAAGACGTGGGACATGATACAAGTTTGTTATTTTCACGCTCTATCAGAATTTGAATCATGCATTAAGAGATTTCTTTTCATATGTGTCGACTGTGGGACAATGTCCCAAACAAAGAGGAACATTGATACAATCGTGTTCTAGTTACGTTCTACCAAAAGGTGCACCAGATGTAATAGCAGAATGTACAACGTTATTTTCCTAGTTTTCGCATGTGAGACGGTGTCCCAGCAGTAGTGCGACATGTTGACATTTATAAATTAGCTACATGTTAATATCAACGCACACATTGGCCACGCAACCGTGCACATCATATTGCATTGGTTTGAAGGAATATTATTGGTGAATTGGCAATGACTTTCATGTTCTTGACGCTAATCCGTACATTTCGGTCGCTTTGAACTCATGTTTACTGAGTATGAGTGCATTTCTGGGCATTTTTCGTTAAGTGTTTCCACACATGTGAATCACCCTGCTTCATCTGTTATGCTTTAACGACACTCCAGATGTCTTTCTAGAGCATTTCAGTACAAATTCGCAAAAATTAATACTCAGAACGTCACTGTTGGCCAGCATCCGTACCTGGCGATTATGCAACCACACACAACGGGCATGAAGATATCCGCCATTTTGTATTTGTTCCAGATATCGACTTAATACAAACGAATTATTGTTATCTGGTAGAAAGCCTATCAATTCATATCCATTTAGACCAAGTTTCATTTGGCAGATTATCCGGGACTCCCTATGTTCCTTTGGGGAATCCCTTGCGCGTGCACGGTAGGATTATGAAACATGCAAAATTCAATAGAGCAGGTATGACTTCTTCAGTGAATTTTTTACCCGCGCTCTTTATGTTGGATAGTTTCTGAACTATTGGCGTCCGAAAGTCATTTTCCCACGCTTTCGGCACCTTGTAGATCTGAAACTATGTCCGATAGCAGAAAGTTGAAGAGAACTTTTTTTCTTGTCTCAGTGGCAGGAGTCATTTCCCAAGAGTTGTAACACTTATTTTGCAACACCCGGATATATATATATATATATATATATATATATATATATATATATATATATATATATATATATATCGGGTGTTGCAAAATAAGTGTTACAACTCTTGGGAGGTGACTCCTCCCATTGAGACAAGAAAAAAATTTCTCTTGAACTTTTGGCTATTGGACATATTTTCGGATCTACAAGGTGCCGAAAGCATGGGAAAATGACTTTCGGACGCCAATAGTTCGGAAACTATCCAACGTGAAGAGGTCGGGTAAAAAATTCACTGAAGAAGTCATACCTGCTGTATTGAATTTTACATGTTTCATAATCTTTACATGCACGCGCAAGGGATTCCCCAAAGGAACGTAGGGAGTCCCGGATAATCTGCCAAATGAAAATTCGTCTAAATGGATATGAATTCATAGGGTTTCTACCAGGTAACAATCATTCGTTTGTATTAAGTCGATATCTGCAACAAATACAAAATGGCGGACACCTTCATGCCCGTTGTGTGTGATTGCATAATCGGTACGGATGCTGGCCAACAGTGACGTTCTGAGTATTAAGTGTAGCGAATTTGTACTCAAATGCTCTAGAACAGCGTTTCCCAACCTTTTCCAACTTGCGGCACACTACGGGTATAACTTGAATTCTCGCGGCACACTCATAGATATTATTATTATTAGTAGTAGTAGTAAATAGAAAATACCGTGACAATTTTTTTTTGTGTGTTTGATTACTGACCTTCTCACAGAGAAGAAAGCTCGATCACTAGTTTTCCCTCATCGTAAATCATTATACTTATTTTTCATTGTAGTTCAAAATTAGAAAACAATTACAATGAAATATAGGACTCAGGCTTTTAAAAATACACTTTCTTTTCGAATACTGTATCCAACCTTTCACTAAGGAAGATCACTAAATTACAAACGAACAAACAAATCTCTTGTACTTTTAAAACAGAATGGCGGTAATTTGTATGAGTATTTGCTTTGTCGAAAGGGTAGAATGAGATTTTAAAATTTCAAGTTATGAAATAAACCTGTAACAACAAAGAAGCAATAATGGTCATAACAGTGATAATAAATACTTTTTTTGAACATTAAAAATGTACAGACAAGTAACACAGTGTGAAACTTATAATTTATTAACGCGGTTAATATACGTCACAATTTTTAAATATTAATAAAATCCTGTTTTCGAAATACAATCTGTGTAGTAGTAATGTATGCATATACAATAATATATTACAATTACAGTATTTTTTCCATTGTAGAGGTTCATAGTAATGTGAAATACACATACACATTTTTCCTGTCGTATAATTTGGTTGCTATATAAATAATAATTTTGTTTTCATTTCCTCGCGGCACACCAGCGGCCCATTCGCGGCACACCGGTTGGGAAACGCTGCTCTAGAAAAACATCTGGAGTGTCGGTAGAGCACAACAGATGAAGCAGGGTGATTCACATGTGTGGAAACACTTAACGAAAAATGTCCAGAAATGCACTCGTACTCAGTAAACGTGAGTTCAAAGCGTCGGAAATGTAAGGATTATCGTCAAAAACATGAGAGCCATTGCCAATTCACCAATAATATTCCCTCAAACCGATGCAATATAATCTGCACGCTTGCATACCAATAAGGATGCAACAATTGAGGCCAAGTTGAAATTGTGCAAGGGGACTCACAAAGAAACTGGGTAAACTAAAGGAATGTCATTTCGCGTAGTGGGATAGCATGGTCGATATTGAAATATGACCAATGTGTGTGTTGATATCGACATGTAGCTAATGAACAAATGTCAACATATCCCACTACTGCTAGGACACCGTCCTACATGCGAAAAAAAGGAAAATAACTACTCGGGTCTTGAATCTAAGAATGTGGGCTCCTAGCAAGATTGGAAACTACAACCATGCGAGGGAAAGCGAGCACTCTTGCCCTGAGGCTTCGAGGGAGCCTTACTTTCTCTGTATTCATTTCTTTGAGGAGTATCCACTTAGTTTGGCAAGCGCTCTTCAAATAAGGTATGAACCAGTACCTGCTTAATTAAAAGGCTATAATTTACCTTAAAAAGGCAGGATTTTCCAAGGCTTAAGCTGCTCTACCCTACAGTACTCAACTAATCTACCGTAGTCTATTTTCTAAGATAGTTAAACTTAGAAAATGATATGAAATCCTTGAGTTTTACGTCCCACGGTGGCTCAGTGGTAGAGCGTTCACCTCTGGTGTTTGGGGTCCCGGGTTCGATCCCAGCCCGCGCCAAGTGAACATTGTGGTGGACAAACACCGTGTGCGTGGGTTTTCTCGGGGTTCTCCCGTTTCCTCCCACTTTCTTCATTCCACCATTTCATTCATTTCTCATAATCACCGTCTCCTTTAGCCTAACCGGCAGAATCGTGGGACGTAAAACTCAAAGATTTCATTTCCAAACACATGAGATAGGGAATTGTGCATTTAATTTTTATATTTTAACTCAGCAAAGAGAGTAATCGATGGTAGTGTTCCATAATAGCAGAATATCGAATTTAATGTATTAGATTCTAGTGAACACAAGTATATTCTTTTTTAATATATAACTTAACAAAATTGTACTATAGTATTTGTTTGAAGACCTCCATTCATTTTAAACTTTCTCACGCTAAAGACGAATTAATTAGAATATTTTGAATAAGTAAAGTAGTTGACAACAGCACATAGAAATGTATTATATTTTAGCTCATTACTGTTACTGGAGTGTGATGTTTTACGAGTGGAAACACATTATATATTTATATTCGTTGATTACTTATTTTCTCAACAAAATCGAAATTAAACAATAACCAACACTTGCAACTGCTTATTGTAGAATGTTTAAGCGTCATGTATTAAAATACCGTTGCTTCTTTAGGTATTTGTATAAACTGTTTTTAATGTTACATCAGCATATGCGTATTCTTAAGAGAACTTCTTCGTTTTTTGTCTGACTACGGATGACTCCAAAGTTCAACCTTGAATTTGGGGATAACCTATATATTTCCTAAAAGGAGTTGTCAAGCAAGTTCGAAAACAGGTTTTAGTTCTTTACCCGGAAGTGACCCCACCCCTTCAGGGATGAAAATATATACAATAACTTAAGCTATATATCCTATATATCAAAGTACTCCGCATAAGTAGTAGATTAAGAATATAATATGCACTACCGAATTATATCCTATATCAAGGTAATAAACAGAAAAAATGATTATTTCACTATAAATTTCCTATATTAGTGAACCTCACTATCACGCCGTAGATTGATAGTGAGCAGTGGCGAAGGGTGGTAAGAGGCCCTGAGGCCCGGCCTACCCATTTACTTTCAGAAATTATAATATATAATTAATTCATTTTCCTTGCACAGAATGCATTATATTTTTAAGTTGAAAAAAAAAATGTTCGATAAAGAAATCGTATTTGGCACCACTGCTGGGAGGCTCACCCATCAGTGTCTCAGGCGGCAGTAGAACTACCGTCAAGCTACTAAGAAAATCCCGCGAGAGAACGTGTTGGTAATAACCTGCGAAGGAGACCGGCCTCAGCGCTTATCGACTTTCGTTCTCTCGAGACCTTCGATTTCGATTCAATATATCAAACAAATAAAGAGCAAGATAACGTGGGCTCCACTCCGTTCCAACTTTACTTAATTTTGCGGACTCGAACACAACGTAAAAGCTGGAACAAGTAATTCCAAAGGCGCTACGCCTATTATCGCAAACTAGGGATGGCCAATTCCGGAATTTTTACTTTCCGGAATCCGGAAAGTAAAATCGGAAAATTCCGGAATTCGGAAAAATTCCGGAATTCGGAAAAAATCCGGATTTCGGAAAAAATCCGGAATTCAGAAAAATTCCGGAATTCGGAAAAAATCCGGAATTCAGAAAAATTCCGGAATTCGGAAAAATTCCGGATTTCGGAAATATTCCGGAATTCAGAAAAATTCCGAAATTCGGAAAAATTCCGGATTTTGGAAAAATTCCGAAATTCGGAAAAATTCCGGATTTTGGAAAAATTCCGGATTTTGGAAAAATTCCGGAATTCGGAAAAAATCCGGATTTCGGAAAAAATCCGGAATTCAGAAAAATTCCGGAATTCGGAAAAAATCCGGAATTCAGAAAAATTCCGGAATTCGGAAAAAATCCGAAATTCGGAAAAATTCCGGATTTCGGAAAAATTCCGGAATTCGGAAAAATTATTTTTTCTTTTTGTAATCCTAAGAATTTTGTTCAAATGCAAAGGAACAAATTTTCTTTTTGTAATCCTAAGAATGTATGATGCAAGTTAAGCTGAAACTTACATCCTAAAGTATACACTACTCAATCTTCCCATGGTTAATGAGATGTAGTCCAAAAGTACGATGTACTCCTAATATTTAATTTTTGTTTTACTGTGATATTGTCCAGAGGTAAGACATATATCACACTGAGATAAACAACTTGACATTATGAAGATGTTTTCATACGTAGTTTTCCAGAAAATCGTAAGAAACGATTTTTTATGAAGTTAAAATATGCGTCGCTTGTTGCCAGTGTGATGCAATTGATAACTTTTATGCTGGAATAGTCTTATTATTATTATTATTATTATTATTATTATTATTATTATTATTATTATTATTATTATTATTATTACTATTATTATTAATCGTTTATGTACTGTAAAAGAAAAATATGAACCGTTAAGTAGTAGATTTTATCTGTTGTTTTTTGATATCTTCTAACAGTAATAACAAATTGCTTGTAAATACGCAATGATTATCAAGGACAATGGCATATTAATGTAAGGACTACTCTGCAGACTAGCAATAAACAATAAACAATAACAGATAAACAATAGTGCCCCCCCCCCAAAAAAAAAGTAACTAACTTGGGCACGTCAGAATGTTCGCGAGAATATAGGGACGCATTGAGACTAGCAAAAAACGTGGTGTTATTATTACTCAAAGGGCCGTACGATGGAGGCTTTAACGTTAATGTTAATGGCACCAATGAGCACTTACTTGCTCTAACGGTTAACCTCATTTTTGAGATGATTCTTAGAAGTGGGCGTGTTGGCATGCAGTTGGAGTACTAACGATTTGCGTCACTATCGAACACTAACGTAGCACTAGCGACGTTTAAAGTCGAAATTGGAGTCTGACATAAGTGGCTTGTCAACTTCACGGACATTATATTTTCCTTGAATGCGAGAATTTTGCGCCCGGGAAATTTTCGCCCTACCACAAAAATAGGAAAAAATGCGCTCGCAATATATTTGCACTGGGATGTTTGCGCCCTACCCCAAAAAGAGGGGAAAATGCGCCGGCTATATATTTGCACTGGGATGTTAGCGCCCTACAATTCAACTTATTATTGTATTGTGTAAAGTAACTTCCACTCGCACTTGAACTAGGCTTGCCTCTCATCGTCTCAGTGAGTTACTCCATCCGTTATAATATTCCGAACAAATGAAAAAAATACAATTTTAGTTCACTAAAAGGCAATCCATACAAATACAATTTTTCATTATACTACAAAATTTACAATAAAGGTATAAATGACTGATATATAATTATTTATTAATATAATCAAAGAGTATAATTTAATCTACAAAAGGCTGTTTGGCTCTACCCAGATATCTCTGTTCACAATCCTTGCGAGTTGTTTGGCTTTTCAGGACACAGAATATAGAAAAGACAATGTAAAGTGAATGTAAAATCAGTTCAGTAATATTATCAAGAAAACTATGTACAGTGTGTTTACTTGCTGGAATTACACTTCAAACACATAATTCCGTTCAGTCGTTCTTTCAGGAAAAATGTTCCGGGGGGCACATTTAGTATTCCGGAGGGGGTCACTGCTGGTACTATTCTATTTATTATTATATTATAGACGTATTATTTTGGTCTCCTCCGAGGGGGCACTCTGAGAGCTCTGGGGAGGCCAGTGTTCCCCCAAAATCATCTCTGGAAGAAGCAGTGATTGCGTTGATCCGTTGTGTTCGTTTGGCTTATATTGAAGTTTATTCTCCCCTTATATAGCCACAATGAAAATAAATCACAAATGGCATGTTTGTGGGGGGAGGATTGTTTATGCTGTAATGTCAGTTCCTCCGAGCAAATGCGTAAGCTCCAATAGGTTCTTTTATTTCGCAGGGCTCAAACTTCCCGGTGGAGGTACATTGCAGGCGCAATTTTCCCTGTTCTTGAGGTAGGGCGCAAATTTCCCAGACGCAAAATTCTCGACACCGTTCGAATGACCTCGGAAGACGATATCTTTTTCAATACTTTTTTTATATTCTTTTACTCGAGATTTCTTCATAGTTTCTTATTAAAATACTTACTAATATATCCTCATTTTATTGTCCTAACCAATCAATATGTGTATGTTGTCAGTAAAATATTTAGATTGATCGAGCCTCTGGTGTGTAACCACAGTATTTCATATCATGCCCCCATTAGAAATCTTTGCTAAACGAACCAATATATGTTGCCAATAAAATAGTTTAGAATGATTGAGCCCCTGGTAAATAACCACAGTATTTCGTGACAGACCCCCCCTTCCTATTACCATATTCTAGCTACGTGCCTGACTCAGCTAATTCTCTACATTCTTTACCAAGCACACATTTTCTAAAGCGGAAAATGCTCTCTAAATACCTAAGCTCATTATTTTCAGCAGATGCACAAACTGGGTAACATTCTATCTACATGAATGTTATATATGTCGATTACTGGAAACCGCTTCTCGCTATCTATTACCATATTTACTATATAATGATTAACGTTAAAACCGGAAATGGTTGATTTGTACCGCTTCCGGTTTGAATATTACATTCATCAGGGAACTCGATTCTTAACTATTGACTCTGTACATCATGGCCAAAATTGATTGGTAATCCATCAGATAGTTCTTGAGACTGTTTGTTTCACTGACGGACAGAATGAATATATGGCTATAGAGTTTTGATAAACTAAATTCGTTAATGAGTGATGATGGAACAAATATAAGAAAGGGAACCAAGAGCACCACCGGGAAAATTTTCGAACACAAAATTAGCCATCGAAAACCCACATGTCCTGGGTTAGAATACCATAGATGAAAACTCTACCACTGAGTCATCAATCACCCGCTTATTAGTTTTGTTAATTATTATATTAATATAAATTAATGAATGCCTGCTTATGTTAACTATTGAACAATTACATTGTATACTTCGTAAAGTCAAAAATTATAAATTTGTATTTACTGTACATACAGTGAGCGCAGAAAGTGTTCGTACACCTATGCTATTGAAACGAGAATGCCTGCGAAAAAGAAACAGAAAATTTAAGAAGTGTAATAACACACACAATATGAATAATGAAAACTAAGCTTTATGAATATATCAATAAAGAACCACAAAGACAAGTTTAATGGTCAGAAAGTAAATAAATTCCGTAGAAAATGTATAGAGTAGACGCAAAAAGTGATCGTACACCTGACGTACGAATACGAAACAAAGATACCACAACTGGGGTTCACTAGTATTCACCTGAGTATACACCTCTGTATAGCATGACGAGTAACAGAATGAGTTTAGTTGTGAATAGGAGTGAAAAAACTGCACGGTGGGCTGTCGAAATGGGAAGCAACCGAACAGAAACAAATGAGGAGACAAGAAAAGTAATTATTAAAGTGCATAAGAAGGGTAAGTCTTTGAGAAAGATAGCAAACCTCAGGGGCAGATCCAGAGGGGGGCGATCGGGGCCATCGCCCCCCCACAAGAGGAAACTTTCTTATTTTATATATAAATAAACCCATCCATAACAAGTTTGGAGCTCTTAAAAGTAGCAGTATTACTGCCAACCGCCCCTTCCCCAGAAGTCCGTCCTGGATCCGCCCCTGTATAGAGTAGCCACAATCGAGTATTTTCCGCTGTATGTTTGGAGTCGTTGTCTTGCTGAACAATAAATTGTTTTCAAGAACCATCTTCTGCGCACTAGTATGGAGATATTCCTTTAATATGTTAATATACACTTTGTGGATCATCACTCCATCGATAAGGTGGAGACGACCCACTCCTGAGGCACTCATACAACCCCAGACGAGCACGGACCCTCCTCCGTGTCTTACTTTAGGGACGAGATTTTGAGGATTCATCTCTGTATTCACCTTGCGCCATACCATACGCCTCCCATTGGACTCGATAAAATTAAATTCACTTTCGTCCGAAAATATGACCCTATTCCAGAAAGAAGCCTGATCCCTTATCTTTATACTCTTTTTCAAACTTTAGTCTCTTTATACGATTTGTCTTGTTCACCCAGAACATTTTCCTGGCTATCCGACCATGATACCCTGCGAATATTCCGCACTGTACTGGCTGATACTTTAACACCGCGTGTTTCCAGATCTGCTGCCAATTGCACAGCACTACTTTTTGGAACCTTTTTTCTTTCCCTAATAATGTCACGTTTAACTTGTTCACTCAACACTCTTGGTCTTCCAGTTCTTTTTTTTTATTATTATTATTTTTATTATTTTTTTATGGTTTCGCACAGTGATAGAAACATTATACATCGCAATTATTGTTTGTACTGTTGAACGAGGCCTGTCTGCAAGGTTTGCCAGGGGCGAATCCAGGACGGACTTCTGGGGGGGCGGTCGGCGGTAATACTGCTACTTTTAAGAGCTCCAAACTTGTTGTGGATGGGTTTATTTATATATAAAATAAGAGTTTCCTCTTGTGGGGGGGCGATCGCCCCGATCGCCCCCCTCTGGATCCGCCCCTGACTCTATAATACCTTGAAACAGCTTCGCATACCTCCCCAATCCCCAGACATGAACCCTATAGAACATCTATGATCTGTTCTGGAGATAAGAATCAGCCTGAGAAAAGCTATTCAAGAAGAATGGGACATAATCAGTCCCGAAGCTACAGAACTACGAACTACTACAGGTGAAATCAATGCCACGAAGACTACAGACAATCATTAACGCACAGGGTAATCCCACAAAATATTAAATAACGTAATATACTTTATAAGCATTAATTCAGTCATAAGTGTACGGTGACTTTTTGCGTTTACAAAAAAGGAATTCTCTCTTTTCTTCTGAACAAAACAGTGATTGTGTTTGTTTGGCCTTTCTCTTGTATATAGAAATAAAATGTATGAATGTGTAGTCTTAATTCTGGTTATATATATATATTCCACCTCTCGTTCTCATGCTAGCTGTTTTCAATATAAAGTATGCACGGTGTACGAACACTTTCTGCGCTCACTGTAGGTATGTTGACAATAAGCGAATGTTATTAGAATATTTGTTGATTTCTTTTCCTTCACTGCCTTTCGCCTGGTTAAAAAGTAGTTTGCAGTGCTTTGGAGCAGCTGCAGGTGGGAACGCGATAATGTTTGAGACATACCGGCGACTTTTTTGTGTGTGAAAATAAGACCTTTCTCATAAAGTAGTAAATAACTGCAGTAACAATTGTCTACGTAAATGATAAAGACATATCCAACTACAAGAAATTAATACAGTATATATAGCCTATTCATTATTGTGTTTCTCTTTTAACAGCTACTAGCTAAGGATGGCCAATTCCAGAATTTTTACTTTCCGGAATCCGGAAAGTAAAATCGGAAAAATTCCGGATCTCGGAAAAATCCCGATTTTTCTAAATTCCGGATTTTTTCCGAATTCCGGAATTTTTCCGAAATCCGGAATTTTTCTGAATTCCGGAATTTTTCCGAAATCCGGAATTTTTCCGAATTCCGGAATTTTTCCGAAATCGGAATTTTTCCGAAATCCGGAATTTTTCTGAATTCCGGAATTTTTCCGAATTCCGGAATTTTTCTGAATTCCGGAATTTTTCTGAATTCCGGAATTTTTTCGAATTCCGGAATTTTTCTGAATTCCGGAATTTTTCCGAATTCCGGAAAGTAAATTTTCCGATTCCGGAAAACAAAATTTCCGGAATCCGGATAATTTTGGCCATCCCTATCGCAAACTAATGCCCGTTTATTCCGGAGCATACTCCCAAGCAGCCAGAAGGAGTAGAAGTCTGAAGACACAGTTATTGTGTTGAACTGTTACGTGATAGTGTTTTTACATATTATCACATAGCCTTGCTCAGTGTGTTATTGTGTATTAGTACTAACGAGGAAGGTCCATAAACCGTGAGAGTTGAATTTTGATGAAAATTTGTGACAAAATTCAGTTCGAGTTGCTAAGTAACGTAGTAATAGTCACTCGATGCGCAAATGCTTCGTTGAGGTGCTACACCGACGCCATCTTGAAATACTGTAGGCAATATCCAAGAATACCCTTTTAGCACAAAAATGAAAAAGCTTTTGATATATCTGACTTCAGCATTGTAAACCAAGGTAGATCATCTATACGCGAGAGTACTTCCAGTGCATGACCGCTATCTTGAAAGGTGCCATATTGAATCGTCGTCAAATATGATAAATGGCAAGGGGGTCATGTGGGGTATCAAGTAGCACTGGAATTTACTCCTGAATTTATTTCCGTAACCAAAATTTAGATATCTGTTTTCACTTCAGAATTAAGAGGTCTCTTACCCACAGGAACATATAAAAACTGTGTGAGTTAAACTTGTGTCATGAAACACGATAGTGCGAGCACTTGCATGATTTTAACTAATGTAGTAGTTAATGCAGTACAATAGCGACTATACCAATCAGATCTTGAGACTAGTAAGAGAAATCGTTAATTAAATTGAAATTTCTGTAGTGATAAATGGAATATCAGCATGCTACAAGTTATACCTATTTCAAAGTGCGATGGAATAGACTGTTGGTCGATGAAACACATGCCTAATAGTACTGACAAGCAGAGAATACCAAAGGGATTGTTCGGATATGTATTAGAAAAATTATATAAACTGGTACGCATTAGTTGAACGACCAAAATGGTTCGGGTTCCACTATAATCAGTAGGTCCACGTCTCCTTTAGCGTAGCAGGCGTGTGGGATGTTGAATTGTATCAAACTAAAAGTCTCTTTTAGGCAATTTTACGTGTTCCATTATAGTGTGTTAAGTTTTATTCTCCAATCTAGAAACCTTACGCAAAGACCATCATTGTTGCAGAATATTGCGTTCCTTTCCAATACTCATATTTGACGACCTATAATTTACCGTGCATATTACGAAGTTAAAATACTTTAATATATTTATTGATAGTTTCTCTAAATACAATCGATTTATTGCTGCCACATTGAACAATGAAGGAGATTTAAATTATCAGTTCACAGCCAATTCTTAGAAGATACAACTGGAAACTTAGAATTCACTTTTCTTGTGTCTGTTCTGCTATTAGTGATAAGAGAATGCATGCACAACTGCTAAGAATATGTGGCAGTAATGATTATTACGAGATTCAATTCCAAGTTGCAATCCATAAAGCAAGCCTCTTTCTTCCTTTTCCCTTCAATATAAAATAATTAAAAATCTGCATCTTTCCACCTTTAACGATAAAACACTTGCTTATAATAAGGGCAAGACTAGTTTTCATATCAAAAATGTGATAAATAACTTATTGTAGCAGGTATTCATTTGTTCGGTGTACAAGTTATATGGTAGAATTTTCATAAAGAAAATGCATTCTGTTGTGTATCATCAATTTTGTGCGCCAGACCTAAAGGACATGCTTCATATGAATGGCAGAAATGTGAGTACGTAACAGGAGCAATAGTTGGTTCATTTACAATTGTTCTGAAGACTAGTAGAAAATAGTGTCAGTGGCCATGAAGATTGCGACGAAAGTGCATTTGTTAAGTGTTTGCACTGCTCCATGATGCTGTGTGCTAATCACTACGTTTTAGATCTCCATCATCACAACTGAAGAGCAAAAGATTAGTAGGATAATATTTGCCTATGTGCACCAGTTTATATTATTTTTCTATTATTTTTCTAGTAATTTTCTAATAACTTCAAGACATATTCTTGTAAAGTCATATGTGCCGTTGCACTAACTTATATTACAGCATTTAAATGCTATGCATAATCGCAACACACAGACTCATATGTATAGCGATTTTGAAATATGTATAATTAGTTACAGTGCTGCTATTCCATTTTTCACTACAGGCATTTCAATTTAATTAACGATATCTCTCACTAGTCTCAAGATCTGATTGGTATAGTGGCTATTGTACATCAAGTGACTACTATTGCATTAGCTAAATTAAGCAAATGTTTGCACGACCGCATTTCATATCACAAATTTTACTTGCTCAGTTTTTGTATGTTCCTGTGAGCGAGAGAGCTCTTAACTCTGAAGTGAAAACAGATATCTAAACTTTGGTTACGGAACTGAATTCAGGAGTAAATTCCAGTTCTATTTGATACCCCACCTGACCCCCTTGCCATTTATAATATTTGACGACGATTCAATATGGCGCCTTTCAAGATGGCGGTCATGCACTGGAAGTACTCTCACATATAGATGATTTACCTTGGTTTACAATACTGGAGTCAGATATATCAAAAGCTTTTTCATTTTTGTGCTAAAAGGGTATTCTTGGACATTGCCTACAGGATTTCAAGATGGCGTCGGTGTAGCAGCTCAACGAAGCATTTGCGCATCGAGTGACTATTACTACGTTACTTAGCAACTCGAACTGAATCTTGTCACAAATTTTCATCAAAATTCAACTCTCACGGTTTATGGACCTTCCTCGTAAGATGTTAGCACATTTATCATTATGTTTGCTGTGAGGAAGCATACATTTTCCTTTGAAAGTCCACTTACTTCGGAAATGGTCGATGTATCTCTTTTTGTTCTATTAATTTTTTCACTATTGCACATACAAATCCGATCTACACCACTTAGAACATTACTTACTATAATCCTACACAGTACTAACACAAAACGGTACCGTATCAGAAGGTCCCGGAGTAAGACTCACAAATATTATGTGCTGCAGGACGGAAGTGAGTCTATTGTTTTGAAAATGACTTAAGCGTACACACGCACACGAACACTCAAATGTAGACACATACCGTTTGAATATACCTTTTATAATATGTGTTGACCACGAGAGAGAGAACAGCGATTGAAGTTGGTAATTACAATCACATTAAGGTTAATCTATCATTCCAGATTTTGGAACATAATTTTGGAGATTTTTTTTTGGGGGGGGAGGTTTATTGTAGACTTTTATATGGGTTTTACTAAGGAAAAACTCTGAAGATTTTGGGGCTTGGGAAAATTCCAGCAACCCTGTTTTCGTTTCAGCACAATTACTTTACCAGAATAAGATATACTAATAATTAACAAATGTTTTTTATAGATTGACAAAAATTAGTTGCTAACATATTATTACCTCATAAAGAAGGAAACACAATTCAGAAGCATTACATAAAATAGTCTTGCATATTAAATAATTAATAACTTTTAATGTTGTATGAATGATAATTATTACTGTTATTTAAATTATAAAACAAATTATTGACGCTATTTAAGCTTCTATCTTTACATTCATTTGTATTATTTTATTATTTTCATTTTTTTGCTGATACACCACCATACCTCCATACCACCATATCTAATACCTAGAAAACAAAGACTAAATGTTATGTTTCATAAAGTTCCTGTAACGTTTTCACGATGAAAGTATTAACTGTTTACCTTATCATCAATTTCTACACACATAAAATCAAAATTTCCAGTTAAGAAAACAGTCCTGTTCTTCCTGAAAGACTTTACCGTAGTTCATACACCAGGCACACCGAACATCGATAAAGAACAAATTTGCAGTTATACTCTTCTGTAGCAGTGTCAAGAAGAAATAAAACACTGCTACTACACATGTTCCAAAAGGAGAAGGTGATTCTTCTGTACTCGATTGTAAAATAAGATAGTTGTAATTTCCATCAGTTGATTCTGGAGTACCACTTGTACATGAATTAACGCAACATGCATAAGTAATACTGTAGCCACCAACTCCAGTTGGTTGTTCAGTTTTAATGTGTAAGTGACTGTAAAAAGGTGCCTTCGATCTAAAAGAAAAAAAAATGGCATGAATTTTAGCATTAACCATGCTTTCGGGATACCATCAATAAACATCATATTTTAAATTAAAAAATAGAATACACAAATAACTATTGATTTTATCATATTTTTGTTAACACACATAATTAAATAAGAAATTATTAAAACTAATTTAGCCAATTTGTGTATTATAATGCTAAAAATAAAGCATATTCACTTGAATTAATAATCAACGAACTTAAAATTTCGTTACACAATTCTCTGTATCTGTGTGTCTGTCTGTGTGTTGTTTGCGATTTTTTCAATTTTGAACCCTACATTCGATAGAGTATCATCAACTATCTGAGAAAGTGATTAAATTTTTCGCGTCATTCTAACCGTTCCTATGGTATTGGGCAAAAAATGGCCGATTTCCAGATATTTAAAGAGCCACATCTCGGGGACCGTAAGTTATAGATAGATCATATTGGTGTTGATCAATACCTAAGAGAGTGGTGGACCGTTTGGTACCAAATAGTAACCGATAACTACTGATCAATTGGCTACTGGCCAACTGGCTACCCTTCCCCAGATATTGGCTAAAAAAGTTTGAGTTTCAGAAGATTTAAGGAGCCATATCTCGGGAACTATACGTCATAGAGAGAGGATATTTGCGAACTTTTGCGAGAAACACTACAACATACGGATAAAGAGATTTACTTTTACATGTAAGTAAAACCACAGTTTTCCTTCTCGCTCTATCTCTCCATTCTTTTTAAGTTCGTTCTGGCAATGCTCTTGGAGCATTCTCAACTGGTTTTATTCTCAAATTCGCTTACTTCTGGTAATTGACTTTATTCTCCATGTTAACTTCAATATATAACACAGAGGGAAAAAGTTAAAATAAATAAAAATGGTTATTTTTTAACTTCTTCGATTCCACAAATGGCAATTAGTTTACAGCATCATGTTGAAAATGATCTAGTGTATCATATAAAATATGAACTTTCTTCGAGAATTCTGCATTTTTACGTATGGCACTACAAAAATAATAGCATTGCAATCTTCCTCAGTTCAAAGAATTCTTTGCAAAAATAACAAAAATGTGTAAACGAGAATTATGACTTGAAGAAGAGAAAAATGGGTTTTGAAATGTTCAATTATACTGTATTGAATTTATAGCATTACGAAAATACTTCTTTTCTTAACAGGATAAAGTTTTATTTTTACATCTCATTACACAAACGTGTACTCTCACAGAAAATTGCCCGATAATCTTAATTATTCAGCTAAGTATATCTTTATGTACAATATTAGACCCAGTGGCGTATTTAAAGGGGCTTCCAGGTTTAAGCCCCCTCGAAAATTGTATTTAACTAACTAACTAACTCTATAGCCTATGGAACCCGAAGGTCCAATGACGCGTTCACAAAAGCTCTCCACTGACTTCTATCCTTAGCTAACTGGATCCAGTTTCTACTTTGTATTCCAATCTCTGCGAGATCCATCTTAATATTGTCCTCCCATCTGCGCCTAGTTCTTCCTAATGGTCGTTTCCCGATTGGTCTTCCAGTTAAGACTTTGAAAGAGTTTCTACTTTCTTCCATTCTAGCTACATGACGTACCCATCTAAGTCTCCTAGACTTGACGACCCTAACAATGTTGGGTAAACCGTATAAATTATGTAGTTTCTCGTTATGAGGTTTCCGCCATTCCCCATTCCCGTTCCTCTTAGGTCCGAATATTCGTCTCAGGATCTTGTCTCAAATACTTGTCTCAAATACTTTCTTCCCTCAGAGTAAGCGACCATGTTTCGCAACCATACAGAACAACAGGCATGATTATCGTTTTGAATATTTTAAGCTTCAAATTACTAGGCAGAATTCACGACGATAAGAGATTTTGAACCGAATAGTAACACGAATTTCCTGCTTTCAGTCGACATTTAATTACTTCGTGAATATGATTTACTATTTATTGTATTTACTATTTTAAAGTATATAAAATAACTTGTAGAATTTTCATATTTCCAGGAAAAAGTTAGTAAAGCCCCCGAAACGAAATCATAAATATGGCACTGATTAGACCTAATTGAAGAAAACATTAGAGATCATTACAGTCTAAAGATATTTTTACACAGGAATACTATTCACTTGTTTGTTTCATTTAAAAAAAGATAAGAAAATGAACTTACATGCTTAGAGCAAAGTTTTGAAGTAACACATTTTAATATATAAAACAGTTATATCAACAGTAAATATCGAAGAGAGATTGACAAGAAAAGTTATATTTAAAATATAGAAAGTAGAGCGTCACGCACAAGTGAAAGCAAGTAGTGTAGGCTCAGCTCGTGTTTCCTTGTGGTCATCCTTGTACTCACAAGACATGAGTTGCTGAGGAAAATTACAGTTTGTAGGATTTACTTCTTTATTTATTTATGTATTTATTTTGCTGCAAGGGAATGAGTTAAAACCTTTATATTGTCGAAAGTTGTAACCGCACCGTGAGCGTTATCGTATATTTAAATTCTAATAGTTTCATGAATTTTAAAATGCTATTCGTTTTATTATTGTGTTGGTGCAATTGAAAACAGTGTTGCGTAAGTTACTTGTAAAAATGTAACGCGTTACAAGTTAGTTTATTTTTCCTTAAAGTAGAACGCATTACTTGTCCCAGAAAAGTAACTATTACCCTACTTCGAAAGTAAGGCAAGTAACGCGTTACTTTCAGCTCCGAAACTTTGAATATATAGGGTCCTTTAGGGACATTTCGACACGTTAAGAAACAACTCGACACTACTCTGAAAGTTACGATAATTTTATTCTGTAAAAGCGATAATATTTGACAATAACCCTAGCTATAAAACACAAAATCTTGTCCGTGAATTCAGTACTTTCAATTGCAAGAACACATCAACGGAATGGTGTGGAGAATTAGATTTTGGAAGTCTTGAGGGAGAACTCTATACTTACTATGGAAGATGTTGACACTATATAAACAATGAAATCCTTCACATATTTGAAAACAGTGTCCTTTATATCAAACTTAAAACGTAATAAAATACTAGATATAAGGTTTCTACCATCTACATATGACTTATTTGCAAACTTTGCTGCAATTCATTACAACAAAGTTGAAATACAATAACAGTGAAACAATGTAAGCTCGTTAATAACAAACTGTGTTTTCAACCTGTTTTGCAACATATTGCTTTCAATATTTCACTACGTATAGTAATCAATAATCGGGAATTACAATTTAACACATCATTTTTGAAATCCATATGGAAAGAGTCTAACAGAGGCTGATTTCTTCCAACTGAAACCGACTTTCTCAGTCTTCTTTCACAACATTTTGACAGGGTTCCTACGAACAAAGATGCCATAAGATAAGTTGAAATTGTTTTACAAAGTGTGGAAGAAAGATACATTAAGGATTGAAAATTTTGAGTATAGTGTAGTGGGAGCATTAGAGGCTTTCTTTAATATACCAGGATCTTTGACACATGTATTGTGCTAGTCTAAAACCAAACGTACCATTAGCCTTATACCGGACTAAATGACGCAGAAGTTGAGAAACTGTGATTTTTATGTAACCTAAACCTATGATACATACACTAAGACGAACCAGGCGGTAGTTCTTATGTCTGATGACTTTTCTTATAACAAAGAAACTAATTATATGTCGAAGTCTACCTACAATCACTGTCGATTTATCCCCTAAATGCATTGATCAACAAAAGCTGGCACTAGTTGTCACTGTAACAAGCAATGTGTGTCAGACTGACACATATGCATACAGAGGTTATATTACCAATCCGTTGCCTCTTTTTATCAACATATATTACCGTTATATCTTATTTTTGAATTACTGAAACTTATGAAATGAATATTTTTCCTTAAATAAAACTTTATGTACCTATTTTCGAGGTTTTTGCTTCTTTGTAACAGGACGTGTCTGCTTCCTTTGCTTTCCAATTAACTTATCTGTATATGCATCTTGTCACTAAGAAGCGACACTAACCTCCCACGTACTGGATGTTTCTTTTCGCATGTGTGTATGATCACTACCTTTACCAAACCTTAAAAGTGTCGAGATCTCCCTAAATGACCCAATAAACAAAAGAAACATTATTTCAATATTCTCCCCTACTACTACTAGTACTACTACCACCACCATCACCATTATTATTATTATCATTATTATTGCACATTCTGATTTTCCCCAATTATCGTAAATGTTTAGAACTGTAGGTTGATAATAGTAGCGATAACTGTCCCTTTCATGCGGACAGTTACTTTCTAGTAACAAAGTAGGCCTGCAGTCACAGTTTATTCATATTAATCTCTTTAATGATGGCACCCATCATACACACAATAAGAGCAACTATAAATAATGAACTATTATTCAAATGCTATACTGCACTGTAGTGTCTATATAGTGTCTGATGAAGGATATGTTAGATATCCGAAACTGTAACACATTATAGTTTAAAATAGTGTTTGTGTTGAAACTTTGATCAGTGTTTCTGTTGCTGTAAAAATAATGTTCACTTTTTTGTACGCGTAAAGTGCAACTTTTGACCAATTCTTTTACATGTTTAAAGGTATCCAAGAAAGTTCTGTCGCTTTTCCACCCACCACTATCGAATATCGATATGTCATCTAAAATGTACCTGGAAGATCAAATAATCTCCATCAGCATCGACCACCTTCTACCAACGTTCTAAGGCCAAGAATTCCATTGCTGTAGAACTTGGTGGACTGTGAAGCGAAGAAGGTATCAAGTGCATTTTGCACCTCTACTAGGGACTTGAACTGGCGTCCTCTAACACGATTGTCCAAGGAATGCAATAGGTGATAATCGGACTGTGCAATATCCAGGGAGTATGGTGGAGGCCCGTGTTTTCCATCCAGGGTGCAGAATGGTGTCCCGGGTCATCCTAGCCACGTGGGGCTTAGCGTTGTCCTGTAACAGGACACCTTTGCTATTTAGTATTTCTGGCTCCCGAATTTTGAGTTTTTCTTGAACATAGTACAGTTGCTGGTAGCTCACAGTCGCATTGATGCTCTGACCAGGTGGTAGCAATTCTGGATGCAAGATGCCGCGAGCAGTCCACCAAACACACAGGAGGACCTCCTTCTGGTACAGTGCTGGTTTCGGCGGTTTTGGAACGGTTCATGGGATGCTAACCAATGATGATGGCGGCGTGGAGCTTCGTACAGAACCCACTTCTCATCACATGTCAACACCCTGTCCAGAAGTGGCTCCTTCCTCAGACGAGACAGCAAAGAAATACAGGTGTCTGCTCGCGTTGTCTTCTGGCCCGGAGGATGTGGGACCCATCAGCCCAACTTCTAGTGCTTCCCAAGATAATGGAGGTGCTACCGAACGCTTTCCCCACTCACACTGAATTGTAGTTCGAGTTCCTCACATGTCTAGCCACTGTTTGCGGTGGTTCAGTGCTAGAGCGTTCACCTCCGGTGCTTGGGGTCCCTGGTTTGATCCCAGCTCGCGCCGTGTAGACTTTGTGGTGGACAAACACCGTGCTCGTGGGTTTCTCGGGGTTCTCCCGTTTCCTCCCACTTTCTTCATTCCACTATTTCATTCATTTCTCATAATCACCGTCTCCTTTAGCCTAACCAGTATAATCGTGGGACGTAAAACTTAAAGATTTTATTTAATTTAATTTTACGTATATATAGTTCTCCAGATATAACGCGTACAAGAAAATTTTTGATTGAATGAAATATATTGGATCTTCAATCAGGGGTGATAACTTTTTTGAAGTGCCCCTAAATCGAGTTTTCGTATTTTCTAGGAGCACAATGAGTTAAGTGATAGTTTGTGTTCGGCTACACTGTATGTAGGTTTAAAGATATAAGGTGTACAATTTTTTTTTGATTTAATTAAATATATTGGATCTACGATCAGGGGCCACAAAATATACAAGTATTAGTTACTCATCCGAAATGTATCGAAAATTTGGTATGTTACTTAAAAATTTGTAACGTGTTACCAGTACAGTACTTTGGAAAAGTATAACGCATTACTAGGAATCGTTACTTAAAAAGTAAAGCGTTACTTGTGTTACGTTACTTCCCAAGACTGATTGAAACATTCCATTGTACGTCTGGTAGGCAATCACTTTGTGTAACAGAATCAATAGATAGACCGAGGTCACGTTTAGAACGTCTCGAACTTCGTAAATGTTAAGAAAACATATAGGGGAGTCGAGTCAGAAAGGAAGCAGTATTTGGTTGAATAGAGTCTTGTGAAAGTGCAGCTATAAAGAACACATGATTGGGAACCATGAAGGACTAGTACGAACTTTACTACTTCAAACTAGGAGATTCTACACATAACGCCGCAAAAAAAATCAAGAATGCATTTTGACGAAGAGTACTGAATGAACGTACCTTATGAGCAATTTCGTGTAGATAACAAAAGAAACACCATGTCTTGATGAACTGTTCAGAAACATCGCTGAGGGAAACTTCGAATAATTGTGTGTGCAATTGCGGACGTGTTAGAGGTAGACCATATTATAGTCATTTGATGGTTCTGAGCAATTGGTAAGGTGCAAAAGTTCAGACTCACAGTTGGCACTGGCTAACAAGGATCCCTGTACGAAGGTGTGCAGTTCTCTCAATGCACTAAATAACTATAGAGGTTTCCTGCATCAGATTGTCACTTCTTTTAATAAATGAAAAATACGATGAAAACAACCAAGATAGCTCCATCTACCCGGTAAATTTGCACAAGCTCTTTGTCATAGCGTATGATGGGCACAAACTCACACGCACAATTTTGTATAGCGAAAGAGAAGAACGAAGAGAAGGAAATAAATATAAATAATGATAGCGAGAGGCAGAACGATTTGTCTTGCATATCTTCCACTATTCTTGTATTCACTTTGTGTTGACAAGAAAGACAATTCAAAACTAAACCGTAATATTTTTCTTCTCCCTGCAGATAGACATCAAACTTCAGGGCGAGCCGTATAAAGTGTCAGAATTTTTAGATTTGCATGGTAAAACAATAATTCGGTATTCTCAAGGTAAACTAATGGATGATGATGTACAATTTGGAGCAATGGATGTTGATCATGTAAGTACTACAAAATAATACAACAGCAGCCCTAAAACAGTTCGATCAGTACTCTAGAAACAGTATACAGAGAAACAGGAATGAACAACCCACACGGCTAATGCCACGATCAGGATGTTTGTTGCATTTGTAGTACTCTTGAATGATGAAAATTCTTTACTCCTAAGAGTACGACGAAATCTAATAATTGACCTTGAGAACGAAAGATTATCATTTTGATATACAGGGCTAAAATTCTGACACTTTGCACGATTGCCCGTGAATTTTGGTGCCTTTATCTGCAAAGAAAAGGGAAGTGTAGGGATTTACTTTAGGATAGTCTTTCTTTAACATGATGTACGATGATTGTGAACGTAATGCGCGAGATGCCAGTTTCTTACATGCTAAACACTTTCCTTGTCATTGCACCCCATCAGAAACCATATATCCAGTTCTTACTGTAATAGCAATTGTAGTATATGAATACACAATGACAACCGTGAAGCCCGATTCAACAGCAGCCACAGTTTTATTTAAAAAACACCAACGTACAAAAGATTTAATAATTTTTCATTTACCAGTGCTGTGGATTGAAGAAGTCTGAATTTATAATCCACTCGTTACAGTGATGGACGACATCAAGCAAGATGCGAGGTTCACGAATGGTGGGCTGTGGAGTAACAATGATCAGCAACGTAAACATAGCTCACAATACGAGTAAAGATAGCTAACATCGTACCTAAGCACAGTTCACATTGTACTTAGCTCGAGAAGGGTCAGAATAGATGGTCGAAGTATCCCCTATTTCTGTCAATGCACGCATGCAGCACACCTTGCATCAATGAATGACATACCCTGTCGAATATTCCACGCTGAGTCCACACATTGTTACAAGCAGTATGGATACGTTGTTCCAGAGTTATATACAATAAGCATGGGGTCAGCATAAACAACATTCTTAAGACATCTCCACAAAAAATCTAATGAACTTAGGTCCTGTGACAGGGCGAGTCATGTTACTGGTCAATATCGACCTAACCACCTGCGGGAAAGTATTGTTCATATACGCAAGAATGGGAGCAAAGAAGTCGGGGGAATTCCACCTTGCATCAGCCACATGTTTCAAAATGCCCATCTTACATCATTAAGAAAAAGGGCAGTGTATCTTGCTGGAGCTGCAGATACGCGTCGCCTGTTAGCCTCTGTGACAAAATAAAGGGTCCGATTACCAGGTCACCTAGACTTCCAGCCCATACATTTATTCGAAACTGTTCTTGATGTTTGGAGTCGACCATTCCATGTGGATTTTCCTGCGTCCAGATGTGAGTGTTCTGGAAGTTGATTATGCTATCTCGTCCGAGGGCAGCCGCAGAAATCCCAATATAGTTGTAGCATGTTGGAGCAACCAGCAACAGAACGCCTTCCGTGCGGATGATCGGCAGGGTGGAGACTATGCACACCTTGCAGGTGATAGGGATAAAAGATATTCTCGTGTTGAGTTCTTTGACCCATTGCACACACACTGAGTAGCTGCCTGGAGCTCACATCAAGGTTTCCGCAAAATCTTGTAGAACACGAGACTCCATCTCAGATTTCCGAACCGTACGCGTTCATCCTACGTCCGAATATATATGTGCCAGGTTCCGCGTGTCACGTAGACTATGATACACTGCAGCGAATGTTTGTTGATTAGGTTGCTGTCGTCGCGAATATATTGCCTGGTACAGTCGGCCAGCCTCTCAAACATTTCCATTCGGTTTGCCATATGTAAAAAGCATATCGGCTTGTTCCCCATACGAATAACGGACTCATATTACCCTTACACTACGGAGCTTTATTACGCACTTTATACACTTTAACTGCCTATGTCGCAGATCACCTATATCCCCGTCACGTTGGGTCTGCCGTCTTACAAAACGTTGTACTACTGCTGACACGAAGTTATTAGCTTTAGTTCAGAAAACACTGTCTTTTAACAAGTGTTGCCCTCAGGTTCTTTTGCTCCATTTAGACATTTCTGTGCTGCAAATAGTTTCTTCATATATAAATACTGTAAAGCAAGACTGCTGGCTTAGAACATGTCTCTCATGCGCACCAAGGTCAAACAGCAATCGGTCACTGACACTTGTACATCATTTCAGCCTAGTATCGCGTTTCTACACACATGTATAAGTTGGTGCACAAGTTTCTGTTTGATTCCAATTCCCAGGATTCCAGTCTTGACTCCAAGTTGGCACCACTGCCATTCGTACACGACGCGGAATTCGATAGCATGCAAGAGATTTTTTTTTGTCTTCTTTCGCTGTCACGAATCACCTCCTGAAGTATATGTACATTTTCTGTTCCTTTTCAATTATCAAGATTCGAGTTTCGATTCCAGGTTGGCATCCCTGTCACTAATACAGGACACGGAATTGGACAAGATGTAAGAGGACCATTTGTTTTATTTTCATGTCACGAATCACCTTCCGAAGTATGCGCACATCTTTCTGTTACGTTCCAATTGTAAGGATTCGAGTTTCCATTCCAAGTTGGCACCTTGTCACTAGTACACGATTCGGAATTCAACAACTATTTTACTGCAGGAAGAATGTATGCCTGCATATTATTTTTCTGCATAGTTTCGTCTCAGTTCAATGCACTTACACTGTCGAATATGAGGTGCTTCGATACCGTGTAAGAAGGGTTCTCTTGGTTGGCGCTGTAGCCACTCGTGTATTGGCGATTGGACGTTTCTGTCAAGCTTCGACTTCTGCGCTCCAAGGTGGATGTAGGAGACACTTGAAGAGTACTGCTCCATTAACGGACCGAAGACGTGGAAATCAGACGAGTATGGTGGATGTGGGAGACACTTGAAGAGTAGGTAATTGCATGAGAAGAAAGAAGACGGACGTTATGATGTTGAAGCAAGGCTGCGTATGTAACACACGTATACTTATATAGTATACGGAAGACTGCTACATGTCAGACATCCTGCAATAGCATGACGTGGCATCTAAGTGGGAGAAAGTGCAATAACATATGCTCTGTACTAATTTCTTTAGTAGACACAAGGATTCCGTATATTTGTACAATATACTGCTGGACGGATAACGGATTTTTCTCAGTGTATATAGTAGAAATGCATGTATTATTTTCTGTTAATTGCAAAAACAATATTTGAATACTACTAGTTAAACCACATAGATTTATGTAACGAATTTTATACGTGCGGTACTGCTATTAATTAGTATTTTATAAAGTGGAGTAAATGAATTCGAAACCAGGTGGAATTTCAATTTACTTTGTTATTCAAATGCACAAAACAAACCAATGTTGCAAGAAAATGTTTCATTATAAATATTTCCTTAGTTGACACACTAATTTTTATAAAGATGTACCAAATGTACATGAAACCATAATTCCGTTACTATTCGTAATATACTCACACCTACTTATCAGCTTTTAAACAATAACAGCTTACTACCCACTTGTAGAGAACCTCGTTAACTTAATTTTCCCTCCCTTAAAGTTGTAATCTTCATAAAAGGTTTTGCCATGGTTCATGCAGCTGATAGAAAGGAACTATTGTTCCATAAATCATTCTGATGTCCCTCTTTTCGCTCTTTGCCCCTTGTAAACTGTAAAACATTGTTGTGTATGTTTAAAAAATGTCAGTATAACTCTTCTTGAATCCTTGGAATTGAAATAACTAGCTGTAGCGTTCACAACAATTGGTCGCATTAGCTTACTTTTTAATGAACAAATACAGCATTAAAAAGAAAGCGCATTGCCACCAAGTATCTTATTGTTCTCTACGCTAGTCAGTAACATATACAAAAGCACAATCTTGACGTAAAAAAGTAAATTTTTACTGTGTATAAAGCTCGGAACACGTTTTTAGTAATTCACAAAAGATAAAAATAAATATACAGAGAAATATCTAATTGTATCATCTGTAAGTAATAAATTGATATCCATAACTAATACATTTTAATAACAACTATTAAATGTGCACTTCTATAATTAGTAGTTGTACTTTAATATCAACTATTTAATGTATACTTGTATACTTAGTAGTTGCAATTTCAACCTTATGAATAACATTCTTCGACAATTATCGTTCTGGTAATGTACAGATTCACAAGTTACGGTTGAGACTAAATGAAGAAACTCGCTTATCTTCTAATAACATGTTAAGAATATAATTTCCTAATGACAAATTTCGTAAATATTATTCGATTTGATTAGATATGGCGTATATTTATTGGTATTTCCAAATCGTTCATTTACTTTGGATTTTGAAATCTGTCAAGTATAAGGGTTAAAATTACCCATCTATAAAAGATATTCGAAAATAACTTCAATAAATTAATTATTTTCCATTTTGATGCAATGCCCCCTTCCTCTCAAAATATTTTTAAAATAATCATTCAATCATGAATTTTGTACATTATTCTATCAAATATTAAGGTAACGCTCTATTAAATTATTCTATTCTAGATTAATTTGTGCTTTTAAAATAGTTTCTCTTAACTGCAGGAACTATCTTCAAGTATACGACTTTATCATTGATTGGAAACTCCTATGCTCACTTGACAAGAACTATTGCCATAATTTCCAAATAAAATTTTAGATAAAATAAATTTGCTTTTAGATTTATTTTCAACTACTTATGCCACTGCATTAAGCATAAATTAATGGTTAAATAAAAATTAATTAATAGCATTTTATAAGTGCGAGTATACTGTTGACTTTTCAAAATTTTCTAAATAAAAGACACTGTATCCACATTTATTGGAGTTGTTTTTGAAAATAAATAACATTTATAGAAGGACATGAAAATTCGTAGTTTTATTAACATGGAGACAATATTTTTAGGAAAGGTGCTTAGCAATAAACAGACGACTAACGTCACGAATTGTTTGACGATGCACAATTTTAACGACGCCTAGTGGTGAGTCTATCTTTATCAGTAGTTCTCTCTTTACTTCAAACGAGTTGGGTGCGCGTTATGCAATATGGGCATAATATGGACAAAATTGGATGCTAATATGTGACAGGCAATGCTACCCTATTTGTTCACGTGAACAAGTTGAATATTGTTAAGAACATGAAAACACTACGCAATGCGAAAGATAAATCTGTTAACCAAGAGTTGAGGGATGTGATCAAGTGGTTATATTGAAAAAAGAAAGACATTCTTTACGAAAAGCCACTCAGTGATTGGGCAAAGTAGTGCATCGAAGTCTTTAAAGATAGTGACAAAGTGGTGTAATATTACACCGAAACGCGCTGATCGTCCAAAAATAAGAACTTCTTTTGAGAACAAGTTCGCCAGAAAAGGAGCAAACAGAATAGACGTTAACAGCTCCGAAAAAGATCCAATAGAACTATAGAACAGACAATTTCAATCGGTGTGAGATTGGACGATGGTCAACAACCTTCAGATCTATGGACTTGGGGTTAGAACTGCGGTAAAGAATCAATTTCTTCAAGGAGGAAATATTACAAAAAAGATACTCTTGGGTAAAAAAGTAAAGTAGACTGGGCAAATGAACAACGGAAAAAGTAACTCTAGACCGAGGAATATAAATTACAACTTTTCGCCTTTCAATGCTAGAAGTTTCTTGCGTCTTCATTCCGAAGATCACATTCATTTCAACCGTGTAAACGTACAGCACATCACAGAGAAGATAGTATCACTGTTTTGGAATGCTTTACAATGCATGAAACTGATAATTTAGTTACAATTTATGAAGTTATGGACAAAATCGTGTTTCACAACGTTTAAGTAAACACGGAATTCCATCAGTTACGGGGATTTGAGTCAGTAACTTTGTACTATGTAACGCAATATATCAGAAAACCATGTTCTTCAATGGTCTTGAAATAGACTTGAAATCTTTTCCAATTGGACTTGCAAAATTGTATGGTAAGTGATAATTTTAATTGTCAATTAGATGAGATCTTTTAGAAGTTGCTGCCATTTATGCGAATTAACCATAATTATTTCAATATTTGTGCTTACGTATTTCAACTCAGATATTGGACCGATTATCATCTTGAATTTGAATGTCCAATCTGGACTTGTAAAAAATATATAAGTGAAGTGTTAAAACAGTACGTGAATTATAGTTTGTACGAGAGGTACCTAATTTATACCCTGAATTTCTTTTTTTTTCCAAGTGTTGTGAGCAGCTTGGACTTTTCTGCGACAACGGGCAGTTGAGGGGCTATAGTTTCAAATAGCAGCGATGGACGATAGCAACAAGTCTGGCAGTGTGGAGCTTTCGGCCTCAGTGGAGCAGTGCTGCATCATCAAGTTCCTCTTGAAGGAAGGCGTGAAACCTTCTGAAATATTCAGAATATTAAGTGCTCAATATGGTTCGCGCAAGTGTAAGAGTGATGTTGAAAACTCAAGGCAGGAAAAGAATCCTTTCTCAATGTGGCTCGTACTCTACATTGAGCTACTGCAGTCAACGAAGCCAACATTTGTCGGCTGGAGTACTTCATTCTGAGTAATCGGTGCATCAATGTGAAAAATTTGAATGTGAAAACAAACATCAGTGTTGGACGTGTGAAAACGATCATCCACAAACACCTATAATTCCGGAATATCACAGCCAGATAAGTTCCAAAAATGCTAATATTCGACTAGAAGCTGTACAGGGGAAACCTCTCATCTCAGCATCTGCAGCGATTTCAGAGAGAAGACGAGAAGTTCATTACAGAGGTAATTATTTGCGACGAGAGCTAGGTGCATCATTACACTCTGGACTCAGACAGCTCAAGCTTGGAGTGGAGGCATGCACACTTGATACCACCGAAAACTGAAGGCAAAGTAATACTGACGGTATTATGGAGCAAAAGAGGAATGATATGCACTGATTTCCTGGTACGGGGCCACAATCAATACGGCGCATTGCAGCAACCTCCTCCGTATCAAAGTCAAAGAAGCTTTAAAGGAGCAGTTCAACTTAGAAACGCATTGTTTACAATTTATTTCCATTTGTAGAGTTGAAAATTCTAAAAGTAATGGTGTTTGTTTGATCGCGATACGTTCAGTCGTTAGCGAGTAACTGAGGAGAAAATATTTTGTGATGACGTCATTGGTGGTCAAGGAGCGAGAGCAGGCTTACATACTACACAGTGCCAAGCATTTAGTTTGTGAGAGGTGCGGTGGTACATTCTAAGTGCGGTGGTACATTCTAAGTGCGGTTTCTTTTACCAGAACTGATTGCAAAGACTTACAAATATCATCTGCATATAGAAAATGATATCTGATGGTGGGCTGTACAACCGTTTTTATAATATTATAAAACGTATCCTATAAAGCATAAGTTCAGCGTTAAAAAAAATCGAAACCAATATCATGTAAATAGATGGCGGACGAGATTGCTGCAACACCTAAGTACCTTTTCTTTAATCATTCTTCCGATTCCCAAACATAAGTATGTTCATTTTCACGTTTTGTTGCAATTTTTAACGCTGACCCTATAATTTTGTGGTTCAAGGTATGTACAGGAGCGCAACATATGAGGCAAAAATGAAATAACATCTGTAAAGTTTGCCAGAATACGAAAAACACTTCACCGGTTAAACTTCTTTTATTCGCATAGCTGTCCGCGGAACAACTCTCATCACCCGTTTCATCATCATTGTTACATGATACAGAGAAATTAAACGATGAATCAATGTCTTGAGGAACAGTAATCGTCACTGATTCCTTCTACAAGCCGGTATATTTCACTCCCTAATTCACATTTTATAGCTTATTTCTAAAGCAGTATTTTCAGAATCATGAGTGACATTGTCTCTTTTACCCTCTAATGCCTCGTCTTGACTACAACCGTCAATTGCGTCTTGTACGATATTTGTACGTTGGTAACTGGACATAGATCGGTGCTTGTTCAATGGCTCGGATTTTAAACCTTTCAATAATATACTTGGAACAGCATTCTTTCTCAGTTTGCGTGTAAATAATTCTCCTGGCAATAGCCAGAAGTGGATCTAGACGGTAAACCTCAGGGGGGAAGTCAGAACCCAGACTATGATAAGTATATCATGTTTACTAAAAACTTTCAAAAATATCTAAATAATAGCTTAAATCAATTTTGTCACTCAAAAACAGGGAGGCCTAGGCCCCCGGCCCCAGCCTAGATCCGCCACTGACATTAACTTTTCTTTCCGTAAACTTGACTTCTCGAAGGCAGGCTCTTCAAGATGTTTGGAACACGAGTGATTTTATTTGGTACATTTTTTCCCATTGATTTTCTTGAGCCATAATTTATATCTATCTGGTGATTTCTCACGACTTTTAAACGTAAATAAAGATACTTTACGTCATCAGCTTTAATTGCACAAGTATTACAACCGAAAACACAGCAGGTGTTAGGCATTTCTACTTCACTTCACAGACACAGCACGCGCTGTACTAACACGTGTTTTCTACTTCACACTAGTGTTTCTTTAAGAAAAAAATTCCTGTAAAAGAAACAAATGCCTGTAGAAGCTGAATGAGACGGCCTATCAAGATATAAAAAATACGGGTCTCTTATTTTTTGTTACTCTTTCTATTGCACCAAACTTGTTTTTAACTCGAACTGCTCCTTTAAGAATAAATCGACCACAGACGGTGAACGATGGCGTCATCATCCTACATGACAATGCGAGTCCTCATACGGCCACGACAATGGCCACAGCTATTAACAAACTTCATTTGGGGGATCCTAAACCATGTCGCGAATAGCCTCGATCTGTCGCTTTGCAAATTCCATCTTTTTGGTCCTTTCAATTAGCTCCTGAGAGGACAAAATTTGACATCGACGTTGAAGTGAAAATGGTATGCTGTACTGACCGAAAGATCGACCCAAAGAATTCTGCGCCGCAAGGATACAGGCACTCGCACACCGATGAGATAAGTCTGTGATTCTGCATGAGGAATACGTTGAAAAAGAACAGTAGTAGATTTGCATGTTGTCTTCTCTATGTAACAGAAAAAGAAATTCCGGTTATAACTTCAACGTTCCTCTTACATTAAAGCTCTCTTTATTTTATCAAAGAATGTGGTGATTTATTTTGTCCTACATAAAAGTTAGAAAGTATTTCATTTCTCGTTTGGAGGCAAGACGAGAATGAAATTCTTGAGCAGATAATGTAGGCAATTAAAAATAGTGTAGATTTGGATGTATCTAATTTTTCCAATACACTTCTTGTGCATGTTGATTCTTCCAGTTGATGCTATAGCTGAATTTTAAAACAATATAATACTACTGGCTTTTAAAGACCAGTATATTTTTTTCAGTAAGCTCATATCAGCTTGTGATTGCTCCAAGAATATATTTGAAATTCAGATGCGTTGTTTGTTCTTTCGTTAGAGAAATTTAATATGTATTTAGAAAATAAATTGAGTCTATTGCGACAATATTACTTTAAAATGGATCTTTAAAAATTATAAGCGCAAGAGGAAATATGGAACTTTGATTGAGAAAATTAGTAAATGTACATTTAATATAAGAGATTTGCGGTCAAAAAGTAACCGTATTAGTGATTGTATCAGTAGAATGTATAGTTATAATCATTTTTCACCTCTCTCTGATGAAAAACAAGAGGTTGAATAAGTAGGGAATCTAAATGTTCATATTACCTTAATTAATTTTTGGAAGATTAATGTTCTTAATTAACCTTTAGGTGATTTGAAGAGGCAAGATTTCAAACTTTAGAAACTCGTTAGAACAAAAAATGGGTAGAAGAACAGTATATTTTGAAAGAAAATATGTTGTTAAAGCGTACGCATGATGAGTTTATGGAGGACAATGTACTGTTGTTCGAATTAAATTTCCGAAATTCTCCTACAATTAAATTGTGGGGGAGATATGCCATTGAGGCTAAGCACATCTCTAAGATTGCTTCCCGTTTTACATGTGACAATATGTATAATTATATCGCTGAGTAAGTACGCCGGTGTGGTAATTGTGAACCGATCAAGGACAGGAATCATCCTTTGTAAGGGTCTTATTATTCTGAGAAAGTTTTATTCCAATAATTACTTTCACGTCAGTATAACTGGTCATTCTTTGCATAATAATATATTCAGATTCCTGCTTGCCGTAATATACGATTATAGTCTGTTGGTTATAATTTGACATTTTAGGAATATGACGCTAAGATTACTTGTTCCAAGCTTGATCAGATCTACATGTACGTTTATTCGTACAAACTTCTACATGATAATGCACCAATTTTCTAGTAATCTATTGAAGCATTATTTATTCAGTCTTGAGATTCTGCATATTAGTATACTCCATATTCGCCATCTTGTAATCGTACGGAGCGTCAGAATGGTAATATAAAATTAATTGAGAGGGTATGTAATAGAACATCAGACAAATTGGGAGGAGCATATTTATAAAACCGGGAAATTTTAAATTCCAGTGAAAATTCCGAGGCAAGGAAAACCCCAGTGGAACTTTATCTAGACCCGAAATTGCTCATTCAATTGGATATTCGTTGGTTAGTAAACCTTGGTGTCTTAAAAAGTACTCAGGGTAAGAACAAATGACTAATACCATAGTCAAGAAGGCTTTGAAAAGAAGGGAAATTGACTACAACAGAAAGCATACTCCTCCAGCCTTACCTATAAGGAAGACTGTTCTAGTAAAACGTATATTAAAGTCTTCTATTGACAAGAAAGTAATGCCGAAACTGGGTGAACAATACATGGGTCTATTCCAAATTCTTTTTTATCCGATGCCAAATACTGTTTGGTAAAAAACTTTACAAGATAAAAATGTAGAAAATAAATACCATGTTATGGACATTGAAAATATTATCAACCTAGAAATGTTTAGTATAACTGTAAAACAAAAGTAGAGAAAATGTAAAAGCAAATATTATAATTGAATTTAACCCAATTTTCCACCAAATAAATTTCCAGTCATTCAAATAGAGCTTTGTGATTTAATATTTGCTCGGCAGTAAAAGAAGAGAGAAGGCTAAAATATATTGTTCATTGTTATTGTTCATTATCATTTCTTGCTATTTTTGTTATTATAAATGTATTGTGTTTGTGTGTGTGTAATCCTGGAGGATCTGTCTTTGTCTATCTTTCATCATCATTTCCTGAAGATATGGACATGACTTCCTAATATTGGAATCTCATTATGGGAAACTACCCGAACATCTGAAGAACTTCAAAATTGCAACGAACCCCGTTCTACAGAATAAGAGCAGGCTACGTTGGGTGGAAATGAACCTGAGACCGAGAAATAGTCTTTGAAGTTAACCACAATTTTAAAAGTAAATTTGCTGATAATACTTAGATTAATGTTGTTTATGTGAAATTTAAATCCATTTTCGTAGCTATAACAATAATAAGAAACATATTTCAATAACTTTAATTCTTTTATACTTAAATATGCTGAGCAATATTAATTTTAGGGATTTATTTGACTATCTTCCAAGAAAGAAAAGGCAATATATAGTAATAATAATATCTTTTTATAGATGAAAAAGTGTAAGATTATATACATGTAATATGCCAAAGTGAAACATTATATTAACAAAATAATATACATAGTGTTAATCTTGAATTCATTCAGCAAGTTTAGTTAGAAAATTTTTTTGTGAAATACAATATATTTAATAGATACAAAGAAGTCAACTTACAAAATAACTCAATTTCTTTGGAGTGTTATGAAAAGTACAATACAGGTTCTTGAAATAAGAAAAATAATTCTTTATTACAAAATATTATGTCTTTTCTTGTTGGGGTTCGATATATTTCCAGAAAGAAGAGAGAGACTCATTCACTAATTCAAGAAGTTCAATTATATCCACCATTCGTATTTTCTCAATCTTCACACAAAATTGTGTAATTTCTCACAAAATTCACCAGAAAGAATATCTATTAATACGAAATTACAATATATGATCCTATATAATTTGAATATGTATATACGAGGTAAAGCTCTCACATTAAATAACTTGGATAAGGGTATACCTCATTTCACTCTTTCCTTCATTATACATGATCCGATCTACCAAGTCACTATTCAGAAATGTTACTTTATACAAATATTCTACTCGAAATATCAAACCGTTCTGTTTCACCATACAGCAACAGATGATAGTAGTAATGGGGCTACTTTAGGACACTTTTTGGCCCCTGGGTCCCTGCCTCAGGACCCATGGTCCCTGGCCGGGGTCAATGACCTAGGGGTACATAGGACCACCCCCTCTAAATTTTGGCAGGGGTACCTTGGCCCACCCCCTAAATTTTGGCAGGGGTACATAGGACCACCCCCCTTAAATTTTGGAAATTGCCAAATCTAAAAATTTGGTATGGTAGCCTAGGACCATAGTATGTACCTCGATCCGTATTGGGTATCTATGTCGTTCCCTTTCATGGGTAAAAAATTGCCAAAAAGTCAAATTTCGGGGGTTTTTGACCTAATTTATCCCCTTTGATGAGGTGTTATTACCCTATATGGTTATATGGGCGTATACAGGGGTCCATTCCCTTTCATAAGACATGGGTATATTAATGCACCCCTTGAAAAATTTGGGAGGGGTACCTTGGCCCACCCCTTAAATTTTGGAAATTGACCAATTTAAACATTGGGTATTATAGTACAGGACCCTAATATGTATTATGATAAATTTGGGTGGTTCACCTCGTTCCCTTTTAGGGGTACAAAATTGCCAAAATATAAACGTAAGCAATACGTAGTACCACGTGTTCGGTTTTTGGTCGATTTTATCCCCTTTGATGAGGTGTTATTATTCTATATAGTTATATGGTCATGTATAGGGGTCCATTACCTTTCATAAGATATGGGTATATTTGTGCACTCCTTTAAAAATTTGGGAGGGGTACTTTGGCCCACCCCTTAAATTTTGGAAATTGCTCATTTTATATATTTGGTATTATAGTATTGGACCCTAACATGTATTATAATAAATTTGGGTGGTCCACCTCGTTCCCTTCTAGGGCTACAAAATTGCCAAAATATAAACGTAAGCGAAACGTTATACCACGTGTTTGTTCTTTTGGCCCAATTTATCCTCTTGGATGAGGTTCTATTACCTTATATGGTTATGTATAGGGGTCTATTCCCTATCATAAGACATAGGTACATTTGTGCACTCCTTTAAAAATTTGGGAGGGGTACCTTGGCCCACCCCTTAAATTTTAGAAATTGCTCATTTTATATATGTGGTATTATAGTACTGGACCCTAACATGTATTATGATAAATTTGGGTGGTTCACCTCGTTCCCTTTTAGGGGTACAAAATTGCCAAATTTTAGTACAACCATGTGTTTGGTTTTGACCTAAGTTATCCCCTTGGATGAGGTCCTATTACCTTATATGGTTATATGGTTATGTATAGGGGTCCATTCCCTATTATAAGACATGGGTATATTGATGCACCCTTTAAAAATTTGGGAGGGGTACCTTGGCCCACCTCTTTATTTTGGAAATTGCCCAATTTAACATTTGGTATAATAGTATAAGACCCTAATATATATTACTATAAATTTGGGTGGTCCATCTCGTTCCCTTTCATGGGTACGAAATTGCCAAATTTTAGTACAACCACGTGTTTCGTTTTGACCTAATTTATTCCCTTGGATGATGTCCTATTACCTAATATGATTATATGGTCATGTATAGGGGTCCATTTTCTATCATAAGACATAGGTACATTGATGCACCCCGGGAGGGGTACCATAGCCAATCCCTTAAATTTTGGAAATTTTTCAATTTAAGCATTCGCTATCATAGTACATGACCTCAATATGTATCATGATAAATTTGGGTGGTCCACCTTGTTCCCTTTCATGAGTAAAAAAAATGCCAAAATATAAACATAAGCAATATGTTGTAATACGTGTTTGGTTTTTGGCCCAATTTATCCCGTTTGATGCGGTCTTATTACCGTATATGGTCATATGGTCATGTATATAGGTTCATTCCCTATCATAAGACATGAGTACATTGATGCACCCTTTAAAATTTGGGAGGGGTATCTTGACTCATCCACTCAGTTTTAGAAATTGTTTAATATAAGCATTTGGTATCTTCGTACAGGTCTTCAATATGTACCACTATAAATTTGGATGGTCCACATCGTTCCCTTTCATGGGTAAAGAACTATCAAAAATCAAATTTCGGAGGTTATTGACCCTTTGATAAGTATTTAGCACGTTATATGGTTTATTACCTTTATATGTTTTTGTTCTCTTTTAAATTTGGGAATTATAAAATAACATAATTTGGTAAACGTTTTCTAGGAACCATTGGTGTTTCTCTTATGGCCAAATATTCAAAATTTAAAGGTTATTGACCGGCTTTATTATTGAATAACTACAGGATTTATTACTTTTTTCATAAGACACAGGTGTATTTGTGTACCAATCTTAAATTTTGGGAGGGGTACATTTCTTATTGTCATATCAATAATTGGTAATTGTTCTTTGGGTAAATCATTATGATCACGTGATCAGTTATTGACCTATGAAGGAATTAGGAGTCCAGGACATTGGTACATTTAAACTTTGTAGGATAATTTGAGAATGCGTCATTGGTATTGATTATTACAGCCAAATATAAACGTAAGCAATAAGATGTACCACGTGATTGACCTTGATGAGGTAGTGTACAGGGATACATAGCTAACCTTATTGAATCTTATGACTCATAGTCTTAAGGGAATACATGCTACAACACTGGCAAAGTTATTGTTGATGTAATTTGATTGGTTGATCACTATCTTTCGTGCAATCTGATTGGCTGATCACTATCTTTCGTGCAATCTGATTGGTTGATGAGTTTCAAATCTTTGCTGCATTCAGTTTTGTTTTAACATTTGAAAAGTTTGAAACTTTGGTTTGACATTTTTTCGTTTGATATTTTTAGTTTAAAAATTTTTGTTTCGAAATTTTTGTTTGAAAACTTAGTTTCAAAATTTTGTTTGAAACTTTTCGTTTGAAATATTTGTTTGAAAAATTTTTGTTTAAAATTTTTGTTTCAAAATTTTGTTTGAAAATTTTTTGTTTGTAAATTTTTGTTCGAAATTTTTGTTTTGAAATTTTTCGTTTACAAATTTTTTTTGTTTGAAATTTTTTGTTTCAAAATTTTGTTTGAAATTTTTTTTCGTTTTAAAATTTTGTTTGAATTTTTCGTTTCCAAATTTTTTCGTTTCAAAAATTTTGTTTCAAAGTTTGGTTTGACATTTTTAAATGTTTGTGCACTCATTAGTAAAGAACCGGAACTGTTTAGAACTAAAACCTCTGGCAACATTGTGGTGCAATAGTACACGTCAGAACATGATAATGCAACGTCATCAGTTTTGCATCATATATAAGTATCGTTCGAGTTAGTATTCATGATAACATCATCATGGCTACTTGTCTGCAGTTTCTAAACACACGTGATGTGATGAAATCATTTACCAAGATTACTGATTTACAACAGAATGTACCTTATAGAATCTTAGCTAGCCAAATGATCCCTATAAAGTTTGGATTAAGAATCGTAGTGAAGCTTGAAAATGATAAGAATATAATTTTACCAGCAAGATATTTACCCATGGAAGCATCAAAACAAGAAGAACTGCTGCGTTTCTTAAATACTGGATCTGTATCTTTATGTTATAAAAGACTCTTGGGTCGAAGTCATCAATTTGAATTTAGTACACAGCCAGATTCGTCAGCAATTGTGATGAAATCATGAATTCAAGCGTCAGCACATCAGACATAGTTGTATGAATTTGGTTGGTCAGCATGACGTCAGTAACTGTGATGAAACCATAAATTCAAATGTCAGCACATTCCTTTCCAATGACGTCAGCCGTAGTTCTATAAACCAGCAAATACAGTGTCATCCCACGAAATCATTTGAGCAAGTGCTTTTCAGGTGGAAAGATGTGTACTTCTAACGATAAAGAGTTCATCTTCGCAAGCTATTATCCAATAAATATATTTCAAACAAAACATGTGATGATTGGTATCAGTGCTAGAACATTTGAACCAGTAATTCGATTGGGCAAAGCAGAACAATTTGGTGTACAACTGACCTTTGAAGAATGGCAAATATTATGTTCACGAATCGACCAAATGAATGATTATTTTCATGATGAGCTAAATGTGACCATAGTCAAATCATTAGGCTCAAATCATGAAGTGGTGCTGCGTACAGTCCTCGAAGAGAAGATGGTGCTGTTACGTAAAAAGAGTACATTCCATGTCCCTCGCAACATGGTGTATCTATCACAAACGGAATGGAACAAATTCATCAGCGTATTTCACTGTGTTAAACATGCAGTGGAAGTGTGCAACAAAACAAGTATATTCCTGAAAAAGTACTATTTTGAAAAATGTGTTATGCATATTGTACAACATGTATCTAGATATTGTGATGGTTGTCAACATCGTTCGTGGGTGCATAACTGTATTGATAAACAGTTTATTTGTGATCAAATGGACATTGAGTTTCCACCAATTGATATCGCAATAGACCTTAAAAGACTTCAATTGGAATTAAAATTATACGCTAAAGACAAACTAGTGCAAGAAGTTCAAAATACATTGTATCGACAATATCCAGAACCACTATCTGGTATGGATGTATGTGGAGTGTAATAAAATGATCCATTTCAATGAATTGTGTTTTTTCATTTCAAGTACAACCCCATATTCTGATGTGTACTATTGCACCACAATGTTGCCAGAGGTTTTAGTTCTAAACAGTTCCGGTTCTTTACTAATGAGTGCACAAACATTTAAAAATGTCAAACCAAACTTTGAAACAAAATTTTTGAAACGAAAAAATTTGGAAACGAAAAATTCAAACAAAATTTTAAAACGAAAAAAATTTTCAAACAAAATTTTGAAACAAAAAATTTCAAACAAAAAAAATTTGGAAACGAAAAATTTCAAAACAAAAATTTCGAACAAAAATTTACAAACAAAAAAATTTCAAACAAAATTTTGAAACAAAAATTTTAAACAAAAATTTTTCAAACAAAAATTTCAAACGAAAAGTTTCAAACAAAATTTTGAAACAAGGTTTTCAAACAAAAATTTCGAAACAAAAATTTTTAAACTAAAAATATCAAACGAAAAAATGTCAAACCAAAGTTTCAAACTTTTCAAATGTTAAAACAAAACTGAATGCAGCAAAGATTTGAAACTCATCAACCAATCAGATTGCACGAAAGATAGTGATCAGCCAATCAGATTGCACGAAAGATAGTGATCAACCAATCAAATTACATCAACAATAACTTTGCCAGTGTTGTAGCATGTATTCCCTTAAGACTATGAGTCATAAGATTCAATAAGGTTAGCTATGTATCCCTGTACACTACCTCATCAAGGTCAATCACGTGGTACATCTTATTGCTTACGTTTATATTTGGCTGTAATAATCAATACCAATGACGCATTCTCAAATTATCCTACAAAGTTTAAATGTACGAATGTTCTGGACTCCTAATTCCTTCATAGGTCAATAACTGATCACGTGATCATAATGATTTACCCAAAGAACAATTACCAATTATTGATATGACAATAAGAAATGTACCCCTCCCAAAATTTAAGATTGGTACACAAATACACCTGTGTCTTATGAAAAAAAGTAATAAATCCTGTAGTTATTCAATAATAAAGCCGGTCAATAACCTTTAAATTTTGAATATTTGGCCATAAGAGAAACACCAATGGTTCCTAGAAAACGTTTACCAAATTATGTTATTTTATAATTCCCAAATTTAAAAGAGAACAAAAACATATAAAGGTAATAAACCATATAACGTGCTAAATACTTATCAAAGGGTCAATAACCTCCGAAATTTGATTTTTGATAGTTCTTTACCCATGAAAGGGAACGATGTGGACCATCCAAATTTATAGTGGTACATATTGAAGACCTGTACGAAGATACCAAATGCTTATATTAAACAATTTCTAAAACTGAGTGGATGAGTCAAGATACCCCTCCCAAATTTTAAAGGGTGCATCAATGTACTCATGTCTTATGATAGGGAATGAACCTATATACATGACCATATGACCATATACGGTAATAAGACCGCATCAAACGGGATAAATTGGGCCAAAAACCAAACACGTATTACAACATATTGCTTATGTTTATATTTTGGCATTTTTTTTACTCATGAAAGGGAACAAGGTGGACCACCCAAATTTATCATGATACATATTGAGGTCATGTACTATGATAGCGAATGCTTAAATTGAAAAATTTCCAAAATTTAAGGGATTGGCTATGGTACCCCTCCCGGGGTGCATCAATGTACCTATGTCTTATGATAGAAAATGGACCCCTATACATGACCATATAATCATATTAGGTAATAGGACATCATCCAAGGGAATAAATTAGGTCAAAACGAAACACGTGGTTGTACTAAAATTTGGCAATTTCGTACCCATGAAAGGGAACGAGATGGACCACCCAAATTTATAGTAATATATATTAGGGTCTTATACTATTATACCAAATGTTTAAATTGGGCAATTTCCAAAATAAAGAGGTGGGCCAAGGTACCCCTCCCAAATTTTTAAAGGGTGCATCAATACACCCATGTCTTATAATAGGGAATGGACCCCTATACATAACCATATAACCATATAAGGTAATAGGACCTCATCCAAGGGGATAACTTAGGTCAAAACCAAACACGTGGTTGTACTAAAATTTGGCAATTTTGTACCCCTAAAAGGGAACGAGGTGAACCACCCAAATTTATCATAATACATGTTAGGGTCCAGTACTATAATACCACATATATAAAATGAGCAATTTCTAAAATTTAAGGGGTGGGCCAAGGTACCCCTCCCAAATTTTTAAAGGAGTGCACAAATGTACCTATGTCTTATGATAGGGAATAGACCCCTATACATAACCATATAAGGTAATAGAACCTCATCCAAGAGGATAAATTGGGCCAAAAGAACAAACACGTGGTATAACGTTTCGCTTACGTTTATATTTTGGCAATTTTGTAGCCCTAGAAGGGAACGAGGTGGACCACCCAAATTTATTATAATACATGTTAGGGTCCAATACTATAATACCAAATATATAAAATGAGCAATTTCCAAAATTTAAGGGGTGGGCCAAAGTACCCCTCCCAAATTTTTAAAGGAGTGCACAAATATACCCATATCTTATGAAAGGTAATGGACCCCTATACATGACCATATAACTATATAGAATAATAACACCTCATCAAAGGGGATAAAATCGACCAAAAACCGAACACATGGTACTACGTATTGCTTACGTTTATATTTTGGCAATTTTGTACCCCTAAAAGGGAACGAGGTGAACCACCCAAATTTATCATAATACATATTAGGGTCCTGTACTATAATACCCAATGTTTAAATTGGTCAATTTCCAAAATTTAAGGGGTGGGCCAAGGTACCCCTCCCAAATTTTTCAAGGGGTGCATTAATATACCCATGTCTTATGAAAGGGAATGGACCCCTGTATACGCCCATATAACCATATAGGGTAATAACACCTCATCAAAGGGGATAAATTAGGTCAAAAACCCCCGAAATTTGACTTTTTGGCAATTTTTTACCCATGAAAGGGAACGACATAGATACCCAATACGGATCGAGGTACATACTATGGTCCTAGGCTACCATACCAAATTTTTAGATTTGGCAATTTCCAAAATTTAAGGGGGGTGGTCCTATGTACCCCTGCCAAAATTTAGGGGGTGGGCCAAGGTACCCCTCCTGGGGTGCACAAATGTACCTATGTCTTATGATATGGAATAGACCCCTATACATAACCAAATAACTATATAAGGTAATAGGACCTCATCCAAGGCGATAAATTGGGTCAAAAGACCAAACACGTGGTTGTACTAAAATTTGACAATTTTGTACCCCTAATAGAAACGAGGTGGACCACCCAAATTTATCGTGATACATACTAGGGTTCTATACTATTATACCAAATGTTTAAATTGGGCAATTTCTAAAATTGAAGGGGTGGGCTAAGTTACCCCTCCCGGGGGTGCACCAATATACCCATGTCTTATGAAAGGTAATAGACTCCTGTATACGCTCATATAAACATATAAGGTAATAGGACCTCATCCAAGGGAATAAATTAGGTCGAAAACCAAACACGTGGTACTACGTATTGCTTACGTTTATATTTTTTGGCAATTTGGTACCCCTAGAAGGGAACGAGGTGGACCATCCAAATTTATCATAATACATATTAGGGTTCTGTACTATAATACCAAATATTTAAATTGGTCAATTTCTAAAATTTAAGGGGTGGGCCAAGGTACCCTCCCAAATTTTTCAAGGGGTGCATTAATGTACCCATGTCTTATGAAAGGGAATGGACCCCTGTATACGCCCATATAACCATATAGGGTAATAACACCTCATCAAAGGGGATAAATTAGGTCAAAAACCCCCGAAATTTGAATTTTTGGCAATTTTTTACCCATGAAAGGGAACGACATAGACACCCAATACTGATAGAGGTACATACTATGGTCCTAGGCTACCATACCAAATTTTTAGATTTGGCAATTTCCAAAATTTAAGGGGGGTGGTCCTATGTACCCCTGCCAAAATTTAGAGGGTGGGCCATGGTGCCCCTGCCAAAATTTAGAGGGGGTGGTCCTATGTACCCCTAGGTCATTGACCCCGGCCAGGGACAATGGGTCCTGAGGCAGGGACCAAGGGGCCAAAAAGTGTCCTAAAGTAACCCCATTACTACTATGATTCGGCTCCCCATAGTTTGCATTTCTGCCACTATGGCGTTGCGATACTAAGCTACGAGGAGGAGTTCTAATAACTTCTACATGTAGATAATGGTGACTCACCTTATCTATATCTTCGACTAGATTTCTTTCGAAATCGTAAAAAATCACTTCCTGAGAGACAAAATATTCTCATATTATATATATATATATATATATATATAGATAGATAGATAGATAGATATAGATATAGATATAGATATATCCCTCCGTGGTCACACTTATTTTTTTGATACGGACGTCACTCTGGGGTCCACAGAATTCCACCACCTTTTTATCTTATTTATTTTTTAAATATATTTTTGCAATTTTTTTGTTTTTACTGTTCTGTGATACGCTCTATTTACCATAAGCAATAAATTTGCAGTTATAAATGATTTAATTACTTTTATTACAGTTTTCATTAACAGTCAGAAGGAAAAATACGTTTTTTTTCACTTTATCAAAAAAGCTAAAAATCTCAACACTTTAGGGATCATTTGTAATAAAATATATGCATATTTTATACGAACATAACAAACACGTGTTATACAAAATATGAAAGAAAAAACTCCCATACACTATCTTGCGAAAAACGGTAAATTTAACCTTTTCAGGACCGACAGGGATTTAAAAAAAATCATAGACCTTTACGTTTGCGGCCTTGTACCCCTTCTAATTGTCATAGAGATATGAACTATACCTCGTTGTTTACCTTATGTAACACAGACTTCAATCAGCTAACATTTGTGCCATCCGTGCCAAACCCTTAGAAGGAGAAGAAGAATATTTTTAAAAATGAGATTTTTATTTGTTTTGGGAAATTTGTGAAAATCTAGCAACACTGTTACTTGTCGTACGGAGGGAAAACATTCACATGTACGCCAGATGTGAATTTTGTGTACAATCACGTAAAAAATGAAGGGCAAAAATTCAATACCAAGTGAGAAAAAATTCCGAACGTGTTTCCTAAGAGAATCATCCTGTATATATTTTATGAAATATTTTTGTCTACCCTGACGTTTGCTGCCCTAGGCACGCCCCTAATTATCACAGATAAATAAACCATACCTGATTGGAAAGCTCATGGAACACAGACTTCAACGAGGTAACTCTTGTGGCGCCTTGCGTGCGACAAATAATAGTGTTGCCAGAGCCCCACTAACTTCGAAAAGTGTATTTTTCATAACATTTTACTTTCTTCTTCTTTTACGGATTGGGTACAGGAGGCACAAAAGTTATCTCGTTAGAATCTGTGTCCAATAAGCTTTTCAACGAAGTATCGTTCATATCTCTGTGCCAATTAGGGACGTCGCTAGGGCTGCCAACGTTAGGGTAGACGACAATATATAATATACAGGATGATTCTCATATTTACGTTGTTCAGAATTTTTTCTCCCTTGCTATTGTATCTTCGTCTTTCATTTTTTATATGATTGTTCCGAATGTCTGGCGTACATGTCATTATTTTTCTGGGTTACGGAAAATAACTGTGTTGGCAGTGTCCCACATTTTTCAGGTGTAAAAAAATAAACACTGAAGAAGGGTAAATTCAATATCCCTCTGATTCATCCCTTTCAATCCCAATGGCCATACGCAGGGTCACTAGTTAGTGTGTTCATTTATCTTTGTTGATGCCACTTTTTATGCTTGTAGCTCCTTTGGGGAGAAGTTCCTCCCCTAAATGCTGAGGGAGAGGGGAACTAAACATCCAATTCTCCCCCTACGTTTCCGTTGCGTGACCCTTGATGTGGATGAAATGCACACCATTGGAACGTTTTATCCCTCTTGAAGAGATAGACAACTCAATCATCTCTCTACGTTAATTAGGAGCCGAACTACGGGGGTTTAAACTACTGGCTCAGCGCTTGAGCCGTTGGTCCTGAAAAGGTTAACGCTTTGGCAATTGTACTTTAAGAAAATACAAAAATCTTCTATACCACTGTCACCGTCATTATTGGCAAGTAAAAGTTCAAGTATTTCATCTTCTTTTAACTTAATCTGAGCCATATTTCATGAATAGAAATGTCAGAAATAAAGGGAAATAGGTGGAATTAGAAAGCGAACAAAAGAAACAAACGCTTTCGTGCCGGTCACACTGGGGTAAGTTGGACCTCAAACACACTTCACAACCATCTTGTATAGCACACAGCTTGCAATTGACACAGTTTACCAGCCATAACAACGGGCAGCGTTACCAATTGAATTTACATGGTTTGAAAAGTTTTCAAAAAAACAACAACAGAAAAACATTAGATCAAAATTTAATTTATCTGGGGTCTGTGAGACCCCAGAGTGACCACGGAGGGATATATGACTATAAATAACTATCTATAATACAATCCAACATATTACGCAAGATGAAATACTACAGCCAAATGTCCATATTAGTATCTAATACTACACATAATGCTATTGAACTACATACAGTATATACTAGAACTATACCAAAAGAAAAAGAAGCAAAAAATAAAATATTCCAATTTTAACGCAATGATCATACTATCTAGGGTAGATTATTTCTGAAGTTACATTGTCATTAGTCATAGTATTTCACTTTCATACATATACAGGATCTTTGTCAAAACTCGAAGAAACACCTTAGCAAGATTATTATTGCACATTATTGAATTATTTGCGCACAATAAATATCAATACAATACAAAATTTCGTCCATTGACATTAACAGTGATGGAACGTTTCGACCAAAATACATTATTCTAATGAAATGTATAATTAAAATTTTAAATACAATCCAGAAAATGATTATGTGACACTAGATTTCAAGAAATATACAAATATACTCCAATAAAATCAAATACAGATTGAATTTGCGTGGTTTGCGAAATATTTTAGTCGAGACATGAGAATTTCTGATAACACGCTCATCGTTAACAGCTTGTAATAGAATGGTATTAGGATTTAATATCTTAATTATAGAATAAGGCCCTGTCCAATGATTACAAATATTTTTTGTTACTTTATCCACTAAGGAGGATAGCACCTGCTTTTTTTATTAAAAACTTGTCTCCTGCTTGGTAGGAAATCGATACTCTTTTCTTATCATATCTGCGTTTCCTCCTTTCCCAAGCTTGTGCCATATTTTTGAGAGCATTTGCCCTAATGTCAGGATCTCTCCGCCTGACATTGCTGGAATCCATTCTCTACTTGATGTCTAAAGGATCACATATATCGGGCGTATTTGCTAGGTCCGTAGGATATTTTTGATCTTCTAAATGGATTGAAGTATTGAGTGAAGACTGTATGTCCTAAATACCACGATTATGTTAATTCTGTTTAGCTGTAAAATAGATTTTTTAATAATCTCTGACAACTCTAATGTATCTCTCACTGGGATTGCTACCGCTATGGTACGGCGCAACTCTCATGTCATCTATGCCATTAGCGTACAAGAAATATTTCAAACGAGTAGAAGTAAAGATACTATGGTTATCGTGTGTCAGTGAGTGAATAAATCCATGATGACATATTTTGTATAGACTTGATAGACTCCAAAAATGTTCTGTAAACAGTCTTTTCGTAAAGGACTCAATTACTATCAAACAGAAGCGGCCGCACTCTATGTCTATCATTTGCCCAAGAACATCACAAGCCAATCTCCATTAGGGAATTTCTCAAAGCTAGAAACTAATTGCTCCATTACTTTCATATTATTACTCCTACTTAATTGACAATGAGTACAGGAAGTTATATACTCCTTTATTTGTGCCTTTATTTATCATGCCTTCCCACGTATAAACAAGCTTATATTCCGGCACGTTGATCTTGTTACTGCTTCTATCAACAACAGCTTTCAATTCTGGGTCTTTTTGCTGATGCTTTTCTATAGACAACTAGGCATAAGGCATGTCCTACACATTTACCATCAACATATTAATCATTTGCTCATCTGGTGAGTGAATGGAGATTCGGAAACTGTGCATTGGCCCTAAAGTAGCAATATATTAAACAATAAAAACTGACTCATTTACATCATATTTACGGAACTTTCGGGAAAAGAATAAAACCGGAAGTAGCTTTCCTGTAGCCTTATCATAATGCCAAATTGCTCCGCCTAGCGAATGAGTTGACGCATTTGACAACAATCCGAACCTCGAGTTAAAATTTGCACGTTTAAGGACCATATAACTTTCGAATATTTTTTTCGATTTAGTTAATACTTGTTTCTGCTCATCACGCAACTAAAATGTAACTTTCGGAATCTTAACCTCGAAAAGAGTTTGAGAACTTCTTGAAACACTAGGATATATCTGCTATAATATTGGGAAAAGACTAATGAGGAATTACTTCATCCCTATTTGAAGCGGGTAATTTCCTTATAAATTCTACTTTAGATGGATGCATATACACGTTACTACCTTCTTTAATTTCTCCCAAATATGAAATTTGTTTTTGGGAAAAGTTATACTTATCTAAAGACAAGATTAACCCATATTCCTCAAGTTTAGAAAATACCATTTCCCATGCAGCCTTGTCAAATTCTAAATCTGGACAAATTTAAAATTATTAATAAAATCTGAAGAATAAAATAAATATTCTTAAGTATTAAGTATAACACAAGTACATAGATAAATATAATTTGATATCATTTAGAGACTCATATATGACCATCTTACCTTGAGTTAACCACGGTGTAATATATAGTGTGAGCAATCCTGCATTGGCGCAATGAAATTAAATTGATCATTGTTAAAGGGGAATATGGTCCATTAGAAACACATTGCACATACCCCCTTTTAACAATAACCGAATTAATTTTAAGTCCTTATTAGAATAAGTGAATAACGCAGTACTATACTCGTACCACAAGTAATTTACGTTATGATTAATATCAAGTAAGGTACTATTACAGATCATGAAAATAAAATTGTGTTTTTATTGTTTCAAATTTAGCATCCACTGTGTGATTTAAAAAATGAGACGAACTCAAGCAGTGGAACAAGATACTTCTGTTCAATATCTAAGGTGAGAATGATGACACTATTCAGCAAAAGTATAAACGAAAGAATAAATTAGGGTATCTTGATATGCCCTTGTAACTTTTGAACTAATTAATTAAAAATGCTGAAATTTTGAACAATCGAAATATCGACAGGCGGAAATGTTACACATACCTCCAAACACCACCAGGCTAACAGCGTTTGCCAACCTAACATAAATTTGTATTATTTTAATGGCACTACGTTCGATTATAACGCATTTCCGATTTGCATAATAAACTGCATAATAAACCACATTTAGTATTCAGTGTTGCAAGGAAAAAAACACTAAAATATCACAGGCTTTCAAATTTTGGGAGCCTCTACGACAGTATTAATCCAAGTGAGAAAAACGACGAAAAGCGCACTCGAAGTATTTTAGGATCATATTCATAGATATAATAAAAAAAACTTTCTCAAGATATGTCTTGGGAAGTGAGTTACTGTTTCGTAATCCCACTCAGGCAATATTTTGACATATACATGTTCTCAGTAAGAAGGTCTTAATGAAAATGGAATTTTGATCTTATTCATAAATATTCCTCAAGACAAGATTTCGACCTTGATAGTTGGCAGGAGATTTGGTCCTATATTTTCTGCAGGACAGGAATAGGACTCTTGACCGAAATATATTTTCGCTATGAAATTTTCGAAGCATGTTTATGAATAACAGTTGTGCCAAGAAGGAAATTATATAAAAGGTCGAGTTTTACTCAATCTTGGTGTCGAACACTATGACCATGATATGGCATATTTTCAATGAATAGAAACAAAATAGCAAAGAATTGAAAATTTGACTTTTTCGGAAAGCTCTATTTACAAAAAAGAGCTTAGGTAAGAATCACATATAATCACGAAAATGATTTCTAAAAGACTCAAATACCTTAATGCGGTTTTCAGTAATTTGATATCTGAAACCGTTCCTGAAATCTTCATAAATTAATACTGCTTAAAATGTCGTGATTAGAAAACGTTTTCACAACGTATGTTGCTTTCTTTTGTTTCTATAACATTCTAGCAATAGTTTTCAGTTGTCGTAATAATTTCTCGCAATTAAATGACTTCAAGCAGTGTTTATCATATCTCTGGAATGGTATAAAATTACGAATTACTGTAAACGGAATTATAATCTTTAAGTTTATTGAAAGTATTTTCTATGATCGAGTGTGATACTTACCTACGTTTTGAAGAAAGTCGAATTTTCAGTTTCTTATAATTTTCTATCTGTTTGTTCGAAATACGTTATATCAAGATCATACTAGTTCACATTAAGGCATTTTGGACGTATAATGCCCCGTCCCTGTCCATTGAGTTATTACCGTTGTAGATACCTCGAAAATTTGGATGTTTGTTGATGTTTGTGACATTGTAGCATCCTCAGTGTGTAACGCTATACAATAAATGTGGAATTTTATATTTTAATTTAATATATAAATTCGTAGTTTGTGATAAACTGATGTCGTGCCATTAAAAATGTTCGGTTTCCAGCACTGCTAATATGATGGTATTGTAGAGTCATCAATGTACTCCTGTCAATATTTGTATCGCTCAAAATTTCATCTTCTTATCTATTAGTTAGTTAGGTGAAAATAAATTGTGCACCCTATATAACTATTTCATCATTGTACATAATGTGCAATATTACGAGTGCAATATAATGTGCTCGTACTTCTCCCTTATGCAATTAGCATATATATATATATATATATATATATATATATATATATATATATATATATATATATATAATCGTATAAGCTCTTTCTAGTTTCTGTGCTGACAGTGAGAAAAAATGCTCTGCTATATTAAGAAATTATCTAAATTCCAAGAATTGAGCAAGAAAAATATAATGTGGCAGTAGTCCATACCAATATTCTTTGTTTCATTTTTACATAGCACACACAATTTATGCGAACTATTTGAATAAATAATGAAATCAATACCTCTACATCAATTACTTTATCTTTTAACAATTTAACGAACTGCTGACCAACTTGGTGGTTCTCTAGAAAAACCTGAGAGAACATCAGACCAAGTTAAATACTAAACTGTAGCATCACGAAAAGCAGATAACTATCTGGAATCTATTTACTGATCAGCTGCTGAACAGTTGTTTACTGATCAGTTTAAGTCAATCATTGTGCTAAAGTACATTACACATGTTGAGATAAAAATCGGGACAAAACGTGTTTTCTTTATTTTTTTTTTTAAAAAAAGAAACGGAACACTATTTTTAAGTCTCAAAATGAAACAATCCTTATTAATTGGGACGAATGGTCACCCTATGTAATGGTAAATGTGTGATGCCCAATGTACTCACTTTAGCCGTCATTGAGCATTACAAATTTTTTCTTTATAATGTGCGTGATGTTCATTGGAAGCGCACGCCAAAACAGTGAACTGACAAGTAAACCTTTCGTTTGGGTGAATCAAGTTGCTGACTGAGACACATATGAGAAAGTAGTACTAAATGTGGTCAGTATTACATTGAAGTTGTAGGTGCGAAGCTCCAGGGGCTTAGGAGATACAGCTACCAGAACATCACACGGAAGTACAGAATAGTCTTCATACAGTTTGAGGTAAAAGCCCTGTAAGACCTCTTGTAACGACAAAAGGTGAATAACAAATATATGGGTACATATTAGGACTAGGGGGAAGTCATATAATAAGGGTATACCTGACGGCGGCCATCTTGAAATCCGCCATTTTGAATTAAGGTTAAGTTTTTAAAATAGGAATAGGGTCAGGTGATACATGATTTAAGGCCCAAATTTAATCAGAGGAGCAATGCTGACGTTAATTTTGATTATCGCCCAATTGGTAAAAAGTTACAGGGAAATTAAATATTGTTGCAGCATAATTATTAGTCCTTTACCCCACCTTGTAAATTTTGTGTTAATGATAATAATTAAATAAAAAGCAGGTGGATAAATATTAGGTCTATGGTAAGAGTTGCCTTGATGGCGGCCATGTTCAAATCCGCCATTTTGAATTAGACAAAAGTTTTAAACAAAACGCATAACAGTGACACCTTATTAATATCAAATTTTACCATAAATCCAACGGTATAACCATTTTTGTTTTATAATTAACCACCACAAAATTAAATGGGAATAGAGTAATGCAATAGATGACTTCGGGCTAGAATGCTGGTTAATGATAAAGCAAAAATTGTTATACCGTTGGATTTATGGTAAAATTTGCTATTAATAAGGTGTCACTGTTATTTATTTATTTATTTATTATTAAATAAATAAATAAATAAATAAATAAATAAATAATATAGTGATAATAATATTAATAAGCTAAAAAACAGTGTTTTTAGTTTTCCGGAAGGAAACCAATATTCTCCGGTTTTCCAGGCCTCAAAAGCACTAACTGCAACACTTTTTTTGTTTTGTGCATTGTAGCTGGCCCCCCTTCAAAAACGACAGGCCCCTCCTACTTAAACCTGCTGGCTACACCCCTGTTGCGATAGCACCATGATTACACTATTAAAAATCAATACAATGTTTTCTCTAATATCACTATGTCCCGTTATGGTACCTTTCAAATTTACCTGTTTATGTGTGGGAGACCCGGGTTCGATTCCCGGCGTGATCTCATGTGGATGGGGTTCCACGCTAATCAGTAGGTCCATGTCTCATATAACCTCGCTTCTCAAAGGGACGTTAAACTCAAAATCACATCAAATCAAATCAAATCTACATGTTAAATGAAAACACTGGGTTGCCAACACTGCTAATCTGATTGTATTGTAAAGTATGTCAAAAAATACCCTTGCAAATATTTGAATATTACAACAGTTCAGCTTTGGTATTTATTAGTTTAAGGGCTTTACAAGATATATTGTTATCCATATATTTTTTCCTATGGACCTCTGGGTGAAAGTGTGAAAGTGTATAGTTTTAGAGCTAAGGCTGTCCAAAATCGCGATAAAGGTAAATTTCAACAGACCCTATTTCGAATTCCAGAAACTGTGAATGGTGTTCTTATAAGCGGAAAGGAAGTCACGCATACACAATCCAAAAATGTATATTACATAAATTTTCAATAGGTGTGCAGGCTATTCTGTACAGGGTACATTTCTCAAATATGCTCTCAAATATGCTGTTTTCAGATATATCCTGATTTCAAGGAGAGTCCAAAGTATGCAGGAAATAAGCCATGACAACGGAATGTTGTGCTTCGGAGGGAAGTCGGAAGTGCTAGAAACCGGCAGCTCTATGTTTTTTTTTTTTTTTTTTTTTTTTTTTTTTTGTATTCGGAATAAGGTGAGATGCAATGTATTTCGTCACGGTATATTTCACGTTTTCTTCGCTTGTAAGCGTGAAAGAAAACATGGCAGCATGCTTTCCCCGAGTACGAGAGACCGTGCTGTTGACGATACTTAACATTTCAGACATCGCGCGAAAGGACTCCGTGTTCACTGCCGTTAAGGATTATTGTTTGCCTACTTAGGACCAATCATAAAGTCAGAGCATATCTCAAAATTGTATTGATGGCCTGCCTGGGACACCCTGCAGGAACTACTCTGCTTACCCATTACACATTGAAATATGCATTTTTGGATTGTGTATGCGTGTCTTCCTTTACAATGATAAGGGCAACCACTCCACAATTTCTCGAATTCGAAATAGGGCCTCTTGAAATTTGGCTTTTTCGTAATTTTGACATCCCTAGCTCTGCAACTATGCACTTTCACTTACAGGTCCATAGGTAAATTTTGACTTATTTTGATTTGAGGAATCACCTCTTCCAGTTTGTGGGTATAGTTCATTAACACACTGTATATATAGCATTACAAGTAAAACATTAAAATGTATATACAGAATACATATTGTTTTCGTACATATTACATAACATTTACTTTACAACAGATTATATATGTAGGGTGTCCGTGAAGTCATTAACCATTTCTGGGAAGGAGCACTTGAATTCAAACGAAATGTTCATAATATCAAAGAAGACACCTTTAGTCAAAGAAATCACAGCAGTATGGCATGACCCCTCCATATCCTATTAGAGTTGCTATTTCTTTCCGCTGTGCACCTGAACGTAAGCTACATCATGCATGGTGAGTACCGAAATGCGTTCACGCACGTGCAAAAAATCCTCTTTACATTGCACACCTGACTCTTAATGCGACTTCATAGAAGGAAGTAAAGTATGTTAGATCAGATGGGTATGCTCCACAAAACTAAGGTGAGCCTCGTCCAGTATACTGTCGTGGGAATGTCTGATGAACTAATGATGCGCAATGTGGGCACAAAGTGCGGTGGGGCTCTGTCTTGATGAAACACCACCTAATACAGAATGTTGTTGATAAAGGATGGGGCTGCCGGAATTGCCTAAGTATGTCCAGATATGATTTTGCCTCGATTGTTGCTTAAGCAAAAAAAAAAAAAAAAAAACAATAGACTGTAAATGCGCTTTTGTGTGATGCCTAGCCACACGTTCACCTCGGGAGTGTAACATTATAATGGTGTTGTTGGGATTGATGAGACCACAGGAGTGAAGGATAGCTTCATCACTAACAGGACATGTTCCAACAAGTTTTAATTACGACTGCCTCAATTAAGTCGTGGCGGGGTCAACATCTTACATATTTCCTGCAATAAAGAAAAAAAAAAACAGCGTTTCCCCAGATGATTAGGGATTTCTCGGGGCCCTTTATAAGTTTTGTGAAAGAAATGTACATAATATAACATATTTATCCAGCACTTCTTAATAATTAGAATTTTTTGCGGTCGATATTGTGCCACAACCAGAGCCAGCTGCGCTACGTCTTATATGGCTAAATACAACATATAAGCATAATGCACCTAGCACTGAATATAGCAAGTTGCACTCGCTGTGGTCCTCTGTGGTCCTCGATGAAGTCTTCAGAGATGGTATGACGCTGCAACAACATAGCGGTATAGCTTAGAACCATAGCGTGCCGCTCAGATTGAAAATATACAGAATAGCGTAAAGTATTATCTAGAGGAAAATGCCTCATACAAACCAGCTCAACGAAACAGTTTGATAATAGTTGAAACTTAGTAAGTGTATTAATTATTACTATTAATTAATATTATATTATTTAATAATTTCAATGTTCGACATATCATAGAAAATTGCACTTAAATAATTCAATAAAACAAACGCTAATATAATGATCAAGGTAAAATAGAAGTAATTCTTAAACGTTAAAACTGGACAACATGGTGTTCGTGGGTTTCTCCTACAATTCTTCCATCATCAATAATTTGTCTTAATCATCCTTCCCCTTTATAATAAAGAACATAATCGTGGGTCGTTAAACTAAAAAAAAATAATTTCATTTCAAAAAAGTACTTTGAACACACAATTAGCATAAACAATAGAAGAAAAACATATGAATTGTAACCCTGCAATATTCTGTTGAACACTATTAATAGGTGTCAAGGTAAATGCATAATAACAATAACAATATAACAAACTAAAATAAAGTACTTCCATCAATCTTATAACCAATAATATTACGCGAGATGAAAAACAGTTATAGTAATAATTTCTAATAGTATAGATATTACGATCATACCACTAGCAGAAGTTGAAGATTACCATATCACTAAAAATTGTTTTGATAGTAGTATCATGCGACTCTTCAACCTATGAATAACTAACTATGTTCAAAAGACTTCATGGGCCTTATGCAAAGTCGTTCTGACGCGTGATTAGTACCATACTAAAGAGTTCGACTAACATATGTTTCCTGCAGTAGTCAGGTCTTTAGTATGACGCTAATCATACGTCAAAACGACTCTGCATAAGGCGGCATAACTTTAACCTATGAACAAGTATCCGATCTTTGATACCAAATAAGACACCACTTTCTCTTTGTAACAGAGATCTTAACTTCTTAAAGTAAAGAGCTTGTGAAGGATATCACGATGGCGTAATGAGCCTCAAATTGAATGGCCCACAGGAATGGTAAGTTTTATTAAACTTACGTTGTAAATAATCAATTATAAAATGTAAAAATATTGAACCTCATACTCTCATATTGTACTTCATATTAAATGCATAGAAAATGAAGTATATCTATTGTATTTCTCAGAAAAATAGTTCAGGTACATACTATATAATTATTACATGACAGACAGTCAGATAATGTAACATGGACTTGTTAATAAGTAAAAAAAAGTATCCCGAGCTCTTAAACAATGTTTACTACTAACATTACATGCTTAATAGTTATCAATGGAAGCAGAAAGTTGAATAGCTTTAACTTCTATAAAAATCTCTGTTATAGGGTGTACATGACTGGTCAGAATTCGGTACATTTTTGTCATCTAAGAAATCAGCTACCGATATCATCATCCCAGTCAGCATTACGTGGATAATATGAGATATGAAATCTAAATATCGTAATATGAAGTCATTAATTAATAGTGATCTTGAATACGTTCTTACCAAAAAAACAAACTAAATTTTTGAATATATGCAATTAAGGATACATTTTATTTTCTCATGCTTAAACGATTAATCGATTGCAGGTTTTTAATACATATTTCAATACAAAATTAAAAATAATGAATGAAGTTACAAAACAAATCACGTTTAATATTAAATGCATATATATATCTACCAAATACATTAAATTATAGCTAAGGGTCTTAGTAAACAACGAACAACCGATAACTTTACACTCTTCAGATTTAATCATTACCTTATCATCTCGATGACTTGCTAATTTGATCTCTCAGTAGTGGGGATTCTACTCTTCAAAGAAGTGAAAATGAAAGTCCACGATATCCACTGAAAATACCTTTCAGTTACTTAATATATTGGGTAGACAATTTATCTTGATACAACCTTGTACATTTTTAGCTACGGTAACAAACAAAAAAATGAAAGTTATGTATGATACCATGCAAACAATGGCAGGGAAACATTTTTTCACATATGCTGGGATATCATCAGGTTAACAGTGTTGCAAATTCAACACTAAGTTTTATTTTTTTCAAATAGCAATATGTCAGTTTATTACATATTTCAAATAAATGAAAATACTGTGTTGCCAACACTGCTAATCTGCTTGTATTGCAAGGGATGTCAAAGAATGTAACTTTGCAAATATTTGAATATTACAAGATTTCAGCTTTTGTATTTAGTTTAAAACTCAAAAAAGCCTTAAAATACAAATATAGAATACTTATTGTTTTTAACTCATTTCATAACATTTATCTTACAACACATTGTACATATAGGGTTTCCGAGAAGTCCTCGACCATTTCTCGGGAGGAGCACTTGAATTAAAATAAAGTATTCATAATATCAAAGAAGACACCGTAATTTAAATAAATCCCAGCACTACGACATAACCGCCCTCAATAGCCAATCAGAGTTGCTACAATATCTCTGCGCGTGCACCTGAACACACGCCCCAACATTGCTGGCGTATGCCGAAATGCGTTCACGCTGGTGCACCAAATTCCTCTTCACCTTGCACTCCTGACTCTTGATGAGACCTCATACACGGAAGTCAAGCGTAAGATCAGACGAACATGCTGCCCAGAACCGTGGTGAGCCTCGTCCAATCCAGCGTCTTGCGAATGTGTATCTAAATAATCATTCACAATGTGCGCAAAGTGCTAGGGAGATCCATCTTCATGGAGTACCATAAAATACATATTTTTGGCAAACAATTGCAGCTGCTGGAATTGCCGAAATATGTCCAGATATGATGCTGCCCTGATTTTGTTGCTTCAGCAAAACAGAATATAGCGTAAATCACTGTTGTGTGACGCCTAACCACAGGTTCACTTCGGGAGTTATATGTTAAAATTTTATGACATTGTTTGGTTGTTCTTAAAACCATACCCTGGTATTGTGGCAATTGACAAGGCCACATGTGTAATAGGTAGCCTCATCACTGAACAAGACGTGTGCCAACAATTTTTCAATGTTAACTGCCTCAATTTAGTCGTTTCACACGGTCATGCGTGGCGCATACTTCTCAATTTCAAGATGATGGAGCACCGGATGTGAACGTTTTTCTTCAGTACGGAACGCAAGTTTTGCCACACAGTGAACATTCGGATGCCTTGATCTCGAATGAGATGACGTGTCGGCGCTTTCAGACTCTGCTCAATCGCCTGGCGTATGGTATCGACAATTTCCTGCGACGTCGATTGTCCCCCAGCTCATTTTGGAACTTGTTCACCAAACCTCTAATGGTTGTTAGCGTTGGTGCTTCTCTATGGTAACGTCAGTAAAGGGCAATCCATTGAATCTCCATCTTGCGACAACGGTGTATTCAATATTGCAGGGTCAATATCCTTCAGATTACCTGCAATAACGAAACAAAAATTTCCGTTTTCCCAGAGGTTGTTAGGTATTTCTCGGTCACCCTGTACAAGTTTTGTGAATGAAATGGCGCACATAATATAACTTTTTTATGGAACATTTCTTAATAAATGGAAAATTTTGTGGACGGTGTTGTGCCACAACCGGAGCCAGCTGCACTACGTCTAATGTGACCAAATACAACATATAAACATAATGCACCTAGCACCAAATATAGCAAGTTGCACTCGCTGTGATTCTCGACGAAGTCTTCAGAGGTGGTACGGTGCTGGAACAAGATAGCGGTATAGCTTAGAATCGTAGCGTTTCGCTCACATTGAAAATATACAGAAGAGCATAAATATTCTTTTAGAGAAAAATATATCTTAATACCTATTATCAACCCAAAGGAACAGTTTGATAATAGTTGGAGTGTCAGTAAGTCATTAATTATTACCATGAATTAATATTATATTATTTTAAAATTTTTATTTTCGACATATCAGAATATTAAACTTAAACATTTCCATAAAACAAATAGTAATATAATGATCAATGTAAAATAGAAGTAATTCTTAAATATTAGTACTGGACAAGATCGTATCCGTGAGTTTTCTCCGGCGATTCTTCCGCCATTCATTTGTATTACTAATCTGTCTTTCTTATCCTAAAGGACCTACCCGTGTGACGTTAAACTAAAAAAAAACATTTCATTTCAAAACAATACTTTGAACATACAATTAGCATGAGCAATAGAAGAGAAACATATGAATTGTAATCATTCAAGTATTCTGCTGAACACTGTTAATATGTGTTGTGTTCAATGTATCATAACAATAATAATAAAAGAAAAGGAAAGAAATTGAAGTACTTCTGTCAATCTTATGACCAATAATATTATGCGAGATGAGAAAAAAGTTACTGTAATAATTTCTAATAGTATAAATATTACAATCATACCTCAGCAAAAGCAGAAGATTACCATATCTTTCAAAATCGTTTTGATAGTTGTAACATGTGACTCTTCAACCTATGAAGAACTAACTGTGTTCGCCAGACTTCATAAGTTTAATCTTTCAATAAGGATCTGATCTTTGATACCAAATAAAGCATCGCTTTCTCTATGTAGCAGAGATCTTAACTTTTTAATGAAAAGAGCTTCTCAAGTATGTCACGATGGCGTAATGTGCCACAAATTGAGCGGCCCACGGGAATGGTAAGCTTTATTAAACTTATGTTGTATATAATCAATTATAAAGTCTGAAAATATTGAAACTTATACTCTCATATTATAGTTGATATTAAATGCATAGAAAATGAAATATACATTCGGAAGTGTAATTTCTCGGAATTTTTATTGTTAAAATAGTTCATATATATATATATATATATATATATATATATATATATATATAAATTATTACATTACAGACAGTCAGATAATGTAATATCGACTTGTTAATAAATAAAATAAAAGTATTCCGAGCTCTTAAACAATGTTTACTACTAATATTACATGCTTACAATGGTGTAATAGTTATCAATAGAAGCAGAAAGTTGAATAGCTTTAACTTCTATAAAAATCTCTGTTATAGGGTGTACATGACTGGTCAGAATTCGGTGCATTTTTGTCATCTAAGAAATCAGCTACCGATATCATCATCCCAGTCAGCATTACGTGGATAATATGAGATCTGAAATCTAAATATCGTAATATGAAATCATTAATTAACAGTGATTTTGAATATGTTCTTATCAAAAAACTAACTAACATTTTAAATATGTGCAATTGAAGATATACATTATTTTCTCATACTGATACGATTGATCGCTTGCAGATCTTGAATACAAATTTTAGTTCAAGCAAAAAATAACATAATAATAACAATAATAATGTTATGAATGAAATTGCACAAAAATCACTTTTAACATTAAACGCACATATCTACAAAATACTTTAAATTATTGCAAAGGGCTATGGCGAAAAAGAACCATCAATATCTTTATACTCACCAGATTTAATCCTTAACTTATCGTCTCGATGTCTTGCTAATACGATCTCTTACTTCTACTCTTCAAATGAGTGAAATATGCAAGTCTATGGTTCACTCGAGATATTTTCCAGTTGCTTAAGATATATAGATATACAGCTTAGACCATTTGTCTTGATAAGCTCTTGTCTTTTTAACTAATAGTAAAAAAAAACTGAATTTTTGTGCCGTGCAAATATCGGCAGAGGGACATTGAGATTAACAGTATTGTGAAGTCAATATAAAATAACTTTTTTTTTCAAATAGCACTATGTCTGGTTAGTACATATTTCAAATCCTAAATGAAGACTTACAATATCAATTGTGGTATTCAGTGTCGCTAACTAAGTACGCTACATCACAAAATCCAAATTTTTGTGACCTCTATAGCAGTAATAACGCAAGTGAGACTGTCAATGCACTGCATATCGAAAGTACTTCTCTGCATACTACATATCGAAAGTACTGTGACTATGTTGTGGTACATTTTGAATGAATAGAAACAAAGGCATGAGGGATTAAAATTTTTACACATTTCGAAACCGTTTATTTTTAGAAACTTCTTAAGTACGATATCGAATTGCTCAGGTAGCTTTCCATAGATGTGCAGATCATAATGGCGTTTACAGTATGTTGATATCTAAAACGATTTTGGGGGTAAAGTAATTTTGGCAAAGTTTGTAACTTTGCTTAAAATTATGTAATTCCAAGAAATTGTTGTGGTTACACCTATCATAAAGCATTGGCGAAACCGTATAGAAGCAAAATGAAGCAAAAATTGTTTTAGAAAGTTCTCACAAATATGCCACTTTTTTTTTAAAAAAAAAAATCAAATTTAATCACTTGTTTTTCATATCGCCGGAATAGTTTAAGATTATAAATAGCTATAAAGGACACTATAATTTTTCTGTCTATTGGAATCCATCTGCGAAATCGGATGACATTTATCTATTTTTATACGCGGATGTGACATTTATATACAGTATACGCTTTCTATTTGAGGGTTAAGCATTAAAACGTATAAATAATACATATTTTGTTTCCATCTACGTCATGACATTTACCTCAAGACATATTACATGTGCAAATCTTCTGAATGAAATGGTGTATATAATAAATTGTATTTATCGAATACCTATTAATAATTGGACGTTTTGTGGACGGTCTTGTACCATAATCAGAAGCAATTGCACTATATCTCATATGGCCGAATACAGCATATAAGTATGATGCATCTGTCACCAGGCATAGCAAGTTCCACTTCCTGTTGTTCTTGACGACGTTCTGAGACTACTACATCGCGATATAGCTTAGAACCGTAGAGTTTCACTCAGGTTGAAATTATACAGTATAATAGAAGGTATTACATGAGGGGTCTAAGATCAAAACCTACCATATCCATTTTTTTTAAACAACGAGAAAAACATGTAGCAAGCAACTTTAATTTTCTACTTTAAACAGTGAAATGTGTTCATTATTGTCTACAAACACGTTCGCACCCACAAAATAGAAAAGATTACGTCAACTCCTATTATATGTATTCATTTTCTCTCCCCATCCTCAGAACACACTCAAGACAAATTGAATAAATCCAAAACGTATTAGAAAGCACGCTGTCAGGCCGAAGAGACAAGATAGCTACACATCTGGATAAGTGGAAAACCCTTCGCAAGTAGTCGAACTAGGTTTCTGGCATTAAAGGAAAGGTTTCTGGCATTATATATTTGTTCGGTTAAATCTATTGGGGTTAATGCTGCTGGCTTTGTAAATGTCAGAAGTCGGTAATTAACAATTGTAAATATAGAGGAAAGTCACCATAATCGGACCCGTCCCCTAAGTCGGACCCCCGTTTATTTCGCAAGACAAGTGACTCAGCCTCTTTTAATGGAGAGGAACGAAAAGGTAAAGACGTAATCGTTATGTTATGAAGGATGAAGCACCAAACAACAATTAACACCCACAAAGTTGAGCATTCTTTGTTTTGGTGTGGAGGGAAGTTTTGACGTCTGTGCAGAAGTCTGTCATTTACGAAAGTTTTAGGAGGTAAGTGGACAGAATCCCTACAGTTTAATCTTTAAGAGGTACTCTTCTTTGTAAATGTGCTGTTTGTTTGGTAGCACACACAGTTGAAACTGGTTAAATGTCGAGTGAAATGCCAACAACTACGTTGCCTAAGTCGGACCCCATGTCATATCCAAAGGGGGACAAATGATTACTTTGTACAAGACATCCCTTATTGTAAACGAAAGATCGCAGCCTGTTACTTAATTCATCGTACACGTTGTTTCAGAAGGCAAAGTCATCCTTTGTTATAACATCCTCTCCATGCAAACATGATCTACTTCAATCTGTAGTGAGGTCAAAGGAAAGGTAAAGAAACCTTCGCCCACTACAGGAAGGGTGTCTATGAACAAACAGAACACTTCTCAAGACAACACACTACAAGCACGAGGATGTAGCAAGTAAACTAGAGATCTTACTTCGTGATCGGAAAGACTAGAGTTCAAAGAGTGGTCACGTTTCGTTCATTTTAGCGGAGACAGCGACTTGCATATTCCACAAGCAGGAGTGACACACGACAATTATGCTAATTGCTTGTTTTGTGGGGATAAGTTCTCTACGGATTGTGGAAATGAATTGTGGATACAATGTGCAATGTGTGGTATGTGGATACACGTTGTGTGTATCCAAACTAATAGAACATAATAATAATAATAATAATAATAATAATAATAATAATAATAATAATAATAATTTATAAATAGCTAGTTTCTGAATACATTGCAAAGTCATACCTGTTCGACTAAAATGCATGTTTCAAACCTCCGCAAGATGTGTGCGAGGGATTCCGCAAAGGAACGTAGGGATTATTTATAACCTGGCAAGTAAAAATGGGTCAAAATCGTTGTCGATGGAAAGGTTTTCCAACTGGTAACTATGATTCTTCATAATTTGTATGTAATAATTCCATACGTCAAACAGATACAAAGAGGATGGTTCATAAATGTGGAAGCAAGTAATGAAAAATGCTCAGAATATGTCTCAAGCAAACGTGCGTGCAAAATGATAGAAATGTAAGAACTAGCTTCAGAAACACATAATTCTTACTCGGCTGTCCAATTAACTCTTAAACCCATTGAAAATGATGGGTGACTTAACATATGCTGTGTTAGTTGAGGAGACAAAAATGACCATTTCCAGGCCCATATTCTGGTCGATGACAACATAAGACCAGGGAAGACACATACAAATAGGTGAAGACTATGGTGAAACAACCAAAGGACGAGCAGAAACTTTGGTGTACAATGTAGTCGGCTTACCTGAATTGCCTTACTGCAGATGCTCGAGGTGACCACCATGAGTTGCGATGTACGCATTCCAACGTTTATGCATGGACCGTCTAATCCGCACGAAGGTCGTAGGGTCCTGGCTATCAGTACAACAGGCGTGCCAGAGACGTTTCTCCAACACGTTGATATTAGGAGCTGGGGTAGTATATATTGCACTTTTCAGATAGCCCCAAAGACGAAATCCAAAGGATTGAGATCGGGAGATCGGGAAGGTCATGCGACAGGGCCCCGTACGATTTATCGTCCTGGGAACATGCGATCTAGATACTGGCGTTTATCCGCACGAAAGTGAGGAGGAGCGCCATCATGCATGAACCACATGGATTGGCGCACTGCTAAGGCCACATCTTCCAGCAATACCGGAAGCGTGTGGCACAATAACCGGTAATATACAGTACCAGTCAATCTTTTTGGAACAATATAGGGCCCCACCAGATGATCTCCCAGAATACCCGCCTATACATTAATGCCAAAGGGTTGTTGGTGATGGGTGCCGATGGTACCATGGGGATTTTCTTCGACCCACAGATATATGTTGTGTAAGTTTGTAATGCCATTCCTCCCGAATGTCGCTTCATCCGTAAACAATACAGGCGACAGAAACGTCAGTCTCTCATCTGACGAATGAACCACCGACGAAAGACTTCCTGCGACCGAAAATCCCCATCGGTTAGTCCATGTACCCTTTGCACGTGGTACGGATACAACGCATTAGCGTGAAGAACAGATAAAACCGTTACATGTGGGAAATTCGTTTCACGAGCCACCTGTATTGAACTCGAACCAGGATAGTTTCCTATCATTTGTAACATACGTTCCCCAAGCTGCGGTGTGCGCACTCGACGCGGTGATCCAAAGATGTTCTGCCGAGAGAATAGTGTGCTGGTTTCAGATAGACGCTCATATACAGCCGCAAATGTCTGATGAACTGGTTTTTGTCGATCTGGAAGTCGTTTCTGATACAATCGTGCTGCTGCTTGCCAATTTCCATTCGACTGGCCATAAATAAAAACATGTCCGTCTGCTCCCGGTACGAATATTGAACGATTGTGCTAACACATTAAGTCCAATTGCACTACTGTTAGCTTAAGCTCACACACACACACACTACTGTAATTGATGTACCTGCTATCACTGCGCTACCAAGAACAAGCGATCATTCATGCATAACAGAGGCTATCTATCGCCCAAACATAGCCTACTAGAATGCGAGTTCTCTTGTGCTAAGTCACCTGTTCTCAACAGCCAAAAGTTGCCAATAAGCTGTTTGCATCACGAGATTACATTTGAAACACTTTTACCTCTTCCCCCGCCTCTCTTGTTTAGTTCCGTTGTGATATAGGCCATAACACAATCATAAAGTATTATGTAAATAAAACATAGATTGTTCGTAAATGCAGTTCATAAAAAGGAAAATCCAGTATTACACTACAGTAAGAGCGATCGAGTTAATACTCTGAAGTTTTCCCCTCAAGACCAAGTTTATTACGTGCCAGATAGGTTCTTCTTAACATATTTATTAACAGTTCCACCACCGGCTTATGGCTGACTCCATGTTAGAACTTATTCGTAACCATACGTTATTTACCGATTGAAATGTCGAGTCCTGACACTGCGGTCTCTGAAGCAGCGGTAACTCAGATATCTGGTCACATGGTACGACCGTGCTTCTACATAATCATTCTCATCATCATCATCATCATCATATTATTATTATTATTATTATTATTATTATTATTATTATTATTATTATTATTATTATTTATATACTTTTACAGTATTATTTGTGGACCTACTAGTAGTACTAGTTAGACTCGTTTTATAATTCTGCTCCTCTACCACAGTATATTAGGCTTTTAGTTATTTGTTTGCGTGAATACATTTGCTATGTTACTACGACTACATGTGTCAGCTCTATGTATTAAAGGCACGTTCCTCAGTGATAAGGTCAGTCCAATCGGTCTTCTGTAGTTGCTCGTGATTAAGCGATCATCCGTGCACCTGTGGGTTCCTTGCTTCCAATAACGTCAGTTGCAATCATATTTGCAGTTGCATTTCCGCTTCTCATGCATTCAGAATGCTGTCTATTGTGTAAGATCCCCGTGCGGTCTTATACTTAACATAATACGAATTTGGATTTTCCACTCGTTCAATTATGAATGGACCAATGAACTTTCCACTGAATGCTTTGGTGTGACCTTTCTTCCTTGTAGTGCCTAATATCCAAACTTTTTCTCCTCCTTTAAAAGCAGGTTTCGTATTCCTCTTGTCATCAAAAAATTTTGTCGCCGTTTTGTGATGTTTGTAAAGATTTTCTTGGGCTCTGTCTCTGATCTATTGTAACTGTTGTAAACGACTAGCATTATCTTCGTATTGACACGGGGTGTTTGAAATTGCCTCATGAAGTAACCTAGGTTTAAAACCAAATGGTGAAATTTGAGAAGATAAGTTCCTGGTGACGTTAAGCGAAAAAAAACTATGGGCTGTAACAAGTCAATCCACTGTCCTAAATCTTTGTCACATAATGCTGATTTTAATCGTTCTTCTATATTTCGAATACTAATTTCATAAACACCATTACTGTAATGCCCGTGTACATTCACAAAACGCATGTTAACACCAATCATTGCACATAATTTTTTTAATAGTCCACTAGTAAGTGAACTACTTTTGTCTAAAACAATTTCATAGAAAATTCCATATTTTAAAATTACTTTATGGTAAAGAAATGAAGCGAAAGTGCTTGCTGTAACATCAGGAATAGAATCTGCAATTATATATCTTGTGCAATTGTCTACTACAACCACTAGATATTTATGATTAAATATATTATTGGGATAATAATTCCCACCTACATCAATGTGCAAACGATAAAAGGGCGGAACTAAGGGATAAGTATGAAATGTACCATATGGAGAATTTACTAACATATCATAGGTTTTAGAATAACCCGAATAAGCTGAGTCTAATGCAGATGTATGGCTGGCATTAAAAACTTCATAACGCAAAGAAGTAGGAACTGCAACTAAAAATGTGATGCCTTGAGATGTTTTCTATTTTCTATATAAAATACCATCCTTAACCCCTTTGGGATCCTGGCATTTTGGGCTATTTTTTAGACTTTCAGTCAAGCAGCTACTGCATCGTCACTATTTATCCTAGGATCATGGTCCATACCTCGTTCTCTTCAGAATAGAGCTGGCTTTCAAATGGTATCACTTGCATGCCCATACCATATACCAGAAGCGGGAAAAATGTCAAAGTGAAAATTTCGGAGGGATTTTTTTTTCTCGAACTTTGGCCCCCCCTGGAACCCCCCTGTGTGATCGTAGCCATCTAAAAAAATCTGATAAATAGTACTTGGTATACTGAATCTGTGTGCCAAATTTCAAGTTTCTATCTTGAATAGCAAGGGCGAGAGAATATGTACCAAAAATTCCCACAATGCCCCAAATTACCATAAAACACTATGATCTCAGGGGAAAAATTCCTGAGACATCCCTAATTACCCTAGGACTATAATTCGCCAATCATTCTCTTCAGAATAGGACTGTCTTTCAGGCGGTACCATTCACATGTCTCCATCATGTATCTAAGGTGGGAAATTCCTGAAAAAAAGGGATTTTTAGGGCAAAATTTCCCTTTTTTCAACTTTTGCCCCTCTGGACCCCCCTGTTTTTACGCAGAAATCGGAAAAAAACTTCTGGTAAATACTACTCGGTGGACTGAATGTTTGTGCAAAATTTCAATCTTCTACGTGAACAAATATGCCCGCCAGAACAAATTTCCCTACCATGCCCCACTTTTACCCTATACAGAAGTATATTTGGATAAAAATTCACTGAGACGGCCCTAATTACCCTAGAATAATAATTCGACCGTCGTTCTCTTCAGAATGGAACTGCCTTTCAGACGGTATGACTCACGTGGTCCTATCATGTATGTTACAACGTAATCGTTGAGCCCTAGTTCAAATAAGTGAGTTGCACACGTATTAAATTAGCACAAAAACTGCAAATGTTGCTTTGTTCGAATGCATTTATTGTATAGTTAAATCTAGGCTGCTTACAGCCATCTTACTAACATATGTTATATCGTTGCTATCGTTACAGAATCAACATTCTAAGATACAAAACATTTATATAATAATAACTTCTTAAAAAATATATAACTTCTTCTTCTAACCTATATAAAATAATTAAATAGTTGGCTAGTTTATAACACCTTTGATTAAAATATCTAAATGGTGCAGGTAAAGAATAATACATGCATGCCGAATGCTGTCGTTCTATCTTTATGGGTCCCGACAGGACTTCTTGAAGTGATTTAGCACTTCTAGAAAGAATTCTGGACCGTATGACAACTTTACAAAGATAAGTATACATTAATTATTGGATAGCCCTCGTATATACAAAATTCACAATACATATAAATACATATCTTTATATTCCATTTTATTTATTCTTTATATCAATTATATTCTTTTATAATTAATTATACTTCAAATTCTTTATAACATCGTAGAGGAGAGTCTATTCCAAAAATTATGAACAATTAAAAGTTTGTTTTTGGTCCAAGTATAGTTTTTTTTTGTTTTTTAAAGTAACATGGTCGAGGCTCTCTGAATATTTAAACTCATTATAAATAAGGATGTTACAAAATATATTTCCTGCATTTGATAATTAGGTGTCTCATATATTCATTACATAGGTAAAATACGACATAGATAATATAGAATTCAGAAGAAGAAAAATAAAATGAAATTATGATAGGAAAAATCAACACAATTGATGTTAATTAAATTTTAAGATAACGTGGTTTAACATTGAATCACAACTGATTAAAATGAAATATCAGGTAACATACAAATATTAAATTAACATATAAGGATAACATAAACATTAACAAAATCCTAAGTATAATCTAATAAAGTACATTGTATTCCGCACTCTTGAGTATGTTCCGATCGATCACATAAAGATACTGAATTTGAGTTTCTGTTACTGCAAACTTGTCCATCTAGGAGTCTATTTTGTGACCAAGTACGCTGATTCGTATTGCGATTTCTACTAGGATTCCTATTATAATTCCGGTAACTTCTGTTACCGTTACCATATCTATAATTAGGTTGAGTTGAATTGCCGGTACTATTTTGATTATTTGTTCTAGTACCAAAATAACGGACACTATTTCCTTGAGAATTAACACTATCTTTATTTTGAATATTTAAATTTCGAATATGCGCATAATTAATATTATTACGCCTAGAAGTAACCTGATTTTTTTCTAGATTTCTGCTATTTCTTTGTGCTAGAAATTGACTTTCGTAGCTCTGAACTAAAATGATTAAATGATTGAAATTGACACATTGAGCGGTCATCAACATTTGTTGTAATCTAAATGGTAATAAAATACGGACAGAAGCTATTATACGTGATTCTGGTTGGTTTGGGTTGAGTGCTTTTAATTCATTGTATGTGGCCACTACAAACTCAGTAACATTTTTATGTATCTTAGGGTCAAATGATTTCGTTCTTAGCAATGCGTCCCTATTTGCTAACATGAAGTCGTTTTCATAGTTTGCCAATAACGCCTCTTTAAAATCAGAATACCCATTAATGTTATCTCGGATTGCTTTGTACCAAGTCAAACATGGGGGCAATAAAACATGAGGAAGAAGTTTCATGAATTTCGACTCTTTAATTCCCATTAACTCGCACTCATCCTCGAATTTTTCTATAAATACCCTAGCCGGGATATCCTCAGGTATAAAACTGAATTTTGTTAAGGATTTTATTTCACTGAATCTCAAAGGCGTATCAGTACTATAAGATTTAGAACACTTACAGTTACCGTGAGAGTTCTTACTCTTCCGTGTAGGATGCTCCGCTCTTCTTCCTGATTCGGTGCTCTCTTCATAAGATTTAGAACACTTACAGTTACCGTGAGAGTTCTTACTCCTCCGTGTAGGATGCTTCGTTCTTCTTCCTGATTCGGTGCTCGCTTCACTATCAACCGATGATCCGCTATCTTCAAAAATTACTTGGGAATGAGGTGTTGGTTCTGTCCCATTACCAGGAGGTCCATTGATATTCCTAGGTCCGTCATCGCGCTCCATCTCCTTAGCAAACATATAGTTTTCCTTGAAAGTATGGAACTCCTCTTGAAGTCCTTTAATCCTATTAGAATGTTCGTTTACAACCGATTCTATAACTTCAACGGCATTTTGTACTCCAGTATAGGTTTCAGCTACCTGTTCCATTTTCTGTTCGCATTTCTCGAATCTGGCATTAATTTGTACATTCATTTGGTTCTGCTGCTGATGTAACTGTTCCCATTTATGGTCGTTTCTCTGCTGTAACTGTTCCAGCCGCTGATATATATTATCTTCTAGTTTGTGTTGGAGTCGGTTCATTTTGTCATCAAATTGGTCTTCAATTTTATGCTGCAAAGCTTCCATTTTGTCATCCAACTGCTGTTGAGACTTGTTCATTTGCTCTTCAATTTTATGCTGCAAAACATTCATTTTGTCATCCAACTGCTGTTGAGACACATCAGCTTTTCGTTGCAAGTCGTTCATTTGACGAGATATTTGTTTGAGTACATCTGCCAAATTTTCAGATGTACCAGTTTCACTTTGATTAGTCCTACTGTCGTTAACTTCACTATCTGATAAATCCATCTTAGTGTTTCTATATATTAACTTTCCACTCCTCAAGATGGTATAATTATTAATCGACTCAATGATGTATGTAGTTTAACTATACTTTCAAACAGTACACAATGAATAAAACAATTTTGTAGCACTCACTTGTGTTCTCTGCAAAACTTGGTTTACTAAACTTCTTACCAGTTTTTAGCTACTCCCGGTATGAAGGCACCATTATACAACGTAATCGTTGAGCCCTAGTTCAAATAAGTGAGTTGCACACGTATTAAATTAGCACAAAAACTGCAAATGTTGCTTTGTTCGAATGCATTTATTGTATAGTTAAATCTAGGCTGCTTACAGCCATCTTACTAACATATGTTATATCGTTGCTATCGTTACAGAATCAACATTCTAAGATACAAAACATTTATATAATAATAACTTCTTAAAATATATATAACTTCTTCTTCTAACCTATATAAAATAATTAAATAGTTGGCTAGTTTATAACACCTTTGATTAAAATATCTAAATGGTGCAGGTAAAGAATAATACATGCATGCCGAATGCTGTCGTTCTAATGTGAGGCGGGAAAATGACGAAAAACGGGATTTTTGGGGTAAAAATCCCTTTTTTAAATCTTTGCCCCTCTGGTTCCCCAATGTTTTAACACTGACATCGGAACAAAAAATCTGGTAAATACTACTCAGTTGACTGAATGTTTGTGCAAAATTTCAATCTTCTACGTGAGAAAATAGGCCCGCCAGAAAAATTTCCCTACCATGCCCCACTTTTACCCTATACAGAAGTATATTTGGATAAAAAATCACTGAGACGGCTCTAATTACCCTAGAATAATAATTCGACCGTCGTTCTCTTCAGAATGGAACTGCCTTTCAGACGGTATGACTCACGTGGTCCTATCATGTATGTAAGGCGGGCAAATTACTAAAAACGGGATTTTGGGGGTAAAAAATCCCTTTTTTACCCCTTTGCCCCTCTGGTTCCCCCCCCTGTTTTAGCACTGACATCGGAACAAAAAATCTGGTAAATACTACTCGGTGGACTGAATGTTTGTGCAAAATTTCAATCTTCTACGTAGAAAAATAAGCCCGCCAAAAATATTGAACATAGGCTTAGAAAATGAGAAAATACATTTTTGATCTATGACGTCATCACCTCCTATGTCTGGACGCAGGACGGTCTGAAACCATACGTAATGTCTTCTACAAGGCCTCTGGACTTGGAAAACAAAAAAACGGACGAAAAAGCTCAAATAGAAGAGAAATAACGCAATGTACCATGAAAAACGCGTATGGTACAAATTGTACCATAGGATCCCAAAAAGGGTTAATAGTAAGATATAACGCCTGGCGTTCTATTTTAGGATTTCTATCTTCTTTTTGTTCCAACCTAGAAAAAATATTTTGGAAAAAAGATCTTGCTCTATTGCCAAATTTGTTTCATCTAAGATTGAAAATGAATTAGCTGTATCCTGACTAAAAAAATCTCGGGTCTTCTTGATTATTTTTCTCATCTTCCAAATCTCTGGGGAGTTCGAAAATCGTGAAATAATGTCTGCTTCTATATTGCTGGAGCCTCTAATATGTGGAATAGTAAAATTCTAAGATTCGATTTCACTCAACCATCTGGAAATTTTACTTATATTCTTTGTTTGTTTCAAATGCAATAAACTATGACAATCGGTTTTCAAATAAAAATGACGTCCCAAAAGAAAATATCTAAATTACCGTAAGAAATACCGCAATGCTAGTAATTCAAGCTGGTATGGGTGTAATTTTCTCAAACTAGGAGACGTTGCACGACTACAATAACTAATAGGAACTAGATTTGTGTCGTCAGGTGAATTTTGAGGTTGCTTGATCAATCCAGAAAGCCCGACCTTTGAAGCATCAAAATAGATGTAGAAAGGATAATCAGGCTTATATTTCATTAAACAAGGAGCTTAATGATGGCTTGCTTGATATTATTGAGTGCTGTCTCTTACGGTTCCTTCCAGCGAAAAGGAGCATCTTTTTTAACAAAGAAAGTAACGCTCCTGCCAATTGACTGAAATTAGGCAAATACGAACGAACAAAAGAAGCCAATCCTTAAAAAAAACTTTTGGCCTATTTCTTTGTTTTAGGACGCTGATAATTGGAGGTCGAGTTTATAATTCTTTTCGAAATAGACAAACCATCTTTACTAACAGTGTGTGTGCAAGAACATCTAATGAAAAATACCCCATCTAATGAGAAATTTTGTTTTCTCTGGGGAAAGCTTTAAACCAATTTCTTTTATTCTTTGAAACAACATTTTTTTAAATCAAGTTTATTTTTGGTGGGATTAACTACAGAAATTACTGGATAAATTTCGACTACAACTGTTTTTCGCACAGAAATTTCTGCCTGATTAACTATTAACTCATTAGGAACTAGAAAGTTACGGATGCCTCCAAGATCATTTACTTTCTTCAATGCAACTTGAACATTTGAATTTGGAGGCAAAACTACAGGAGGAGCCACTGAAAGTGACATCATGTGCCGGTGCTGTGTCATCAGATTGTAGCTCATAATAATCTTTAAAATATTCATTAAATAAATGTAACTATTTGGGGATGAAGCTGATGCAGAACCCGGTACTTAACTGAAAAATTTATGATTGAATTTAAATAAAATTCAAATGTTTCTATTTTGCGAATGACTAGTTGGGGTAAAGGTGAAAGAAAGAGAAAGGATTAAGTTATAAAATGAAAGAAGAGCACTATTCTGATATTCCAATGAGACTGGCGTCGTCCTGGTCGTCTGGGATAATGAATGACTTCCTGTGGAGGAACCTGGAAATGCTGGAATCAGTCAACAACTGGGTCACTATCCTGTTGATCTGCTAGAGGCGTCGATTTCTCTCCTCAACCTGCGTCTTCTATGATATTCTTCTACTACCTCATTCCACTAGTCAGATGTTGGACTCTATTGAATCTGTGGCGATGAATCAACAAAATGGTACTCCCAAGACATGGAGTTGGTTGTTCTCCAATTGAGCAACATGCCTCCCATGACGATCCTGCACCTTCCCAAACCTTGTGGCGAATATCTCTTCTCGATGTGTCCTCCGTAGTTTTGTTTAATCGAAATCCGACGAGTCTGGCGTTCAGTGAACGGGAAAGTATCAGGCTATGCGGAAGGGAATGCGGAAAATCAAGAACGAAACTAGTCGTGTTTATTGACAATTTCAAAAGTAAAAACTAACAAATACATGCTTATACAAGCTATCTGTCAATGTACAACATTAATAAAAGTTTTGTTTCGTTTGTTTTTAAATGTTCATAGTTCGGCCGTGGATAAATATAATTTAATAAAGTAATTGAATTAAGCGAATTAAGTTAAGAGTTTACACAATTATCACATGGTCACTTTACAGATACTTCATAGTTACTTCACAGTATCGTGCCTTTCGTTTATGATTACCCTCATCGAATAAGCTAAGATAAGCTAATGAGCTCATACCCTGCATATGAAAATTTACTCTTCTTTTTCCATCTCCACTCAATGACATTCCACGATACTTTCAGCACCATGCTCTTCCACTGTAACATTTGCATGGAAAATAGACCATACATATCTCTCCTATTCCCTGATATTTTCCTAACGACCTTACATCCGACATATAATTTCACACGCTACTGACGCATAATAGACGGAGCACAACATAAACTGTGGAACGTTGTTTGTTTGATGTGGTGTCTAGAATCATTTCGCGAGGTTACACGGATCACGGCCTCCTATGCTGTTAATATCCAACTTGCACAGCATATATGTTGGCATCCACGATTTTCGATGGATTTAAGAGTTTATTGCAGAACCGTGTATGAATTATGCGTTTCTGACGCTACTTCTTACATTTCCGTCCCTTTGAACGCACGTTTGCTCGAGACATATTCTGAGCATTTTTCATACTTGCTTCCACATTTATGAACCACCCTGTTCGTATGTGCTTGAGATATGGACTTATTGCATACAAATTATGACGAATTATGGTTACCAGTTGGGAAACGTTTCCATCCACAACGATTTCGACCCATTTTTAGTTGCCAGGGTATCAAGAATCAATACATTTCTTTGGAGAATCCCTCGCACATATCATGGGAGGTTTGAAACATACATTTTTCAGTCGAGCAGATATGACTTCGAGTGTTGTGTTTTAAACCACACTCTCTACGTTGCGTTGCTTTTAAATTACATCCCTGTGAATTTCATTTTGCACGCTTTAGGCACCTTACATCACCGAAACTATTCCTCACTGACCAAAGTTCCACAGGACGTTTTTGATGATTTCGGTGTCGGGAATCAGCTGCCGAAGTTTGTTCAAATAGATTCTTACCATCCTGTATATATATAGGAATGGGTTTTATTATTTTACTTTGCCGGTGCACCTTAGAGGAGAGGGAGGAGGGGAAACATTAAAAATGATCGAAAATGAACGATACTAGTGTCGAATCTATAGTTTTTGGGGCCGCTGAGATGAAAAGTGACACTTCTGATCCCGTTTAAATCCAAATTCAGCCCCACAACTTGAAGAAGGAGTAACAATACACACACTCATATATATATATATATATATATATATATATATATATATATATATATATATATTAACAACCTCCTTACGTCGTGCCTATTAAGCTTGGGGATAATCTTGTAATGACGTAACGAAGCTGCTACTACTCATTATCCAAAATGAGTAGGTACCGAGCAAGTAAATGTTCAAATGAGGGGATAAGCACAGAAACTCTATAATTCGTTTAACTTATGTATTTGAATACTGTATGTCATTGTGTTAGTGTGTGTAATGAATGAATATGGCCTAATGGTTCAGATCACAGACCGTCAAATGTCTGGAGTTTAGATCACGAGCAACACACATAGCTGGGGCACACATACCTTGGTAATCTAGCTTCAGGCTGGAAGATGAATCCTCACTGCTTGGCTCTGGATCCCTCTCAGGACGGAGTTGGTGTCTGCGCTTGGTCTCCACGGTTAGCCAACTAATGACCAACCATTACTCGATAATGGTTAGTTGAAATAGAACGTAATTCGACTGATCTAAGACTGATATTCCACTGATCCTCGATTGATCATCGACTGATCCAGATTTCCTCTGTGCCGGGGTTTTTGTTGTCTCTTCAAGACGGTGGAATTCGTCATGTTGTTGTTCAACTTTGTTTACCTCAGCTATTAGTGAAACATCTGTTTCAAACCGTATTACATAGTGACCGAATTCCCAGACTATCAATTTCTGCGAATCTGAATATTATGCCATATCCGAATTGTGTCAGTGTTAACAAAGATGGTATTACAAATTTCTGACATTGCAAAGCTGACATTACTGTTCTTAGTTTTTGTCTTTACATAATCCTGCGAGTTAGCATCTCGCCAGGATTTCAGGAATAACATAACATAAACACAACCATGTGCAATGACTTACATAAACAAATAAACAATAACAATCACACGTGCCAATATGACATAATCTAACTACATTGTAACATTCTGATCCTTAAATTTAATTCTAACATATCATTATTCCAATCACCAAAAATAAAATATTAAAAACTTCTAATATACCTCTACAATATATATATATATATATATATATATATATATATATATATATATATGGCTGGTTCCAGTGAATAACCGGCTAAGTCGACTTTTTTTTTTGAAAATTTAGATTTTACAGCTATAAGCTTCTTTTGGTGAGTTCTACATTGTGTAGATACGGCCAAGATGAATTCTTAAAATTGAGGAAGTTACAGTATGTGCATAACCTGTTATGTCAAAATTAACCAGGCAACTCCACGAAAATATTGTATTTGTGAATAAAGAGATAAGAAGTTTACCTGTTTGTGTACATTGCTGTAAAATTTACACTGAGGGTGAACAAGTGGTTAAGTCTAGATGTCTGGTTATGATAAATTCATAATAACTCAAGTTACGTGGTGCTAATGCAGATGTGAACTATTAGCGGAAACTCTGTGTGTTTTCGCTCTCGTATGATGCCTTTGTTTGTCGTCTGAAGAACCGAAAGCCAATGTATTGCAAACATTGTTCCAAGATTTCTTTCTTTTTTTATTTTTTCACAAAATATATTTGTACTTCACATTGTTGATACCGCTTCTTTTCCAGATGTTATTTTCGACAAGAAAATTTTATTTCGGTGTTGAGGCGGAATTCAATGATGAGTTTGCTGCAAAATGTTGTCTGGAGCAGATGAAGCAGTGCACCTTGCAAAAATAAGTTATATGGCAACAAATATGTCAGGTAGGCCTACAGATGAAGATAATCAACAATATCAAGATGCAAAACGCCTGACGGAAACAGAGAAACTAATATCGACTCACAAAGAAATAGCTTATTATGATGACTCTGAATCGGAATATGACATCGACTCTGATGACAGCACAATGGATCCTGACTTTCAAGCAAGTTCGTCATCTGGTAGCGAGGAACGAGTTATACCTTCAGGACGAAAAGCATGTCGGAAGAAGAAACAAGAAGATGTAGGTGTTTGCAAATTTGATTTAGATTTAGAAAATTGTGCGTCTTCCAGTTCTGCAGTCGATACTCTTTTCTTATTTACTAAAAGCACAAACTTAGAATGTGGAGAAACTTCTGAAAATTTACCTCAGCGCTTACAAATATATAGTGAAACTGTTAATCCATTACCGGAGAATAAGATACAAAGGAACATCAAATATCATAGTAGAAAAGAAACAGAAGAAAACAACAGACTTAGAAATGAAGGGAAAACATATTTTACTGAGAAGGGAAAGGAAATATCAGCAAGAAAAATTAGCTAACGTAGTGAGTGTAGAATGAAGTGTGCTAGTAGATTCACAGATACTGATCGCTTATTGTTGTTCAATGAGTATTGGAAACTAGCCAGTCATGATATTCGTACTAACTACGAGTGCTCATTAATCGCTATCAAGAAGGAGAAGACTGCAAGAAAGGTGTGGTAGGACCAAAGAAACGGGAGTGTCACTGTACAGATAATCTCATAGTTAAAAATGATAGGTATCCAATTTGCAAAACATGCTTCTCAAAACTCTTGGAGAAATGAAATAATTTTTTGATGGTGTTATTCAAAAGAAAAAGCAATCACACTCTTGATTCCACACTATTTGAGAGGACAAACAACTTCAAAGAAATTAACAGAGAAGATAGTTGATGATGCAAAGAAAAAATCTTTCTCGAGTTACGAAAGTCATTATTGCCACAAAACAACATCGAAAAAGTGCTTAAATTGGCATCTTACGATCAGTAAAATGTATAAATTATATACAGAAGGAAGAGAGAATCCTATTTAATTTTCCCTTTATAATAAAATCTTTCATAAATTGGGTATTGCATTCAAGAAACTACAAAAAGATACCTGTCATAAGTGTAATTAGTTAGAAGTTGAAGTTTCCTCTGAAAGTATAAAGGAAGGCGTTATTAGTGAATATAACGAACAACTTAAACTCACAGAAGTATACAATGCTAAGCGAAAGAACAACGAAATCTCCAAGAGAAGAGATCATCAAATTGGCTTTTGTTTTTGTCCTTCAGCAATGTCTTCCTAATCCTTATATGACAACATTAGTATCGTTTTACAAACGTTCGTTGTGGTCTTTTAATCCTACGATACACAATATTGCTACTGATGACACACCATGTCACATGAGAGGTGAATCTATATCTGGAAGCGGAGGTAACTACATTGCATCATACCTCTACCAACACATCATAAACCTTCCATCCATGATCAGAAAGTGGGTTTCTATTCTGATAGATGTGGTGGTCAAAATACGAATATTTATGTCGCATTTTTTTTTTAAGTATACACTTCCAAAGACAGCTGAGTTACAGAAAATGAAGCACAAGTTTCTAGTAAGCTTGCAAACCCGCATGGAATGTGACAAAGATTATGCCCTAATCGAAAAGCAACAAAGTGAACTGTCTTGTAGATCCATCACCCTCATGATTAGATGCAAGTTGTACACCCAGGCACAAAAATAATTCTCCCCTAAGCGCTGTAATTCTATTACTTGGGGTCCAGGTCATTTGCGGTTGTGAGAACGTCTAGACAGACGCAACCCAACTTACACGTAACTCTTCTCGGCACTGACAGCAGTTGGTAGCACTGAGTCAAGTATGTAGTCAAATAAAATTGTTAACATTTCTCCATTCTGAGATCAATCTCTCTGGTTCAGAGCGTGTTGTCCAATGAACATCATATGTTAATCTCACTATTGCTGTGTACGTAATGTATTTTTTTTTTCATTATATACTGTATAATCAAAGAAAAACACTGATCACATATGAATCAGGAAATGCTTGAAAGTAGCTGAAAATATCAAATCTAGAACAACTGCTGGAAATAACTTTGTAAATGATTGCCTCCGTTGAGAGATCTTCAACCATTCTCCTCATTGGAACATCTTCTTCTTTCTGGAGAAGAGAAGATCTTGCTTATCACACTGAGTATGCATTGAAATTGAAATTGAAACAATAAATCTTGAAAAAGCATCAGCGTGGCCGGGACTCGAACCGGGGTCCACCAAATAGAAATTCAATGTGCTAACTAGTTTTTAAACAGTCATTTTTATTGCAAAAAATTACATAACATATGTCCATATAATATGGATAATAGAGAAAGAATCACAAAACACAAAGGAAGCCACTGCAATACAACTGAAAAGAAATCATACTTAAAATATTCACACAAAGACAACAGAAAAAAACACTAGTAAACAGTAGTTGGGTAGTGAGCAAAATGACGTAAGCGTAGATCTGGAGGCATTGTTCCAAAAGAGCACTGTAGTTTATAAATGTACATTGCTTGTGTCATCAGCTCATTTTCCGTAATATAACCGCTGTGTGAATAGTCAACCACATTATAGTATTGTGTTTGTTTAGGACGTGGAAAATACTTAAAATCCGGGAAAAGGAAAAACGGCACACTATTAATAAAGAGTGGATCAACACGGAGTATGCGTGCAATAATGTTTGTATAACTACGCCACAAAGGCTGAGTGTAAGAACAGGTTTGCAAACGATGGGTAAGTGTATCAACTTGTCCACATCGGATACATTGAGCATCAGGTCGAAGACCGATTTCCTATGCTCTACGGTTAGTAAAAAATATATTATGCACTAAACTATATAAAATATACCATAACTCTCTCTCATTCCTGGTGGTAAAAAAGAAGAATTAATATTATGCCAAATTTGCGCCCAAGAACAATTTGGGTGTCGTGTGACACATATAGGGGGGCTGTAGAGATAATTTGCATAATAAGTATACAATAGCTTGACGCTCGTGTCTTCAATAGCTGTGCGACTTGTAAGAGCATAAGCGATGTCTAGAATGACGGTGCGGAGGTAATGATACTGTTCAGACCAACTCTGGATAAAAATAGGTGCACTGAGAGTCACGTGTCTAAGACATCGCATGACATGGCAAGCAGAGAAAGACTCAGAAAAGGAAGTTAAGAGTTCGCACGTGCGGTTTAATAACAAACAACGACCTTGAAAAGCCACGTCTTTAATACCTAAACCTCCTACTTGCTTACTGGTACACACAGTTCTACGATGAAAGCAGAGTGGTGTTTGATACCACAAAAAGGCAAACAGGTGTTTGTTAAGTGTATTGGCGTGTGATACAAAAAGTTCAAAGATCTGCATACTATAGTACAATAAACTGCAAGCAAACATGTTTAAGAAGGTCGCTCTCTCATGTAATGTAAGATTTCGCGCTTTGTGTTTATAAAGCAAGTCAATGACCTTAGGAACAACAGCTCCATATATTGCTTGAATAGATGCTTTTATATTGTTATGCCAAATAATGCCAATAATTTTATGGGTGTAAACTACAGGGAAAGGGGAAACAAAACTGCAAGAAGACGTATTATTCAAACAAAATAGTTTAGTTTTCATGGGATGTAATTACGCACCGGACAGTTGACTAAATATCTGAAGATTATTAAGAATTGTATCTAAATTCCGTTATGAACGAAAGAAAAAAACATATATCATCGATGTAAGTCTAAAGTTTAATGGTAGCTGGAGGGACACACAACCCCGTCATTTCAGTCCGGATCTTATGCATAATCGGCATAACAGCAATGCTGTAGAGCATGAAGTTTAGATCATGAGCATATAGAAGTTTATAATCACAATAGGCAAGACTAATGGGTCGAAAATGATTTATTCGCGTGCTCTTGACCAGCTTGGCAATGATCACTAGAATACTGTGCAGAAATGTTTTGCCGACTCGATAAGTAGATTAAAAAGACATTAAAAAGTTCACTAAAAGGAGTGAAAAGATCTGGAAATGATTGGTAAAATTCGTCAATTGCACTGGACTTATTCTTTTTTGCATGGTGGAGAGCATGCTGAATTTCTGCTTCAGAAAAGGGAGCATCAAGCTCTACTTGGGTTTCAGCCGCGAGAGGTTCAAGCTATCGAAGACACCGTCATACGGAAACTATACGGAACATCATGGTTCCTATATAAATCCGTAAAAATTGCACAAAGTATGGAATAATATTAGTTCCTTCACATAAATCACCTTTATCTTTCAGTACATTATGAATAATATGTTGCTTGCCTCTGCGACGTTCAGCACTGATATGTACAAGACTCGGAGGCTCAGTGGGTGACACTGATGAGATTTTGCTGCGAACAGTAATACCATGGAGTCTTTGGCGGTGTAATGTTAACAAAAAAACCTTTACCTGTTCAATTTGTGGAAGTACAGATTCACCGTTAAGAACTGCCGCAAGATAGTTGTGTAGAAGCTGAGCGTAGTAATTATGTTGTTCACGAAATCGCGTTGACCAATCTCTGCTGTATCCTTTATAGATTTGTCTCAAAGCTGGTTTGCCCCGTTGTCCCCACCACTGGAGAATATTGGTCGTTCTCAAATGTTGCTGATTTATTTCTCTCCAGCGCTGGCGTAGCAACTGCTGGAATTCTGGCTCAGAAAGGATTCCGGTATTTAAATGTCATAAGCAGTTATGTTTTAGAAGCTTTTGAAGTGGTAACTGCATAGTCATAACTAGTCCCATGTGATCCGAAAAACAAACTGGGATCCTTTCAATAGATTGCACATTTAGAAGTATAGACTGGGAGATATAAAAAGAATCAAGGCGTGAAGATCCAGTGGCGTAGAAATACGTGTGTCCAGGATTTTGGAAATGAAAATGACGCCAGACATCACATAAATTAAATTGGTTAATCACCTGTAATAAAGTAGGACAGAAGTTCGAAGTAGAAGTGCAATCTTGAGTGGAAACTATACTGTTATGATCTCCGCCCCATATAATCAAACGAGAACTGTCATGTAAGGCGGAGGCTACCTCGGAATTAAAAAAAAAAATATGACGGTCACGTCGTCTGTGAGTACCCACGGGTGCATACGAGGTGATCGAACATTATCCACATTTCCAGTAATAATCCTGCCGTTGGGATGCTTGTATAACTGTTCAAAGTTTAAATGGTTGCGAAATACAAGAGCATTAGCTGTGCCGTTAACGGTTTCGTTAGGAAAAAAGGTGTGCTGGTAAAGGCCTTGAAGTTGGGTTACTTTAACTCCCAGGCAAACAGTATATAAAGAGGGTAGCATTTAATAAAATCCAAAACTGCAGTTTGCTTAGTAGATGTGACACCATTAAAATTTACCGTTCCTATTTTAAAGGAATACATTGAGGGCTACAATAAAAAGTGCGGAGCGGGTTGGAGGACACACCAACAAAACACAAAAGGCGCAAGGACAGGAGCAAAAAGACGCAGTATAAACAAAAACAAAAGTCCCAAACAGACCACTAGCATATTCTCACTGTGTAGCGGTGGTGTCCAAAGTCTCTTGGCAAACCTCCCCATCAATAGGGCAATCAGTAGCTTCTAATTGAGACATTTGTCTTAATGTATTAAATGTTATTTTGCTAGTCGTATCATAGGAGGTTTTCCCGGTCAGTTTCAGAACTTTGCCCGTATTAACCTCGTGGCTGGAGAATTTCTTCTTTTTAAGTTGTTCACTAATAGGGGGTTCATTAATGCCATCAACACTTGAGGTAGGCATTATGTGTGGGCAACTGCCCCCAGAGAAGCTCCCCGCCGTTCGAGGGGGCCCATTTTGAGACAAAATTTTCTTACTCCATATACGATAGAAACATGAAATTAGAAATGAAGCACCAAATGGGGTCGCTACATTATATAAACACAACAGCACACAAAAGGTAAATAGAATAAAAATGAGTGTTGGACCCATTTCAGTAAAAATGTCTACTATTAGGGGCTCTAGAAATAATATTTATTCGTACGGTTTTGAGATTTATCAATATTGTCCCCTTAATAATTTTGTCATGTATGGAATGGTCCCAGGGAGTAACTAACGAAACCGCAGACCTTGCCGTGCGGGGGGCATACAGGTTCCGGGAGGATCATAAAGATTAAGAGAAAGTTGGAAAGAGGGGACCCAAGAATCAGAAGAACAACTTCCTCTAGGGGGCCGAAATAAGCTTAATAATGCTTGCGTCCCCCTCAGAAAAAAAATCTAAGTTACGGCGCTGGTGATCGGTTGCAGTGATTGTCCAGATTTACATTTCATTTTACATAACTTCTAATTTCCAAAGAAGAAAAGACGACAGAAAACATTTTCACATTCTTTAAATTCTATCAACACGTATAGAAATTGACAGTTCTATGTTCCATAACTACTATTTTATTTTCTTATGTTCATATGAGAAATTTGTGGCAAATTGAGGCCACATGATCATGAGGCGCAATTCACTAAGGGTTCGAATTCCTCTGAAGAGCAAGGTCGGAATTTTAACTATTCTCGGGTTCCTGTAGTGTTTGGAATACGTTGAAAGGACATGAGGTGCCAGTGGCGAACAATACTCCGGTTGGCGCGGTTTGTTTAAAAGAAATTGTGAAAGCGGGAAACTCCCATTGCAGCTACCTTGGTTCAAATCCCGTCGTAGCAAGTATTAACTTTTCTGAATGAAATGATAATGTTTATGTAAGTGGCGTTGTAATTATGTCATTCCTTTATTATTATTATTATTATTATTATTATTATTATTATTATTATTATTATTATTATTATTATTATTACCACAGAATGAAAGAAGAAGTAATATAGTCGAAGGTATTCATAGGAACAGAAAAGATATAGAGTATGTCGGATGTTTCTTAGGTTTACACATGAACGCAATAATATTATTACGTTTATGGATTAACAGATAGAATTATCATTTTATGACAACAAGATATAAAATATGAAGATTTGTTAGCTGATAACAGTAATGCATTTTGTTTCGCCCCTCTCCGAAGTAGAAAGGTGATGTGAGATCTTAGATAGAATCATTGCCGTGACTAGCATTGTAAGTTCGATCAGAATTTGCAATTTGTGCACAGCAGAGATGGGCACCCTCACTCATTTTTGCCCTCAAGAGGGCCGACCTCACCCTCACTCACCCTTATTTGGGTAGATGAGGGTGAGGGTGAAAGAGTCTATTGAGGGTGAGGGTGGCTGAGGGTGAGGGGCCCAACTGAGAATGAGGGTGTCTGAGGGTGAGGGTGAGCGATTCGATTGAGGGTGAGGGTGTCTGAGGGCGAGTATGAGGGAATCAACTGAGGGTGAGGGTGGCTGAGGGTGAGGGTGAAGGTGTCGATTGAGGGTGAGGGTGGCTGAGGGTGAGGGTAAAATTGTCGATTGAGGGTGAGGGTGGCTGAGGGTGAGGTGAACGAGTCGACTGAGGGTGAGGGTGGCTGAGGGCGAATATAAGGGGACCAACTGAGGTTAGGTGGCTGAGGGTGAGGGTGAACGAGTCAACTGAGGGTGAGGGTGAGTGAGGGTGAGGGTAAAGGAGTCAACTGAGGGTGAGGGTGAGGAAGTCAATTGAGGGTGAGGGTCAATGAGGGTAAGGGTGAGGGAAATGATTGTGGGTGAGGGTGAGTGAGGGTTAGGAAAACTGTCCATCACCAATCCAATCTCTTGCACCTTTCTCCACGTTGAGTGAGTCAGGTGAAAAAGCAATGCTGTACACGAGTCGAGTTTCCGAAAGTTGCTTTTACAGTCTGCATTTCCGCTATCTCGAAATCCATAACCACAGTTACAGGGTCCGAGTATTCACTAAATTCCCTGCACTGATGCATCACCGCACGAAACAGTTCTTCATATGAATTTTGTGTCTTGCTCTGCATTAGGGCATACACCTAGTAAAGAAAGTCTCACCTCAAATAACATACAGGGCCTGCGTGATTCTTTTAATTAGCCATTGAAAAGTTTCCTTTCACCTTCAATGTTTCACTTCTCAATAGTTCCATAAGGCTATATTTAAAGGAAATATTTATATGTTTTCTTCCTTTATATAAATTTGTTTTCTTCACATATATATCCAATAACAATTCGCCAATGTTTAATCAGAGTTGAAATATAACATTCTTCTTTTAATAGCTTCTAAAAAGATCACTCTTTTCACATGACTCAATTAACGTGGAGGAAGGTCCAAGAGTTTGGGCTCGGAGAACGGTACAAGAACGATGCAAATTTTCGTCTAGTTTGCGGGAAAATGAACGGATTGGCATATCTTCTCATATTTCTTTGCAATTTTCTGTTCTGAAATTTTGATATTTTCGAAAACTAATATCTGTAAATAGTGATATATAAACCCATTACTTCCCCACGTTGCCTTGGCTTTCAACATTTGCTGAAGCTGGTACTATTTTCTTGTACTGGTGCTTGCTCCTGTTTCGAGTGCTCGCAACTTAAATTTTCAGAATTCAACACCAACCGACTTGTTTTCCAAGTTTGATTAAAGTAACGTAAGCTGTTTAGGTCATTTACTTTGCCTCTACTTATTTCAAGAAAGGTGAAAAAATAACCGTGACAAAATTTCCTATATGATATGATATATATTTCTGTGATAGAATTACTGGAAACTTTTATCTCTTATCTCAAATACGATATCTAAAATATGTAACTATTTAATAATAATAATAATAATAATAATAATAATAATAATAATAATAATAATAATAATAATAATATAATTAATAATAATAATAATAATAATAATAATAACTGTGACTGTGAGGGAGTTGATAGAGGGTGGCTGAGGGTGAGGAAGTCGATTGAGGATGAGGGTGGCTAGGGTGAGGGAATCGATTGAGGGCGAGGGTGTCTGAGGGTGAGGGTGAGGAAGTCGATTGAGGGTGAGGGTGAGGGAGTCGATTGAGGGCGAGGGTGTCTGAGGGTGAGGGTGAAGGAGTCGATTGAGGGTGAGGGTGAGTGAGGGTGAGGGTGAAGGGTCGACTGAGGATGAGGGTGGCTGAGGATGAGGGTGAAGCTGTCGATTGAGGGTGAGGTTGAGTGAGGGTGAGGGTGAAGGAGTCGACTGAAGGTGAGGGTGGCTGAGGGTGAGGGTAAGGGAGTCTACTGAGGGTGAGGGTGGCTGAGGGTGACTGTGAGGGAGTCAACTGAGGGTGAGGGTGGCTGAGAGTGAGGGAGTCAATTGAGAGTGAGGGTGAGTGAGGGCTAGCAAAATGTCCATCTCTGGTGCACAGCTACGAACAATTCCTTGGAACTCATTTTTGGGCCATACTACAGCAGTAAGGACGTGTTTAGCCCTTATGTATTCATCAATTCTTGTCCAAACATGTTACTTGCCAGACGGTTACGAATGAAGTTGATACGGATGATATAATTTTGTGTTGTTGGCATTTCACCTGTGAAGGAGGTCGTCTCAACCCATAGAGCCAGATAAATTGAATATTTCTCATGTTACTACACATCAGAAGTATCTGTTTTTAGATTGTAAAAATTTACTGAATTGCCACACCCGGAATCGAACTCGCGTCCCCAACGTTACGAAACTAACGCTTAAGCCACTACTCTAAGACATCACTGTTCTGGCATAAGGGAAAATGAAGCTGTAGTGAATTCAGTAATTACACACTTTTACGATTCCAGTGTAATAATGCTGAAACTTTCTGATTTCATTCATGATAAAATAGTAAAGTATTATGCAGAAAGAATAGTCCAGAGAAGTCAACTTTAAATTGACAACTCATATGCTCTCGCCTCGGGCCCTGATTTTTCACGGCACGGCATTGCATAGATACTTGGAATCTGGTGTTTCAGGGTACTGGGTTATTTTTTTAAGTTAATTTAGCGAGCCTTCCTCAGTACCTTGTTTCCTAGTTTTACGCGTTTTACTCACTTTTACAGTTTTCCCACTAACTCTTTAAGAAGAGGGACAGAAACACAGAAACATTGAGGAGAGTAAAAATGGCAAACACTATTCGCGCGTTCTTCCCTTGCCTGAAGTAAAACAATAAAATATTAAGTAAATGCAATTTTTGGTCTTCCATCTTCTATATATTGTCAAATCTGTAAAACCAAACAAATCAAAGAGCAATACTACTACACAAAATGCTCAACATCTTAGCTATTCATGACATAACTACTGCATGATCCGAATAACTACAGTATATCAACAAATCATCATTTGTCATATTTTACCGAAATACATCATGACTTTTCCGACAACCTGATACTTTAAATGTTGTTAATACGCAAAGTTCATTGATCACGGCACTTATTCACTTATTCTCTTATACCTCTGACATTTTGATGTACAGTGTTGCCAACGTTTGAAAAATGAAATCTTTGAGTTTTACGTCCCATGGTTATGCCAGTTAGGCTGAAGGAGACGGTGATGATGATTAATGAATGAAATGGTGGAATGAAGAACGTGGGAGGAAACGGGAGAACCCCTAGAAAACCCACACACACGGTGTTTGTCCACCACAAAGTTCACTTGACGGGGTCTGGGATCGAACCGGGGACCCCTAGCACCAGAGGTGAACGCTCTAAAACTGAGCCACCGCGGCCCACTTGCCAACGTTTGAGGATAGGTTATATCAATTCCTTTATGAATCTTGGATTTAGAAGACTACAACCAGTACACGATTCGAACTAGTTAATAATAAAATATGCGACCACAAACAAGAATATAATCACTAAGGTACGCAAATAAGGGACGAAGCACAGTGTCGAAGCAGTTTTGCCCAAGTGGAAAATCAGAATATTATCAAACACAACACACAATACTTCATATAGGAATTTATATAGGCCTATCTTCAAACGTTGGCAACACGGTACATAAAGACTTCACAGGTGTGGTTCTGCTCATAATTAGATTTGCTAGATGTTATAATTTGTGTTCCGTGCCATTTAACAAAAAATCATTTTTGTACTCAGTTGGCAACACTGAATTATGTTATTGAGCATGTCTGTGGGTACAATGTTTGCTTACTATACTGTTGTGTAAATATCATTTTGATTACTTCAATCATTTTGAAGTTCTTTCTATGTTAGTGTATTTTTTGCATTGCTATCTTTACATGATTCTAGATTCTTCTTTCCTCTGTATCTCCTGTGTTTCAGGTTGTCGGCCCGCAAAACTTTGGATTTTTCACTTTTCTTCACTCCTCTATCGATTGCGCATTATTTGATTGGGAAATACTACTATCAATAAAAGATGTTCCCTTGTGAGTGCTCAATGAATTGCGACCACCTCATTAATGCTTTGTTGGTCCATCTTGTTGGGCTCAGCTGATGGCCTGGACACGGAGTAGCAGGGATTCCGGTAGTAGCTATGTTTCCATGGGGATCTGTCTGGTTGTATCCCACAATAAGCCCACAGATGTCGGTGCTTTATTCATGGTACCAAGAGATCGTTCGAAAACATACCATAAATGTTCTATAGCATTAAGATCCGGCGAGTTAGGGGGACAATTCACATGTTGCACCTCCGATGAATGTTTCTGAAGCCACGCAAGTAAATTCCTGGCTTGGTGGCACTGTGCAATGGAAGATCACCAAAAAAGGAACATACCATGTATATTTTGAAATTTTGATTATCACTGGTGCTATACCAAAGAAGTTTTTTTTTTTTTTAGTTTAACATCCAGTGATAATGTTCCATAACAGAGAGAGGTAATGATGATGATGTAGAACGAAATACTGCAGTAAAGAAAGTAGGAATAGGAACAAATAGAAACGTGATGTTTGTTCACCTCAAAGGATATTTGGTACCAGCTGCAATCCAATCGTGTACCACATACACGAGAAGAAAGCGCTCTAACACTGACTCACTTCTGTCATCATATTCGAAAGTAGAAGGAAATATGAAAAAGCGTGTTAAAGCACACGGCTGTCTTCATTAAAAAATAAATAATATGAGTTAATGTTAATGGTTTAAAAGGATGTTATAAAATAGATCTGCCCATATGTATGTTCAACCTATTAACTGAATGATGCCAAAAAAAAGAAACGAGCATCCACAAGTTTGATTGGTTACTCTCGTTTTCGTTATGAACGTTGGCTCAAAACATTGCGATCTTATTGGGCACAGCGAGCGAATTGGGAGGTGGCAAAACTCTGACGTATGCCTTCACGATTTTGTTGTAGAGGCAGATCTTCTAGTTTATAGCATCCTTAGTTTTTAAGCACTTTAATTAATTTCAACAACCTCTTAAAGCTGTTTCCTGATCTCACCCTCACTTTCTTTTAAATTTTAGTAAATAACATAAAATCAATAACGAATATAAAAATTAGAAAATAAGCCAGGTCGTGTCTCCAAAAAGGCCATTAAATAAACAAATAACTACTTCCAAATCTTTTCCTATAGATCATAAAATTGGATGCGCAGTTCATGATATAATAATTGTTGTACCCATATTTATACATTACATGAAAGGTCCTCGAAACAATCACTAATTCACATAATATTACCACAGTGCTAAATAATCATTTTTTACATAGCAGCAAAGCAACAGCAACGAAATTTTGTATTCAAAAATGAAATGAAATCTTTCAGTTTTACATCCCACGCGTATCCCGGTTAGGCTAAAGGAGACGGTGATGATGAGAAATGAATGAAATGGTGGAATGAAGAAAGTGAGATGAAACGGGAGAACCCCGAGAAAACCCACTAGCACGGTGTTTGTCCACACAAGAACATACTTTTAGGTATTTACTATACTAAAGTATTAAGAAATATATTAATATCTCTGGGGTCGCAAAAGGGCCCCAAGGTAATACACAAGGGTTAAGGAATTATCTTTTATAATTGTTTCCAATTCATTTTTAGACATCCAATCTATGCTATATATAAGTGTCGGAAGCGTTATAGGACAGCTATATCCGTCCGTCCGTCCGTCCGTGTGTGGAAAGGAATTAGAGCAAAAACATTAAGGGATATCGGGAAGCAGCTTTTTTCTCTGCAATCGATTATGCGTTCCAATAATAGGTTCCTTCTCTTACGTTAACCCTCGACTCAAACAGGAAGTGGTTACAATTAACCATTTCCGGTTTTTCAACATTTATTGTCACACGACTAAACGGTAACAGATAGCGACAAACGGGTTTCTACAATCGACTCAGCGTCTCAAGGAAACATACTATTACAGCCCATAACACTCGACCACACCTAGAAGCGGTTGGAATTTACTAGAACCTCCGGTCTCAACACTAGATTCCATAGAAGAAAAACGGTAAGAGAATTCGAGAAGTGGTTTTCTCCAATCGGTGTCCCAACAATAGGATCCATCTCCTCTATTAATCATCTATTAAAATCGAGTGGTAGAAATCAACCATTACCAGGTTACATCGTTGATCATCATAGAACGAAAACGATAATAGATATAGAGATCACCTGTTTTTAGGAATCAATTTAGTATGTCAAAGAACCATACCATCATCATCAACTACAATACTCCATCAGAAACGTAAGTACTTGAGATTTACCAGTACTTGTGGTTTAAAATATTTATTTTTTTAGAGTAAGAGATAGAGAGAAGTTTTTCTTTCTTTTTATTTTTTTTTCAATCGATTTAGCATTCCAAGAGTAGTTACATAGTCTTCCTTAATTCTCTATTGAAACAGAAAGTGTTTCAAATTAACGATATCCAGTTTCAACATTTATCGTAATGGAACAGAAACAGTAAAGGATAGCAAGTTGTGGCTTTTTGATATGGATTTAGCGTCCGAGAAACAACTTTTTTCATTTGGTATTACTACTCTATTCCAACCAGTATTTATAGACGTACTACCTCAAGTTTCAGTATTGAATTAGTACAGTTTGGAATTTCAAGGTAGTTCCACTTTGTGAAACGAAACTCACTTGTTTATTTTATCGCATTACGCACAGGTTAGAAGACTTCAAGTAAAATGTTTGTTTACATGCGTTTTTTTAGAACTACCATATGCTTTACCTTTTCTGTAAGAAATACTACTGATAAATTATACTTCGGTTATTTCCTATAGAGAGAAACAATACTCATTATGAACTTGTTAGATAGAATTCTCTTTTAGAGAAATAAACGTCTTATATAATTGTATTCAAATAAGAAATCCAACAATACATATATTAGAATCACAATTAGAACATTATTTTGAGCGTATAATTAGCATAAACGATAAAAAAAAGATCTTATGTATTGTAGCCGTGCATGTATGCTGCTGAACACTATTAATACATGTAATGACATCTGTCCTTCAGTACATAATAACATTACTAGTACAAGTATAATAAAATAAAAAATCCAAACACTTCCGTGTATCGTATGGCTAATGATGTTGTGCAACATCAAAAAATACTGTGAATGGTAACAGTATGTACAGCAGCAATGGTAACAGATTCTCATCATATCATTCTCAGCATATTATTTAAATCGTTTTGGTAATGATAACATGTGAACCTGCAACCTATGAAAACTTCATAAGTTTAACCTATGAAGAAGGACCCGATCTTTAATGCCTAATACGACTCTCAGTGTAGCGAATACCTCCACTTTTTAATGCAAAAAACATGTCAAGTACGTCACGGTGACCTCATAAATAGCAAATTTTGTTACCCGCAGAAATGAAAAAATGAAATGAAATTTTAAAGGTTTACGTTCCACGGTTGTGTTGGCTAGGCTAAAGGAGACGGTGATGATGAGTAAAGAATGAAATGGTGGAATGAAGAAAGTGGGAGGAAACGGGAGAATCCCGAGGTAACCCACGCACACGTTGTTTGTCCACCACAAAGTTCACTCTGTGGAGGCAGGGTTTGAACCGAAGGCTCTACCACTGAGTCACCGCGCCCCCACAGAAAAGGTAAGGTTTATTAAACATATATTGTAAATCGTTAACCCTCGTCCTACCTACGTAGTTTTTGTATTGCAGACTGCCAAAGGGGGGCATTTTCTGCCCAGGTGTTAAGATAAATATATATCGCAAAAGAAACTAATTAGTAGTATCAATATTGTAATTGATATTAAATGCATAAGAATTGAAATATATCTATTATCTTCTTCACAATTAATCTCATATTTAACTGAAACAATATTGTTAAAATAATTCAGGTGTATGTTATCATGTCATTGTTTCATTATAGATAATAAAACATGGACTTTTTATGAGAACATATATTACCATAAGAATGATCATTCAACTATGAAAACAAAATGAGTTTTTTTTTTAATAAATAAATAAATAAAGTAAAAGTACCCTCAGCTCTTAAGCAATGTTTAGTTTTAATTAACTGTCTCATATTTATCAATGCATGCAGAAGGTTAAATAACTTTAAGTTATAAAAGTCTCTATTCTAAGGTATGAATGGCTGGTCAGATTTTGGTACATTTTTATCATCTGAGAAATCAGCTACCACTATCATCATCCCAGTCATAATTACATGGATAATACTAGTCAACAAATTTTAACTTTATTTGCTGTAGCATGAGAGAAAACACTTCATCTTAAAGGAACATTTTGCGCTGAATTCGAACAATTGTGTTATTATTTCTAGAGAAATAAAAATATTTATAAATCTATGCTTTCAGATCTCTTTATTTGGTGGGAAAAGTTATTTGGTTCATCACAATTTACAATAAATAATAACATAAATATACAAAAATGTATGATAAAGCCATTAAAACTACCATAATGTATGAAATTTCCATTGAGTTACACAAATATACACTAATTCCTTCTTTTGCGGTTACACGAAGTACAAATGCTTTTTATGTTTATGGGATAGCCGAGCTGATGACAAACATTATGAAGAGAAGGACTGGGAACCTCGAGTAAGTACGTACCTGGAGAATGCAACGTCAAATATGCTCCTTTGGTAGATTCTAATAAGACAATACTGCCACCAGTTCATATAAAGTTAGGACTTATGAAGAAATTTGCCAAAGCCATGGACACAACTGTGAAGGTTTCAAGCATTTGCGACATAAGTTTCCTAACCTGAGTGATGCTAAGATTTCAGCGGGTATGTTTGTTGGTCAACAAATTAGGAAACTCATGCTTGATAATAGCTTTGACATCAAGTTAAACAGTGCCTGGACAGCATTTACGTGTGTTGTGCGCAACTTTCTGGGCAATAACAAAGCGGAGAATTACAGTGAAATAGTACAGGACATGTTACAGAAATACAAAGAATTAGGTTATAGGACGTCTTTAAAAATCCACTTTTTACACTCTCACCTTAGCTTCTTTCCTTAAAATCTAGGTGCTGTCAGCGACGAACAGGGGGAAAGATTCCACCAAGATATAATGGCAATGGAGAAAAAGTACCAGGGACGGTGGGATCCTTCAAAGATGGGGAATTATTGTTTGGGTCTTGTTAGAGAATGCAATACTTCTTACAAAAGAAGAAAGTAGTGTACATTTGTGTAACTCAATGGAAGTTCCATACATTCTCGTAGTTTTAATGGGTTTCTCATGACATTTTTGTATATTTATATTATTGTTTATTGTAAATTGTGATACACGTAAATGATATTGTATTCCAGTTTATGTCTGTGCTTGTGGTAATGAAGCAAATCGTTTTTTCCACTAAATCAAGAGATTAGAAAGCATAGACATTTAAATATGTTTATTTCTCTAGAAATAATAATGAGATTGTTCTGAAACTTGGAGAGTTTATTGAGTATCAATCATAGTTTATTTCATTTAATTTTTGTGTTATTATTCGTAAGGAGTTCGCGGCCGATAGTTACACACTAACAATCTAAAGAGCAACTTCAATGCAAAGGTGAGTATTCTCGACCTAAGAAAAAAGAAATAAGAATAACATCGAAGCCAAAATAACATGTCAACCATATATCTCCTTAGCAAATGTTCTGGATTTAAAGAAAATGTTTTATTTATTCAATTACAACAGAGAATTTAGCTGCTAGTGTCTAAACTAAACTAAATCAAACTTCTCCCGGCAAGTCTTTGGGGAGTCAGGGCCTATGAGCCAGTTTGTAGCACTCATGCATTTGGGGTGATGTGTGGTCAGCACATCAGCTCCTATCGTCGTTGATACTGGCTTTCGAGATCGGAGTTTACAAATTATTTCTTTCAAACAGCTCCTCAATTGTTTTCACAGCACTGGGTAGACGTCGCAATTGTAAGTACGAACTTCACAAGCAGCAATATTGCAATGTGGCTAGGTCATTGGCTATCTTTTATTTTCCTTTTAAAAGGAAAACAAGAGCTAGGTATTCATGAGTAAATAACTATATGTTGAACATTTTATGAGCATAAGGGGCGTTATGGACTTCTCCCTTTTTTAATTTAACGTTCCAGGAATATGCATCAGTACAAAGAGAGACGATGGTAATGAATGAAATGGTGGGATGAAAAAGTAAGAGAAAAGAAAGAAATCTGAGAAAAAACTATGCGCACGGTATTTCTCTACCACAAACCCTATTTCACGCGAGCTGGGATCGAAGCAGAAACCTCACGCGCCATAGGCGAACTCTCTACAACTGAACCTCCGCAGCTCCTGCGTGAAGATTTTATTATAAGATATAGCTACTATTATATGATATTTTAATTATATTCTTAAAAATCTAAGTCTTACTTGTAAAACGTTGAACACAACCAAACCATATTTCGATCCGCCGTGGCTCAGTGGTAAAGCGTTCTCCTCTGGTGTGTGGGGTCCCTGGTTCGATCCCAGCTCGCGCCATATGGACTTTGTGGTGGATAAACACCGTGTGCGTGGGTTTTGTCGGGGTCCACCCGTTTCCTCAAACTTTATTCATTCCACTATTGAATTAATTTCTCATCTTCGCTCTCTCCTTTAGCCTAGCCGGCATAACTGTGCGATGTGGAACTGAAAGATCTCCTTTTATTTGCATTTAAAATCATATTTTGGAACCTACACATCAAAATTATGAAATGTCTTTTAGGAAATCTACAATTAATCCTACAGTTTTATACATGATAGAAATTGACACTTCTTCAAGTCATACAAACTCGAGTCAAATTCGAAATCTGTTTTAATTACTCAAATTCTTTGATAATTTCAAAGTCAAGTTTAAAATAATAATAATTTTATATATATATATATATATATATATATATATATATATATATATATATATATATATATATATATATATATACAAAGGATTACAATAGTAATACTTAAACAGAACAAATTGAAACCAGCAAATGCTAAACTAGAAATCTGTTTCATCTCTCCAAACATTTTCTTTCTTTGACGAGCAGTTCTAGCTGTGAGATGAGTCTCCCCCAGACTAATGAATCATTAGACATCTAGTCCAAGAGGATACCCTCGCACAACCAGAAAATTCTAAAATAAAAGTATGTATGTGAAATACATTTGTTCAGTTGTCCAAACAGAGAGAAATCCGATTGCACTGCGTTAGGACTGATTAGAATACAGAAATTTTGTGTTCGCTGGATTCCTCAGGAAAATATAGAGATGTACAGTAGTGCCACAACCCTCGTCCAATCTTCTTACATATCACTATACACAATTTATATTTCATTATAGAAAATTCTGAAATCAGAAGAAGCATCAAAACTTTGCGAGCAACGTTAAAAAATAGAAAAGAAGGCTCAATTTCAACATAACAAGCAAATACATTGTAATTACAAGATTTTTAATAGGGGATACCGTTTGTTAATATAAACATAATGACAGAAATATTGCATATACTCGCATGCTAAATAATTAAATTTCATCCGGAAATTCTTAAATAATTATGTATTTATTACGTGTGACATACTTCCTAACATGGTTCCATGATTTAATTATATCTTGATGTAAGCACCGATACATCCCTATGTCAATTCAGATTCATAGTAATATTGATATACAGTATTTTCCAAGAACTTTTAAGCAACTTATATCCTTTATTATGCTAATTAGTGGCATCTTTATAAATATAAATCAAATATACTGTACGTCTAATTGATAATATACACTTTTAAGTGTCCTTTAATATAAACATTTGTCAACCTGTTCAGTTTTTCACTGCTTTAAATGCTGAAAAGTTCAGCATGTGACCCGACCCTAAATTCACAGAATGGGATTGTCAGGCAACCCGTTGAACATAACTTCACTGTAGGTTGCATAGAAAGTTGTAACTTATCTTTTGCAAAAAAACAATTGTGTACCATTTCAAATTATAAAAAACCTCTCCCAATTTACAATTTGTGTTGATTCAAGACAACGGTCACGATAATTAAAGCTGTGAACCTTTAATCCTCTTTATTTAGTGTCGATAAAAATCTACGATCAATATCGAGTTTATCAATCGTCTTTCTTCCAAACTTCCTGACTGCGGATCCTCTTTTCCATACATTCGTCACTCACTAGCTTTACATCCAGAAAAGAGTGACGAGTATATAGTAAAAAGAAAACGTTAGAAAGACAAAAGTCATGGTGATTGAAACGAAACAGTCGGAGCCAAATATAGAAATAGGAGGGGAGAAATAGAACAGGTGACTAGTTTTCGATACCCCAGTAGTATTGAGAAAGTTACTCATAAAATGCTTCGTGTGGAGTATTGTACTGTATGGGTCAGAAATGTGGACATTACGCAAAAATGATGAAAAAGAATGGAAACTTTCGAAATGTGGGTGTGGGGAAGAAGGAAGAGAATTAGATGGGTTGAACGGAAAACGAATGAGTGTGTTAGAAATGGTGGGGAAGAAAATAGCAATTTTAGACATCATTATGAAGAGGAAGAGAAACTACTTGGGACATCAAAAACAAGGAACTGTAACACAAGGGACGTGCTAGAGGGTATGGTGGTCGGAAAGAGACGGAGGAGAAAGGAGACTACAATTGATGGACGATATCCAAACAGGAAATTCGTAGAGGTTAGCGCAGCGTTTCCCAACCTTTTTCAACTTGCGGCACACTACGAGTGTAACTTGAATTCTCGCGGCACACTCATAGATATTATTATTTGTAAATATAAAATACCGTGTTTTTTTGTGATTAATGATCTTTCTCACAGAGAAGAAAGCTCGATCACCGGTTTTTCCCCGTGGTTAATCATTATGCTTACTTTTCATTCTAATTTTAAAAATAGAAAACTGTTCAATGAAATATTGGACTCAGGTTTGCAAAACTACGCTTTCTTTTTCGAAAACTGTATCCAACCTTTCACTAAGAAAATAGATCACTAAATAACGAACGGACAAACAAATCTCTTTTACTTTTAAAACACAAATGTAGGTAATTTGTATGCATGTTTTCTTTGTCGAAAGTATTGAATGATATTTTAAAATTTCAGGTTACCAAATAGTCTGCAATAATAAAGGAGCAACCATGGTCATAACAATGATAACAAATACTTTTTTCAACATTAAAATTGTACACAAGAGTAACACGGTATGAGACTTAAAATTGTAGATTCATAGGAATGTGAAATACAAATATACATTTTCCCTTATGTTTTGCAATTTGATTGCTATAGAGTTAATAATTTTGTTTTGATTTCCCCGCGGCACACCAACGACCCATTCACGGCACACCAGTGTGCCGCGGTACACCGGTTGGGAAACGCTGGGTTAGCGGAAGACCATTGAGCATGGAAGCTTCTCAGTTGCGGCAAGTGACCTACCAATAGTGACAGAATATTTATGATGATCACGAAGACTAGGTCTACATTCAATAAATGTACTAATAAAGACTTTAACATCAATGTAATAAGAAATTATTAATTACTTTTTTAGAATATGATTCATATTCACCAGCACTGTCAATGCAAGCAGTAAAAATTAAACAAACCTTTTTTTTCCACATTTGATATCAAAATTGTTATCAGGTTTCATAACGCAATTAATAACTATCCAAGGCACCACAAGAGCATAGCTCCACCTGCAGCCCAGCTTCCCGTTGCCCTAACACAATAAACAACCTTTTGAAATGTCATTGTCCTCTTTTCAAATTTCATTTCATTTCATTTCATTTATTTGCCTGTTTCATTAGCTTACAAAGCATGAGAAATTCTCATGTAAGCATTACAGTTGTCAGAAAGAAAGAAAAAAAATACAATATTGTCAAGTACCAGAAGTATACATCATGCAATCTTTCTAAAAATACAAAACCACATAATTAGGTAACTGTTTCTACCACACCAGGCATGTACTCACGGGTAAGTATCTGTTTCCAACTCTTCAGTTAATGAGTCATTTAAATATTCTTTAATTGTGTAATAGCACTTTTCAGTGAGTAGATTATATAAAGTCTTACCAAGAATGGAAACATTGGTCATATTTTTCAAGTACAGAGGAAGTTTATTATACAATCTGACACAATTCATGTACACGGTTTTGCTTATATTAGCATATTTTTGATGCATCACAAATATGTCACTACCTTGTCTTGTATTATGGCTATGAACATTTTTATTAAAGATAAAAAGATGCTTGTTCTTCACAGTAAAAAGAATAGATATATAGATGTATAAGCTGGGGAGTGTTAAAATTTTTGCTTCTATGAAAACCTTTTTACATGACGATTTTGTGGGTAACCCAAAAATTATTCTAATCGCTTTCTTTTGCAATCGGAAAGTGCTTAAACTATTTTCAGCAGATCTCCAGTGTCTTATGCCGAAGTTAATTAATGAATTAAACTTGGCGTAGTAAAAGCTAAGAAGTGCTTCTCTCGATACAGTACCTTGAAGTTTGTATAAGGCAAAACACACGCTACTTAGTTTCTTGTTTAAAGTGGAGATATGAGCAGACCATGAAAGATCATCACTTATGATTACACCTAAAAGCTTTGTTATGCAAGAATATTGGAGTAAGTTAGAAGATATTACTTAGTTCTTATTTATATGTTAACGCTGAATATACTAAAGATGCTGCAATACCTTTAATACTAGTCTACAATATAAATAGGCCTTAAAATCTGTCTAATAGCAAAGAAGCCGGTCGTAGTAAGACGAAATATTTTACTTTGGTTGATTAGGATCGAAAGTTCATTTCGTACAGAAGTAACAAATAAATAAGATACATGTTTTACAAGGAAATCTGAACTTCCATTTTAGATATTTGTAGATAAACGATATTGTGCTGGTAGATTAAGCATGTTGAAATACTCAAATGGGATTTATATGTGATTCTGTTCTCTTATGTCACAGTGACATTTCTTCCAATTATGGAAAAGCGATTCGCGATCAGAGTATACTGCATACGTACTGATTTTAATCATCACAATACAAGCGAAAGTACACCCTGATTGACAACAACAAATACTCCTCTTGAAACACTATTTAGTGTTGTGTTTAGCAGTGTAAACATTTACACACACACACACACAGATATATATATATATATATATATATATATATATATATATATATATATATATATATATATATATATATATAATTTTAATTTAAATTTTCTTAATGTATTAAAACGCTTGGTATAAATCAAATCAGTGAAATACAGCGATCGAAGTATATTTACCATCACTTGAAGAGCTAAAGTTATATATATATCTTCAGACGTCAGAGATAAAGAACCACAGAGAAGCACCACTAATTACCAAAACATTCTATATAACTGTTTGATGGATTCGTAGAGTAATACTTACCTTTATTTGGAACTTTCAAATTTCATCCTTTTTTCCACTGAAAAGTATTGATAATTCAACAAGGAAATAATTATACTATGATAATTTAATTTAAATTCATCGTAATTTGGCACATGACAAACAGCAGTGTGGTAATTGAAGCGGAAGAAGGAGGGAAATTCTCATTAAGAAAATAGAACAGGTGACTATATTTTTAGAGTTCCAAGAGTTCTAAGAGTTCCAAGAGTTCTAAGAGTTCCAAGTTAATCTGTGACGTTGTCACATAGTGAAATTTTGATTCCCTATAGCGACTAAAAAATGCCCTGCAAGATATGCCATTATATAGGATTTTCACTTTATTTTGACCTGAATAATGTACAGGGTGTTAATAAACTAGCCAGACAAATTGTAAGACGTGATTGATCACATTAAAATTTTATATATATATATATATATATCATAAGAACCTGTGGGCGAAAAGAACATACTTTAGGAACTAGGGTCGTCCAAAACCGTTGAAAATTAAATCACAACATACGTTATTTCGAAAATGGGGAACTGTGGAGTCGATGTCCAAATCATCGTAACGGAAATCACACATACGACATCAAAAATACATATTCCAGCAATGTGCAATGAGTGGACAAGGGATTCCTCACAGAGCGTAAAGGATTCCCAAATGTAGGAAACATTAAGGCTTGACAGCAATGAACACAGAAAATGTCGGTGGGTGGTCAGAAGTGTTACGAACAACCAACTCCACGGTTTCTCGTGTTCTAAGTAACATGTACTGTTATATGGCATTTTTTTCATTCTTTTGGAAGACCCGAACTCTGAAACTAGTGTATTCGTTTTTCAACCGCACTAATTGTTTGGATTTCACACTGGTAAGATTCTCTATGTTAAGCGGAAAGGCAATATTGCCAGTTCAGCAAGGTACTCCCTTGTGCTCTTAAAATATGAAAAATAAACTATTGTTGGGAAATGAATCCATTCCATCACACAACAACATGCATTTTTTTTTTATTTTTCCGTCCCCTTAGGTTCCGTTCGAACAGCAGGCTAAACTGAAAACGTTGATTACACGTTTATTATCTGACTTTCTTTCAGTTGAATATTCCACTATGGTATGCTGACGCTAAGAGATACAGTGTTGGCAAAGAAATAAATGGTGGAATTAAGAAAGTGGGCGGAAACGGAAGAAAAGCGTGAAATTCACGAACAAGGTATTTCTTCAACGCAATGCCCATTTGGGGTAAGTTGGGATCGAACCAGGTACTTCACGCACCACACCTCTCAGGCATCACCACCACTTATTTGCGTACTGGCAATTTTGAAAAAAGCACTTAACTGCAGTAAGTTTGAAACAAATAGTAATTAGATTATTGTGTATTATACAATTTAGCAACTAACATTAAAAAAATATTTTCGCACCAAATACTTCAAGAAGTCATTTATACTGTATATGTAATATTAATATTAGTACATATTAATATTACAGTTCTTATTTCTTGCAAAACCCCATAAAGTATGGATGGAATTGCAGTTTTATTTATATTCAACTAAATAAGCAACCGGACTAACTCTGAGGCAATACCGGTTGCCTATAATCTAAGCATAACGTAGCAAGAAAAGCTCAACGTATTTTCTCATTCTTATATTTATAAAAACACTCAGCTCTTAAAAGATAAACTCCTTGAATATACTTCTGAAACTACACATACAGATATTTTAACAATGATCCTTCAGCGAGGGTATTTATTTACAAGCTTCTAATAGGTTACGTTATGTTGCCAATATATAAAATTAACACAATCTAATATGCCCAAAAGAAGAATATACAGTGAGCAAAATAAGTATTCGTCCGGCCAAAACTGAAATGTTTGTACGCATATAATTTGCATTTAACTCAATAGTAAAAGTAAGAACGAAACACAGATATTTCATTACACTACATTTATATGTACCAAACATAGAAATGAAGTTATTTTATATTCAAAGCATACGAAAACGTACAAATAAAATGAACTAAACATATTTCACGCCAAAAAAAGTATTCGTCTACTAAGAAGTACTATTCATCTTTAATAGCTTGGGTCGTTGTGCCCCAACTTTTAATACTTTGTGGGTTCTCCTTTTCGCCTTATGACCTCCTGCAACCTCATTGGCATTGATCTAACTAGATTTTCTGTTGTTACGCTGGTAATTTTCGTCCATTTCGACAACAATGCGTCTTAAAGATCAGTCTCATTTGAAATATGGTGTTTTCGTATGTTTGTTTCCAAAGAGTGCCATAGTTGCTCAATTAGATTTATGTCCGGTGATCGTGGAAGGGTTTCCATCCACTTCGAAGTATTGTATAAAAGCCACAGCTTCGTATTCAGCGCAGTGTGTTTTGCGTCGTTATCTTGGATGAATATGTAATCCCCTGCTAGGCCCATCTGCTCAACGCTCATGAGAAGATGTGTCTTCAGGATGTTGATATATGCTGTGTGATCCATTATTCCCACAATGAAACAATTTCCCAACCCCGTACGCACTCATGCACCCCCACACAAGTACTAAGCAGCCCCTATATTTCACTGTAGCTGTAAGATTATTTTCCTCAAGTTCACAATTCTTTTCCCTTTATACCAGAACTCGTCCATCTTATTGAAACAAATGAAATGTGCCTTTATCAGTGAAAAAAAAAACTTTTCCAGAAGTCGAATATGTCGTTTCTGTGTGATGTTGCATACTATTGGCCCTTTTTTTCTGTTGGTTTTTCTGATATATGGATTTCAGTGGGCTATTCGGGCTCCATATCAAGCTTCATGGTGGACGTTTCTCACGGTTTGGACTGACACTTTCTTTGGAGACTCCTGTTCGAGCTCCGCAGCTATGAGTGGTGCACTCACTTCGAATACTTCTTAACTTTACGTACGATGAGACGTCTATCTTGCTGCGTTAGTTGTGATGGACGCCCAGATCTCGATAGATTCTTGTATGCTTTTGTCTTTTTAAACTTATATATGAAGCCTTTAATGATGGTAATAGGCTGACCAATCATAGGGGTCTATCACTGATCTAACTAGAGGATTTACTCTTACCAAACAATCATATCATCATTCGTCTTTCCTCTTCACTTGTTTCTTTTGATCTCCGGCCCATTTTGTCTTTCCCTGGTTGCTTTCTATTCGTTGTTGACTCCAATAGCAGCACACATACACTTTTTGACTACAGTTCACCAATTGACACAAGCGTCTGCAGCTATAGTACCCAAAGACACACGTTACGAAGAGTGTTTTGCTTCAGGTATAGATACAAAACGAATACTTTTTTGGCAATAAATGCGACGTCTCTCTTCTTTATTGTAACCTGTAGAAAACGAAAGACAAAGTTTCATTTGTTTCTTCCTTTATTTTATGCTGGAAAATATAGATGAACCTATGAGCGTATTATTGTGCGATAGAGTCTTCTTTCCTTTAATATAAGAGACGATTTATATTGTGTGCGCTTTGAGACGAATACTTATTTTGCTCACTGTAAGTTAAATAGAATATTTCTTAAATTATATCAATTATTATATAATTATCATACAGAAATAAATTAATTTACTACGTCTAAACCACTTCAAATTCGGATGAATGCGACAAAACTACAAATTCAAAGTTCAATGTATTTAGATTGAACAGTGAGAATTGTTTCCAGGAAAATGCAGTGACAAACACATTCACACTATACTTGTAAAAGTTAAGTGAACCGTAAAATATACCTTGCTGTACGTTTACCTTGTACAACACTCAGCTAGTTTCACACGAAGCTACCCAGGACACACCACGGGGAGGTGGCTTTACGTTGTGTCCCACCCCTTCTCTCCATACGAATCCACGAAGCTCAATTATTTAAAATGTGTTATTGCTTATTTTTATTACCATGAATTCAACACTAAAGCATATACAAACATGTGATTCTATTGTACATTTGCTATTCACAGAGACATCACAAAAGTTAAACAGAATTGTTTTTAATAATATGTGCATATATACAGTAGATTGTTATCCATTACCAGTTGATTTCGCTCAGGTAAGATATTTCCGGTTTAACTGCATATTTTTAACCGATACCCATAACGAAATGCCCATGCGTCTTATCTCAGCAAAAATAAGAAGAGTGTAGACGTGAAACTCACGCATCCAAAGTGTTATTTCCTTTGAAATGTGCTCGTCTGATACAAAGAGATCTTTTTCGTATATTCCCAGTGATTGAATTCCGGGACATATTCTCTCGTAACTGGTTGCGTAGTGCACATACAGAAGGCAACACGCATTTAAATGTTTAAGAAATTACACAACCTAAACATGATAGATTACCCTAAACTAAAATTTCAAACCAATTCCTCTCCATATGAGAGGTATTTTCTTGAAATAGAAATGAAAATCAAAAGTGTTACAATTTCGATTCAAAACAAAGAAATGAGCTAGTTCGTAACAGCGCTTAATATGTGTCTTTGTGGATCTGGCAACACAGCACCACAATCTGACCAAACGGAGACTTACTGTCAGATGCTACTGTAAAGGGTTGTTTGGAAAAGTTCCTGGCTACATCTATTAGTAGGAAGAAGTGGGAAATAAAAGCAAGCTTTGGTTAAATTACAAATCAGAAAATAAAACTAGGCTTAGAACAGAATTGAACCGTCAACTTTAAAGCTAATAGACTAATGCAGTAATCATCTACGGCACGGAGACTGATTCGCTACTAACTGTTATATGTGCTGGATTACGTGTGATAAAAAATCGAGTATTTTTTTTTGTTATTCGTTTTCTTCTTCAAGAAAATAAATTGCACAATGATATAACCTGTTTCGAGAATGTTAGTTTCGAACAAGCTGTAAATGTTCAATTGTAAACTGAATATAAAATTATGAAAATAAAAATAAGTGCCAAAATGAAAATATTGCGTAAACAGCCCAGATGTTACTTCAGAACTGATGGAACATATAGGCACACATTGTTCTGGGGATTATTTGAACTACTTCCACAGTGAATACTACACTGAGAAAAATGATTGGGTTGAAACGTGACTGGCAAACTTACTCGAACAGCTTATCCTCTCATTGACGGTGATCATCCACTCACCTCAGATAGTGCCAAAACTGATGCCTTTGCGAACTATCTCCAAACCATCTTTACTCCATTTCCTCTTGAAAGATCTGAACGACACCATCCTCATATATGTTTAATGTTGATTCTCCTAACCTTCAACCCAGTACAGAGCATACCTTTCCTGCTCATCACGAACTTACAACACCCATCAAAGTTCCAGAAATTCGTGAAGTCACAGCTCGCAAACGTAACACTGCCCCAGGCATGGACCTTATCACCTACCGTCACATTAAGGAGCGATCTTTCTGTTTACTGCTCCTGTTAGCCCATATTTTCACTTTCATTTTACCGGTCTCATTCTCGCCGATTGGAAAACGTCTAAGACTTTAATGTTTCTAAAACTTAACAAGCCAACTACCTCTGTATCATCTTACCGTCCAATCCAATTAACCAATGTTTTTTGCAAAATTCTCTAACGCATTCTTGTAAACAGACTTCACCCACATTTCTCTCGGCATCGTATCATTTCACTCCATCAAACAGGTTTCCGTCCTCGCATTGGTGTTCACGACCATCTCTTACGCCTATCCAATCTCATTATGAATCACTTCAACCGCTCACAGCCTTTATGCTTACTTCTATTCGACCTTGGGAAAGCTTTCGATAAGGTATGGCATCTTGTACTTTTCTTTAAGCTTCTGTCCTGTAAACTACCACTGTGCTACACCCGATTCATTTTCAATTTTCTATCATGTTGCATTACATATATATATATCTGTAAACAACTCCTTATCACATTCTGTCTTTATTCATTCCGGCGTTCCGCAGAGCTCAGCATTATCTCCACTTCTTCATCTGCTCTTCGTTGCCGATCTTCCTCCAAATGTATATCTCTTCCAGTATGCAGACGACACAGCCTTTCTTGCTCTCGGCAAAACGATTCATCAATTGAACAAGCACTCCAATCTGCCATCGATATCTTTGTTAGTTGGTGCTCGGAATGGCGATTACGCTTAAATTCTGAGAAGACTAAGCAATAGTTTTTCTTGACACTAAGAGACGGTCCCGCGTCCATAGAAACCCAACACGCCTGAACCTTTCTGTTCTTAATACTCCCATCAAACCTACCAAACACGTTAACTACCTAGGTGTTACATTTGATACTCACGTCACATGGCGACCTCACTTATCACTAAACCCTACAATAGACTGAATCTTCTTGGTCGACTCACTGGCACAACCTGGGGCCTACAAGCAGATACCATTCTCACAGCATATAAGGTGTTCCTACGACCCCGTCCTCACCTATGGGTTCACAGATTGGGTCGCTGCACATTCAACCTTTTACAACAAGCTTAAGATCCTAGCACGACACGCCTTGCGTATTGCATATCGTATGAAGCTACCCAGCCCTACACAAGATCTGTATGACCGCATTTCCTTTCCTCACATCCTTTACCACATCGGAAAACTTCGACGTTCCTACATCACCAATAGACTGGCTCAGAAGCATCCCCTTTTCCTTGATATTCTACACAGTGATATCGACTACACTCCACAACATCCTGTCCACCACCCGCCACTTTCCCTCCTCTTTACTTTATACCTTTATTCACTCTCACCAAATCATCCTGATGAAGACATCGCAAGAGCCTTTGCCATTCATCCAGATTCGCACTACATCTTCCCATCATACGCACATTAATCCATCTCTTCTAACAGGGCTCATTATGTCTCTCATCATGATCCTGAGCAGCCCCAAGATCGGAAGATAACATGCATTCGTATAACTAACCCTTCCCCTTACTGTGTTGTGGCGTTCAGTGCACCTCACCCTCATCTCCATCTCATCACCCATCCTAATGATTATGGTTAAAGGCTATAATGTCTGCTATGGTACTTGAATGCTATATAATTTATGATCAAAAAAGTTTGTAGAAATTATTAAATCACTTAGACCACTCCTGCTGCCTCCTTTCCATATTACTATTCCTTCTCTACCCGAGAAAGGGACGTAACCCTTGTAAGGGGTCAACATGCCTTCAGCGTGCTAACGTTGTAAAAAAATAAAAATAAACAATTAAAAAACCTTGGTGTTAAGGGTGTGCAGTGCTACAGATTTGGTAGGCGATTCTAGTCCATGTCGTAGCCGGTCCATCCGTTCGTGCCGCAAAGGCAGAACCACGGAAGGACTCTGGTGCTACACATAGACGCCAGCGGTGAACCTCTCAGACATCTCTAGCTTCTTTTGTCTCTACTGGCTCTGTTCGCTCTCGATCACCTCCGGAGAGAGAAAGCTCTCATCACTTCGTCTCCATCGAAAAAGCAATATCTGCAGTCCGATTCACACACAGACAAAATGGTCATTGCCGATACTCCAGAAGAGAACTCCAAATGAACTCCAGAACAAACGATTCATTCTATGCTCCTGACCAATTTTGACAGCAAGTTTTCAAATTCCAAATTTGTTGCACTTCAAGTTCGAAAGTACCACCACTTACCACGCGCAGCCATCTCGGAGATCGTCCACACCCACAATAGTATCATACTGAAGACTACAGACCCATCACTATTCCAAACCATCAGAAACAAAGAACCTATTGACATTTTCGGTAAAAACGCGCAACTAACATCACTTCAAGACACCCTCCGTAAGCAAAGGCCTCCTCCTAGACGCACACCCTTACTTTCCGTAGTTATTAGAGGCATAGATCTCTCATACACCGATGAAGAAGTGCTGGAATAACTGAAAAGCGAAGGACACACCATTACAAAGGCCATTACGATCAAGAATGATGGAGGCCCTACTTACATGGTTCTGGTGTTGACATCACACCAAGCAACTTTCGATGATTTACTAGCGAACGGGGCAGTAATCTATCAACATAAACATAGAGTGGAACCATCACGTTCATCACCACCGTTGCCCGTGTGCTGCGAAAAATGTCAGGAATATAACACACATTCATCTCCCAAATGTCGGAACGCTAACAAATATGGTTATTGCTTCGGCGTACATTCTACCCGTTCCTGTACAAATTTTGTCTCCTCCGAATTGTCCCACTTGTCAGGAGCAACATCCTGCATATAGCTATAAATGCAAGGGTAAACCCGATCCACAACGAGACCATCCTGAACTAGTACTTCCTCTTCGTACACCAGAACAACTTGTCACGCATCACCATTCTATAGGTGGTCCAATAACTCTTGATCAGCTACTGACTTTCTTCACTTTGGCAATGCAGAACATTCAACCTTTCCAACGAACTCACATTCTTCAGCAAATCATTCAAGCAGCAAAGTCCACATTCCATGTCAACTTTACTACCAGCTATTCTGGAAACACCGTCCATTTTCACACTTCACTTCCAGAAACTATTTCTCATGGCTCTAGTGTTCCTGTTTCTCAATATCCGTTCATTTCGTCAGAACAAAGTTCTATTTGAAAGGTTGCTAGTTGAAGAGCACGTTACACCTTTTCTTTTGAATGAAACATTCTTAACGCTATCTACGATATCTCGTACACCTGGGTATACCTTACTGCGTGACGATTGCAAAATACTTGCTCAGTGCGCCCATGGTGGTACGGTTGTTGGCTTTCTCTATAAAATTCCGCATCAACGACATGTTTGCACTGCTCTCCACCTTCCAGAATACGTCCTATCTTCTCTCTATTTTCGAAACATTACCATGACTGTCGCAACCATTTACATTCGCCCTGGTCATCCATTACTAACTGCATTTGTTCAATTTATATCCAACTCATTCAATCACTATATCATTATCGCAGATTTTAATATGCATAGGCGGCTCGATCAAGAAAAAACTAACTTCAAAAATTGTCTTACTACTCACGCGACTGATATCATACAGGATCTACCAAAACCTACTAGGCCCATTTCAAATACAACACCGGACATAGTCATTTTATCTACAACTCTAGTCTCGCATAGTTTAGTCGAAGTTTTAGATCCACTTGTTAGTGATCACGTACCAGAAACTTACCATTAACACTCATAGCTCTAACACAACCCAAGCTCAACCAATTCTCTCCACCAGCCTTCGTTTTGATAAAGCAAACTGAAATAACTACAGATCACATCTTTCTATCATCACAGACCACCTCGCAGGACCTACAACGGAAGACGAGCTTTACACAGCAATAGATACTAAAATTGTCGCAATCCAACAAGCTAGTACACGATTAATACCTACAGGTACGTCCCGACCACATCAGCCCACTTTGCCGCCAACCTACCTCACCTTGATAACACGTGATCAACAGCTATATCGTGAATATACTCACACTCATAATCCAGATGACCTTTGCCATCATAAAGAGTTACAACGCACAGTTATATTCGTGCTTATAAACTTAGATGTTGGATTAAAACATGTAATAAACTCTCAGATACTAATCATCCTTCAAAGTACTCGAAACGATTCAATGCTCCATGCGGCAAATATACAAGAACTCCGTATTCTATTTTAATCGATAACTCACAAGCACAAAGCGACGTAGAAAAAGCAAATGCTTTTGCAAACAATCTGCAAGACATCTTCACATCTCTACCTTCAAATGATTCTTCACATCCCGCCGAAAAAAGTTAATGTGAATTCTTATGTTTTACAACCTAACACATGCCATTCCTTTTTACCTGACACACCGTTAACTTCATCAATTACAATTACAATCCGTAAACTCAGAGCTGTTATCAACCGAAAACGTATTTCCGCACCAGGTTTTGATAAGGTCACTTACCGTCATATCAAAGAAAGCCCATTATCACTGTTAACTCTTTTAACAACCACTTATACCTTCATTCTCCGCACTGCATATTTCCCAATACCATGGAAAACTTCGAAAACGCTAACGCTTTCCTAAGCCAAACAAACCAGTCATATCGTCCAATTCAGCTTACCTCCACATTTAGTAAAATCCTCGATCATATGCTGGTCCAACGACTCCATACATACCTTGTTCATCATCACGTTCTTCCTATATATCAAGCCGAATTCAGACCTGCTTTCTTTATCAACGACCAACTTCTTCGACTTACGAATCTGATCACCACATATTATAATAGCGTCAAACCCTCTTGTCTTTTACTATTCGATTTAGAAAAAGCATTTGACACGGTCTGGCATCTAGCTCTTATTCACAAACTTATTCACCTTCATATTCCAATCCCTTATATCAGATTTATTTTCAACTTTCTGACTGGCCGTCTTGCATACGTTTCTATAAACGATCACCTATCCCATCCAATATTTATACTTTCTTGTGTACCTCAAGGTTCTGAATTATCTCCTCTTTTATATCTCCTCTTTGTTTCGGATATGCCTCACCTTCCAGACAAACTGCACATGTTTCAGTACGCTGATGACACTGCCTTCCTTGCCCTTCGCAATACAGTCCAGGAAATCAATACGCTTTTACAAACAGCCGTAGATAACTTCTATCAGTGGTGCAAAAAATGGCATTTATTAATTAACGCTTCTAAAAGTCAGGCCATCTTCTTCCTACTACCGAAAAAGTCAACCAAAGTACGCCGTAATCCCAACCGCTTAACGATTCAGGTTGACGACATTCCAATACAAGACATTCCAGTAATGGGGCGTTTACACTTGGTCGATTTAGTCGCACGACTAAATCGACTCGCTGCATTTGCCACTAAATCGAAGCAACTAGGCCGAATCAAATCGATGGATGTGTTCAATTATTTCAACCGCAGAGAATAGAACGTCTTTCAATTCAGTTGCCAGTCGATTAGTCGCCTTCGATCAACAAACGATTAAGTTGAAGTCCCGTTTACACGGTCGATTAAGTTAAAAGTGACGTCAATTCAACTGAATCGAAAGCAAATCGACTAAGTGAAAACGCCCCATAAGACAGCAACATACCTAGGTGTAACATTCGATCGCCATTTTACGTGGAAGAAACACCTTACTACAATTACTAGTAAAACCTACAATCACCTAAATCTTCTGAAGCGTTTAACTAGCAAAACGTGGGGCTTAAAACCTGCCACTGTACTCAATGCTTACAAAGCCTTCTTACGTCCGACCCTTACACATCGCCATACAGCTTGGGTGTCTGCTCCAGACAGTTTTTACCAGAAACTACTCATACTTGAAAGACATGCCTCCCGAATTGCTTACAGGATGAAATTACCCAGTTCTGCACAATACCTTTACAGTCTCATTACATTTCCTCCCTTACAGTACAAAATTGAGAAACTCAGGGTAAATTATATCACTAGAAGTTACCAAGATCATCATCCTCTTTTGTTGGATACGATGCATTATTTAGCAGTTTACCCCTCACCTTCTCGCTTTATGCACACACCCCTGTTACTATTATTCACATTGTACTGCTACACACTTCCACCGAATCCTCCTGGTATTCATGTACTTGATGATTTTCAACTCACCTTCATCACCGTCTCATTTTCCCATCTTATAGTGCACAGTGACATTCCCTTGTAACTAACATGAGCTTCCCTCTGTCTCCATTATAGCCTAGAGTAGCCACTAGGCAAGAAGATGGTTTCATCTGTGTTCTTACATAACCTGCGTGTTGTGGCGCTATTTGCACCTCATCTCATTCCTCATCTCCATAATCACAAGACTTATTGATATATACAAGCCTTTATCTGATATATAAACATAGGGATGCGCACGAGTCGAGACATGTCTCGAATCTCGACTCGACTCGACTCGAGATTCGAGTCGAGACACACTTTGTAAAATTCGAGACGAGTCGAGACAAACGTGTTTCTCGACTCGAATTTTCGAGTCGAGTCGAGACAGCTCATAAAAATCTCGACTCGACTCGAATGTCTCGAAAATTTTTCTATAACTTTTAATATTATTATGAAGAAATTATTCACTTAGGAACAGCCTTGAAACCAATTCCAGCATTTATTACTTTAGAAAGGTACAGAACGCATAAATTTAATAGTTAATCTTTCGAGATCAAGATTTAATTTTCAGCTCAATTCAGTTAATTAAAACTAATAATTAATGTCGTGATATTTGATTGTACTTCAAATATAATAATAATAATAATAATAATAATAATAATAATAATAATAATAATAATAATAATAATAATAATAATAATAATAATAATAATAATAGTAATATTTGATTATCTAGTTTGTATAAAACTATTATCCGTAGCCTATATCTAGTTTGTATAACAACATTGCAATAAAGTGAACATCATAAATTCTCTGAATGAGCAATTGGCAGTCTATAGTAATTTAGCATAGTTATAACTATTGTGTTTTTATTTCCATGAACGCAATAGGGCTACATAACTTCTGGACAGGGCCGGATTTAGGGGGTGCAAAGGTGCACATTACCCCTCCCCCCTTTGTGGTAAATATACCTATCTAAAATGTAAAGCTAGCAGTGAAAATACCGCGACCCTGGTGTGTAGTGAATGGGCCACTGGTGTGCCGCGAGGATATCAAAACAAAATTATTAATTCTATAGCAATCAACTTGCAAAACGTAGGGGAAAATGTATATTTGTATTGCACATTACTATGAACCTCTACTATGAATCTACAATTTTAAGTTTCATGCCGTGTTACTTTTCTGTACATTTCTAATGTAGAAAAAAGTATTTGTTATTGTTATGACCATTATTTGCTTCTTTATCATTACAGACTATTTCGTAACTTGAAAATTTAAAATATCATTCAATCCTTTCGATAAATTATTTACATTTGTGTTTTAAAAGTAAAATAGATTTTTTGTTCGTTCGTTATTTAATGATCTTCATTCTTAGTAAAAGGTTGGATACAGTTTTCGAAAAAGTAAGCATATTTTTAATAACCTGAGTCCAACATTTCATTACAGTTGTTTTCTCCTTTTAAATTAGAATGAAAAATAAGCATAGTGATTTACCACGAGGAAAACCCAGTGATCGAGCTTTATTCCCTGTGCGAAGGAGATCAGTAATCAAAGAAAAAAATACCAGTGTGTTTTATATTTATAAATAATAATATCTATAAGTGTGTCGCGAGAATCCATGTTACACCCGTAGTGTGCTGCAAGTTGAAAAAGGTTGGGAAACGCTGGTTTAGAGGAAAGAATAATTTGTACACTCCCTCCTCCCTGCTCTTTCTCTGCTTATTTTCTTTATTGTATTGTCTCCGAAACACCATTCCAGACAAATGCTTTTCGGTAGAAAAGTTAGAAACAAACAATCCCACTCTTGGACAAAGTGAGCAACATGCGGTACTCAGGTCAATGAACCTGCTTTGGAAATTTTCGTGCAATTTAGGTTACTGAGAGGGTGTAGTTTCTTCAACTATGCCGCCTTCTACTATGGCTCGTGCCATAAATAAGTCATCGTCTGATCATATGGGAAACACCGCTAGTTGTCCTTGCCTGACATCTGTTTCATATTCATATTAGCCAGTGACGGCGATAAAGGGCGCGCAGACCCCGCGGTGCGTGGAGCATACTTAAGGGGGCCTCTACAAGGTACGATCAGCAAGGCACCTTTTACTTGTCATTTAAAATTTTAATGCATTTTGAAAGCGTTTCTACACAGCTTATAATTAATTCTGTAAACTTTCATTGTTGCTAGATGTAAATCATTTCATCCGCACCACTTTCTCTCTCGCAAAAATTAGTAAAATATTATCTCTCTATGACTTACAGTTGTCGAGATATGGCTCCTTAAATATCTAGAAATTTGAACTTTTTGGCCAATATCTGTGGAACGGTGGCCAGTTGGCCAGTAGACAGTTAATCAGTAGACACTGGTTATTGTTTGGTATTAAAATGTTCACCACCCTCTTAGGTATTGATCAACACCAATATGATATCTCTACAACTTACGGCTCCCAAGCTATGGCTCGTTAAATATCTAGAAATTGGATATTTTTTGGCCAACATCATGGGAACGGTAAGTCATAGAGAGACGATATTGGTGTTAATCAATACCTAAGAGGAAGGTAAACAATTTGGTACTGATATTAATTAGTGGCCACTGGCCATTGGCCAAACCAGTGGCCAGTTGGACTGTGGCCACCGGTCACTATTTGGTACCAAAAAGTTCACCATCTTCTTAGGTATTGATCAACATCAATGTCATCTCTCTACAACTTATGGTCCCTGAGCTATGGCTCCTTAAATAGCTAGAAATTGGCCATTTTTGGCCAATATCACGGGAACGGTAAGTCATAGAGAGATGATATTGGTGTTAATCAATACCTAAGAGGATGGTATGCATTTTAGTACCGATATTAATTGGTGGCCACTATACAACTGGCCATTGGCCAAACCAGTGGCCAATTGGCCAGTGTTAATCGGTTACTATTTGGTAACAAAATGTTCACCATCCTCTTAGGTAATGAACAACATCAATGTGATCTCTCAATGACTTATGGTTCCCGAGATATGGCTCCTTAAATCTCTGGAAGGCGGCCATTTTTTGTCGAATATCTTGGGAACGGTAAGCGTGACGCGAAAAATTTAATCACTTTTTCTGATAGTTTATGAAGCTCTATCAAATACGCGGTTCAAAATTGAAAAATCGCAAATAACAGACAGACGGACAGACACACAGACATAGAGAATTCAGTAACGAACTTTTTAAGTTCGTTTATGATGAAGTAATAATTAAAATCAAATAATGAGGAATGACTGTAACATGAATGTCAGGTTGCTCTTTCTGATTTTCCAAAGATTTTATTTTCCAGTGTAACATTTGCATATTATTATGTTTGTCTATAATGCCATATTTTCGATATCGTGTATCTTAGACTAGAATTACCATGTATTACAATAAATTATCGTATTTACGAGAAATATCTTCGAAGAAAACAATTCGAGATATAACAACTTGTTATTTGAAGAAGACAGTTGCTTACTGACAAGGGATGGCTCCACTGAGATCCGAACGAGACAATTGTGTTCGCATTGGATATGTTATAACTAGACGAATCCCGAAGTTATACGTGTCACCGTGCGGGATATCGTGAGTTACAACATATTCAACGAACTTAAAAAGTTCGTTACTGAATTCTCTATGTCTGTGTGTCTATCTGTTCGTCTGTCTGTTATTTGCGATTTTTTTAAATTTTGTACACTGCATTCGATAGAGCATCAAAAACTATCAGACCAAATGATTAAATTTTTCGCGTCACTCTAACCGTTCGCAAGATATTGGCCAAAAAATGACCGATTTACAGAAATTTAATGAGCCATATCTCGGGAACCGTAAGTCATAGAGAGATCATATTGGTGTTGATCAATATCTAAAAGGATGGTAAACATTTTGGTACAAAATAGTAACCGGTGGCCACTGTCCAACTGGCCAGTGGTTTGGCCAATGGCCAGTTGGCCAGTGGCCACCAATTAATATCGGGACAAAAATGTTTAGCATTCTATTAGGGATAGATTACCACCAATATCATATCTCTATGGCTTACCATTCCCGTGATATTGGCCAAAAACATGGCCAATTTCTAGATATTTAAAAAGCCATAGCTAGGGAATTACCTGCTAGAATAGTTTGAACAGAGTCATTTGTTCGGAAACAGTTGGGTAAATGGAAAACTCGGTGAACATGTATCCTATCATTTTCAAGGCCACACTTTTTTGGGGTAAGAAAGTTTACCCCAGGGTTTCCCGCAGGGTCCCAGACGGGATCCAATCAAAAGTTTCAAATGGAAAGGGGAGTTAAGTAGCACATCGTTTGAAATCTGTTGTAAAATGAAGGAAAATGGACCAAGTCTCGACTCTCTACGACAACTCTGTGCAAAATGGCGGCGGGTCAAAATGAAAACAAAAACTTAATTGAAAAGTCCACGGCCACCCGTATAAATCAAAAATGGTGAGACAAATGTAAAAAGAGGAAAGGACGTGTGGCATTACGAGATCGAGCTAAAGAGAATTTCACAGTAAATATCAAGCTCAAGTTCGAATTTGTGAGAATCTTGACTAGTGTGATCTTCATTGAGATTAGCGAACGCGAGCTCCAATGAGGATAGAGAGCATGAGCCCGAGTGAGTCGCGCTTGCAAAATTACCAATTTTACTTCTTTCTTTCTTTCTTTTCTTTTTTTTTCCTACTCCAATGCGTAACGTTTATGAACAGCAGAAGTGCTTGCTAGAAAGACCTTAATTAGCATCCTAGCATGTGCTTGAATTATCCATAGGAACTGCTTAGATATCTAATGCAACTAGTTGAGCACGCAGAATGTTTGTTGGGGTGTATTTCTAATACGCAATGAATTCTTCGTAAACAAATACAACTCTATAGTATCTGAAGCGGCTTGAGTTGGATGGAATGAAAACGTGAACATGTATTCTAACTGCGCAATGTATTGTTAATTATCATGAACTGGAACAATTAGAAAAAAATGGAAGCGTGACTGATGAGCACCAAACATCAAAATTTCACAAGGCATGGTCAAAGCTCACACCTCAAAGAGCAGTAAAAAAAAGATTGCCCCATCAACTAACCGTTGTCTTGTCCAAGTCAGTTGCTTCTTTTCATTGTGAAATTTCCTGCAAGTTAATCAGAATGTTGAAAATTTCCTACATTTTAAATTTATTTAGTATGCAACTCTATCCATCACGACTCTGGAACTCACTAAAGAAATAATAAAACCTTCTGACCAGAGTATATACACTTGTTTATTAAAAACTAAATTCCAGTGTAACAGTTTCAACAACGTAACGTTGTCTTCATCAGACACTAACTCAGACTCGGAGTTAGTGTCTGATGAAGACAACGTTACGTTGTTGAAACTGTTACACTGGAATTTAGTTTTTAATAAACAAGTGTATATACTCTGGTCAGAAGGTTTTATTATTTCTTTATTTAGTATGTATTGATCAGTCAAAACATTATGACTACCAACCTACTATCGATATAATTTCCGTCCAGGCGATATGTGTGTCACCTACCGACGAATGTCTGCTAGTCAGTCACACATACGGTGCATGTAGTATCAGTGAGAGTGCTGGCCATGTGTAGAATGGGGAAGGCGCGCGATCTGAGTTTAACCGAGGGCAGGTTGTAATGGCCCACAGACTCGGCAGGAGAATTTCAGAAACTGCAGGACTTGTCGGGTGTTCGAGGAGTGCTGTGGAGAGTGTCTTCAACAAGTCGCGAAACCAAGGGAAAACGACGTCCAAACGTCGAGGGGTTGGGCGCCCTCACCTCATTACAGATGTCGGACGTCATAGGCTGGGCAGACTGGTAAAACAAGACAGGCAGCAAACTGTGGCAGAACTAACATAATACTTTATTGCTGGGCAAAGTACAAGTGCATCTGAACACACAGTGCACCGAACACCCCTAACGATGGGCCTCCGAAGCCCATGTCCCATCTATGTGCGAATGTTAACACCACGACATCGGCAACTACTACTGAAATGAATACATTACCATCGTTATTAAACCTTGGCACAGTGGCAGAGCGTTGAATTGTCTGATGAATCCCGATACCTTCTTCATCATGACGATGGGAGGGTGCGAATCCGTCGTGTTCCAAGGGAACAGTTCTTTGACACCTGTACTGCGGGAGAGAGACAAGCTGGTGGCGGCTTAATTATGCTCCTGAAAACATTCACGTGAGCATCCATGTGTCTAGTGCAGCTCGAGCAAGGCACCATGACGGCCAAGGCGTATCACACACTGCTTGCAGACTACGTACTCCCCTTCATGACGACCATGTTTCCCAACGGTAGTGGCATTTTTCGAAAAGATAATGAACCATATCACAAGGCCAGGATTGTGATGGAGTGGTTCGAGGAACACAGGGGCAAGTTCCAAGTGATGTGCTGGCCGCCCAACTCGCCTGATCTGAACCTAATCGAACACAAATGGGATGTGATTGAACATGACTTCAGAGCGCATCGCCCCCCTCCCCGGAATTTACGGGAATTAGGTTACCTGTATGCAAGGGCGCCGATCCTGGAGGGCCGAGGGGGCCCGGGCACCCCCAAAGCTCATGTGGGCCCCCACATTGTATTTATGAATATAAAATGTTTGGCATAATTTGAATACAATTTGTCTTAAAATCCTCATATATATGCCTTCTGCATCTGAATGCCCCCCCCCCCAAATTTACAGAAACATCGGCGCCCTTGCCTATGTGTACCAATCAACTCTCTCCAGTGACCTTTCAAGGATCATTGCGTCCATGCCAAGACGCGTCGCCATTGTTATCCGTGCCAAAGTTGGACACACTGACAATAAGGTAGGTAGTCATAATATTCTGGCTGATGTGTGCGTATATTTTAACTCGTATATTTTGTCTCGACTCGAATTTCGAGACGTCTCGACTCGAATTCTATTCGAGTCGAGACACGAGTCGAGACAGAAACATATTTTCGAGTCGAGGCAACATTTTCTCGAGACGAGTCAAGACAGGCTTCAATCTCGACTCGACTCGACTCGTGCGCATCCCTATATAACCATATGCCGCTAGCATTATTTTCACATCATTATGACTTTTCTTTCATCGAACACCCTTGCTTGATAATACGAATAATACTTTGTTCCTTTCTCAATATGTATATTTTGTGATTTTCTGATTATATGTATCTATTCAGCATATATTGTATTTATTTTGTTCGTTTGTATCTTTTTCTTTTTCCTGTTCCATCCAACATGTTAAGGTCGCAAAGGGCCTTAAATCCTCTGTTTATTTTGTTGATATGTTTAAATAAAGATTTTCTACTTTACCATCTCTTATACCAACCTCGATACAATAATTGTTTCGCTTTCTCTTACCTAAAATAGGGCGTATCCCTCTAACAGGGTGCTAGCCTTCGGCTAGCTATTAAATAAAAAATCCTTGGTGTTGAATAAAAATCCATTATTTCATCATGTTTTAACTCCACTGTGGTCAATTTTACCTCATTGTTAGGTTATTTGCACTCCATCCCTTCTCCAAGCGAACCCGTAATGTGGCCATTTCTTACCCCACGCATGTTTACTTTTAACTACACGTTTGGCCAAACGCATAACCGGGTTAGTGGAATGTACACTTTGTTGGGTCATATTGTACACTAAGTTGGGTTAAATGTAGTAAACGGTTATGCGATTTCACACGAATTGAGTCATTAGATTGGGCTCCTACATTAAACTATACGTTGGGTTGATTTTGTTTCAACCCAATTTAACTAAACGCTTTGACCCTATTTGGGTCGGAGCAGTTTTAGGCACCTGGTTGGGTTAAAGTATTCACCAATAGGGTCAATTTCAACCCAATTTTTCTCAGTGTAGTTAGCCAGTTTTTCACTGAGTAGTGTTAGGCACATAGGCCATACTTTTATATTAAACCGAACTTTTCCATTTTTGGCACTTGGCACGGATTTTATATTTTGTCTACAATTATTGAAGAAAAACAAATCTTGATTAACTATGCTTCGTAGTCAGATGCCATAAAACAAGCTTTAACATTTCACACCAACATAAGAACTCTTAAATAATACACTTAAATAATGTGCTTAAATAATACATATGTTTTAATTTGCTATGTCAAAAGTCGTGTATTGTTCCATATAAATATTACGTTCATTGATGAGTTCTCTCTGTAAAGAAAGCGCAGGGTTTTAACATAAACTCGTAGATGGGAGACAAACACATGATAAGATGTAAAATATGCATATAAGTCTGATATTGTCCCTATTGCAGCAGCTGCACTATCTTACTGTCCTGATGATAATACGCCCTCTAAATATTTGGGTTGTCTGCGTCCATTGCGCAAGATAGGAAGTTTTAATTTAATTTTATATACTCTCATTTAGGATTTAGATTTCTGAGCTTTCGGCATCTATGCCCATTTAGACCGTCATATTTGAAGGATGACGTCGCTCGGCGAGCACACTATCCGGGAAAGGGAAAGGAAAGGAAGAAAGGCTTGGGGAAGGAAGGAAGCGGCCTGGGACCTATAACTTAAGTACCATTTGCTTGGTGTGAATGAGGAAAACCTCATTCAGGATGACTTGCCTGAAAAAAAAAAACGTTTTACAATTTTTCGACCGATTGCCCCCACCGGGAACTGAACCCGGGACCGCTCGCTATACACTCTTACGTCTGTTAGAAAGACAAAAGCATGGTGATTGGTACGAAGCGATCGGTTTCAAATATAGAAACAAAAGGGTAGAAAATATGACAGGTAACTAGTTTTCAATACCTAACTTGTGTTATTATGATGAAGTGTGAACGTGAAATAAAAGCAAGAATAGTAATGGCAAAAGAAGCCTTTACGAGGAAGAAAAGTTTGTTTTGTAATGCCTTGAATAAATGTTTGAGAAAAAGGCTCATATAATGCTATTAAAATTTTAAACTTTCGTCAAAATTTGGAGTAATCACCGTGTGCTGCAATTATGGCACATAGTCGCTTCTGCATACTCGCAACAGATGAAGAAAAGTGACCGGAGTTATTGTGATTATATTTCCATACTGCTAAGGTATGGGCTTGTAAAAGTGTCTGGTCTCTATGCTCTCGCCTTTCCACCTATTTTTCACCATAAAATCACATAGAAGTTCAATTTGGTTAAGATTAGAAGATCATGAGGCCAGTTTATTGTATAGCACTCAGCACGTTTCACAACAAAAATGTGAAATTATTCACGACACACTACGAGGAAGTGCCCATGGATTGTGTTTTTATCCTGACTGCAAATTATGCTTATACCCAAATCCTAACTGACATTATTTTGTTTTGTTTTATAATACCATAAGTATAAAAGCATGCACTCACCACTGATTTTTTTGTACAGAACCATAAATTTTTATTGTCTATGGTAACTAAGGATTTAATCCGACTACTTTTACTATTTTCCCACTCAATTGTACACAGTGCTTTTTGTCATTTGCAAATATTTAAAATTATTGTTTTTTCTCTTTGCATTAACATTAGAACAATGGTTTCTAGTAGTTGTAATTACAAGTTCTCGCAATGGCCAACTTTTAAGCCCTGTTGTTAATTTTACATATGTTTATCATATTTGTCGAACGGATTGGGATATAAAACACCTCTAATGAGCATTATGATTATTTTGTCTATTGAGAACCATGTAAGTCTTTAGATATGATACTTATCTAAGCACTTTTTCGAAATAAGGTCCTTATAAACAAGTAATTTGGTGTTGAGTTTGCAACATTACTAATCTGGTGGTACTGAAAAGTATGTGAAACTATTTTCCATGTTGATATTTACAAGTTGCACCTATAAAGAAATATAAAATTTATAAAAATTGCCGACCTCCTTAAAAATGTTACCGTAGTATGACAATACTGGAACTAGTTCCTGTTTAAATTAGTTTAATTAAGTTTATGTCTGAGCAAACCTGTCAACAGATGCAGCCAGCGTGAAGTCGTCGTACGAAACACGCGCAATAGAACAACTTCCTAACGTTAAGTTTTGTTACAAATTGAATAAATATTTTCCCGAAACGTTGCCGATAATAAGAACACAGAAGGACTTTCAGCATCAAAATATATGAAGTAAAATTAATTCTGAAACTTTTTCTTCTTGATAGTATCACTAAAGTACACAGTGCATATTAGTAAACTCTACTAACAGATAAATTATTTTAACCGGCTGTCAAACGAGGACAAATCACTATCCCAAAAAATAGCTAACAAGAGGAATAAAAAGTGTAAATGAAGGTTTCAGTAAAATAATAATTTTAAAAAAAATCTACACAATACTTAAGTAATGGATATGATGGCAATATAGAATTAGAATCCAGGTGTGCCAATGGATGTTTCAAATGTAGATGTGAAAATGTTGAGAAAGATACAAGATCAAAATGTTCTTGTATATCAGAAATAAGGAAAATGTGGAGAAATTTCGTGCACTGGTAAGTGTTGATAGACATATAACAACATAGCAAATGTCAGCCATTTTTCACACAAGCAAATGCTAATTTTAATCAAGACCTTGAAAGTGAGAAAAGTGTGCGTTTATTTCGCAAAATGGTATGGAATTTCGATAAAACAACAAAGAAACGATAGGATGATTAAGGTAAGTGAATAATGGTGGAGTAATTGGTGGAAGGTGAGTCTGGAAGGAAACAGGGGTACCCAGAGAAAACCCACGAACAAAATATTGTCCACCACAAACCAGGGATCCCATGTACGAGAGGTAATTGCACTACCACTGAGCCACCGTGCCCCCTGATAGAGCTATATTACTCATCATGTTCTCCAACCTGAGTTTTCTTCACAAACTCCAGATGGCTATAAAAGGGCAAAAGTTTGCAACAACACAGGCATTAAATGGAATATTACTTGTATTTTTCAAACACTTACTGTCAATAAACATCATGATTGTAAATTCATATTAACTCGTTTGTGATCGAACAGAATACAACACAGGACTTTCAGCATCAAAAAATATGAAGTAAAATTAATTCTGAAACTTTTTCTTCTTGATAGTATCACTAAAGTACACAGTGCATATTAGTAAACTCTACTAACAGACAAATTATTTTAACCGGCTGTCAAACGAGGACAAATCACTATCCTAAAAAAAAGCTAACAAGAGGAATAAAAAGTGTAAATGAAGGTTTCAGTAAAATAATAATTTTAAAAAAAAATCTACACAATACTTAAGTAATGAATATGAAGGCAATGTTCAAAAACTTACGATAAATTACAATAATGATCATAGATACATATAGTGATAATAATTGCAGCTTATGTTTAATTCTATACGTCATTTACTCTGGTTACGCTATTTGAGAATGTTTTGACATGTACAGTCATCGACAAAAGTTCTTTCCGTTTGGTAAAAGTTATTTTGGGTATAACAGTGGTATGGCTGGAACGTACATAAAATTAGATTATTTTTAATTTACTGAAAACTATACTCAAACTGTCCTTCCATTCTGAAGTTATTTTAAAACTAATTTCATCAAACGGAAAGAATTTTTGTCCCTGACCGTACATATTTTGCCCGACACTAATTCTTAAAATTGCTTCAAAGGGTACTGTTCTGAGATAAAGATTTTCGTTCCCCTTTTGGTAAAAGTCGTAAAATGTGAATGGATTTGCTATTATTTTTATATGCAAAGACATATGTAGCCGAACTATGAGAAACAACCAGCTGCATAAGAAATAAATAATTATAAAATTGAAAAAGTAAAACATGAAAAAGAGCTTAATATATTTTTCAAAATGTTATAGTAAGTACATTAAGCTCTCAAAATATGATATTCTTTTACTATAATTTACCTTTCTCAACGTACCTTCTAAAGTTTAAAAGGAAAATTTTCAACATGAACTCTGTACACTGAATATGTAATTGAATTAATCTATTTATGCTATTTGCCAACGTAATCAACTAACTGGACTTCATATAATCAATTATAAAAGAAATAATTTTAGAAATATATAGATACAATTAATTAATTATGTATAACTAATTTAAAATGCATGTAATTGTGCCAGAAAAACAAAAAATCAAATTTTCTGGCATTTAGAATGCATAGAGTGAAGTATCTCTACTTAAACATCATGCAGTGTGTATCATATTTACATTATCTTCTGAGAGTTAAGTGAATATTTATAGAATTAAACTATAATTACTATGTTGAGCACTCAACTAGTTTTACAACAAAAATATGAAATTATCCAGGACACACCGCAAGGAGGTGGCTACAGTGATAATTTCAGGAAGTAGCCCAAGGAGGTTCTCTCTTCCCGGTACATTTCTCTGATTATCCTGAACCTGGGTTACCTGTATTTTACAGGACTACTTTCATTCCCGGTTTACTGAAATCTCCCCCAAGTAAAATCTTTTGAAATCATCATAGGTGGCTGTACATTGGGTGCCATTCCATTCCACCCATGCTAACCCCAAGTACTAACTGCAACATTGTTTTGTACTATCCAGGTATTATTTCTATTACAATGAACATAAAAGCAAATACCTACGTGTGGTTACTTTCTACAGAAACACTACTTTTTTTCTACTGGCAGAAGTGTCCGTTCCTCGTACCAACAGCATGCAACCATCAACATAGTAGAGTAGTGTGTGTTGTCTAACTTCGGAGCTTATGAACTACTCTGTAAATTTTACACCTAATGGTCTGCATAGCGTAATCGATAACGTTCTCGTCTTTGAGGCAAGCGGTTTTGGATTCGATTCCCGCTAAGGACACTCAGTCGAAAACGTGTAAGACCTTTTACTAGACAGCCATTTAAAGAGAGATTTCGCTGGGTTTTCCTCATTCGTACAAGGGGAACACGGTGGCTTAGTCGTATAGTGCTAACTCTGGTGCTTGGGGTCTCTGGTTCAATCCCCGGCCATGTAAGTTTGTGGTGGACAACATCGTGTCCGTGGGTTTTCTCGGGGTACTTATGTTTTCTCCTAATTTCTCATTCCACCAATTCTTTCGTCGTCATTCACTTGCCTTAATCATCGTCTCCCTTAGCCTAATAGGGCGAAATTGTGGGACGTTAAACTGAATGATTTCATTTCATGTTTCATTCTCATTCATACTCAGCAGATGGTACATCACATAATCGTCCCAGGCCACTTCCTTCCTTACTTATTAATTTCTTCCTCCAATTTCCCGGGCACTGTGATCTACGAGGGACGGCATTGCTCATAAGTGACGAGTTAACGTGGCTAGACTGTAGATACCGAAATCTCAGAAATCTAATTCCTGATTCTAATCCTTTTCGAACCTCCAGCACAATTGAGTCCTTCATCATTTCTCGAGTCGAAATTTTAAAAAATGGCTTTGTACCTAATTAGATCTGGTGAATATCTATCTGTATACAGAACTTCGTGACTCGATACAACAGGTTTCTGTGTAGAAATCTCATGACAAACATGTATTGCTTTATGTATTATTAAGGGTATAAACTAAGAACTCAATAGGAGTCATGGTTATTAATGATTTTCCTACTTGAATATATATTTATTGTCATTTATAAATTTAAATGCAAGAATGGTTACAGTAAATATGTTTCCACAATACACAGTGTGTTAATGAACTATACCGACAAACTGTAAGAGGTGAATCTTCACATTAAAAAAAGTCAAAAAGTTCCTATGAACCTGTGAGGAAAAGTGTATAGCTAGGGCTGTCCAAAATCACGAAACCGTCAGATTTCAGGAGGCCCTATTTAGAATTCGAAAAATCGTGGAGTGGTGGTCCTTGTCAGGGTAATGGAAGTTACGCATACACAATCCAAAAACACATATTTCATTAATATTCAATGGGTGTGCAGAGTATTCCCTGCAGGATGCAATTCCCAGACATGCCATCAACCGAATTTTGAAATATGCTCTGATTTTATGATTGGTTCTAAGTAGGCAAAAGATAAATGTTGATATCAGTGAACATGGAATCCTTTAGCGCGATGTTGGAAGTATTAAGGATCGTCAGAGGCATTGTCTCTCATTCTCGAGAAAACGCATGTTGCGCGATTTTTCTTTCATGCTTATAAGTGAAGAAAACGTGAAATATAACGTGACGAAATATATCGCATCACACGTTATTTTGAAGACAAAACAACATTTAGCTGCCGGTTCCTAACACTTCCGACTTCCTTCCGAAGCATTAGATGTCCATTGTTGTCAAGGCTTACCTACTGTCTACATTGGTTTACCCTTGAAATCAGAGTATATCTGCAAAATGTATTGAGAGTATATCTGAGAATTTCACCCTGTAGGAATACCCGGTACACCTATTGAAAAATGAGGAAATATGCACTTTTGGGTTGTGTATGAGTGGCTTCCTTTACGCTGATAAGGACCACCATCCACAGTTTCTGGAATTCCAAATAGGGTCTATTGAAATTTGGGTTTTTCGCGATTTTGGACAGCCCTAGCTCCGAAAATATTCTCTTTACGCCGTAGGTTCATATGAAGTTTATCTCTTATTAGTTTGTCAGCATAGTTCATTAACACCCTGTATATACGTCCTAATATGAAAAAGAAAATTCTTCCTTAACCAAGTGGCTAACAGAAATGCTTTCTATGTTCGTGCCCCCCGAGTCAATCCCCGGTCTGGGTATATCCCTCGGAATTCAACCTAACCATGGTTGATCAAGTCATGGTAATGATAATTATTAAAGATTTGTACTAAGCAGAACAAAATAATCTATTGTTTTTAAAAAGTTTCAATAGTAGTTGCTGCAAGCAACATATTATTGAAGCAAATAACATTATAGTTGAAACATCCAGATTTTTAAACGAATATTAGCTATTTTCTAGTAAAATCTATAAAATGCGTAGTTTAAATGAGCAGTAATTATTATTCTTAATGAAAAAAATCCTTTAAAAAATGAAAAACAATATTGACATACATGTTACACTATTATCTTTGATGTCTTATTTCATAATATTGCATTTAAATGTGTGTACTTAGTAAGTTGTACTGTATCATACTTTACAGAAATAGATTGCTTTTATACAAGTAAGCAGAGTGAGATGATTATTTACACATACACTAAAAAAAAGATGTGTACTTAGAAAGATAGGTTACATGCGTAATTTCTGTAGTTTTTGGACTTAACGTAAAGCAGACGTATAAATGAAAACGCATGTTTTATTATACTTTCTGTATAAGCGTTCCATCTATACGTACTTTCCGTATGAAACAATATAGGCAGTCAGGATCTCACATACAAATGGACGTATATAACATATAGCTGACGAAGGTAACATAAGTATATGCATGTAATATACGGAAAACTGTTAGATGTCAGACATCCTGCAACGGCATGATGTAATATCTAAGGGCAGTGCCTATGTAGCATACGGATAACGTATGCTCCGTACTGATTTCTATAGTAAGCAAGAATATACCGTATATTTGTACAATATACTGCTGTCCGGAGAACGGATTTTTCTCTGTGTAAGAATCTCACTCTTACTCACGTGAAACATTCCACTTAGTGAACATTTTACACATTTAACCCATTATGCAGTCAAATCATGGCAGTAGGTAAGCAGTGTTTCTTTTTTAAAAAAAATGTTCCGGGAGGGCATACTTAGGGGTCTAATATTCGGAGGGACACTGCTGGTACTATTCTATTTATTACTATATTATAGACGTATTGTTTTGGTCTCCTTGGAGGGGACACTCTCATAGCTCCGGGGGTAGTGCCCCCCAAAAAAATACATGTCTGGAAGGAACACTGGTAGGAATCATTTCAGCATTCCACTGAAGTCATTGGTGAAGATTCATTGAAATCTGTCAAGTCGTTTATGAGTCATGGACGGTAATATAAGCATGTCTACACGCATACATAATACACCGTTAAGAAGTGTAAGTTTGTATCTTCCGAGAAGAAGCTCTACTGTAAAATAAAGAGAGATGATTGACAGTAAAATCAGATGCAAAATATCTGGAAGTAGAATCTGTCAAAAAGCAGACAGAGCTGCACGTAGACCAAAAGAAGTACCAACCCCAGTTAAAAATTTTGGAAATATCTTAGAAAATTATTTACAACTTATAAGACATCACCATACTAAAGTAAAAATGTTCAGACAGTAAACACAAGTTGACACATTCTATTGTTTCATAATTCATAGTATCATATACGCATACGTAATCTAACTCCTTGCATAAGCTCTACCCAGAACATGTTAAAATACGAAATGACATCCGTTAGTTTAGTTTTGAGGAGAAGATAATATTAGGCCATCTATTTTCTTTCGTTTCCAAGTTAGGAAACATTAAACCTCTGAGTCTTTCCTCTCATCTTGTGTCTTTGTTTGAGTAATGACCCATGCCTCTGGTTCATATTGTAAGACTTTAATTTGAGTTGTATATAGTACTTATAAAAATGTAAATTATGAATTCAATGATGATAGTTCAGAATTTTCGAGTTACTAAAATAGATCTCATATCTACATTATCATAATACAACTCTAAAAGGTGGGACATTTATCCATTTGTATATTTGGCTGTCAATGGATGAAAAGTAACGAAAAAGTTGGAATGTAACTTCACCAGTACGGTCATTGAAATTTCTTTAAATTTATACGCTGCATACCAGAATTCCACTCATGCGTTTGGTATCCAATGTTAAGCCATCCGAGACCTCTCATATAACTTCGGTACTGAAACGAACGTTAATATTCAATCCAACCAAGAACGTACTGTTCACTTTTACGAGTTTAATATCTCATTCAGAGATACTTATATAGTTCTTGTAATTTTGGATGTTTGAATATGAAACTAAGAATATGCGACTTCTTGATATACAGTACATGGTCACACTATTCACTTCCATGAACGTTTGAATATTAGAAATGGGAACATTTGAACTAAATTTACAATTGAGCGGCTCGGAAAAAAAAGATAATGGTAGGTGACATTCTTTAACATCCAAGTAAACTTTTTTTAATGAACATTGTCATGCAATGCAATGCAATTGCACATATCAAACAAGCTTCCCCTGCCATCAGCACGTATATTTCCTAACTACCTACGTACTGTTCTGTGATATGATCCCAAACTACTCCACCTAATAATTCAAATTTTCGCCGGAAATGACACTAACCATTATCTTTCCCGAGCAGCTCCATTATTGCATGATTCCTCTGAGCAAACGGAAATTCAGATACGAAGTTTGATGTGGGGTCACGGTGATAGAGTGATATAGTTCTCACTGCTGGTGTGTGTGGGTTCTTGGTATGATCCCAGCTTTTGCCAAGTGGTGTTCTTGGTGGACAAACACAATGAGTGTGAATTTTCTTGGAGTTCTCCCATTTCTTCCCACTATTTCATTCCACCATTTCACAAATTATTATGATCAGGACTCCTTAGCCTCTGAGCCTAATAGTCGGACGTTAAGCCAAGGCGAGAAACGAAATTTGATACATTCTTTAATACATACAACGCAAATAGAATTGAATAGAATTCATTTTTGAATTTTCATCTAAAAGAGTAGCGACAAATGAAAATTTTTACTCAAATTCCCTGGTCTTACACCACATTTGACATGTCAATATTTATCAACATTTATATGAGTACACAAACATCACACTTCACTAACGCTCTCTCTTTGGTGCAAACAGTCCAGGTTCGGTTCCTGGTGAGACACTCGGTGAAAAAAGATGTACCATCTATTTCAGACTAACTATCCTGAGTAAGGTTTTCCATGGGTTTTTCTCATTCACACCAAGCAAATGCCGGGATGGTGCCTAAGATATAGATCCCAGGAAGCTTCCTTGCCTCTTTATTCCTTACTTCCTTCCTCTTCCACAGATAGTGTTCTCGGCGAGGGATGTCGTCTTTCATTCGTATGGAACTTAAAGCCATATATCCCAATAATATCCAGAAATATGTATAAATAAACAAATCAAATTCAAGCATTTTAAAAACTCCACGCCAAAGAGATAAAGGAAAGAACAAATGAACATTTTCAAATGGCACCGAAACTTAGTATGTGATTGGTTCTAGAAAGAGAACACCAGCATTTGAATCAATGCGTTGATATTCCAATCGGAAAAGCAAAAGGATAATTACTACTGCAGTTACTTTGAAATTACAATAATGAGTTCTCCGACTAGATTACTGAGTATCTTGTGTGATTCGTTAATACGTAGCCAGGTGAGAAAAAAAAACATTTCAGTTAATTTATAACGAAATGAGTATTAAAAATATAAATTTAAAACAATATTTTTACATACTATACGTCATAGATAATATTATACAGAAAAATGTTTACACAATGGTATATAAAATAAATTCTTCCATGTTGACTCTGGAATTCTTATTTAAATATTTTTCTGACCTGAGTATGCACTTCTTTATTAAAAATAAAGTATTTCATAGCAGTTTCTATAACGTAACGTTATCTTCCTCAGACGTTAATATCTATGTTCATATTAATCATATTAGCGTCTGAGGAAGATAACGTTACATTATGGAAACTGTTACGAAATACTCTGGCCAGAAAAACATTATATAAAATAAATCTTTCAATGGAATTGAAATGATAATTATAAGCGTTATAAGAATAAGGAACTTTGATACTAATATTGTCAATCTAATAATTTTCTGTACAATTCTTTTCCACCAATACCATAGGTAAGAAAGGAGATAATGTTGTTAATACCTGATATTGTGTCAGAGTATACCTAAACAACTGTTATGCATGCTTTTTTCCAATAAGGCTCACGAAAAATAGACGGATTGTTGAGATAAAACTTGAACTGAATGCCGTGCAGTTGTCAATTATTTCTTCTTAGGAATGAAAAACAGTAAACTCTTCTGACTCGCCTTTCATCAGGTGTAGGTCTTTTTTACACAAGTAAGCGCCATTTATGATTGTTGATACACATAATTGCACTTCCTCGTGCAAAACAAACCCACAAGATGGAAAAGGTTCCTGTATTTGTATTTGTATTAGACATTACAAGGTAACTGTATTGTAAGGTATTAGACATTACAAGAAAAGTTTTAAAAATGTTCACAAGAAATAAATCACTAAAATTACCCACTATTACTACAGAATTTATACGACTACTAGAGATAGTATCATTATTATTATTTTCCATAAGGCAACTTTATTATTGTATAATTACAAACTTATACTAACTCATTTATGGTCCAATAGAGCATGATTTTACTTGCAGCACCAAGTAAAACAAATAATATGTGGTAAAATTATTTCTGGAATATAATTCAATATAAGTAATTACATTGAATAAATAATATGAAAATGAAAGCAATTTTCATAGATTTGTGGTAAATTAAAAATCCAATAATAATCTTTAAACTTTCATAGATATTTATTACGAAAGTAATACCAGTTTAGATTTAATTTTGTGATCATTTCTCTCATTCTATCTCTTGCGCATGTTTTAACTATTACTATGTCTAGATATACATTAAAGGGTTTACTAAGTAAAGTACATGCTACGCTGAAACTGAATTAAAGTTGTTAGTTCAATGAATTCTCTGTTTTAGTTCAATGCCATTTTCTTCCAGTATTGGACATAATGATCTTTCAGGACCGTGGCTATGGAGAGTGAGCGTGGCCATCGCCCCGGGCGCTGACAACAAGAAGAAAAAGCAAGCAGAAAAAAAGTGTTGGAAAAGAGTAAACGACGCGGTGTCAGGCAAAAGTATTCGCGCCCTATTAAATCAATATTTCTATGGTTTGGAAAGAAATATATTTGTTAAAAGATTTCTTACATTTGGTAAATATTTTTTAAAGTAACAATCGAAATTAAAATTCTGTTTGTGTGATTGCATACAGAATAATATATTGGAAGTTTACAATTATTACTGGAAATTAATACTGTCGTCCATTTCGGACATTTTAAAACCACATAGTTTCTAATGCATTGAAATTTTATTTTTTATCGATAATATAAAACGTTGTTAAAAGTTTACTATAAATTTACATAACTGCTCTCTGAGTGGATCTGTATACCAACCAGAGGTAATTTTGTCAAGTTTAACATAAAAGTCCAAAATAAGAATTTTGAAAACAGCGCTTATTTGTAAAAAAAAAAAAAAAAATACATAATGATCGCTTTGGCTGGTCCAATGGTCTGTCCAAGTGACTTGATAAATTCTACTTCGCAGCGGGTGCCGAAATCTCATTCTAGAGCTCTATGTTTTGTCCATTGATGGTAGATCAAATATTTGTGTTCAATAAATTCCGTATAACACATTTGGAAATATACTGACTTACCAGAGGAATTAATTGCTGCACGGAACATGAATGACATATGCTAAGAGGATCGTTTTTCTACTGCCCAAATGATGATACTAGTACGAGCGCAAACTGGTCTCTGAGCGGAACAATGCTGTTGTCCAGGTTTTATCCACTCTTCTCGAATTCATGGATATTATGACAATATGGCATTGTGCTATACTTCCGAAACCGTTACTTTTCTAGTTTATTTTTTATAATAAATATTCTAGCCAGTCTTGTAAGAAAGCTGTGTTTTTCTTTATTCTCGAATTCACTATAACGTATCATATAGCGTTATTCGATGGGATACTTCCATTGCATTATGAACATACGAGAAGTAATATTATTGCAAATAATAAATTTCCCGCAAAGTACGGAATCAGATATTGTTGTACATATTTACGCTTTATACAAATGCCCAACGCTTTTTTTAAAAAAAGAAGTAGGAAATACCTAGGTAATTGTAATGTTTTACTGTTTCATTTAATTTGTCTAGAAAATATACATAATCCCTAGACATTCTTTACAATACCAAACAAACTTTACGCAAAACAGATATTGGTGACACGGAGAGAAAAGGTACCCTGGAATCTGAAGAGGACGTGCGCTAACCTGGTAAATCCAGAATCAACTGGCTAACCGTAATAAACATTGTGCAGCGAACGTAGAGAGTTGTCTGTAGGAAACATACGTACCCAAGAGTGTAAGGAATATATTGCCATCTGTAGTGTTCGTGTACTGCATGGTGTGTGAAATCTACAGGAAGCAGAGTGCTACGTATTAAAAATATGTTGGTGGGAGCTAAGATTGAACTAAGGACCCCACGCACCAGAGGTGCGCTCTCTACTACGGAACCAAGGCAGAACACAATGAAGGATGTAAGGAAGTGAGTGTTTAGAGGTTAACATTCTATTTGTCAAGAGTTAGAATAAGCAAATAAAACCTTCTAAGTGACCTCTGAGTTGTAAAGTGTATTTACCTAGATAATCATATCGTAATTACTAGTAATATGTGACAAAGAAGACAAAACGTCACTTGATATCAGACAACACTAAATGGTTTTACCTGTGTGCCAACGCTATTTTCACAACCACAACTGGAAGAGATGTATGTTGCGTACCGGTAACAGCGGAAAGGAATGGGAGCGGAGGTAATTATCTGTAAACTACGGACGTCACAGATATTGCACCTGTCGTGTCCAGTACGGGTGCTTTCTATGTTTTTTTTTTCCTGTCCAATCATGTTGCATATTGTCTTTGTATTATCCTTTCATACGTCTTCTGTATACGTTACAGCAGCGTTTCCCAACCGGTGTGCCGCGACGAAGTCAAGGTGGTTATCTCGTGGTCGTGTATTGTTAAGATTTTATGCACTTAAAGAACAACTTCTTCTATTCTTTCTGTTAGAAGAAAGTGAAAATGTCAATTTCCTTAGTGATGATTCTTGGTGCAATAAAGTTACTTTTCTTACCGACATATTCTAAACATTGAATACGCTGAACAAATGCATGCAGGGTAAAAAGGAAAATATCCTAACCTTAAGTGACAAAATTTGCTCATTTAGGGAGAAACTCTCATTTTAGATCAGAATTAGAAAACAAAACAAATGTGACATTTGAGATTACAAAGTGCTTCAAAATTGACAGAAACCTCTCAACACTCATTTTTAGAGGTCTGCGCGGATATAAAATATCGCATCCGCAGTATCTCTATCCGCACCCGCATCCACAGATAATGAGGTAGCAAATATATACAATACAACTTACATATTCTATAATAGTCATGATTTCGAAAATATTTTAGACACATTTTAAATAGCCATTGAAAAGAGCAATAAAAGGACAACTCTCTCCTGTCATTTCTTCTCCTTTTCCTGTCACTGAGTCACAAGATTCAAACACACTTATATTGATTTTAGTTATTTTTCAACTGGTTTTAAAACTTTTAATTCAAAACAAACGTTTCTTAGTGCTCTTTCCACCATCATCACAAATTTCATAGCATTTTTTTACATAGGAAAAAATGTAGGAAACCATATCCACAACTTTATACGCTATCCGCACAGAAACGAAATATACATCCACAGATACCCGTTTTGATGGGGATATCCGCACCCGCCCAGACCTGTACTCATTTCAGAAACATTGTCCTTGTTGTGTACCAATGTTGAGAAGTATTTTCCTACGCTTCAGTTTAATTCATTTGACAGCGTGAGGGTCTCCTTTGCGTCTCCTGTCCTACAGTCAGCAGAATTAAATGTACAGGAAAAAAGTGAATTGGTAGATGTGAGGAATGACCGAGGGTTGAAGCTCCAGCACTCACAAGAAGACAAGGCATCATTCTGGATTACTGTCCAGAGAGAATATCCAGCTATTTCTACAAAGTTCATATTCCCCTTTCTACATCCTACTTAAGTAAGGCAGGTTTTTCTGCAATGAACACAATCAAGTGTAAGAACGGGTCACAACTGTTAACTCCGGAACACGACATGTCGGTGTGTTTAACAACTATCAGTCCACAATTGAAGAAGATTATGAAAGAACATCAAGCTAAAGTTGCACATTAATTTTGCTTCGTGCACCAACTTGTTTCGCTTATTTTTGAAAAACTGTAACCTTCATATATTATTATTGCAATTGCAACCTTTAATATATATTATTGAAATAATGTTACATTACAAATATTATTGAACAATTCTAACCTTCATAAAATATTTAAAAATTGTAACGTAGACCATCGATGTTAATAAATTATAAGTTTCATGTGTTACTTTTCTGTACATTTTTAACGTTGAAAAAAATATTAGTTATAATTGTTATGGCCATTGTTGCTTCTTTATTGTTGCAGAATATTTTGTAACTTGAAATATTAAAATATCATTCATTCCTTTCGGTAAAGCAAACATGTATACAAATTACGTACATTTGTGTAATTAAATTACAAGAGATTAGTTTGTTCGTTCGTTATTTAGTGATCTTCCTTCTTAGTGAAAGGTTGGATGCAGTTTTCGAAAAAAAATGTATTTTTAAAACCTGAGTCCTATATTTCAGAGGAATTGTTTTCTATTTTTAAATTAGAATGAAAAATAAGCATAATGATTTACCACGGGGGGAAACCAGCGATCGAGCTTTCTTCCCTGTGAGAAGATCAGCAATCACAGAAAAAAATACCACGGTATTTTATATTTACGAATATAATAATAATAATAATAATAATAATAATAATAATAATAATAATAATATATTTATGAGTGTGCAGCGAGAATTCAAGTTACACCCGTAGTATGCCGCAAGTTGAAAAAGGTTGGGAAACGCTGCGTTACAGTCTGTACCAAGAAGAGTCTGAGAGAAGCACATATGAACGGAAGCTGCAGGATGAATGTTCTACCCTCGATGTGGTGTGGTATACGTTTAAGTCTGAAACAGAGATTTTCGTAGACATCCTGCGGTATCCGGATATCCTTATTTTTTCCAGCCAGTACGTACGTAACTTTTTCTCCATGCACAGTAAAATTTATGTTCATTTTTCACACAATTTATTCTCTTTTGGTTATGGTGTTAGTGTACTTGAATTATAAAAGGTATTAGAAGATATTTAAATTTTTTTTTTGGTTATTAAGAAATAGACAAATTGCTATAACAATCTACTGTATAGAAAATATTTTAAAAATATTTTTGGGTATTATTTTCTAAGCAATAAACAAATTGCTATAACTACATTTAACAAGCTATATGTAAAAGTGTAAAGGGAAAAAGGAGGGACTACAGGAACATGTTTCAGTCACAATCTTTCTACTATAGGATATTTTAATCAGGTAGAGTAGATGTTTCACTATTTATTCATATTCTACTCATAAGAGACACTACTTTCTTTTAATAACAAGAAGATCGTCGAATTAGAGAAAAAATAAAACAATGAATAAATATATGATTACCTCAAATTTGCTTGGTTCTAGAATAGCATACCTGGATAAACTTAATAAAAGTACTTAGTTTTAAATTCTAAACAATAGAAACAATTGATTACCGGGTCATTAACATGAATTTAATATCCATCTTTAACTGTGTAGTGGTCAAAAATTAATATTTGTATACTAGAAGTTGAACTCCATTCAATTATCTGGTTGTGCATATAACTTAGCAAATTAGGTATTTTCCCACCACAAAATTTATCATATACTGGCTCAACTCTTACTGTATTAAGATCATAATTCTCATTTGTTTTGGGGGGAGTACGTTGGAAATGCTGAATAATTTGATGTTTTATTCATATCCAATGGAATATTGAAAGGGACCGGCTTTCTGACCATGAGAAACAAATGAACTTTTAATAAATAATAAATAATCACGTTAACGAGGTCCCCGATTCTGACGCCGGAGTTACATATACAGGGTGTTAATGAACTATACCGGTAAACTGTAAGAGGTGATTCCTCACATCAAATTAAGAGAAAAAGTTAATATGGATAAATTACGAAAAGTGCATGGTTTCAGAGCTAGGGATGTCCAAAATCGAGAAAAAGGTAAATTCAGCAGGCCCTATTTCGTATTCCAGAAATTGTGGATGGTGGTCCTTATCAGAATAAAGGAAGTCACGCATACACAATCCAATATTACATATTACATCAATTTTGAGTGGGTTTGCATGCTATTGTGTACAGGGTATAATTCTCAAATATGGTCTCACTAGAGTTTTTAGAAATACCCTGATTTCAAGGAGGATCCGAAGTAGGCGGGAGGTAAGCCTTGACAACAATCGACATCCAGTGCTTCGGAGCCGGAAGTGTTAGGAAGCGCCAGCTTCATGTTTTTTGTGTTCGGAATAACGTGTGATGTGGTGTATTTCGTCACAGTATATTTCACGTTTTCTTCAATTATAAACATGAAAGAAAACTTGGCAGCATGCTTTTTCCCGAGTACGAGAGATCGTGCTGTTGACGGTCCTTAACATTTCAGACATTCCGCCAAAGTACTCCGTGTTTACTGCCGTTAAGGCTTATCGTTTGGCTACTTAGGACCAATCATAAAGTCAGAGCATATCTCAAAATTCTGTTGATGGCCTGCCTGGGAATTTCACCTTGCAGGGAATACTCTGTACACCCATTGAACATTAACGAAATATACATTTTTGCATTGTGCATGAATGACTTCCTTTAAGCTGACAAGTACCACCACTCCACGATTTCTCGAATTCGAAATAAAGCCCCTTGAAATTTGGCTCTTTCACGATTTTGGACAGCCCTAGCTCTGAAAATATGCACTTTTCCCCACATATTTAAAGGAACTTTTTCACTTATTTTGATGTGAGGAATCACCTCTTACATTTTTCCGGTATAGTTCATTAACACCCTGTATGTTTTGAATGGATATTATTCTGTTGTAAGGAGATCATTTAAGCCCTTTAGTTAATTTAGAATACAATGTGTATTCACAGTATCAATTCAAAGCAAAATTTTTACTTGTATCATCTGGAATAGAAAATAATTCAAAGCAATTTATTTTATAATGGTATATAATATTAAAATAATAATAATCCAATTAAATTGAAATGCTAACTGTTTGCGATAAAATGATCAGAAACTTCCATACCTGAATGCCAGTATTAAATTGTCCTGAAAGACTTTTCGTGCGATATGACTGATTAAAACCAGATAACTTCGTTAACATTTAGCATTTTGTTAGGGTATACGTGAGCGTCCCACATCTACTTTTCTCAGTTTGACTTCATGAAGAACAAACCTATCGTGAAGACTCTTTTGAGCAACATGTTTTTGTGAATATATTTCTTTTTCCATGCGAATTTGAAAGACACTAAATTCTTCAGACTCCCTGTTCATCAGTTGAAGATCCTTTTTACACGAGTATGTGCCATATTGTGATTACTCATACACATAAGATAGCACTTCCTCGTGCAGAATGAACCCACAAGTTCGGATATGATCCATTGTGTCTCTATAATTGAATTGCATGCAATACACATCACACACTACAAATCTGCTTTCTGTGGAGACTGTAGCCCGCAATATGCACACCTAAACATTGCTGTATGTATGTACCTAAGTATAGGAAAGCAATGAAGTTGGTATTCCTTCTTTAACAAAAAAAAAAAAAAAAAACGAAAAAAGAAAGAAAGAAAAGAAAAGAAAAATGGTTACAACCAATAAGCCAAATACCTTACCCACTACAAGGGTAGGTTGATAAGTTCTCAGCCTACCCATTTTCAAACAAAGCTAGATATAAAAGTTATATAAGTTTATGAGGCTTATAATGTGTGAAGCTACTGTGCAAAATTTCGTTTGACTAAACCAATTTTTTTTTCAGGTCCAAAGTGAGGACGTCATCCCACGTCCCAGAAATTAGTAAATTTGAACACCGTGCATTCATCAAGTACTTGTTCCTAAAGAGACTCTCGCCGAAGGAGATCCACAACGACCTTGTCACGACATTGGGGGACAAGGCACCATCGTATGCCACTGTGAAGAAATGGGCAGCGAACTTCAAAAATGGGTAGTTTGGTCTGAACGATGATCCAAAGTGTGGCAGATCTCTCTCCTAGTGACCTCTCCCGAGATCATTGACGCCATTCACTAGATGATTCTCGACAATCGCCGAATTCCGCTCGAACAGATAGAGGACACATTCGGCATTAGTCATGAACAGGTGTGGAAAGTTATCCATGAAGACTTGGGTATGAGCAAGGTTGCGGCAAAATTGATTCCGAAACTTTTGAACGCAGATCAGAAGCGTGAACGGGTGGAGGCAAGTAAGGCAGTTCTATCCCAAGCGGACAAGGCCAATGTTTTGCAACGGATGGTAATAGTGAACGAAATCTGGTTGTATTTCCACGATCCCACGAGGAAACAGCAATCGGCGGAATGGTGCCAAAGCGGTTCTCCATGTCCGAAGAAGGCTAGGACACAGCACTCCTCTGCTAAGGTCCTTGCTACGATCTTCTGGAATTGTGAAGGAATTATATTCCTGGATTATCTGAAATCGAGTGAAACCAGCAATTCAACTTACCATATATATATTCTGGACAAATTGAAAATAGCACTAAAGGAGAAGAGACGAGGAAGGCTGTCAAAAGGGATAATCTTCCAGAACAATGCGTCCCCACACAAGGTAAGTCTGACATTGCAAAAATTGGAGGACCTACGGTTTCAAATACAGGAACATCCACCTTATTCGCCTGATTTGGGTCCATCAGACTTTTATCTCTTTTCTAAATTGAAAATATTTTTAAAGGAAACGCATTTTAATGGCACCGATGACGTCAATTCCCAAACAGAGGCCTGGTTTGTAGAGCATTCATCCCACTTGTATTTGTCTGATGTGAAAAGTGCATTGCACTACGAGGGAAATATGTTGAGTAAAAACTCCAAACTTCGCTTCTTATCTACTTGGTGAGGCTGAGAACTTATCAACTCACCCTAGTGTTACTAGGATATCTGTACAGCTACTGTAACTCCTAAAGGACTGCTTTCTTTTAATAATTTTATGACGGTGTTATTATAGCTCATTTATGATCCAACAGAATAAGATATTGAAAAATATCCAGCGCCAAGTACAACATTTATCATATGCAGTAAGATTATTTTTGGAACTTTTTTCTCGCCTAGGATATAACATTAAAATACTTATCACTAAACTATTTTAACAAATTAAATTACTCCTGACATAAAACTAATAGTATTGTTCCTTGCGGAACTTCCATAATGACGCAGTCTAGGAAGGGTGTTATGCCAGGAATACAAATATAATAAATACTTTGAAAATGAAAGGTAATATTTTACGCCCAAAGATGACACCCTTAAAGAAAAGGAAAGAATAAAAATGGAAGAAAAAGGCCCCTACATATAAAATTGTCTTCCATATATTTACTGTCATCCCTGATTCGATCTCAGCATGCGCCAAGATAACTTTGTGGTGGGCAAACGCTATGTACGTGGGATTTGCCGGAGTTCTTTTGTTTCCTCCAATTTTCTTCATTCCACAATTCTATTCATCCTCATGTTCTTCGTTTCCATCAGCTCCAGAACATAATCAGAAGAACTTAAGCTAAAAAAATCATTTTAAATCATTTAATTCACTACATACTTACGTAGTGTGTTATCGATCTAATGATTCTTTTACATTTGATGAGTGTTCTTTTATCAACATTATACGCCACGCCTATAGACGAAAATTCCATGTCATGAAACAATAATAATATGTATATCAACGTTGCCTTGCATAATGACAAAAAACTTCTTAGTTTAGAACTGTTTTTAGCAGTATAATCTGTGATGTTATAGAACGCTGCTCGTGTTCTTAACAAACCACATACAGACAACAAAGAGAAGGTAGCAAATCTACCGTTGACAAAATACAGTGGTGCGGGAAAACAAGGCTTAGGTGATCGTTTTAGATCTACATTACCCGAGGATTCTGACTAAACAATTACAGTCAACACTTTTTAAAATTCTATTCCACCTAATTCATTCCATCTCCTTCTCTGAACATATTATCTTTCTGTTCTGGACCTGATCGTTAAAAAGCCTGTTTGTACGTAAGGTATCGGTAAGTAGGAAATGACTGGTTTAGAGAATATAAATAAATGATTCACTGCATGGGTTCAGTATCAAGGACACAGAAAAGAAGTCGGTTGAGTTGGCGTGTTGTTAAGAAACTTGTTAAATGACACCTTCTTTATGCATAGTTGATAATCGTCCCATCCACTTCAACAAATATTGTACTTATAGTTCCGAAGTTACATAGCTTATACAGTAACTGGGTTTACATGATCCTTAATATGTTCGTACACAAAGACAGCACTTAAGTCCTAGTAAATGCGGCCGCGAAAAATGTATAGAATACCTGACCATATTGTAACTTCCGTTACGAAAATTATTTTAAAAAAATCTCATTAATTTTTATCTCTACTAATTTCTCCCTTTGTGGCTTATAAATAAGAGTCAATCCACCTTACTCACTAACATTTTCATGTTAAGGAGCAAATTGCACTTTCAGTTTTACTGCGCAGTTCATTCTGTGTGATGTCATAACTGAACGATACACTGTGCGAACTGGGCAGTTTAGACATGTTTACATGCTGTTACCCGGACTGAGCAACAGGATCACCTTTGCAACTATAAACTGCACAGTTAACTGAGTAAACATACAGTAAATATAAACTGAAACGACAACTGCCCGATGACTTGAACTTCGCCTACACATTGTCAATTCAGTTCATAGTTCAGTTTTTACGTACTTTCTATGACAGTTGTACTGCACAGCAGAACTAAAAGTGTATGAGCTCCTTTAAGCAACCTAAGATTATCGAAAAATGGCTCCTTATGACTTCGTTACATAAAACTTCATAAAAATTTGAAGATCGGCATTTTTTTCGCTCTTTAATTCCCTACTCTTTGTAAGTTCAAAACGAACCAATCTTGCTTTTCCATAGTCATTCCTGTCTTCATCACCCTAAAAATATCCAATAATGGCTCATATCTCCCTTACAAAAGTTTTGTGTAACAATGTAATGGCATAAATATTTTATGGAGTTCGGAGTTGGTGAGTAAACCAAAAAACAAATAAAATAAAATAAAATGTTAAATTTAATCAATTGTAGCTTCCAATAAAGCACAATTATAACCTATTGTGTACAGCGGGCCGAAAGGTCGGATGAAACAGAAACAAAATATTATAAAAATACAAAATATCTCATTAATACATACATATTTTAAAAATGCAATATCCAATATTATTGAACATTATAACTTTATCTTTATAACTAATATATCTTTAATTAATAAATAAAAGTCCCGAAAACTGGTGCGTTAAGAGTTATTCTATACAGAATAGAAGGAAGATCTTGAATAGATTTGTAACTCTATCCTAACAGAAAGGACGAAGACACCTAGAACTACAAAGAATTGAAACCCGCGTCTGTAAATTTCGTGATTCAAAAGTTTGTATATTTTTTAAGTGTATTTCATTACATTACACCTATTCATTACGAAGTGAACAATGAGCATATTACCTAGTGTATAAGGTTTGTATACAAAAGGTAGATTCAAACTATTTGTTACAAATTATAAGTAGTAGAAAATATTAATATAATTGCATATAATTATTTTATATATAGTTAGGAATTGTTCCAATCAAATTAAATTTAGTTTGTAGCACTATAAAGACAAAAAAGATTCGATGATTGAAGGTGAATCTAAAAATTTAGTAACAGATATTCTTTTTTTTGTTTTTAGAAATTCATGGTACAACGCTACATAAATCGTTAAGTCCTGATGCTAATCCGAGAAACATATAAACGCATTTTATGCTCTCTTCCTTCCATAAGGCTACACGAAGAATGAACTGCTTCTTGAGATCCATTCAGTCATCATGATAGAAGATTAAATGTAAGTAATTTCTATACATCATCTCTCGATCAGTCTTATTTATATATTTAACTTCATGATTCTTCCCTTAGAAATGAAAATGACACTAAGTTCTCCTGGGTATACTCCTTGCTGATGTAGATTCCTTTTAAACAACCAAGTACAACGTCTGATGATTATCATTCATACATCATAACCTTATACTTGCTCGCAAAAAGGTACCCACAAGTTTATATATGTTTCAATGACTGTGGAAACAATTTAGATATCGATTATTATATATTTTACAGAAGAGAAAAATTAATATGTCGAATAAATTATCAAGTTATATTCTTACACATTATTACTATAGATTTTACGAACCTGTGTTGAAACATGCCACACAATTATCTTATAATTCAATCTCCTCATAGCATAGTCATAAACTCATATTAACCAATTTATGCAAACCAAGGTGTTTGAGATCACTTGACTATTACAAATTTTCTTAGAATCACACATTTTGTTCTTGGTGACTCTAAGAAAACATCTTCAAACATTTCCGAATACGTTAGGAGTTTTTTTTTTTTTTAATTAATTCTAATTCTGAACAAGTTTAAATGGTTACGCAAAATAATTGTATAAATAGCGCGTTGACCTTGACGGAAGATTTAGTGATACATTGAAGTCAAATTGTTCCAGTAATGTAATACCAATATGATATTTATTTTAACGTCTAATTTGAGAGCAAATTTTGCTGATACTTAGTAGTTGCTATTGCAAGGCCAGATCTAGATTTTCTGACGGAGGGTACACCAATATCAGTATATTTGAATTAAATTTGAATATTTGAAATGTCTTTAGGTACCTGTAGTGTGAATGAAAAATAGCCCTGGAAATGCTCAGTGTCTGGTCTCGGAAATCGAACCCACGCCTTTCCGAATACAAAGCCAACGCTTTACCAATTGAGCCAATGCTTTACCAATTTGTATCGGTATAATTTTCGGTATATAATTAGCTTGCTGCTTTAGATCAGGAATTTCTTTTAATCCCGGATACTTGGAATATGATGGATGCCTGTATCGTGCAGAATTCTTATGAAAGTGTTGCTATTTTCACTGCTAGCCTCTCGTTCTAGATCAAGGATGTTATAGAATACAGGATCTGCCCATACAAGAAAATCGTGAAGCCATACGTCACAGCTTCGCCACACCTACTCTGCCCACCCCGCGCCACTAAGATCACGATGTTCCGAGTGAACAATCATGGCGGAAATGGAGTAGCCGATCAAACCTGCCGGCTCAGACCTTGTTCGATTGTTTTTTGGCTTCATTGAGTTTATATGATGAAGATATGTATGAGCAGATCCTCTATTTTATAACATCCTTGCTCTAGATAGTGTATATAATAGTACACCCCCCCTTAAATCCAGTCCTGAGAGTGACACATATATATAACTTTAATGGTAAAAACTAAGCTTCTATTCAATGAACTAGTGATACATTAAACATTTAGTTTTTTAACATGAACCGGTTAATATTTCAAAACTTATTTTTTACTGGAATTATCAATCAATGAAGACATCACTTTCATAGGTGATGGTGTCTTTCAGCACCGAGTTTCAATATTTCGCAACTCTCTCCACTTCGCATACGGTCTACGCGTTATGTAAATATCTTTGAAGGTCTTCCCTTGTTTTACGCTTCTTCCAGATGTCTGGTTTGAATGTTTTATCTTGCATTCTGCTGTTGATATTAGGTTTCCTGGTAGCAATAGAAAAAGACGGTTTTGCAATGTATTTTCAAGGAAGGAAGGGATCACTAAGCAGTTTAGGTACTTAGGATTCAATTTAGCTGGCCCATATATAAAGGCAAATTTAACATTGGCTATATAAAAATAAAGTTGCGTAGCGAGTAACTTTCAAGTCACTTTTGTGACTAATTTGTCAGAATTCACTTGGAACATGTAAGTTCATATTTTTACAGTTCTTCCGTGACATTAACCATCACTTCAAGCCGAAAGTCTTAAAAAAGTGAAACTAAAAAAAAATGTTGAGCTTTTCAAGTAATATAATTTCTTCGTTACCAAAAAAGTGTCCTAAATAAGCTTTCTGTCGCTGAGTAACCATTTGTGCCACCCTGTGCGCTCGTCAGTTTATTTAACATGGTTTCTAAGTTATCAAAGCCAATATTTAGCTCCATGCATAGTTTTCTAATCGTTGATTTCCAATTCAAACTAATACACTCATATAACAATACTAATTTTCTAGTTTGACATCTGTGCATGACCGTACCGAAAGTGGTATATCTTTCACTACACTTTCGCTACTGTTGAAATATACTTTCTCTTATTGATAGCATCAACTGTTTGATCTCCACAAAACTGCAGCAAGAGTCGATGTAATTCAATTAAGGATTTTTTTTCAGTAAAGTAATTAATTCATCAAACATAACAGCTTTGAACGGACATACAAGTCAGACCTTACATCTGTAAGCTTTTTCTCTGCCAAAATCTGTCGCGCAGCAACGAGCTATCAAATATGTTTTCAATGAAGCTTCAACCTTCATGACTATATGACCAACCACCACCTACGATATCACACGTAATGAGTAAAAAAATGAGACTCTTTTCGGAACAATTCTCGTACTAAAAGGTTGATTTGATTTGATTTTAGCTTAGCGTCCCTTTCAACAGGGAGGCTATATGAGACGTGGACCATCAGCTTAACATGTGTTCCGAACACATGAGCTCCCGCCGGGAATCGTATTAAAAGGAGTATGTGCTGAGTTAAAGGAATGAAAAAGAAGATAAACGGTTTTCAAAGATTTACGAAAAATTACGAATTAAATACTAAGCTCTTAACCATCATACAATCATAGTGAGCGATACACTACCGGTATATTAATAATGGTACTTCAGCTTTAAAATGCCATACATTATGTTCTTTCTCCATTCACTTGAATGTGATTTGATTAACGTTCTGAATCACAAGAGCCTTCCCTAATCAGTTGCTCAAAAGCATTTCATATCGATCCTTGGACCATTCTGGTCATATATTCGTACAGAAACCATTATTTGAATTATGATAGCTAGAACCCAATTCACCGTGGAAAGTGGGTTCCTGTCACCACAATATGACGCGTCGTCATTTTGTGAATCGAGGAGAAAGCCTCTAGATATAGGTGTTAGCTGCAAATATACTGAATAAGCAGTCGCGGACAGACGACAAGGAGTGGTCCTCCAGCTTGGATGTTCGGCATGAGGCTAACAACCTCATCCTGTTAAAGAAAAGAACTTGTTCAGAAACATTCACAGAAGCCTCGAACCAGGACTGATAACTTGGCACAACGTCAGGGAAATAAAATGGACATAAGATTTGGAACATAGAATATTTGAAATTTTTATAGGTTAGGCATGTTAAAAATGTAAATGAAATGAAATTTTTGAGTTTTACTTCTCATGGTTATGCCGGCTAGGCTTAAGGAGAGGGTGATTATGAAAAACGAATGAAATGGTGGGATGAAGAAAGTGGGAGGAAACGAGATATTCCAGAGGAAACCCACGCTCATGATGTTTGTCCACCACAAAGTTCACTTGGCGCGGGCTGGGATCGAAACCAGGGCCCCACGCCAGAGGTGAACGTTCTACCACTGAGCCGCCGCTGCCCTATTAGGCACCTTAAAATCCGTAAACGAATGAGTTAGAGAAATACAGGGTGGATGTAGTAGGAGTTCAGGAAGTTAGGTGGGAAAGGAATGGAACAGTCTACTCCGGAATTTTTAAAGTTATTTTATAGGGAAGAAAATAGTAAACACAAGGCTTTGAAAGTTTTAACTGGAAGTCCAATCGGAAAACCGGTCTGTGACCTAAGCACAGATAGGATGACAATATTAAGATGGATCTCGCAGAAATAGGAATACAAAATAGAAACTGGGTCCAGTTTCGTAAGGACAGAAAAATGGAGAACTTTTGTGAACACAGCATTGAACATCCGTGTACCATAGGTCATAGAGTTAGTTAGAACTCAATCCAAGCAATTATCCACTCTTACACATCTCGCCAAGCCAAATACTTTTTTTTTTAAATATTTCTCTCCACACCTTTTGTTAAATATCGGGTTAACCAATATTAAGATCACTGTTCCTACTGACCATTTGAAAAATGACATAAGGTCTTGATGCAATTTCTAGTTTATTATATTTTATGCACTAGTATATGACACCAGACTAACTCTGACAAATATCCGGATACATAATACATAAATACAAAATTGAAAGAAAGAAGTATGAAGAGCTCAGTACATTTTCCTATATTTTTGTAGTAAATACACTTAGCTCTCGAAGGATGAAATTAGTTAACTCGCACATTCATTTTTCCATATTCTTTGCTAATTGTATATACATGAAAAATGAACATTAACTTCTTATTATGAATTTATGTACTTGCGATTATGATAATTTTAAACGTAAATTAACTTCATTGTACATATTGAAGAAGTATATAACACTTGAGAAATACAGTATGTGCCAAAATTTACAGTACTGAAATGAAAAATTGAACAAAATTGCATTATTGTCATCTGTGAGTTTATTTCTCCTCAAAAGAAATCAACATACACACTGCATACATACATACACACACTATTAGCGTGTTGATTTACCACGGCATGTTTAATGTAAGTGTTCAAAGTGTGCACCGCCTCGCTGTAAACAGAGATCATATTGTTCACGCAGATTCTCAAACATACCCTGAAACAAACGTTGCTGCAGACTCATGCAAAAGGAGATGATTTGATCACGTAATGCAGGCATAGTTCTTGGTAGATTTCGTAACAATAGACAGCATAACCGTTACTTGGTGCCGTCTTATTAAACTCCTCTTGAAACAGTCCTGTCACCCTTTTAAACCTTGGTCCACCTTCACGACCTTTCCCGTATGAGCGGAAACGATACTCAAATATAAATAATTTTTCCTCCGTCAAGGGACCCATTTCCACCAACAGCTGCACAACACAACTTTCTTTTCACTACTGAGAACACGTGCAGTTGGAGCTATGCCCCGTCGACAAACGCAACCACCTGTTCGAGATGCGCTAGTTTTAGTAGTGTATATTTTGGCGCATACCGTATATATGCAATATTAATTTACTATGTCTAAACCACTTGAAATTCAAGTAAATACGGTATGTCAGAAACATAAATTCAAGACATTTAGAACACATAATACGAATTGTCCACGTTAACATGATGTAATGGCAAATATATTCACTGAACGCGGTGGCTCAGTGGCAGAGCGTTCACGTCTGGTGCATGGGGTCTTTGGTTCGATAGCAGCTCACGTCAAGTGAGCTTTCAGGTGGACAAACACCGTTTGCGTGGGTTTTCTCGGGGTTCTCCCATTTCCTCCTACCTTCTCCATTCCATCATTTCCTTCACTTCTCACCATAAATGTCTCCTTTAGCCCAGTTGATAAACCGTGGAACCTAAAACTTAAAGATTTAATTTCATTTTCGAACATATTCACACTGTACTTATTAAAGTTAAATATCTACTCAGCTAGTTTCACAACGAAAATATGAAACTACCCAGGACACATCACGAGGAGGTGGCTGTACATTGTGTCCCGTCCCTTCCCACCATGGTAAGCCACGAATCTAAATTAAATGTTTCCTTTTGTCTCTTTCCTGATTTCTATTATGAATATTAAATTAAAATCCATATTAACTATTTTTTGGTATAGTAACACCAATATTTTATCCACTATGGTAACTGAAGACTTAGGGCCTTAGTCCATAACGGTTTGGGTCAACGAATAGTAATAACTGAAATTTTGTTTGCGGTTGTAGGCATAACAGATACAATTGATTTTTGCATGAATCGTTACCCTCCGCGATTTTTGTAACTGCCGATACGGAATAAGGCCCTTACTCAGAGTTCTGTTTAATAATGTTTCCCCTATTGAATGTAATGTTTTCTACCACTTGCTAATTTATATGCAACTATTGTTATAATGAGAAATATATATAAGGTATAAACTTCGCGAACGGACAATACGAGGGCTGCTGAAAAAGTTTCTGCAAACTACTACTAATAGTGTCGCTATTGTTCAGCTGGAAAATGCGGAAGATTTGACCTTTCTCTATTTAAATTATTTTTAGTTGTTTGTACAGCCTATTGGTTTATTTTTTTACAATTTGAAGAAGTGGCTATGAAACCGCTGTACAGAATGCGTCAATAGCTGCTTCTGCACAACACAATTCCCTCACCACGCATCTTATGTTTCATGTGTATGGGAATATAACGAAGTAATTAGATGTTAAATTAGCTTAATACTGTCACGAGTCATTAATTCAACATTTTTACTGGACAAAAAGCTACAGTTTGGTGTCCTAATTAGGAACTGGCATTGTGGTGATGAAGGATGGTGCAGCGATTTGTGTTTAATTTTATGCATTTCATTGATGTCCTCTGAAAAATAATCATTGTGTACTACTCAGCATTTACGGTCCTTCGATATTCTAAAGTTATGGGTGCCACATGTCTGGATATCCGAAGAAATAAACAATGATTTTCTTGCAAGCACACCTCGAACGAACAATTTTGTTGGTCTCGAATCATTTTGAGACACCCAAACAATGGATCAGTGTTTTGTTTCAGATTCATATGAATAGATATAACAAGGGAACACTCCGATTTGGCAAATTCAATTGCTGAAAATGATTGCTAGCACTGGATTCATCAGCGAAAGAAACAGAAAAAAAAGGGAGTTTAGTGGCAGGACGTATACAATGTGGGAAATAAGTGGGGGCAAAGTGTGAAGATAGAACGTAGAAAATGTCTAGAAATGCCGTGTTAATTTTGAAACGAGTAGAGAAATTGAGGTCAAATGTTGCATGTGAGGAATGCATGTAGAGCTCCACTGAATAGGCGCAATGTGAATAATGGAGGACATCTGAAAAGCCACCATGTTGGACTTAGTACAAGAAGAATACACGGGAAAGGGGTCATATGCCATATGACTCTTGAAACACATCGCCTATTGAAATCAATAGTGGCCAATACAGTTTGAGAAGTATGTAACAGGAGGCGTTCCACGCTATGACAATGTATCAATACTGTCGTAAAGGTGACGTGAATGAGAAACAACCACAAGCGTGAATTAGGCCACTTTCCAGCCAACAAAGATACCGATCCACCGGATATTCGTTCATATGCTAGTAAAAGTGCAAATAAGACTAAGGACAGCCTGAAAGAGTTCATGACTGACGTTTTCTGGCCTTCTATAGAGCAGATAAAACTGCTGCTACTCGTTGATTCATAGAGAACCATTAAAGATGAAGAGTTGGTGGAGAAACAGGACCATGTTGAATTCACCCGACTCCTTATCCGTGATGGTTGCACATCACGTATACAACTGTTGGATGTGTTCTTCTTTCCGTCCGTATAAGAACTTTGCAAAATATATAACAGACACCTTTATTCTGTCATCTGACTTCAAAATATGACAAGGGGACAACTTCATTAACTTGCAATCACTCATTCACTTACAGTTTACAGCACCAAGGTTCCAAACTATGATTAGTTATAATTTCAACAAAATGGATATTCGCAAACAACACCTGGTGTATTCATGACACTTGTCGACTACTGCTTCAATTTCAATACAGAGACAGCTGTCACGAGACCACAGTCCATCTTTATCGTTTTTCGAATGTGCCCACTAATGTCTCCATTTTGTATCAACCACACAACCATTCTTAAGTCCCATAACAGTTGCAATTAAACAGAGGTCTCACTGTATTGGCCACTATTGATTTCAATAGACGGTGTGTGTCAAGAGCCATATGTCATATGACCCCTTTCCCGTATATTCTTCTTGCGCTAATTCCAACATGACAAGTTTTCAGATATCCCCATGATTCACATTATGTGTGTTAAGTGGAGCTATCCATGCGTTCACCATATCCAACCTTTGACCTTAATACCTCTACTCATTTCAAAATATACTTGACATTTCTAGACATTTTCTACGTTATATCTTCAAACTTTGCCCTCACTTATCTCCCACCCTGTATACGGTATGACACTAAACGCCCTCTTTTTCTCTGTTTATATTGGAGCTAAATCCAGTGCTAGCAATTATTTTTAGCAATTGAATTCATCAAATCGGAATGTTCGCCCCGCACAGAGATATAGTACGCCAAATTTGACTTACCTCGGTCGAACTTTTGAGCATTCTTTTTATTAAACGACATGAGTCTACTTTAAAGCTTTGGCCAAGTTGAATGGAACCCAGCGGCTTGAAAGCTACGTTTAGGTGACTACAAAATTATATATAGACCCTACTGCTTTCGTGTAAATGTTCAAAGATGTCTGAATCTCATGGCATGTCATATACCGATCTCTCTCAATTATTTCCCGCATAGTATCAATAATGCTGGCAACAACAGACGTGGATGAACAACCTTCCTTACGAAGAAATTCATTAGTAAAAAATGTGTGATCAGGCTGAAATTCGGAAAACCAATTGAGCATTGTTCTATTTATTCTTCTCCAAAAGCAAAATGAAGTCTCTCAGTGCACTGTTTTTGGTTTTAACTACATTTAAAATAATAAAAAGAAAATATTAAGCAAAAGTGTTCACGAGAAATTTCTATTTCTCATACAAATATACTTCTTCAAATTAATGGGAAAAATAAACAAATGGGCTTAAACAAACAAAGATGATACAAACAAACGCCTATTCTTACGAATTTTATAATGGCGGAACACTAGCGTCAACGTTAGTAGTATTTAGCACAAACTTTTCCAGCAGCCCTCGTATTTTGTTAACCACAGCTCCTTATGTTAAAGGACCGAAGCACAGTCGTCTCTGAACACTAGTGACTGCTCAATTATTAAGGCATCATTTCATCATACATGTTTGAGCTACGTATAATGGAATTTTATTGAAGTTCCACGACCATTAATTATTTTAAATTTTAAAAATCAACTAACAAATACTAAGAGGAAAACAGCTTAAAGACAACGTTTAAAAATACAGTCACTATAAAACCTGAAAATATGCCAAAATATTATCTATACCCTAATTTATCTATTAAAAATGCCATATCATAATTTGAAACTAGTCAAATAAACTTGTCTTAGAAATTTGAAAGATGTGTTTACCCTTCCTTCTTCAAAAAATATTGGTTGCCTGACTTCAAAATCATACATTTTATTTATATTCATTAACTGACGAAATCTCTCATCCTAAAAGTAGCTGAACTATATTTAAGGTGTCACATTCTAATTCGTTCTGGTGACCACACTACTCGAGAATCAAGGTAGCTCGACATAAAAAAATAATCTGACATCAAATGTCATACTACCTGAACATAAAACAAGCTTAAACTTTAACATATTAGATTTCGTTTAATTTGAGAAAGAAATATATGACGAAAACAATGAATAAAAAATGTTGAAAATAGTTTTTTTTTAAACACATTTCAGGCAATCTATTAACAAAACATGCGTGAGTTCCCACTGTTCTCTGATATATGCTTTATTTATATATGCAAAATCTTGTACTTTACGTTATATTTTATGTTTTACACTGGAAAATGCAATGTAATACTTGGTATTTCGAAAAACATTCTTCTATCTTTAAAAATAAGAATAAGAGCGATACTGCTAAAGTGTTTTCTAATGATTATATTCACCAGATTCTATATATGAGATTGTATATTGCACAATCCTATACTATTTTACACCTGAAATTATTTTGATTCTATCCAATTAAAACTTACCTCAGAAACCAAGATGTTTTCAACCTTCCTCTTCCTGTAAATGAGAGATAACTTGATGTGAGAGATAATGAAACTCAATAGTTATTTATATTCCATTAATTAATGAAATCCTTTGTCTCAATGGTAGCTACAGATATACCACATTGACTTTACCCCTAATCTTCCGTTCCAAGCGCTGCTATCGGCTGAAGGAAATCGACTCCTTTCATCATCTGCTCTCTCGCTTAGCAACAGCTGAACCCTTATTGGCTCAACGCGTCGGTGAGTAGAGGGTGTGAGCTTTAGTTCGGTTTTTTGCCACAGATCAGGACATTTTGGCAGCACTATAACACATTTCAAGGTCCCACACTTCCAATTCATCTGCTGGAATTACTACTCATGAAGCAAGGAAGTCCGACATCGATGATTAATATTACATTGATTGCCGCACTTCCTTGATTCAAAAGCAGCCGAGTACTTTTGAATATTAGATGTAGTCTAATTCGAGAAAAAATATATAAAGAAGACAAGCGTGTGTATAAAACTGATTTCTCTCACACATTTTATAAAACAAAAAATGCAAAATTATCTTACTTTCTTAGTATTCTATTCTATCAATATTATATGACATATGTTTTAATTATATAGGGTATGTACAAATCAGTATTCTATGACATATGTTTCAATTATATAGGCTATGCAAAATGCAAAGCAAAACATTTCGTTCAGAGAAAAATCCTCACCTCTAAAGATAAAAATTCGTAGAAGACAAATATTTTTTACATATGTTTTGCAGCATTCACAACATATATGAGATTATACATTGCCCAATCCTGTATTAATTATCTTATCCCAAACAGATTGTCACAAGCTATAATAAAAGTTATTGTTTCTTCTACACGTAATCAGCGTAAGTAACAAAATTAATAATAAGTATTTTCTAGTGTTTATATTGTAAAAGTCTGCGCCGTTGGCGCGGAAAATCCAAGTCTGATTTCTAGTTGGAGCTCATGTGGTTCGGATCCCACGCTATGCTGTAGGTCTATATCTCATATAGCCACGACACTGATAAGAACACTAAACTCGAAATCAACTCACCGACCAACTGAACGCTCGGAAATTACATTTCTCTACGAAAGTAAGCTTTTGTGCCTATACGTATAATTTGTGGAAGTTGTTCCTCTTTCCCTTAGAAAATACTTTCAAAATAAATGGACGCCTTTTTGACCGTTCAGAATGCATTTTCAGGAAAATACTACCATTAGCCTACGATCACTATTATCAGCCATATACAGACAAGACGACAGGCTTAAGCCTACCTTCTGTGTGACCAGTGTACTGTCAGCTTCTAAGAAAGATTAATATACCCTAAACAGAAAAATAATAATCTGTAATATTACTGCTGGAAAAAGACAACTTATGAGGCGAGAAAATGCTTGAGTCTTTTCGCTGTATAAGCACAAAATATCTTCAGTCTAAAAGAAGTATTGTTTTCGTTGACGGTTCTCTTTCACCATTCTGAAAGTGCTAAAGGAGTCATTGGATGGGCTCCGCATTTTTAAAATGTACAGAAAATTATTAAAGCGCAATGTCGCGACGCATCATATATGCTGTCGACACCCGCTAGCAATACAGAGATCGAGTGCATTGAACAGTTTTGGACAAAAGAAATAGCTTTTTTAACATACAAATTATACACGTAATATCTGTACATTAACAAGAAACATCTGGCCATCAACGTATAAGCATGAACATCATAAACATAATTAATAGTTTTGTTATTAAACATCGATTTCAAATCATTGAATATTGAATACGAGAAACGGGCAACACATCTATTTGGATAATTCTCATGATACGGAAAAGCTTCTTGCATCACGGATGAAAATGGCTGGATTCACACCTCACAGGCTGCATCGAACCAAACAAGACAGGAGTTAAGCTCAGGATCTGTCAATTATTGATAATTGCCGACAGATTCTGAACTGAACTCCAATCTTATCCGGGAAAAAAGTATGGTTTGTTGAATCCACACTACAGAGTGATGAAAGCTCTCACTGCAGTACTCCATTTCCACTTATCCACTTACGCCATAGATGATGATAGTGGATATACGATCTCATGACTGGACGCAACACAAGACCGTAGAACTACCACCACCATCTGCGACACTCATTCTCTTTCAACGTCTTCTACAAGTGTTGCAGTCTGAAAATAAGATCTGGTTGTAAAACAAATAGACACAACTATTATATATATAAAAAAAACGAATTGCTTAGTCAGAGTCAAGCACGAAACAAATGAAATCAGGTAAAGTATTGCTTAAAAGAGAACAAATCTTTTCAGATAGTTCTTAAATAATCTAGAATAAAAAAAAACTGTTTTCTGAAATTTTTAGGAAATTTATACTGGCCTAACAAGCATACGTATTTACATTAATTTTCTTTTTCTAAACAAAAAAGTAAAAAGTAGGATAGTAAGTCACTTAAGTTAACGCTAAGACATTCCGAATATTTTCATCTACACAAAATGTATGTCACTGTAACTTTTAGAATGCGAATCTCTGAGAAACTTTCAGCTTGAAGATTCTTATTTATGAAAAAAAGGTTTTCTAACTTTGTTGTTTGCTACACTCAATTTCGAAGGGATTAAAAGCATTAAAACATATTATAATGACACTATATGCAGTAACATTTTACATACAGCAATTCAACAATTCTTTTATCTGTCTTGTTGACATGCACACACATTACACTTGTAACATGACATTATATAAGATAAATAAACAACTATACATATGTCCTTAACATCGAACATTATTCTACAAAGTTTTAATTTGAACTATCACAGACCGCAAATCTTAACCCACTCTGTACTAAAATGTTATACATTCCATATCACAAGGTTAAGTATCTGATATATACTTTATCCTTCTATTACTCTTTACCTACTTCTTTCTTCTGTGTATTTTAGTCAATAAACAATATGACCACAGCTTGACAACTTCTTACACCTCACGGCAAATTAGTAGCCCGTGGAAAAGTATAGTAAGTCAAAACCTTTGATGCATTGGTGAATTTTAAAAGATCAATAAATTAGTTAACACTCTTAGAAGTTGTGTGAGGAATATGAAACATTTCGTTTATTATAATTATTTCATACCTCACTACACTAAATAGAAGGTTAATTATAAAAATGAACGCAATGTATTCAACGCCATTACTATTTATATTCTTACACGCTACCCTCTAACAGACTACAAATTGAAATAACAACTATGTTCACCACGAAACAATTAATGACCATTCTTGATTGTGCATGATTTAATAATTCTTCAAATTCAGAAAACGGAAAGCGATAATGAGATACTTTGAATCAACATCTTTTAAGCTGCGATATATATATGCAGAAAGGCAAGTTTGGAAATAGCATTACATGTACATTAATGTTTATACTTGTTACTTGTCGTAAGTTTATTTAAATAAAAAAGTAATTATGAATTATATTAACGTTGCGCTTTTGAGTATTTTTGTTTTACTAGCTAATCAGCGCCGCCATGTGGTTGGTTGACGAACCAAACCAATAGGTATGTGAAATACGTACGATACCGCTTCATACTGAAGTTGGTGATATCAAGGATAGAACATGATATCAAGTGTATAATTGGTTATTAAGAGTAAAACCCAACTGTTACAAGTTGAGCAGATTTTGTAATGAAGTTGTGTTGTTTCACTCCGTTTGTTTATTATGAGTAGGATTACTAAATAAAAATAAGGTTGTGCTACGAATTATTATCGCTGAGTAAGAAGACTATTGTGAAGCTTAATAGTTTTCCGTGATTCTTTGCACGGTTAAATGGAAGGTGGTAAGTCGCATTTAATACATATGTTTGTGGTGGGTAAAAACTCAATTGTTCCAGTTTTGTCAAGTTATTATACATACGTTGTTTGAATAGTTCCTATAAAGACATATTTACTCGTAAGAACTTATCATTTAACCTGAATGAAAAACTTAGTGAAATAATTGATTTACTACAGTTTGATATTTTTGTGGCAAATAATTAATTTTTCTGGTGAAAGAATTTTTTGTGTTATATGGTCTATGGAATACTCCGATGAATTTCATGAACACTTGTCTGTTTCCCTCTGCTTCAGCTGCAAAATTTAATAAAACAGAACGTGGGGTGATTTCTAGACTGGGATCACCTTACCCTATGCGACTGTCCATGCTTACTTCGGTAAGATCCCATGAGCACAGTGTAACATACTCCATTAATTAATGAGATGCTCCGACTCAAAGGTAGCTAACATATTTCAAAGTCCCATATTTCCAATTCATCTGCTGGAATTACTACTCGTGAAGCAAGGAAGTTCAACGTCGATGATTAATATAACATTGACTGCCGCACTCCCTTGATTCAAAAGCAGCCGAACACTTTTGAATATTAGATATAGTCTAATTGGAGAAAATATATATCAAGAAGATAACGTGTAAAATGCGCATATATAAAAGTTATTTCTTTACACATTTTATGGAACAAAATGTGAATGTAAAACTATCGCAGCTGATTTGTATTCTATTCTATCAATATTCTGTGATGTATGTTTTAGTTATATAGACTATGTACAACGCAAAGCAAAACTTCTCGTTCAGAAAAAGTACCCATCTCTGAAGATAAAAATTCAAATGAGACGAATAAATGTTCTTTTCTTTTTTAAAAAAGTGTAATTTGTTTGGAAACAGAAAAATAAATATTTTGAAATCGATACAATATTTGCATAATCATGTACACGATCATCTACCATTTTGAAAATAGCTTACTCATTTTTATATGGCTAGCGTACACGATGTGAAAGTGCAATTTTTGCTGAGTGCTCGTGTCGTTCAGACCCCACGTTAGGCTATAAATCAAAGCATGATATATATATATGTTCTCTTATTATCTTCTTTGAAAACTTTTTGATGGGAAAAGTTGCAATATTTGTATGTTTGAAAGTGTTTGGGAGAAAAAAGAATTTCATTAGTTTAACGTCCCACAGTTATACCTTTTTGGCAAGAGGAGACTGAAGACTACTAAGGAAAATGAATGATTGTGACATTAAATTTTTGTAGTCTCCCACTAGGAATCTACCAGAGATCATGTGCACTGAAGGCACAAGCGATAGTAACTAGACCATGAAAAAGGGCTGCAAGTCTTTCAGGAAGCGAGTTCGGTGGTTAACTATATTTTAACGTAGTGCACACTCATATGTTTAACTTTAAAAAGAGTATCTTAACACGGAAGCATTACCACGAAAAGGAGTGAAGAGGGATTTTTAATATTATTCTCATATAAATGAACTTGTAATTACATTTTAAAGATACCATACCGTTTCCCTCAGTTGAAAATATAACTTCTATAAATTTTATCGTTCTGTTTCATAGCGCAGACTATCTTCTGGGGAGCTATGTGAATTTATATTTTGGTACGCAATTACTTTCAGCAATATTAAGTGATGCCGATGCTATCTGTATTGACATTTCACATGCATTATACATAGGGTGAAGGTGTAATATCTACAAAAAAACAATTCACTAAAGTAAAAATAATGATAGAAAGACCTTCGATATCTTTCACACTCGTATTTAGGCTATGATATTAAATCTATTTTTTTGACATCAATTGAAAACCAAAAACACTTTCAACATTATTATTGTAAAATCAGGTCTAGAAACTTTTCAAATGTAGAAAGGGATACCAATTTATGCTAAGTATTTATTGATAGTAACGAACACACACACACACACACACACACATATATATATATATATATATATATATATATATATATATATACGATACAGAGATACTTAACTATTATATAACGCCGTTACTTAGTAATAACGACGTTACCTCCTTTGACTCTTCACTGATAAGTTATGCATGCAACTATTTTTTCTAAGTTCAGAGAGGGTAACTTCTGAGGCCAAAATATTCTTGGTGCAAAGATCATTTATATATTACATAAATCCTTATAATCTGTAGCCCGAGAATAATATGAGTACTTATCGTTGTCGAAATCAAATAAAAATATGTTGATTACTGTTTAATACTATTTTATATTAATTCACCATTAATATATAGTTAAGTTATTAAAGTGATTATTATTTTCGTTAAGCAATAGTGACGCAAGTTGATCTTTTCCTTCAGTAATAGATCACTATATCTGTCAAGTATAAATATATTCCCTTTTTAAAAAGTGTTTTAAATTGAACAAGAACTCCGAACATACTGCACACATAACTAAACACAAGATATTAGTTAAAAACTCTTGCTGTTAAAGTTTTAATAAGACAGCTTACAAACTGTTCGGATGTGGGCAGAAAATGTAAATTTTTCTTCTTTTTTGTATTTATCGAATCAAAATATGCATTCATTCAAATTTTTGCGACTCAACCAGTGTTGATTTGGCAGAATTTAAATTTTCTAATGTTTTTTTTTTTTTAAGATTTTCTTCTGGGACTTTTACGAAGATGCACAAAACTCAAGCTCTAATTAAAGTAGAAATACGACTTACACTCTGTATGACTTCCAATCAAGTGGTCATTGCTTTGGTTTATATATAGGGTCTAGTTTTAACACTCCCAAAACCGATAAATATAGGGAAGTTCAGAATTCTTCCCCACACAAATGTTCATTTCTTGATTGTATTAGCTGGTTACTTGGCAACACTGCCTCGGTGACAATCAATAAAGAATTGAGATATACTCCATTACACACTGTGAGTATTGGGTGAATTGATTCCACGCATGAGCAATACTGAAGATAACAATTACACTGTTGATACAACTATTAGACGTGTAACACATTTCTTAAGAAGATTGAAGTTGCAAGAGAATAAATTCAGGAAAGAAAAGTTCACGTTGGAAAATTACAAAATTTCTATAGATTATTTCTTTGTTTTGGGGATTATTCAAACTATTCGCATACCAAAGAAACGCCACACTCCAATTGATGCGAGGAATAAATTGTACCCATAATTTAATCAGAATATACATGAATGAACATTAATTTATACTTTGCTAAATTCAGATTTATAGTGAAAACATACTTAATTTTTTACTTGCAATAAATACAATGTTCACATATTATATTTTGAATTGTATAAAATGGGATATGCCTGGTCTTCAAGGTAGTGTTGTCAAGTTCTAGGTGAATAAATTCAGGAACGACGAATTCCAAAAGACGAAAATATTGTACAAATTGTGGAAGTTTTAAATATACATTTCTTCTGCATAATCGATGGTCATTGTCTAGACAAAACATGCATGAAAACTTAGTTTGATGTGCTAAACACAATGAAAGGAGAAAAATATGATTTTGCTCCCATCCGAAAGAACATACGCTTGCGAGTCTACATAACCAATAGTGATAATTCCTTCCCCAAATTTTTAATTATAATACCAGGGATTTATAAAATATAATATCACAAAATATGGCCATTCTTGAGAAACACAATCTGAAAATTACAATGTATTGATTGTAACAATACATATATATTCTGGATTTAATTTAACTCAAAGTAACTGCATGAAAACCTATTTCTCCTGAGCGTTGGAGGTGCTACTTTTCAATCAAGGTCACGTAGGCTGTGATGGATAATTACGCAGTACATCTACCACCTACGTTCCCTTAGTTGAAAAATAGAATTGAAGTACTGCCAAGGCTATCATTTGAAACGGTCTTGATTCATATTGCAGAAATTGTTGATCTATTCGGATGATGATCCAAACACTGATATGTTACTTGCAACACAATTGACGGTTTTGTACAAAATACCTTTAAACACACACACACACATATTATATATATATATATATATACCGGGTGTTCATAAAAATTGCACCCAGGACCTCCTTCAGCCGCTATGGGAATCAAAATTTCACAATGTGGCAACGCCACAGATGAACTTCGAACCATTAGCATTGCTCTACGAATCCATCAAGCAGTTACATCATCGATTATTACTCTGGTAAGTGGTGCTAGTGTCAACATATATCGACTTTAACTGCCATTTGGAAAGAATACATATAAGTATTTGACGGATTGGTAGATCTTCCCTGAGATTCTTTATCTGCGATGTTGCCACAAAGGGCAATTTGCATCTCCAGACGAGGACCCAGGTATACAATTATATATATATTTTTTTCGCTTTGACTTGTAGAATAATGTAATCCTCAGAACTTTCCAAATTCTTATTTTTATAGAAGTTACAACCGAAAGCACAATTATTAACTATTCTGAAAATAATCACAAATATTTCCTCAAACCTCAAATTTACATCAATGTTATATTAGTTTAGTCTGCTTTGCGAAAGATACATATGAAATAATATTTTTTTTTTCAAAAATCAACACAGGTTATTATGCAAAACACTCAGTTAATTACACACTCAGTTTCTCCGCATCATCGCAGAGTAATAGGTCATAAATTTGAGGAAAAAAATCGGCAAAGAAATAAAAATTTATGATGTATATAGCATATAAAGATTTTCAAGAAGTTATATCAGAAGATATTTTTCATTATAGAGCACCTGTGAGCTAAAAATAACGTTACTCAATGTGTTACAAAAGATTATTTGTGATGTATGCGCTACCTATAATATTATGCAATATTGTGTATGAGTAACATATGTTAAACAGTGTTTAACATAACATTCATTATCTGTTTTCTTTTGTATCAGTTGTTATATACATACATACATATATTAAAAATTTACGTTATTACTTTCATTTACGTGTCCATGTATTGCAAGAAAAAATACGTGTTTTGAAATTTTAATTTTCCCAGGAAAGTACACGAGTGTCAAATTTTTCAAATTTTCTTTGCAAGTGAAATATATCCTGCGCATTGTAACTTCAAAGTGTCCGAGACGTATCTTGAAAACCAAGACTTATACATATTTTTTTTAAGTTGAAAATTTTAAAAGTGTTGCAACTATTCCCCGCCTCCCCTAACTGCTTAAAATTCAAATAAATACATCAGAAATACAAATTCCTGGCTTCTATATCACATAGTGTGAATTGTCTTCGTTAAAGTGACGAAATGACAAACATATTCATAATATATTTGTAAAAGTTAAGTGAACTGTAACTCATTTTTATTACGATCACTTTGTACAGCACTCAGCTAGTTTCACAACAAAAATATGAAACTACCCAGGACACACCACGAGGAGGTGGCTGTACGTTGTGTCCCACCCCTTCCCACCCATGTTAAACCCCAAGTCTCAATTAAATTGTTGGCGCAATGTGCTTCTTTACATCTGCAAGTAATTTGACGAATCCCACGTGAAAGAATATGCTTACAACTGAATGTTTTCTACAATAACACTCTCTTCTTCATCTACAACCAACGGAAACTTTCCAAAATTTATGTGGGTGCATATCAATGACGGGACGTGTTAGCCTATATTTTTCCAGGAAAGTCTCGATATTTGATTGATTTATTTTTAGTTAAAATCTTTTATGAACACCGTCATAAAGGGCTGTGTTGTGATAAAGTAAAATATGCCAGTGCTATAAGGATAAGTTGGGCTGCTCTAGCTCAGTAGGTAAAATGACTGACTTAAACGCAAGTGAAACGGGTTCAAACCCAAGTGCAAACTAAACATCTTGTTGGCGCGCCGCACTCACAAGATTATTTGTGTGGGTGCCGGAGCACCCACGTAGTCTGCGCGCATGTCTACAACAGCATCATATCACCTAATCAGAATTCGTTTCAGAATAATCTTGTTATTTGTATGTATACGTTACACAAGAATATTTATAATAAGTATATTTTCCTACAGTATAAACTTTAATGCCTGTTCGTTGCCAAGTAGTCAACACGAAGAAATTTCACGTGCTTGCTGCCTGGTTCAATTCGCAGTATGAGTACTTGCTCGAACATAAACCAAATTCTCAGATCCATCTTTGAACAGTTTTTTTTTCTCAAATATAGTCATCTTGCTGAAATCAAGGGTTATGCCTTACGTAATCAATCAAACACTTCATTGCATACCGTGCGCATGCTTCCAATGTAATATAAATCTTTTGATACATTTGGTTTCATGTTGAGAAAGAGTTAAACATATTCTTCAGTAAAAGGAGTATATTGGGATACTTATCGCTTAAGTTTACTTAAAAACAATTCTTAAATTTCATAGAAAAAAGTTGCTATACGTTATATTTAGTAATTTTGACTTTATTTTTTTTTTGTCTAACTAACTTAATTTATTAAACGCCATTGGTCCCGTAGCGGTAACATATTTTGCAATTTTTTGTAGTCCGTTTATTGTTATAAATAATTGATTATTTTTATTCAGAAATAGATAATGAACAATTTTGCGCAATTTTTGAGCACATATTCCTTTCTTCTATGTTTAAAACTATTTACATTTTGCTTAAAATTCGGAATTTCATCTCTAACAAATTTTATTTCTCAATAGTTACTTTTCTTTCAAAAAACTGGAAAGTACGCTTGCACAACTCACCAAACTCAGCCCGAGGTGGGGATGTGGCGCCCCATCGCCCAGCTCTTCGGAACTGCAATCAGTCACTGGCCATCCAGGTTGGGGGTTGTGCCGGGCCGATCACCCGGCATTTAAAACCTGTGATTGAGCGTCGTTAAAATATAAGCCTCGGATATGGACTGCTCTTCCTAGAAGACATTCTTGTTATGTACTTTTTTTGCTCTTGGATGTGATTGGATGACGCTGGACCCGGGGCCATGGGGAGGAGGAGTGAAGCGAATGCGAACCCAGCAAGACCGGAAGGAGTGAGGCCCCGAAAGGGAATGCTGGGAGTCTGCGGCGCGGGATCTCCAATGAACCATTGGTTCCTCCCCTTAAATGGTGGTGCGTGTGTCCTCTCAAAAGTACCCATCAGTCGGCGGTACAAGTGGCTCTGCCTCACTGTCATTTTGAGTTGGTGTCACAGTTTAACTTGCTGACAAGGGTCATGCAGGTAGGACTTGCCAGCCTTGTTTTCCGCTTCGAACCAAGACGGAGAAGCCGAGTGGATTTTGAGTTTTCTTAAACTATGGATCTGCATTAATCACCCTCCCAGGATACTGACATGCATCAGCGAGAGGAAATGCTTGATCTTGCACCAAGATATTTAGTTATCAAGGACAATTCAAACGACACAGTTGGAGCGTTAAGTAAATTGTCACCATTTACAATACATCATCAGCTACATCATATTGCCACAGGAACGTTTCCTACTGGACATATTCGAAAATTACGAAATGGGACGTTACTTGTCGAAACGACCTCAGATAAACAATCTAAATTACTTTTAGCTAGTAGACAGTTAAGACCTGTTCCAATTCTGGCTGAGGTTCATCGGCAATTAAATACCAGCAAAGGAGTTATCACATATTTCGATTTGATAGAGTTACCAGAGGCAGAAACATGTGCCGAACTTAAGGATAGTCATGTTACTGACGTCCATCGAATTACCACGAAAAAAAAATGATACGGTACAGCCCACGGATTCATATATCCTTACTTTTGCTCTGCCTGACTTTCCAACGCATTTGAACGTCACTTACCACCGCTTGAAGGTTCGGCCGTACATACCATTACCCTTACGGTGCTTTAACTGCCAACATTTTGGCCACTCAGACCCTTCTTGTAATGCCTCTGCCATGTGTGGCAATTGTAGTTCTTCAGCTCATGGTCAGGCCCCATGTGCGGCCCCATCGAAGTGCGCTAACTGTAAAGTGGTCACCCAGCTTGGTCACCTGACTGTCCTCATTTTGTGGCTGAGAGGAAGATCCGTGAACTAATGGTAATAGAGAAGATATCAGCAGCTGAGGCTAAACTAAGGATACAGCGGAAGGTTACCTTTGACACTAGTTTCTCTTCCCTTCTGAAAACCAGCAGATGACAAGATACTGAGATAGATTCTGCTACCCAGACTGAAGTTGAGGTTTCCGGTGTGCCCGTCTCGTCCAAGGCGTCCCGTGCCACTCCTTCTTCTGTGAACTCAGGACTATCCCACACGAAGCAAAGGTCATTTTCCGCTTCGCAGCCTAAACCTCCATTGAATGATCCTTCTCCTTCACGAATCATTAAGAAAATTCCTGCTTCTCAGCCTCCTGCCGCTCCGGCTTCTGGCTCTACATTGTCTGACTCTAGTCAATCCACAGCCCAGTTTTTGAAGCAGTCAAACAGCCAGCCTTCTACCAAACCCCTCACTAAGAAGAAATGAAGAAACAGCCGTAGGCTCAGGCATCCAAGTCTGCCTTTACCTCCCCCACAGCTACTCGTGCCATGCCACCGAAGAAATCTATACGCACCCAGTCTTCTACCCAACCTGAGGTGAAGAAACAGCAGTATACATCACGCAGTCCATCTAGTGATGACGAGTCTCTTATGGATGATATGGTGGCAGAGGAGCTCAATAATTTTACCCTTGTGGAAGGACGTGAAAAAGGCAAGCGCAGTACCTCGCTTCTTGTTCTCGACGCTTGTTGAATATGTCTTTTCTTCAATGGAATTTGAATGGCTATTCCGCTCACTACGAGGATTTTAAGCAGTTATTGACATTGTTTCATCCTACCATATTCTGTATTCAGGAAACGCATTTTACCTCTCAGTTCTCTCTGGTTACACAGTATATCGTCATGATCAGCTTACTGTAGGTCGTGCAGCAGGTGGTGTAGCAATCGGTGTCTGATCCCTACCAGTCTGCTCTCATACATGTGAACAGTGCTTTCCAGCTTATAGCTGTTCGTGTCTGCTTAAGACAACCTGTTACTTTTTGTTGAGTCTACGTTACGCGCCATGTCGTCTTTACTGCTATCGATCTTGAATTAGTTGCCCGACAGCTTCCATCTCCATTTCTATTTGTGGATGACTTTAACTCCTACCATGCATGCACTGTGGGACCCTCCTAATGAGCCTCGAGGTCAAGAGATTGCCACTTTCCTTGGCAACACTAACTTATTGCTCCTAAATGGTGGCAGCCCCTATTATTGTCAATGACCTTCCGCTCATCCATTCCGGTCCGTTCACTGCCTATAATCTGAGTAAACCAGACTGGGGTCATTTTTCCGCAACTTTTCATTTCACATTAGAACCCCGTTTTACTGTTGATGGTCATTGTAAGGCCTTTCAGCAGAGCATCCGGGCAGGTGCAGACGACTCTATTCCTATCTATGCTAGTTCCCGGTGTAAACGCACCGTTCCCTGGTGGTTTGAAGAGATTCTTAACGCTATTCTGGCCCGGCGTCGAACACTCCGTACTTTTCAACGTGCTTCTACAGGTGATAATTTGGCTCAATTTCGCTCTTCTTGCTCGCGCCCGCTATCTGATTAAGCAAGCTAAACGTCATAGCTGGCACACTCATGTTTCTTCTCTTACTGCTGGCAGCTCCATGACTGCGCTCTGGTCGCAGATTAGTCGTCTCCAGGGCCATGTTTCCTCCGTTCCATCCCTTGTCATCGATGGTGTAATGGTCACTAATCAGGATAGAATTGCTGCTGAATTAGGACGTCATTTTGCGGATGTATCCAGTTCTACTCACTACTCAACTGAATTCCACACTCATAAACATCGCACCGAACGTACGCCACTTCAGTTCCGCTCCCGGACCGCTGAACCTTATAATATATCCTTTACTGGTGCTGAACTTGCTGCTGTTTTAGATTCTACGAAGGGCACAGCACCTGGCCCTGATGGAATCTGTTATGCTATGCTCACAAGGAAACATCTTATATTGATAGTAGCATTGCCCATTCAAACAATGCAGAATCGATAGAGGAGTGAAGAAATGTGAGAAATCCAAAATTTTACGGGCCGATACCCAGAAACACAGGAGATACAGAGGAAAGAAGGGTCTAGAATAATTTGAAGATAGCAATGCAAAGTATACACTGGCAAAGAAATAACTTAAATGGTTAAAATAATCAAAATGACATTTACATAAGAGTATAGTAAGCAAACATTGTACCCACAGGCATGCTCAATAACATCATATGTAATGGAGTGTTGGCAACTGAGCACAAGATGAAGTTTTGTTAAATGGCACTGATCACAATTATAACATCTAGCAAATCTAATTATGAGTAGAACCACACCTGTGAAGTCTTGATATATAGTGTTGACAACGTTTGAAAATAGGCCTATATGGATTCCTATATGAATCTTTGTTGTAGAAGAGTACACACAGTATATGATTCGAACTAGTTTAAACCAAAATATGACACCACAAACAAGAATACAATCACTGAAGTACGAAAATAAGGAACGAAGCACAGTATCGAAGCAGTGTTACTCAAGTGGAAAATCAGAATAGTATCAAACACAACATACAAAACTTCATATGGGAATTCATATAGTATAGAATTCATCTTCAAACGTTGGCAACACTGTACATCAAGACTACACAGATGTGGTTCTACTCATAATTAGATTGCTAGAAGTTTTTAATTTGTGTTCCGTGCCATTTAACAAAACTTCATTTTGTGTTGAATTGGCAACACTGCATTACATATGATGTTATTGAGCATGCCTGTGGGTACAATGTTTGCTTACTATACTGTTGTGTAAATGTCACATTGATTACTTTAATCATTTTGAAGTTATTTCTGTGTCGGTGTATCATTTGCTTTGCTTTCTTCACATTATTCTATATCCTTCTTTCTTCTATACCTCCTGTGTTTCTGGGTGTCGGCCCGTAAAACTTTGGATTCCTCACTTTTCTTCACTCCTCTATCGATTGCGCAGTGTTTGGTTGGGCAATGCTACTATCAATATAAGATGTTTCCTTGTCAGGCACCTCCCTGACGATAGCAAGCAACATATTCTTGACCTGTACAATCGTATCTGGCTTGAAGAATCCTTCCCTGTTGCCTAGCGTGAAGCATACATTATTCCTATTTTGAAGCCTGCGAAACCTGCCACGTCCAGTGAAAGCTACCGCCCGATCGCCTTGAGTAGCTGTCTGTGTAAACTTTTGAAAATATGATCAATACCCGCTTAGTCTGGTTTCTTGAACACCATGGCGTTATTACCAATCTTCAATTTGGCTTTCGGCGCCTCCGTTCCACTACTGATCACCTGGCACATCTTGAAAGTGCTATTCAGGATACCTTTTGTCATCAAGATCATCTGATAACAATCCTCTTTGACCTTGAAAAGACCCACGACACCGCTTGGCCTTATGGGATTTTACGGTAACTCCATCTCTGGGGCTTATGTGGCCACTTGGCTCTCTTCATCCAGACTTTCTCCAACAACGTTCATTTAGAGTCAAGCTTGGAGCTACTCTTTCTGCACCGTTTCCACAGGAGAATGGTGTTCCCCAGGGCAGTGAACAGCGTGATGTCCCAGCTCTCCCCTTCTGTTAATGGGCTGCTTTATGTGGATGACTTAACTATCTACTGACGCTCACGTGATCTCCGTACATTTACTCGACAGTTGCAGTTAGCGCTCAACCGCCTTCACCAATGGTCTTCCACTACTGGTTTTAGCTTTTCTCTCACCAAAACACACTGCTTACATTTTTGTCGCCTTCGTCACTGTGCCTATGATCCTGAGCTGTTCCTTGGCTGTTCTCGATTGTCCTATGTGGATCATGTTCGTTTTCTGGGCTTGGAGTTTGACCGAAGACTTACCTAGGCTGTTCACGTTTGAGACCTAAAGTACCGCAGTCTCCGCTCCATGAACTTACTACGTATGGTATCTCATCTTTCGTGGGGTGCTGACCGTGTGGCGATGCGTCTATATCGTAGCCTCATCCGCTCTCAATTGGATTATGACTGTGTTGCATATGTTTATGCTCGACCTTCCATCCTACGTTATCTGGATTTTGTCCGTCATCTTGGCCTTCGTTTGGCGCTTGGAGGTGTCCGAACCAGTCCTATTCCTACTCTCTATGTCGAGGCTCATGAACCACCTCTTTCCCACCGTCGAGACTGTCTGCCCCTGCGCTATTACATTCATATCCGTGCCGTACCTGACCATCCTTCGGCCTTTGCCCTTGAGGTTGGGGCTCGCTATGACAGATATCAAGCATGACCTACTGCTACTCGGCCTTTTGGCATTCCAGCTATAGGTCTTGTGGCTTCTCTTGGATTGGATATCCCTGCCATCTGTCCATTGGGCTTCCTGCCCATTCCTCCGTGGACTGTTCTTCCACCAGTTGTCAGATTTCATCTAACGCAATTTAAGAAATCTGTCACCAGCAATCAAGAATTTTGTCAGGAGTTCTCTTTTCTGGATGCGTACCGTACATACGCTGTCTTCTACACAGCTAGTTCGAAGCATGAAGATTCTGTTGGATGTGCCTTCCTCACGGATGTCTATAGCGCTGGCTTGAAGCTCCATCCTACTTCCACTGTCTTCACTGCTGAATTCGTTGCTATACTGGATACTGCATTATATTCGTCGACGCCGTCTTCGACATGTTCTCCTGTGCTCTGACTCCAGCAGCGCTTTATGTAGTCTCCCTATTGTGTCAACTTGCACCTTATAATCAGCAAATTCTACTCTCCTGCCATTCCTTACGTCTTGCAGGTTGCGACGTCCAATTTTGTTGGGTAGCTGCCCATGCTGGTATTCCAGGAAATGACCGTGCTGATCGTGTTGCCATAGAAGCTGCCCTTACAGAACCTGACAATCCGTCACCGCTCACCACCTCCGATAATCCACCTCCTGTAATTGATCATCTTCTCCTTCAGCGCTGGCAGACAAACTGGGATAAGCACCTTTAGAATAAATTGCACGCTGTCAAGCCGCGACTTGGTGTTTGGGCCAGGAGTTCTCGTCCTTCAAGCCTGGAAGAACAACGATTGGCACGCCTACGTATCGGACACAGCCATCTGACCCATGGCTACCTGCACCCATTGTGGTGCATTCCTGACCATTAGTCACCTTCTTGTGAAATGTGTTCCTCTTGCTCCCGAGCGAGCCTGTCTTGGCTTACCAGCTGATATGTCTACCTTGCTTGAAGACGATGTCTAGACGATTCAGAAAGTTTTCACCTACTTCCAGCATCTACACGTCCTGACTGATTTGTGAGTGTATTTCTCACGTTTCTTTTAATTAATTTATTTCTGATTTTATCCACTGTTTTTCTGTGATTTTATGTTGGTTTTATGCTTGTCATAGCATTTCCTTGCTTTTATCTTCTTTACTGCACTGTCATACACATTACTAATTCTGGGCTGCCCCACGTGTGTCCACCTATTGCTGAGCTGCCTGGGCAGAGAAGATTAACATGCCATTGTGTACGTGCCACTCGTCCTTGTGTTTGTGTATCGAGTTTGCACATTTCTTAAATGCTATGACAATTTAATTCGGAAATGACCCGACACCTTTTACGTGCTCCAGACTTTGCTTCTAACTTACTATTTCTGCGCTACTATGCTTTTTGTTCTTGGGTACTTCTATTTTTTACTGTCAGAGAAGGGTGCAAAAGATCTCGATGTCGACGCGCCCATGGAAACCCATTAAATCAATCAATCCATCTCCAAACTCAGTAGTTTATGTATGTAGTGAAATAGTAAGGAGACAAGCATTATTCTATGTTTTACAGATATTTCATTTTACTGCTCCAGAACTGGGAACATTGGCATAATATAATATATTTTCGGCAGATGAAGTTAGGGTTAGTCCCACGTACGAACATTAACTCTTGCGTGCTATTCGTCTGTGAGCTGTGGTGTTCGTATCGAGTAAGCAATGAAGATATTAATTTACTGAACTAGTAAATGCTTACTTTGGACACTCAGTATGTCTTGTAAGATCCTCACTTCGTAAGAAGTATTACGTTGTTATTAGCACAATTAGTGAAAACTGTATCAGAAACTAACATTGTGTGCTTGCCTCTCCAACCGGAAATTGTTTTTAACGAGGAACATCAATGATAGTGACTTTGGTATGTTCGTGTCAGAGTAAGTCTCCCAAATGTTCCTTTATAGTCGGAAGCGTCCCGAGTTTGCATAATTTGTTTCATAAATATAGCTCAAAACTAAAAATGTCTTCTCTTTTTTCAATGCATAAGTTAGTGTCATACGTAGGGTAAACGGTGGCTCAGTGGAAGAGAACGTACCTCAGGTGTGTAGAACCTTTGGTTCGATCCCCGGCCAAGTAAGTTTGTGGTAAGCAACATCGTGTCTGAGAGTTTTCTCGGGGTACTTTCATTTCCTCCAATTTCTCCTTCCGACAATTCTTCTGTCATCATTCAATTGCCTTAATCATCGGTCTCTCTAACCTAAAGTGTGTAATCGTCGGACGTTAAACTGAAATATTTATATTTTCATTTCAAGTATGATTCGTGCAATATTTAAAAGATCCTGCTTTTATTAGTCATTGATGCTAACAGAAATAGCCTCCCTTCTATCAGTAACTCTTGATGACTGTAGACTTAATGCTTAATTAATTCTGTTATTAAAGTAAATCGCAGTGAAGAACTACGAAAATATTATAAATTTCTAAATGTTATTCGCTACTTTTAATCTGAAAGTATAAACTACGAATATACTGTAAATGTATACATTGTTGCCCATAATTATGTATAGAGGAGAGTGGGAATAGTTGATACAATTTTCAATCAAGATTTTTTTTTACATCTTTTTAGAAACCGTCACAAAATCAATTCTACGGTAAATAGAGACCTTGGAATGTTGGTTAGCGACTCACTATTTTCTCAATGGAAATCTGAGTGAACGTTAAATTGATATGTTTAGTTTTGTCGTGAAAGGCGAATTGTACCAATGTACCCCAGACAGGGGCAAATTGATACTGAGAAAGGGCATGTTGATACTCTACATGTAGAAAGAGTAAATTTACACACAATTTAGCATGGAAAAGCAATAAATGGTATTAGATGCATTGTTTATTGTTTATTAGACTGTAGGGAACATTTAAACTTAAAAAAAACTTCAAAATATATTTCAAAACTATATGACAAGTGAGTACCAACAATAGTCTCTCAGCGCATAAACGGAACAACAATAGGCGGATTCACAGTATTCAATTAGTAACGTTTCTATTACGTCTTACAAAATTGCACATTTAAGAAAACTGACAAACTCAAGAACACTTGTATAATGAATGCCAATCTCAAAAATAGAAGTAAGCTAAATAACAATGTCAACTTTTGAAACATGTGTGAATATGTGTGTGTCTAAACTGAGACAAACTACAAATCTTTACAAGCCACCCAAATAATTTGAAATGTTGATGTAATATTCTAATCACTTTCACTTTCTGAAAGTACATTATCTGATTTACAGGAATCACTGATAAAATGTAGTATCATATTTTACACATGAGGTATGTGCCCAATTCTTACAGCTGGTACATTCCACCCACTCAGATCCTGGTTTTGAATTTGGATACGGTCCAAATCAAACGATGCAGAGACAGTCTTCACTCTCATCCTCGTCAGAACTGTAATGTATTGACCCACTGCTTGGGTATTTTCTCTTTCTTAGTTTTCGTTTCATCAATCACTATTAATAGGAAATTTAATTTTTCTATCTTTTGCTCTAGTTTCCGTTGTTTTGCATTCTCTGCGACACGAATGGTTTCTTTCACTGGTGTATCTGAAAGAATACTTGTTTCCATTTTCTTCTTACCCGTCATTTTCTCAATTCTTGTGGCCCCTTTAGGGTATGGACGGAGCTCTTCAGGAATCACCACGGATTTCTTCACTGTTTTCACCATTAGACTTACTCCAGATGTCGAAGGTTGAGGATCTACTACTGATTCGACTTCTTTAGCTGGTGTTGAAGTACTTTCGTTTCCAGTATTATTCCCAAGTCCAAACTCTCTACCAGTTACAGCGGAGCACAAGAAATTCTCGTCACTAAATATATTCTCATTCAGTGGCCAAATTCCAGTTGATGTGAATTTTGCTATCAGATTGGATGGGATGATTTCCTTTGAAAGAGTCGCTTTTACCAGCTCCGGTATGGCATAGATTGTTATGGTTTTCCTGGGTTCATTATTATCCAATTATCAGCAGCTGCATTGAAAACTTCTTAAACGGGCCATAGATACTCTTGTCTAAAGGTTGAAGTCAGGTTTGTAGTGTGTGGTGGAAAGGATAATAATACTGCACCGTTTTCTTTGCAGAAATCAATCACATGGATTGACAAATGAGAAATATGGTTGTCTAGCACCAAAAGACAAGGATGTTCTTTCGTACAACGAACATGTTGTACAAAATCTTCATGAATTTTAGAAATAAGGAACCTGTAAACCAACCAGACGAATTAGCAGCTCTAACGCGCCCTGTTGGTCCATTAACAATAAAATGTTCTCTAAAAAAATACTCGGAGACAAATAGAGGGGTGGTCTAAGAAAAATAAGCAGAGGTGGTACAATATTTCCGACTGCATTTCCTGCGAATACTATTGTGACTATTTCACTTTCTCCGCAGATGTGACCCTACCTACTTGTTTCTTCCCTTTCTTAGCAACTACTTTGCTAGGTCGGTGTACTGTTGTTATCCCTGTTTCGTCAACACTCCATATATTTTGGTACGTAAGATCAAATCGACTTATCGCACTCTTCAAATTATTGAAAAACAACTGGACATTATTCTTGTTGAAGCTCGTTGTTGTTGCTAAACTTGTAGCTTCGGCTTCTCTCAAAGACAACCTTGGGTGTCGCTTCATAAATCCTGTGAACCAGTCTTTAGAATCTAAGTTATTATTTGCCCAGTTGAGAAGAACATTTATATTATTAGCTGAAGCATATTCGAAAGCGAAGATACGTATGTTCTTAGGTAAACAGGTATCTCAAAACAACGCAGGACATAAGAGGCAAGTTCGTCTTATTTCTCTTGCGAGACCACGAGTCGTGGTTTAGCGTATCCAATTGTCCGTGATGCGGCTGCTTTTTTCATAAATTGTCGCAATGTACTGAAATCTATTCCATACGCTGTGGCAGCTTTTCTGAGAGAAACTCCTTCAGCAACTTCTCTCGCAGCGTTCTCGTAAGCTTCCTAAGGTGCATTACCTCTTGTTGTGTACCTAACATAGTACGAACCATGATTTACCACAGAGAATAGAAGAAGAAACGAAGAAGGCCTTAGTGCCATAAGGGGTAAGTTGATACTCTGTATGAACATGCCTCTTTTAGTTTCTATCAACTTGACCCAATAGTCATCATTCGTAGCATTTAGGATTTAGATTTTCTAGGCTTTCGGCATCGAAGGCCATTTAGCCAGTCAGGTCCGTCGGCGAGCACACAATCTTTGGAAAAGGAAGGAAGGAAGCGGTCTGGAAGTTAGATACCACCCCATCATTTGCCTGGTATGAATGAGGAAAACCCAGGAAAACCTAGTCTGAAAAAGAGTTTCACACTTTTTTGACCGAGTGCTCCCACCGGGAATCGAACCCGGGACCGCTCGCACCGAAGGCGCACTGAGGCGTTAGCAACGTGGGGCCACAGTCACAATTCGTGTTACGTCCAAAGAAAAAAAACAATAAACAGCAAAATTATTTAATGCTATAGGTTACTTAGAAGAGAAATGGTATGTTATAAAACAAAACAGTGAATTCAAAACAGAACGATGATAGACCCACTCGAAGTTGTATGTAGAAATTTACTTTGACGTACAAAAAACACAAAAGCTTCGGAATCATTCCTTTTTTTTTTCACACTTCAGAACTCAAACTGAAGAAGAACGTACATTTTCATGTAACGAACGAATAGCGTGAGCGGACAGGTGCTGCGACCTATAGACACGCTGTAAAGCCTTATGTATCAACTAGCCCTTCTCTCCCCCATGACGTTTTAGTGACTGTATTATTTGTAATTCTGGACAGAGAGTGGGAATAACGGTCACTGGACTTAGAACTGTTAGTGTGCGTAAGCAGTGTGAGAGTGGCTAAACGAAACATTCCCAAACCTCTGCAGACTGATCGGAAACTTGTAAAAAGCGGACAAAAATAGTTTATTCCGAAACTATGAAGATGATGGACGTCTCTCTCTCGTTCTATACGTAATTATCCTTTCTAATTCGATTGCAGTTACTGTGAAAGTGATTCGAAGAACCCCTGCTGCAATACGTGCAGTTACATATACAGGGTGGTTCAAAAGTGTGGAAACCAGTCGCATAAATATCAAATACTGCAAAATATAACCAAAGCAACACTGTAGCAGAGTAATGAACGTAAGGAGGTATTGGGGAAGACACAGAACAATGAAATCCGCCATCGTAAATCATACGTATAGTTTATAAATTGAGGACTTAACATGTTGACACAATACGCGAATTGGACGTCGCTAGCAAGTACAAAGTTATGACAGGTTTTAATATGCATTCACGAATTGGCTACAGGTTCAATATGCTCTCCCTCTGATTGTATGTGCACCTAATAAATATACAATGTAAAACAAATGTGTGATTGGCCTTAGGAAAAAAAATTAAAGTTCGCGGTTTTGCACTCGCATCATCTTCGAAAAAATACTAATACTTACTGGAATGTAATTTAGTTCAGGATTACGTTGTTTCGGTAATATTAAAAGATTCAGCATAGAGTGTCTTGTATACTATTGCACTGACGTTAATATACAGCAACTCTACACGACTGATAGTTTATCACTGCAATATGTATGATGGCTTTCACTACAACTTTGATTCAGGGATGAAGGGCAATCTGCAGCGTTGGGATGTAGCGCCCCCATCGCCTGGCTCCTTTTAGGGGTCGCAATCAGCCACTGGTCCTCCAGGTTGTAGATTGGGTTGGGCCGATCACCCAATGTGCCAAAATACCGATCGCAGCAGCAACCAGAATGGCTCGGATGAAGCCGGACGAATTTTCTGAATTTACCCCTGCGCGGATATAGACATGAGCTTTGGTTTTGCTATTTGGAGGACCCCTGGACCAGGGATCGTGGGACCGAGGAGTGAAGCGTGTTTGCACCCAGCCGGACCCACCCAGATGGAGTGATGCCCGGAAAGGGAAAGTTCTTCTTTCTGTTACTGGGAGTCTGCAACGCAGGGATCTCCGGAGAATCATCGATTTCTTCCCCACACACGGTGGGACGTTGGTCCTCTCCAAAGTATCGATCAATCGGTGTTTCAAGTGGCTCTGGATCCTTGTCAATTTGATTCGGAGTCACAGCTCAGCTTGTAGACAAGGGTAGAGCAGGAAGGACCTGCTCACCTCGTTGGACGCCTAGAACGATGACGGGGAAGCCGAGAAGACTTTATGGTTCATTTCTCCATGGATCTGCATCACTCACTTTCACCAGCACCTATTGAGCAAAGCAAAGTTAACACAGTGCCGAGATATCTCGTAATTCAAGATAAGTCAGAAGCGACAGCAGGTTCTTTGACTAAGTTATCGCTGTTTGTTATTTTCAAACAGATTTGCCATATTGCAACTGGCACTTTCCCGGATGGCCACATAAAGAAACTACGAAATGGTTCGTTGTTAGTGCACACCATTACCGATAAGCAGTCCACTCTTCTTTTGAAGTGTCAGCATCTTGGATCAGTGCCTGTTGTTGTTCAACCACACCGCCAGTTGAATATCAGTAAGGGTGTGATTACTTGCAGAGACTTGCACGATGTCCCGGTGGAGGACATCCTTGAAGAGCTACGCGACTCCAACGTTACTGATATGCAGCGTATCTCTGTGAAGCGGGATGGGCAACTGGTAGCCACCCATTCCTATATTATGACGTTTGTTTTGCCTACATTGCCACCCACTTTGCGTGTCGGCTATCTACAATTCTAGATTCGACCGTATATATCATTGCCGTTGCGATGTTTCAAGTGTCAACGCTTTGGACATTCCGCTCGAACTTGTAATGGCGCAGCCACTTGTGGTAACTGTGGCGGTCCTTCATGTGGATCTGAGAAGTACAATGCATCCTGTAAATGTGTTAATTGTACTGGTGTCCATCCTGCCTGGTCACGGGACTGCCCTAGGTTTACAGAGGAGAAGGCGATCAATTAGCTTATAGTCACCGAGAAGATCTCTTCTGCTGAAACTCGACGTCGCGTGATGCTCAAGACGCCTGCTGGTAGCACCTATGCTTCCAGAGTGACTTTGACCACGATTGGCACCCAAACCTGTCATGTAAGTACCCAGACTACCTTTCCTGCTGCTTCTCCTGATGGTTGTACTTGTGGAGCGTCTAAACCAACTTCTAGCGCTACAAAGTCTACAGGTACCATGCCTCGTTCGCAGACTTCACCATCGCCATTCTCTCCTGCAGTATCTACACCACCTCGCTCTCGACGCGAGGAATTTCTGAAACCTACGCCAACTGATAGTTCTACACCTCGCAGGACAAGAAGAAAAAATGATCTTAGTCAACGTCTGTTTCCACAGGCTCTTTGAAGGTGGCTCGTCAGCTCTCTGTCAGTTCTCCTAACTCGAAGAAGTCTAAACCAACTTCCAGTCCCTCTGCTGATGATGCCTGTTCTATGAATGGGGTGGACGAAGATGCCTGTGAAGTTTTTCACGCTGTGTCTCCGCGACGCCGTAAGAAGGGTAGGGGTAAGTTTCTTGTTGTCGATTCTGTCTAAACCATGGCCCTGCTTCAATGGAACCTCAATGGCTATTTCACTCACCACAAGGAATTTCGAAAGCTTCTCTTGCTCTTGGATCCGGTTACCTTCGGTTTACAAAAAACTCATTTCACCCCCTCCACCAACTGTCTTCTTCGCGTATATACTGTCTATCACCAGGATAAGATGACTGATGGTCGTGCTGCTAGCGGTGTTGCCATTGGTGTCTCTGCGCTATATCATTTTACATTTCTCCATCTGACTACGACCCTTCAGACGGTTCCAGCACGAGAGTTCCGCAGCCTGTTACCATCTGCTGCGTCTATTTCCCTCGTTGCGAGGCCTTCACTGCAGCTGATCTGGACAACCTCTATAGCCAGCTTCCAGCGGCTCTCATTCTGGTTGGTGATTTCAATGCCTAGCATGTCTTGTGGGGATCTAACCGGACTGAACCTCGTGGTCGAGCGCAGGCCATTTTCATGGCGAACCAGCACTTGACTCTTTTGAATGATGGCAGCCCAACACACTTTACCACTGCGACGGAAACTTTTTCACACATTGATCTGTCTTTGTGTAGCCCAGCCTTAGAAGCTCCACTGGAGTGGCGAGTACATCCGGATCTTTGTAGCAGCGACCAATTTCCCATTGTACTCATTGGACTTGAGATCCCTCTACCGGGACCGTCGTCTAGCTACAACCTGGGTCAGGCTGATTGGACACACTTTTCTGCCAGATTTGCTTTCGCACCCGATCCTACGTGGTCTGTGAATATATACTGTGCGGCTCTTCAATGCAGCATCCAGACGGCAGCCGATGCGGCTTTTCCTGTCCATCATGGTTTTCCTCGTCGCCGTGTTGTTCCTTGCTGGTTAGTAGAAATTAGCCAGGCTATTCGTGCCCGCCGACGAGCCTTGCGGGCCTTTCGACGTACCCCTAGTGATGTCAGCTGAGTTCTACCGCCTTTGTGCTCGAGCACGCTATTTGATCAAGCAGGCTAAACGACGCAGCTAGCGTGTGTATGTCTCGTCGCTTTCTGTCCAGAACACCATCTCCGAAGTATGGTCTAAGGTTCGCCGTCTCCAAGGGCATCCCTCATTTACTGGTGTTCCGGCCTTGCTTATTGATGGCCATCTTGTAACGGAGCAGGATCGAATTGTGCCGGACTTGTGTCACCATTTTGCTGATGTCTCCAATTCTGGACACTATCCTCCTGCCTTTCTGCCTCTGAAACAGCGTGCGGAGCGTATGCCCCTTGCTTTACGGTCTGATAACAGTGCGAGTTACAGTGCACCCTTTAGTGCTGACAAACTTCTGTTCTACGCTCTACGAAAGATACTGCCCCAGGTCCGGATAATATTCACTATGCTATGCTTCGCCATCTCCCTCCTGAGGGTCTCCACCACCTTCTTACCATCTATAACCGGATCTGGACTGAAGAGATTTTTCCTACTGCCTGGCGTGAAGCCTATATCATACCGATCCTGAAACCTGGCAAGCTTGCAACGTCTTCTGTCAACAATCAGCCGATTGCTCTTAGCAGCTGTCTTTGCAAAGTCCTAGAAAAGATGATCAACGACCGGTTGCTTTGGTTTTTGGAGCATCATTTCCTCTTATCAAATTTTCAGTGTGTATATCAGCGGTATCGTTCCACCACCGATCATCTTGTTCACCTTGAGATTGCCATCAACGACGCCTTTCGCCATAAGGAGCATCTTGTCGCCATCATTTTTGATCTGGAAAAGGCCTACGGTACGGTCTGGCGCTATGGCATTTTGCGCCAAGTGCACGGGTGGGGCGTGTGTGGACACATGGAATTTTTTCTCCAGAATATCCTCCGTGAGCACTTCTTTAGAGTGAAGCTTGGATCCCCACTGTCTATGCTTTTTTCTCAGACCACTGGTGTACCGCAAGGCAGTGTGCTCAATGTGACTTTATTTGCCGTGGCTGTGAACAGTGTAATGACCGAACTATCATCTTTTGTGCATGGGCTGCTATATGTGGACGACTTCACCATCTACTGTCGGTCACACGACCTTCGCACCATCGCTTGCCAGCTACAACTGACGTTTAACCGCCTTCACCATTGGTCTTCCCACACAGGCTTCCAGTTCTCCTCACTGAAGACGAAATGTATACACTTCTCCCGTGTGAAGAACTGTGCTTTTAATCCGGATCTTTCCTTTGGCCCTGTTCGTCTGTCTTATGTGGAGAGTGTTCGTTTTCTGGTCCTTGAGTTCGATCGCCGCCTTGCTTGGACTGCCCATATTCGCCAGCTGAAGTATAGTTGTCTCCGTGCGATGAATTTACTGCGCCTGGTTTCCCATACCACTTGGGGTGCTGACCGTGTTGTGCTGCTTCGACTGTATCGGAACTTCAGTCGAAGCCAACGAACCATCCTTGGACCATCGTCGCCAGTTATTGCAGCTGAAATACTTACTTTACCTGACAGCTTCTATTCACCATCCGTCTAGTTTCACCCTGGATGCTTCAACGCTATCAAGCCCAACCCACTTGCACCTGGCCTTTTGGCATTCGTGCCCACGAGATTTTAGCTGACCTTGAAGTCGAAAATTAAGAAAATTATGTAATTTTATGGTTTATATGTTTTCTAGTCTAGCTGTACCACCCCTATATCGTATTCACCTACGCCTAGTACTTTGTTTCTTGCTTGAAATAGTCATGTTGTTGCAATTTCTTTGTTTGAGGTGCTTTGTATATACATATTTATTTCTATATATTTTAGAACACAATAGTATATGTAACGTTCTAACTAACTAACTAACTCTATGGCCTATGGAACCCGAAGGTTCAATGCCGCGTTCACAAAAGCTCTCCACTGACTTCTATCCTTAGCTAACTGCATCCAGTTTCTAGTTTGTATTCCAATCTCTGCGAGATCTATCTTAATATTGTCCTCCCATCTGCGCCTAGGTCTTCCTAATGGTCGTTCCCGATTGGTCTTCCAGTCAAGATTTTGAAAGTGTTTCTACTTTCTTCCATCCTAGCTACATGACCCGCCCACCAAGCCTCCTAGACTTGACGACCCTAACAATGTTGGGTAAACCATATAAATTATGTAGTTCTTCGTTATGAAGTTTCCGTCATTCCCCATTCCCGTTCCTCTTGGGTCCGAATATTCGTCTCAGGATCTTGTTCTCAAATACTTTCAGTCTATGTTCTTCCCTCGGAGTAAGTGACCATGTTTCACGACCATACAGAACAACAGGCATGATTATCGTTTTGTACATTTTAAGCTTCAAATTCCTCGACAGAATTCGCGACGACAAGAGATTTTGAACCGAATAGTAACACGAATTCCCTGCTTTGAGTCGACATGTAATTTCTGCGTGAATATGATTTTCGTCTGTTAATATCGATCTTAGATATTTGAAACTATCCACTTTATCAAAAGTATTATTTAATATTTTAACGCATCCATAATTTGCCGTATTCCGGTCCCGACGCACTTCCATGTATTTAGTTTTCTCTGCATTTACTTCTAAACCCATGTCCCTGCAAGCGTTTAATAAGATCTCTACATTTCTTTTTATTGCTCTCCTATCATCACCTATTAAATTTACAATATGTAACGTTTTATTTCGTATAAATGTTTAATAAATAATACAGTTTGTTATGGCGTAAATTTTGACACTAATATTCAGAGAACTGACAATTTCACCAAACATTTTGTTCAAATACAAATTCTATAAATAAGCGATCACCGATTTCAAATAAGATCATTTTTTATAAATCAAAAATAAAAACGATGTTTAAAATATTAAATACGTGCGTCCCTGCTCAATAAAGTTTTTAATCTCCTATGAGATTCTGATGAAACTTACGTGGGAGCAACCTCTTTTTAAAAAACTGTCCAAGCATAACGAAAATATACTTTTGTGCATTTCTGTTTACGAAAACCATAAATTCCCCCTTGAGATATTCTCAAAATTTATATGGCATCATCAGTAAAGAATTATCTTTCAAGCAAAATAATAATAATAGTAAATCAAAACCGATAATGTGTTACGAAAATATACTTGAGCATACATAAATACATAATAATGAAATGCATTAACGACACACTATGTTATAGATTATTCAGGCCTATATATAATCGAGTGTAATACTTCAGATCTTTAAAAAAGAAAAAGAAAGAAAGAAAAGCAGAAAATGTAGTGAGCAATATTGGCTTGTTCAAGCTTCAAAGTTGTTTAATAAATTTATGAACTGATATTGCTTTTTCTTTTGCTATTGTAAATATCTTCCTTTGAATTCAATTAGCTTAAGCATTGATTATATTGCGTTTATATAATTATTGTTTGTACTAAATTTTTTACTTCGTTCAAGATCACTATAAATAGAAGAGAAGTTTGCGTGTAAGATACCAGCGAGCAAGCGCTTGTCAAAAGTACATCTGACTAGTTCGCCACGTCTGCAAACAAGATGACGTCATGCGCCAGAGCGACAAGAATGTAGCACTGTATTGCAACCACCTTGTAGTCTTTCCACCATGGTTCAGATAAACAACAACGCTAAGACATAGTTAATCATTGTGGTAAATCAATAAAAACCCCAAGAAGGGAGTAAACCTGAACTCGAGAAAACATATCAGATGCCAAATATGCATAATAATATCCCGCTAAAAATGAAAGGGCAACGCAGCTTTCATTTCTAAGAGATTATTTTTTTTCTTTTAGTTCAACGTTCTATAATTATATACTGAGGTTAAAGACGTTGATGGTGAGATGGGTGATGATAATAATGAAATGAAAAACTGCTGTGGAATGAAGCCCCAAATCTCAACTTTCTACGTCAAACTTTGTCTTTCAGATACGGAAGTAGACTAATATCTTCAAAATAGTTCGAGATATTTATAAAAGTAATCGAGAAAATCCCCTATAAAACTCCAAATTCCAAAGACATCGTTGACCTGTAGTATACACTTTTCGTGTTATCGTTCTCAGAAACAAACACAGCACCATTTTTAACAAGGTTTGGCTAAAGCAATCGGTGGCGTAGTGGTAACGTGCCAGACTTCTAAATGGAAAATATTGGTTCGATTCCCCATCAGGTAGTATGAATTTTTCGCATAAAATAATGGCTGCAAACAGAGATTCATCTTCTGATGGAGAACTTACAAGGTATCACTTGCGATACTTCGAGTAAACAGTGTGTGTGTTCTATATCATACACTGCAATGATAAGTATGTTTCATATTTATATTCGTCTCCTTTCTCAATCTCTTTCTCGACATTTCTGTATTATGTGTTTGCATTTTTCACTTCTCCCCCTCTCCCTCACACACACACACACATGCACTTCATGTTCCAAAGTTAAAACTGAGCAAGAGCCCGATATACCTGGTCTGGAAAATCTAATTAACTGGGAATTTCGGCGTCGTGCTTTTAGTGCTCTGGGGATAATATCTCCAGTCCTGGTCATCTCTGACAGAAATAGTGTTTAAACGCAAGGGAATAAGTAAAACCTCTTTTTAATCCTCTGGATTACCGAGTCTCAGTGGAATTACCGGGTCACTACGGATTTGAATCCTCGAACCAGTAGTGGCCTATAACCTAACCAACATCATCCAACTGACATATTGATCAGTTTGAGCTCTTAGCGTGTTCATTCTATCTGTGCAAATTACGTTATATCCGGAATAGATTAACTCAATTCTGGATGTTCGGAACATAAATATTCGGAAAAGACAAGAAAATTGTAATCTCTTTGGTTATTTGAAAACAAAATTTTATTTATACTAGGTCGACACAAAATTTGCTTCCATCCTATAATTCAATGGGATTTATTCACGTTGAAATATGAAACATGATAAATCTATGAGGAACAAACTTTTCCTTTCGAACATTTGAAACTTCTCATTTCTATAAGGTTTGGACTTTTAATATAAGTATTTCTAATAGAAATTTAGCAGTAAAATAGCACTATTCACTTTTCTCTTTCCTTCTTTCTTTTTCTTTTCGTTTCGCTTTTTTTGTTCAGTTTGCATTCGTAGTCTGAAATCGAGGATCTGACCAACGCTATCTACAGGGTATATTAGCATGTATTTTGGATCAGTACGTCCAATGAACACTACCGAATTTGCAATCAAACCACGTGGAAACAAAGCATGCATGTTAAACTTTCGACATTATCCTAGATGTGTCTCGGAGACCTACAGCTCTACTTGAAATCGAGTATGCTATCTTTATGAAAGTGACATAATGTATGTTTAAAGCATTGTCTATATATTTGAATAGTTCTGAAAAATATGTAAAAACAAACGTTTTTTTCTATATTAGTGTTGGATTTCTGGAAACGGAACTTTATAATGTTAGTTTATTTTCTTACTACGTTTGAATTCCACAGTTATGTTCTCCCTTTTCTTTTTCTTCTGCTCTCCTCTTCTCTCTATCTCTCTCTCTACCTCATTTCTGAATCTCTTTGTTATAGACGTCCAATGGTTTCAATTTTTCATTGTGTGTGTGTGTTTCATTTTCTCCCTACATCAACTTATGAATCTTGTTTCGTCTTGGTTTTATTATTTCATTTTATCGAAACTAATACATGTGTATTTTGAAATTAGAATTGCGCTCATGTTATTAGCTAATTTTACCGTGGAAGAAAAGAGAGGAGGAGAGGGGGTCTCTTTTTCTGACACGATTATGGGATAAGAAGGTGTATATTGGGTGGCCTAACTGCACGGCGTTAGCTGTCGCAATTTTTTTGATGCGGAGTGTACCTAGCATAAAGGTCCCAGGCCGCTTCCTTCCTTCCCTTTCCCCAGATAGTTTCATCGCCTAGAAACGTCATCCCTCCAACGTAAAACGCTATAATGGTCATAGATGTCGAAAGCACAGAAAGCACAGAAATATAAATCCTAAATCCCAAACCTTTCTACATCTCTTTACTATATTATGTTTTTGTTATGGTATGTTAATTAACCCGTCCACCACCCAAGCCTTACGCAGATCATCGCAATTTATGAGTCGACTTGGGAACCTTTACAATTTGTATATGTGCTATTAAGAAAAACAAATAAAGCAATGTTTAAATAATCACATGTATAAAAAATACCGTGACGTGTGATTTGTCTACGAAGTTTGAGCAATAAATAATCATAATAAAATATATATTTTATTATTAATTTATAATAAATAGAGAGATATTGTGTGTGTGTATAGAAAATTATACTAGTTAATCGGAAATATATGTTTCTTGAAAAGATATACTTATGTATTATTGTAACTTTAAATGTCAAGTATATCAACATCGCAGATCAAATTAGGAGTAAATACAATTTGGAGGAAAACTGATATACATGAGTTTTCTTAGAATGCTTCTTTCAATACAAATTTATTATGTCATATTTACATTCTGGTTCATCATTATTCACCTTTATCCTAATATGTAATTATCACAATGGTTTGGATAATTTCATTTCTTTTTGCTTAAAGTCACAACTTAATGTTATAGCAAGACGGATAATTCAAATTATATAAATGCATTGGGCAGAATCAAAATTCGAAAAGCGCATTATTGTACATTGTCACTCATCTTTCTTTTACATCAATAATTATACCACAATAATATCTACGTTAGAGGGAAATTTTAACATACTTGTATGTATTTCCCAAACTAAGATCTAAAAGAAGTCCACAATATTTTACCACTTACAAATAACCACTAATACTGAAGGCATCGCAATGACCTTATATTTCAATCAAATTTATGACCAAAAAATGATTATAACAAAATAAAGAATACTGAAATTGTCATAAAAAATAAAAATAGATATTTTTAAACTTTCTAACATCAAATGTAAATCTCAGCGTTGCATTTGGTTGTAATATAACACCAGTATCTACACTGTACAATGACTGAACGTAACTTTGCATTAAATATATCAAGATTTAACAGTCATAACTAACAATTGATTAATATATATTGATTCCTATTGTGACTAAAAATATTTCGTTGACAAATTAACATAAGAACTTAGTTTATTTATGCAAGACCCTCACAACATATCCATTTCATACAATAAATGTTTTCAACTAGAATAAGATGCTTCTAGTAATAGTTACGAAGGTGTACTTTTATCCAACATAGTATTGGAGTCCGAGAAACTCACAAGCTTTAAACTCGGTTCTGTACACGTCTGCTGCTCTTAGACTTCCGACGACGTGTACCAAAGTGAGCAAACACACAACACCATGTTGCACGCGGTCAGTTGTCCAAAAGCACCACGAGTGCTGAATGAATTCAAATAGCCTAAAAATCAAACGCGTAAATCATCTCTGAAAGGAAAGACTGTAAAACTCTAACTCCAGAAGTACAGACCTGCAACATATATATTCTTCACACAGAGACAGTACACACACACACACACACAGTACACACACACACACAGTAATATATATATATATATATATATATATATATATATATATATATATAGATAGATAGATAGATAGATAGATAGATAGATAGATAGATAGATATAGATATAGATATAGGGTGGCCCATTTTAATCTTTACACGGATATCTCGAAAACGGTTGAACATAAATGAACTGAACAAAAACTCAAATAGGAAATTCTATGAGGTAAATCGAATGGTAATGTCGCGGTGCCCCTCATGGCCGTTCTTCAAGGGAGCTCGGGCCCAACTTTAAAATTTTAAATAGAAACATGGGGCCATCAAGATATGTTACCTGTATCAGAAAAACTTCCAGTACCACTAATATGAAAACGCTTCAACATAAATGAACCAAAGAAAAATCAAATAGGAAAGCCATGGGACAAATCGAATGATGTCGCGGTGCCCCCCTGGGCCGTCTTTCAATGAGGCCCAGGCTCAACTTAGAAATTTTAAACAAAAATATGGGTCAAGTGATACCTTGTTCGATAGATCTTCATACACTAAACAGCGTTGTGGCAAAAGATTGTTCATATGGGTCGCCGTTTTCAAAATTGCCGCCACGACATGGTGCCTTTATCAGATAAAATGTCCAGTACCACTAATATGGAAACGTTTGGAGATAAATGAGCAGGATAAAACTCGTACAGGAAATCACAGAGGGTATTTATTATTCCACGTCTCGAGAATAATCCAACGGATAAAAAACTGCATTGACAGTCTGTCCGTGTGGAACAAATTCCCTGTGGAACACTCCTTGTAAATCGGAAAAGCAAATGAGCATGCTTTTCACTTTTGATTTCGTCATGCTCGCCTTTATGGGACATGGGGAGTTTGGAGTGTGCCATTCCGCGCTTTGACGTTTGGTCGCAGGGTCATACTCAAACGTAAACGTCTCGTCCCCAGTCACCACATTGTCTAACAAGTTTGGATTTTCACTCACTTCTTCGAGAAGGTCCTGGCAGATCCGTTTGCGAACGTCCTTTTGCTCGCCTGTCAGCATTCGCGGCACCAACTTTGCACAAATTTTCCTCATTTGCAATTGTTCGTGCACAATTTCGTGAACTTGAGTTTTAGCAATGCCAAATTCATCGGCAATCATGCGAACAGTTAATCTTCGGTCACTGTCCAGCAAATTCTTAACTCTTGCAACATTTTCCTCCGTTTTGGAGCTCGAAGGTCGTCCTGACCGTGCAGCGTCTTCAACTTCTTCTCTCCTCTCCCTAAACAGCTTTGCCACTCAAACACACTTGATTTTCCAATGGCGTTATCACCGCACGCCGCCTTGATCATTTCATGAGTCTCTTTCCCAGTTTTACCGAGCTTCACGCAAAATTTGATGGCGTAACGCTGTTCCAAAAGATTGGTCATGACGCAGCGTGACGAGGGTCACTCGCAGAGGTTAAGATAACGAGCTATCTATACCCTGCTATGGCTGTCAGCCGACTGGCGCTGCTTCCTGTGTTTCCTTAGACCCACCTCAACCAACAACATGTGGAGTAACCGACGTCGGTCTGTAAAAAGAAAAGAAAAAAATCAGTCCTACTACTTTAAGGACTGATCCTGTAGTCATAATGTTCTGGCTGATCTGTGCATATATTTTAACTCGTATATTTTGTCTCGATTCGAATTTCGAGACGTCTCGTCTCGAATTCGAGTCGAGACTGAAACTGTCGAGTCGAGATAGAAACATACTTTCGAGTCGAGACAACATTTTCTCGAGACGAGACGAGACATACTTAAATTTCGACTCGGCTCGACTCGTGCGCATCCCTAAAAGGTACAATATTTCTTTGAAACCATTCATGACTTGTATATTTGAATTTCACTACGAATCAGAGCTGTTCTGACGGTCATCGTTGGTCCAAAAGTGTTAACCAAGTAAGCTTCATATTTTTCAAGTGTTTCCAGTATTTTGATAATAATCTGTGTATTATGTATCTCATTCCTTTTTTATGGTCATCCTGTGTTGAGAAGATGTAAGTCCTTTCCACGCCTGCCACTGCAATGAATGATTATTGATATACACAGCATAACAGTTGCACGCGCGAAATGAGCTCACAAGTACGTAAGTGTTCCATCCTATGTTTGTATGTGTTCTATTCTATGTATAATTGCATTACACATCACACACTGTAAGTTATATGTCTGTGAAGAATGTTATCCATCCTATCTACACGCAGTTGATTGTGTATACACAGTATTTGAAAAGAACGCAATGGCGTTTTCTTTCATAAAAGTTCAAAAATATGCTTAAAATAAAAAAAAAAATCATATTAGACACTATTACTACAAATTCTATAAAACTGTTTAAATTTGTATTAAACTTTCTTCCTATACGCTTATATTTACACTTTATGATATAACAGTACATAAATCGTAAAACTAAAAGCCCGTACTCTGATAAACATTGTAGGTATATTTCTGTGTAATGTTTTGACACACAAAGGGTGTATATATATATATATATATATATATATATATATATATATATATATATATATATATATATATATATAGTTATATAGTTATTATTTTCAGTTATGCAGTATAATAAATAGGAGACGAGTTTCCCATTAATCTTTAAAATTTCTAATTTTGTGGACTTCTGAGACATGACCGAGTGACATCATTTAAAAAAAACTGGGAAGTTTTACAGAATTCTCTCTTTTAAAGATTTATCCGGATTATAGTTCCCAGCGTTCATTCAAGAGTTCCGTCTTCTAGCCTAAATAAGGAAGGGAACTCCAAGTTGTGACATTTACTGTCTGTCTATATATTTTTTTCCCTGTTTGCTTTTTTATGTTACCTATTTCCTTTACTTAACCCATCCATTACCCATCTATTTTTACACTCATCATGGCAATTTGTATTTATTCTATTAAAATACAACCAAATAAAGAAATCTGTAAATCTTCACATATAAAAATAAGTATTGAGGTGTGTGATTTACCCAGAAGGTCTGGACATAAATAACCATAATAAAACATATTTTATTATTAAATTGTACTAAATACAGAGTGTGTGTATAGGAAATTATGCTAGTTAGTCGGAAATATATATTTCTTGAAAAAAACTTATATATTACTGTTATTTTATCTGCCAAGTATATCAACATCACAGATAAAATTAGGAGTAAATACAATCTGGAGGAAAACTGATATACATGGGTTTTCTTATTATGCTTCTTTTTAGTTCAAATTTATTATCTCATATTTTCATTCCTGGCCATCATTAATTTTCTTTATCCTAGTGGGTAATAATCAGAATGGTATGAATATTTTCGCTCTTTTTTTACTTAAAGTCTCGCCTTAATGTTACATGTTACAGCAAGCTTCATAACTCAAATTATATAAGTGCGTAGCCCATGAACAAAAATTGATCATCGTCTCTAATACTTCTTTTACATCAATAATTATATCACATCTACGATATATGGGATTTTAACATATTTGTATATACATGCGATCTAAGAGAAGAAGTCCACAACATTTCATCGAAGTTACAATTAACCACTAATACATGTTGTATTGGGAATTTCTTAAATTCCAATTAAATAATAACGAAAAATGCTTGTAATAAAATATAAAGTGATTGAAATTGTCATAAGTAGAAATAGTTATTTTAAACTTATTTTAGCATTAACTGTAAATCTCAGTGATGCATTTGATTGTCATATAACACCAATATCAATACTCTGCAGTGACTGAATGTAACTTGACTAAAAATTCATCAAGATATAATAGTAGTATTTAACTTTTGATTAATATATATTCATTTATATTGTGACTAACAAAACATTTTGTTGACAGAGTAAAATAACAACTTAGTTTATTTATGCAAGACCCTCACAACATTTCCACTTCATACAAGTTAAAACATGAATAATATGCTTCCACTAACAGTTACCAAAATGTACTTTTATTTAACACAGTATTGGACTTCGAGAAACTCATAACTTTTAAAGTCGGTATTCTCTACTCTTAGATTTCAGACAACGTCAAAGTGAGCAAACACAGCACCATGCTGCATGCCAAAAGTAGGACGACTGCTCAAATAATTCAAAGAGCCTACAAATCAAACGCATAAATCATGTGTGAAAAGTAAGACAGTAAATTGTAGCTCCAAAAGTACAGACATGTAACGTACATAATCTTCAAACACACACACCCAGAGGTATATACACAACATTTTTTTTTTTTTTTTTTTGTAAAACTAACACCGCCAATTGATCGAGAAATAAAGATGGAATTGATGTGCTGTTTAGACAGATGTCAAGGATCAAGAGAAGGAACTTGTCTGACATACACAGCGATACCATCTAATTAGCATGGAGACACGGTGGCTGAGTGGTAGGTCGCTTACGTCTGGTGCATGGGGACTCTGTTCGATCCCGAGCCAAGTAAACTTGTGGTGAACAACATCGTGTTCGAGGTTATTTTAGGGTACTCTCGTTTCCTCCCACATTTTCATTGCGACCTCACATTATCTTAACACTCTCACCATGACACACACAGTTTGAAGAATAGAAGAAAATTACGATGGTTTTTCCTAAATATATTTTCTTTAATGTTGAAAAGCATCAAAACAATAGTGTTTTTACTGAAATTATTATAAGTCACTATTATATAGTTTATCAAAGATCTTAATTATAATAGAGTATATAAGATGTCACTATTAGTTAGCCCGCAATAAACATAATCATAGATAAAGTTAGAATTTCTTTTAAGCCACGTTCAGTGTATGTAACTTCTTTTTTTTAAATTTAGAATTTCATTCAGTTAACCCAATCATCATGAAATCATTGACCATTACTTCCTGACCTTCTAATCAGAGAAATAGTTATTTATAAATGATGCATGTCAAACTATTACTAATCTTTCGAAATATAATCTATGTATTAACAATATATGTAAAATAAAAATATGTTTTTGTACTTAATTATATCTCGATGTTACTGCATGAATGCAAAAGTGTATTTACTGAGTCCTGGGATGGCTACATTTCAGTCCACGAAGCTTAGGTTCTGATGATTCTTCACAGGTCACAATTATTCTTATATTTCCTCGACCGTGGAAGTAGAGTGCAAATAGGACTACTTACAACAAATTGATTCATTGTTGGAAAATTGCATATATTCATCTTTGTTGGTGGTTGAATAATACCGATAATTTATTTTTGCAACCCAATAAAGCTTTTGTAGTATGTGCTTTAAACAAAAAGAGATTCATTCCCGTTCTGCGTAAAGGCCCTCCAGCACTTTGTAGAAAATATTTTGAATGATTTTATCTTTAGGCAGAACGAGAATTCCCGTTCTGCGTAATCTTTGGAGACAGGGAATTTTATGCGGAGAGGGATCTCTTAGGGAAATGCAGCACCGAAATGCTTGACTCCTAGCTCTTTTTATGCAGATTGGAACTCATGTATATAATGGCTGTAATAACGAAGGCGGAGACAAAATCCAAGTGGTCAAAATCCAAGGAAAATTCTGACGAGATGGAAAAATACATGGAACAGAATCATAGGAGTATATATTATATGTACCAGTGCACACCCTGTATGATTATTTTCCCCTTCAACTGTCATATATTTTAAAATGTTATCTGTAATTTTTCGATTTGCTGAAATAACTTTGTTAAAAAAAGAATAATCAAAACTCAATAAAACCATGATTTTCTTTAATTACTTTCACACACACCCATATGAAAAGTTCTGGGTACTTTTACTTATTATACACATATTACATTTGAAATACGTTCAACATATTACTGTACGACCATTCATTTTCATTACGAAAAGTAAATGTGATGTTATTTGACTTTTGAAGACTTTCATCCTTACGCTAGGTAGCATATAGGAGTTTTTTGAGTGTTGTATAAATATTTACTTATTTTAATTCTGAAATATTGACCAACATTTTGTTTAGTAAAGATCAAAATGTGAAATATATAGCTACTTACTAAAACAGTGTTACGTGTTTTATTGGGTTTTCAATATTAAAAAAAAAATGTTATTTCATTAAAGTGAAGAATTACACATTTTACATGCATGAAAGTTGAGGGAAAAAAATAATCATCCTTTTATTAGGTTGCGTCTCTAATTCTGTCGCTTGAATGTTGTCCGTTCTGTCAGAATTTTCCTTGGTTTTGTCCTCTTAGATTCCTCTTAGATATTTTTTCTGTGTTAGTAATAACATGTTTAGGAATTCTAACAAATTCTGTGAGAAGAATAGCTATATCTTCTAATTTCATCATAAATTTGGATGTTATTCTACTTATTCTTCTCGAAAAAATGACTAAGATACAGTTCTGTTATTAGCAGTGTTATTTGCATCTACTTTACAAAAGATGAGTGTGACATTTTTAAAAAATATCTGCAAGGAACTGGAAAATTGACTCTTTGCAAGAAAACAATTTGACATTGTAAGTGAAACGAACACAACAATAACTTACCTTGGTCTAATATCAAATCATTTCACAGCAAAAATTTATTCGAATTTCCAGTAACTTATTTCCAGCATGCTAAGGCTGGCAGTATTAAAAATATACTACATACAGTTTATATGCTCAAGATATGTTTGGTCATATTTAAGCAAACAATGTAAGAGGATCCATAAGGCGGCCCTTAAGAAAGTCTTAGTCTCCTACATCACAACTCCTTTCTCGGCATCACCTTATCAGCTGATTTGTATTCTGTATATAGCAGCAATACAAAATATCAATATCACATATTGAAATACTTGTATGGTTTTGTAGACTTTCAATCAAATCATAAGGTCAGATAAACGGGAAAGGAAAGGAATTTGTAAGATTATGTTTCAGTTTGCAACTTTTGAAGGTGACTGCCTACTGGGTTCAACAGTAGCAAATCAAGGTTCAGAACATGAAGTTTCTATGTTAATGTTCAAGGTAGGAAAGAAGCCGAAGGAACCGAAGCTTAAATATAGGCGAGTTGAACAGAAAATCAAATCATTCAGAAGAAGGCTGGAATCACGTGTAATAAGCTTGGTGGCTTACATAGATGTGGTTGCATACTGTTTACATTTAGAACAGCGATGATGAGATTTTTATTTAAATTGTATTGGCTATATTAACGATATGTGGTATTTAGTATTGTTAGTATTTACATTGACAGTGTAAATGAAATGAAATGAAATCTTTAAGTTTTACCTCCCATGGTAATGCTGCCTAGGCTAAAGGAGACGATGATGATGAGAAATGAATGAAATAATGGAAAGTGGGAGAAAACGTTAGAACACCGAGAAAACCCACGCACACGGTGTTTGACCACCACAAAGCTCACCTGGCTCGAGCTGGGACCGAACCATGGATCCCATGCACAAGAGGTGAACGCTCTACCCCTGAGCCATCGTGATCCCATTTTTTTATTTTATTATTATTATTATTATTATTTACAATATAAGTACGACATATTGCGTGTAGTACAGAATCATGTATAGAGGACAAAGCACCTGATCATGTATAGAGCTGATACCGGAAAAAGAGCTGTGATGTAGAAGACGAAGGCTCTTTTTAGAAAAAACAAAACAGACCAAATTATGCATCCTCTTGCATTGTTTGACCTCAGTTATGAACACTATTAAGAGCACTTTTGACAAAATATGTTGTAGATGGAAGATAATTGTAGCAATCTTGCTGTTTTATAGTGGTAGGCATACTTTGCACTTGCGCCTATTAAATTGTAGTCATTACTGCTATAGAAAACAAGCAAAATGTATTATTTGAGTTGTTCTTGTAACCCTATTTTTCTAATCAGTAATGGACATTTAAAAAAGTGGATGTCCCAGTTATGGACACCCAGTAATGGACATATAAGTAAAATCAGATTTTTTTTACGTCTAACCTATTGAGGTGAAATTTAAGATGTAACCGGTATTTGTGCGTAGGATTTTTATTTATTTTACACTTGAAAACGTTAAGCAAAACCAGTACTTGTGTGAAAACGAATGAAAAGAGCTCAATGTTCATTAGAAATTCCGTATGTTTGGAAACAACTGGTGAAAATAAATACCACTTTTATTATTGACAAAAGCAATAAAGGAAACAGGTATTCTGAAAGGTACCGGGGGGCCACGGTGGCTCAGTGGTAGAGCGTTCACCTCTGGTGCTTGGCTTCCCGGGTTCGATCCCAGTCCCCGCCAAGTGAACCTTGTGGTGGACAAACACCGCGTGCGTGGGTTTTCTCGGGGTTCTCTCGTTTCCTCCCCCTTTCTTCATTCCACCATTTCATTCATTACTCATCATCACCGTCCGTGTGCGTGGGTTTTCTCGGGGTTTTCCCGTTTCCTCTCACTTTCTTCATTCCACCATTTCATTCATTACTCATCATCACCGTCTCCTTTAGCCTAACCGGCATAATCGTGGGACGTAAAACTCAAAGATTTCATTTCATTTCATTGAAAGGTACTGGTACCATTTTCCGATACAAACGTAAAAGAAAAGTTCTTTAAGGATTGTATTTCTTTTCTGCCTCCATTTGAAGTTCTGCTTTGTACATTCCATTTTTATTTGTTCTGCGCGTCGCTTTTCTTCTCTCTTCAACTCCATCATACGTTTTGTCTGTAACTTCTCCTGCTCAATTTTGGTGTAAGTTTCGATTCACTACAGGTTCGCTATTGTTCAGATGCATCCGAAACCAGCCACAGAGGTTTTGGGGAGACATGAATGTTAGGGGGGCCAAGTAATTAAAAATTCTCTTACAAATATCTAAATTGTGTTTTTTGTACTAAAAATAGCATTTTGTATTGAGGTCTAGTGGGGCCACGAAAAGATTTGGGGGACCAGGACCCCTAGCCCCCCTCTAGTTGCTGGCCTGTTCAGATGTGACAACTCCAGGAATCCGTTCCTTCTTCTTTCTTTTGGACAACCTCGATTTGTCCTCGGGCCAAAACAGAGCGCTTTTGAAAGGAGCTGGAACATCAGGATAACACCATACTTAATTGTGGGATGTAGTTGATGAAGAAGCAACTGCTGTTGGATCTGAGTTGTTGGATGTAGATGATGAGGAAGCAATTACTGTTGGTTCTGAATTGTTGGCTTCTGCGGTTTCTGAAGAGATGTCTCCTGTGTGAAATTTTGTCGTCAAATAAGCTGTTGTACAGACCTCTGGATTTCTGGTTGTTTCTTCAAATGCAGAAAAACGTTGAGCAGACATTGACATTGTTTCAGAGAACAGGAACAAACTATCCCACGCGTCATCTGCTGCGGGGTTTACGGTCTGATTAGAGTCCAAATCTTTAAAGACTCATCCAAATCTGCTTGTGTTGGATTTTGCAAAGGTGCAGGAATTTCTGGGACAAGTTGAGCAACATTATTCATATGAGATACATCTTCGGTTTGCACTAACTCGTTGAAAATGTGTGACTTTAAGTTTTTCCAAAAAATAGTACCCCGTTGCGTCCATTCCATGGTTGCAAGTCCTCCAAACAACGTTTAAATGGTAATTGTTTTACTCGTGAAATTTGAGACTCAATAACTGTTACAACTGTTCTGAAGTCACTCATTGAAATACCATTTATTCGATATGAGACAAACATTTATTCGACATGTTTTCCTTTGGGGGCCTGAGTTCAGATTTTAATTGTTTTCGGCTTTTCGGCAAATGGAGCTGAACATGAGGTACAAAATGGTGTGGGATATTGGCCCTATTCGTATTGGACTATAAGAAGTTGTATAGGCCCTATTCGAAAATTAAATCCCGGCATTTTTCCGTTGGGACTCAGACATGGAAATAAATGGCTCAATTCGAAACTGTGATATCTAATTGAGCCGTTTGTTTATGTCTGTTTCTGACATCCAACGGTCAAATGCCGGGATGTTATTTACGAATAGATCCTATACAATTTCTTGCCAATATCCCACACAATTTCATTGCGTTTCGTTCAGCCAAAGTTGCCGAAAAGAAAAACATATCATTCACATTCTGGACTCCTTAAGGAGCCTTACCAACGGAACGACGTCCGATAAAAAACAACGCCAAATACATTTTTGTTTTCTTTTTACTTCTAAATCACCTCGCAAGAGTTGTAGTAATTATTTTGAATCATCCAGTATAGACGAACTGGAACGTGTGCAAAGTGTCCATAATTGGACGAAAATTGCTAAGCTACACCAGTAATACACACCCACTGTCCATTACTGGTAAACCTCACAAGCTATCTTTTTTTTTTTTTAGCCAGTTTATTCATATAGCTTTAATGGTACTTTTGCAGTGGGCATTTGTATTACTGACACATTTTGAAATTCTACCAGTAATGGACAGGGGGTATCCAACATTGGCAAATAGCACCTTTATCTTACCAGTCATGGACACCCCAAATATCGACGGTTCAAGTTTATTAATATACATTTTTGCCTCACTTATGTCTTTTCTATACCAATATTAGTGCGTAGAAAAATACACACCTTTCATTTTATTCATAGCTTTACTATAGGAGAGCTGCCAAGTGATTTCTTAGCTAATTCAACTTCTTAACACAATGTGAAAACAAGCGCGTACAATCCACTCCACGATTTTACCACAACTGCAGAGTCCGTAGATTTAGCAGATGACAGCCTAACGATCTTGAGTGGAACCAGTATATCACCTAGATAATTTCCAACACAATGCAAACTTCCCTGCGTTAGACAATGTCTTATTTTTCACGCATTTCCGCCGAAATATCCATTACTGGCGGTGAATTTATCCATGTCCATTACTGGGATACCTTATGGCCAAACATATCTTGAGAAATGAACTGTAGCACCTTTTACGTACTGCGAGCCTTAGGATGGTGGAGATGAACTACTGGAAAACTGAATAAAATTTTGTTGTGAAATGACTTGATATTAGACCGAAATAAGTTTATTTTATGTTCGTTTGAGTTACAGTGTCAAACGACTTTCTTGTAAGTGAGTCAATTAAGTTTCTATTTCTCTGTAAGTATTAAAAAATCACATCTTTACTAAAATAGACGTAAATAACGCTGCTAATAACAGAACTGTACCTAGTCATTTTTCCGAGAAGAACAAGCAGAATAATATCTAAAATATATGATGAAACTTGAAGAAATAGTTATTCTTCTTACAGAATCTATTAGAAGTACTGAAAAAAGTCTCTAGGAAAGATCCCTCACTGCACAGAATTTCCCATCTCGATATATTAGGCAGAACGGGAAGTAGGCAGATCGGGAATTCCCGTTCTGCCTAAAGATAAGACCATTGAAAATATTTTCTACAAAGTGCATGAGGACCTTTAGTCAGAACGGGAAGACACCCAAAAAGTATTTCCATTACTTCTAGAAACCTCACGAGAACGGTTGACTAATATAACATTAAATTGTTTACAAAATTCACCCTATTGAATGTTCAATCAATAACAGATCCTGAATGAAAATTTCTATTAAACTTTTTGAAAGAAAAAAGTACTGACACTCAAAAGCTAAGTTAAAATTTTACGTTTCACGGTATGGCGTAGATGTAACTTAATGATTTCAAGAGAAATTAGTAACATCACGAGGTTGTAGGCAGAGAGTGATCACTTGCACACAAAATACGGCATTGGTGTAATTCAACGCAAACTTACATGGACTGATGATTTGATGTACCGAACAACTTATGAAAATATTGTTTGCTAAATAGTTTATATGGAAAATTTATAATAAAACCTTCTATATATTAAGCCTTTTATGCCGAAATCGAAGAAAGGTATTCTTGAAATATCTGTGTAAACACGAAAAAAATATTCTTATTAAAAAGAAATAGTATGTCATAATGTTTATCAAAATATGCAATAATTTCTTTAGCAGGACAAATGAAGTATCGTCAAAAATGTTAATACAAACCTTATTCAATACAAAATAAATCAATAGACTGTAAATGACTGTAAATCCGTGAACGAAGACGAAGTATACGAATGTTTTACATTACATTAGCACTTGAAATGTCTAGCATAATAGCCACCAAAAATGGCGTACATGTTACTTCATCAATCGTTTCGGAAGAAGACGACTTACTGAATACACTTTCCAGAGCTCTTAGATATACAGAGTTTATATCCGGAAAGTAGTAAGACTGAATTTTCTTCAAAAGCTTCATTCACAATTCTGACACATCGACTCAATAAGTTTCAAAATATGCCCCTTCTGCACCAACACAACGTTTCCAGTAACTCTGCTAATCACTGAAGGCTCCCTGGAACACAGAGACTGGAATGCTTTTCAGCTCCGTCGTTACGGCCTCTTGAATGACCTGGACCGAGCCGTGGTGCCGTCCTTGCATGACCCTTTTTAGTCGGGGGAACAGGAAGAAGTCTGCAGGAGCGACATCTAGGCTGTAGAGTGGCAGGGGAAGCTGTGTGATATCATGTTTTTTTTTTTTTTTTCTAAGAAGGCCATGACAGCAAAAGCGGTATGGTGCACGCATTGTTGTGATGAAGTTTCCATGATCCAGACATTCCTGGACGAACTCGGGCGACTTGTTTTCGGAGTCTTTCAAGTACGAGCACGTACAATCCAGCATTCACAGTCCGACCAGCCATTTTTTCATCACTTTTTGCCGTTGAAAGCCGTCCTAACCGTTGGTTATCTTCAACTTGCTCTGTTCGTTCCCGAAACAGTTTGTGCTTCTCAAAAATACTTGAATCAATTTATGGCATCACTCCTATAATCAGTTTTGACCATATCATGGGTCTCACAGTTTTACCCAGTTTGTAGCAAAACTTCTCTGCGTAACGTTACTCTAACAAATGATTCATCATGAAGATGACAAGGCACCTTGAAAGGGGTTTACGTTAAACTCGATCTATATACTGTGAAGGCTTGGAGACGAGTGGCAACTGGTGCACTCTTAGCTAAGACCCTCCACTACCCAACCAGCGAAGTAAAATCCCAATCTTTCACCACGTTTACGCGAAAAAAAAAAAAAAAAAAAAAAAAAACAGTCCTACTACTTCCTTGACAAACCCTGTAGTTTTTATTTCCTGTTGATAGATATTTTTTCAGACATGTTTCCAGTACTGTAGAGATATAGTATCATGTACAGTAGGGCATGATATAGACAAATAATATTCAATATTAAAGATTGAGTGTTCCCGAAATGCTGTGCAGAAATGGTTTCTTGTACTATATGGAGGTGTATATCTACACAAAGAAGAAAGTAAAGTGCATTACTTGAGTTTTGAAGAAGTTACGGGAGGGTCCCACAAGTTGTCACTAAAATCTGATTGCCACATAGGACATCTCATAGAGCATCATGAGAAATGAACATGAACAAAATTTAAGGTGCTATGGACCAGAAGGATAGGAGCTACGGGGATTCAAAATTTGAATATCCAAAGAATTATATCATGGAATTATGCACGTTTAAAGTAAATATCTTGAAAACTGTTAAAGCAATCAAAACAAAAGTTGCACAATATAATGAGAACAAAATGCCCTATCGAAAACCATAAACAGTGTTTCTATAGGTGAAGCAGTGTTGCCAACTCAGCATAAAACATTTTATTATAAATACACCATATACAAGTTTACAGAGATTTGAAATGCACTATTATCACTAAACATAACAGTGATGTGTAGTGTTACAGTGTTGCACACTATTGGAGCTACATGCGCTGAAAATGTACAATGGAGAAGTCTGACATGTGGGAAGAAAGGGTAATAAAGGAATGCATTAAAAAAAGTTAGTTTTGCAATATACTTCTGTAGCCCCGATGAATAAGCAGACAACTCGCGGAAACAAAATGATACACGCGAGGAAAGTAACACGCATTTTCTAATTCTGTAAACTGGTTCTCCAGGTTATCTTATCAATATTTGGAAGAGTACTTTCTTGATTTGTGTCTTTCGTGTTAAGTGACATATTCTTTTACTTTCTCTCTCACATACCATATGATTATGTTCGTACACTGTAATATTACCATATTCACATTGGAAATATAATTATTTTTATAACTATTTCATTTCGTTTTTAGTCGGACCAGATAGCAGTGTGGTCTAGAAGGGTAGATAACCGACATGTTTGGCATCGTGGGTTCCAATCCTGCCTGAGACATGTTTGTGTTGTACTTTTTACCTTATATTTCATTGTTATCTTTCTCTTTCATAGTGATTCGGATAACACTTTGCATTCCTATATAGCTTCGAAGCTGACACAGGACGAAGAAATGACATCACTCAATTACCTTTTTTGCATCAATATTTTGTGACATTGCTGACATTTTGCTATGTTATAATTCCTGTGTTATGCATTTGAACTAAATTCATAGTATGAGACCCAGATTCTTTTATTACCATCTGTTGCCACATATCAGGCTTCTCCATTGTACATTTTCAGTACATGTAGCTTCAATAGTGTGCAACACTGTACCACTACACTTCACTGTTATGTTTAGTGATAATAGTGCATTTTAAATCTGTGCAAATTTGTGTATCGTACTATGTATAATAAAATATTTATGCTGAGTTGGCAACACTGCTTCAACTATGGCAACACTGTTTATGGTTTTCGATAGGGCATTTTGTTCTCATTATATTGTGCAACTTTTGTTTTGATTGCTTTAACGGTTTTCAAGATATTTACTTTAAACGTACATAATTCCATGATATAATTCTTTGGATATTCAAATTTTGAATCGGGGCCGCGGTGGCTCAGTGGTAGAGCGTTCACCTCTGATGCTTGGGATCCCGGGTTCGATCCCAACCCCCGCCAAGTGAACTTTGTGGTGGACAAACACCGTGTGCGTGGGTTTTCTCGGGGTTATCCCGTTTCCTCCCGCTTTCTTCATCCCACCATTCATTCATTACTCATCATCACCGTCTCCTTTAGCATAACCGGCATAATCGTGGGACGTAAAACTCAAAGATTTCATTTCATTTCATTTTTCAAATTTTGAATCCCCGTACCTCCTATCCTTCTGGTCCATAACACCTTAAATTTTGCTCAAGGTCATTTCTCATGATGCTCTATGAGATGTGCTATGTGGCAATAAGGTTTTAGCGACAACTTGTGGGACCCTCCCGTGTGAGCAGCATAGACAACATATAAAGTGTGTGCACTTATTTCCATTGTGACTGTGAAAAGTAATTTCAGAGGATATAACAAGCAAAAAGCTGGTCAAAAATTAACATGAGCAAGTGTCGCACACAACTATAATTCAATAGAAGTATAGCATAAACATCAAGAATATGATATATAGAGATACAAATATATACGTGACAAATATAATCAGACTGTCTCCTATTAAAGTAGAGGAAAAAAACCGAGACAAGTACAAAAGTTGAATTGGTCAGTTTTAAGTTTTATTCTTAATGATAAGAGTGCTATTAGCCTATAAACACTTATGCATATAGCTTATAGCTCTTAAACCCAGGTTACATACTAACCGTATTACTGCTACAAATCTCATCTTAATATGATTCATCATATCCCATTTCTATTAAACTCTCATACCGAACCAACACTCTTTACAACTGCACCCAAGCTGCACTAGGTACATACAATTTAAATACCGGATACAATCATCAGCAAGAGAAGTAGCTTATTTTTAGTAAAGAAGTACATCATAAATACCCTTCTGATCACTGAACAGTCTTGTTTCCAAATTTCTGGCCACCAATAAATAAATACATATAACGTTATTGCAATTAAAAGCTATGTCATCAAACACGGATTTTACGTGATCGAAATTTAAGCATGAGACACGTAAGGAGCAAATCACTCTGAACAAATTCATGAAAAACAACATTTTTCCCTTACCTGTCACACTTGAAAATCAGTATCTGACCGGATAAGAACATAGTCAAGCACAAACCATTCAAATTTTAATAGATAAAATGTACACTCATGTTCAAAATTATTGCCGCATGTCTATAAATATGTTGTTGTAGGAATATAATTTGATAACGTATTTACCCGGTATTTCTTATAATGTTAGTATGTGCATAATCGGCAAAGACATGTATGTGGCAAATTTCATGTCGAAAGAGCAGTAAATCAGAATGATAAAACGAAAATAAAATTTTCTTCTCCATTTAGTAACATTTTGTTTTACTCTTTCTATTTTTGATATTTATAATTCTTTTCCTATGAAAGTTACCACACACACACACACACACACACATATATATATATATATATATATATATATATATATATATATATATATATATATCCCCGATTATACACATAGTAAAAGTATTAAAAGTACCCAGCAAAATTATTATCAAATAATATTCTTACAAGAAAACAGTTATAGATATGCGACAATAATTTTGGACCTGAGTGTACATAAAATGTATTGATCTACTGCTGACTTGACCTGCTGATAACACAGGTAAACTACCAATACAAAAATTAACTACTAGAACTTTATAATAATCAAACTAAGTCTGTTAAGCTTTTTGCTCCTCTTGAAGCTCACACAGCTCTTGAGAGAGTGAACGAGTACAACACTCTACCAAAGGCTGTGCGAGTTCAGAATTAGCATTATTTCAAGGTGTCCAAATTACTACAATAATCTCAAGATTGATCACCATTTAAAAGTAATGTATTCAGTAGATTTAAATACTAAACAATATTACTATATTTTGAAAAGTATTAGTTACATCAGTGATATTAGTTTTATATGCAAATGATGCACATTGCGAATCATCTTGAAACAACTATAATTGCAAAACCATTTTTATAAAAGCCGAACAAACTTCAAAAGAAATTTTTACAAAACCATGGTGATACCGGAAATAAAATTTAAATATGTCCAATTTAAATGTTTTCTGAACAGATTTTAGAGGCTTCGAAACAAGAGTTTGATAAAAATGGCGGCTATAACATAAAGAAGTGTATTTTTTTTCAATATCGTGCTTACTCTACGCCTGAAGTATTTACTCGTTTCACTATAACTTCCAAAAAATATATATAAATAATAGTTTCAAATACTTTGGTCACCCAGAAAACTGGGGGTCCTAGGTTTCTCAGGCCCCGATTTAGATCCGCCAATGATAAATTGGACTTAATTTGTTAACTACAAAAATATGTTGCAAAATGTTCAAAATTTGCAGACAGCTTTCATTTCCTCGAATCTAGTTTACACTATGTATAAGTCATATTCAGTTCAAGCCATTAAAATAGCATATTTCGGAGTTAACTGTGATTCTTTTAAACTGAGTCACAGGTAGTTGAACAAAATGACTCCTCTGGCAAATTATTCCAAACTATGTACAACAAATTTAATATTACATTAAACCTACAGTAAAAAGTTTGATACGAATAGGCTATTTATACACATCGTTATCGTTAAAGACGGAAGTTAAATTATGAAAGGAAATCTTTCGATTTAACGTCCCACAACTATGCCCTTTAGGCTAAGAGAGACGATGATTAAGGCAAGTGAATAATGATGGAAGAATTGGCGGAATGAGAATGTGCAAGGAAAAAATAGTACGCCGAGGAAACCTACGGATACAGTGTTGTCCATCACAAACTTATTTGGGTAGGAATCCAACCAGGAACCCCACGCACTAAAGGTAAGCACTCTACCACCGAGCCACCGTGTCCGCTAACATGGGAGTTAAGTTTATATTAAGAATATGTGAAAAATAACTCTATAGTATTCAGAGAAGACAATATTTATCTGTTAACATGTTGCTGAGTTTACGTAGAATACAAACTGCGATGTTATCTAACTTAAAAAAAAAAAAAAAACTTAACTTAGTATTCATATTTTCTTCATATTTATTGCACTTTAAATATTTAGATTTACGTATACATCAAGAATATATCAAGAAAAATAATTGCCTATTATTGCGCTGGAAACCTTCATTATGAATCTTCTCCAAATTATCCTAATATAGCACATCACTACCTTACCCCGAATAAGTCTTTTACATATAATAAAGCCTAGGAGCAAGGTAGTACTATGTCATAATTTTCAATGCTAACCATACTTGCTTCTTTTTGCATTTACTCAGTAGCTTACGTTTAAATTCTTTGAAACTGAAATTTAGCGGTATTAGAAATGTAGGGCCTTCCTTTATAATACAAGAAGATTGCTCGTATCATTGCCAGAGAAGAAAATGAAACAATTATTTACGGAATAAAAATAATCAATTTAGCTCGATAACACCCAAATGTGGAGTAGCAGTATCTTGCCGCAAGCGCTTCAATTCTCGTTGTAAACCTGTGATTTCGCAAATTCCATATGTGGATTAACGTATAAATTCTTGTAATAATTAAGATCAATCCGTTGCTATGAAAATTCACTCTATTAACCGGTACCAAAAGGGCTTTGTCATCTCGCAGAAAGGAAAGAATCCTATTTTATTGAAATCTAGGTCCATCGTTGAATATTACACATTTTTAATAATCAATTGAAAACTCTGCTTCAACAAATTCAGAAAGTTTCAATTTATTTTAAATGTATAAACTATCTTAAAAGTGTGAACCTGACAATAATTAAAATGTGTTTAGACATAAATTCATAAACATTGGGCAATAAATCTTAAAGGCAGACAAGCCAGCAGGTAAACACGGAAACTAACCACTTTAGACACTACAAAATGACCGCTAAATTTGTAAACACACAATATAATCGTAAAGGAACGGAAATAACCTATTCGGGTTTCTAATATTACATCCACATTCGTTAACACAAATTTGAACATGTATGCCTAATTATCACTCCAAATCAGATAATAAAAATCCATTTATAAAACTGTTTTTATATTATAACTAAACACTCGAATAATTTTCAAACTAATTCTGGATAATTAGCGTGGCAATCGCTTAAATAGTTTCCATTCAAATATAGCGTTTGATCACTCGTTTCAACTTCATACCTTAGTTGCAGTACTACCCTTGAACTGAATGCACATGAGACTTATATGAATTTTGATACATATATATCTACATGAACATTCCTTCGAAGGCAGCATAATCATCAGCTGATGTCTTAAAGAGATTCCCGTGAATAATACTGAATGTTGAAGATCCTCCAATAGTAATAAATGTATCTTAACAAAGCATTCAAAAACGAAACATCAGGATAAGACTTACCAGAGGTAGACAATGAATATAACACTTAAAATATGTGCTACCATGTATATGACTAATCTTGTCACTAAGGCACCATAAATAAAATTTATAGAAACTTCCCTGCAAGTTGCTATATATAGCCTTACTTAACATTCATATTCTATATTTAAATTACTTCCAACATCTTATTCGAAATTATTAATAACTTTCAACTTCTGACCGCATTTAGTACAAAATACAAATCAACCCAACATTATATCACCTTCAACTAGCCTGACATAAAAATTGACTGTACTAAAATCGGGAGAACGGTGGGGCAGTGGCAGAGTGCTCACCACCATATACGAGGGAAGTTTGGTACGTTCCCACAATGTGTGTTTTTGTGGGCAACATCGTCTCCGTGAGTATTCTCGGGGTTCTCCCTCTCCTTCCGCATTATCATTCTATCAGTTGTTCCATAAACATTCACTTTATTAATCGTTCATCCTCTCTTTTAGCCTACATGCCATGATAGTGGGACTTAAAATTGCATATTCCATTTCATTTTCTCTATCAATATTTTCATGGTTTTCAATTTTAGGTCTCAATATTACTCAACACAAATATTTCACTGAAATTATCCCTTAAAGGAACTAATTGTTCCTCCCAATCTTTCGGTTCATTGACACAAATAGTAATGCTCAAATCTAAATATGGCTACGGCCCTTGTCCCATATATATAATAGGACAAGGGCCGTAGCCATATTTAGATTTGAGCATTACTATAGTACCATACAATATATATAGTAAAAGTATCAAATTGCCTGCATTCTAGCGATATCTATTGGCTAAGGATTAGAAACTTGAAGTCTAAGCTTTCGGGATCTATGGCCATGTTAGCCCGTCACACATGAAGGATGGCCGTCCCACGGCGATTGCATTACCCGGAAAACTGGAGAGGATAAAAGGAATGGGAAAAAAGAGAAAAGCTACTTGGAACCACTGTGTTAGGTACCATCCCGGCATTTGTTTGGTGTCAAAGATCTTTTTACACTTTTTCGACCAGAAATCAAGACCAGGGACCGCTAGCACCAAGTACGGTGAACTTAAAATAACTGATTGAATGTGAAAACATCTCATATAAAAAAAATAACCGCCAATAAAATAACAAAATTATGTCTTTTAAAAATTCATAGAAAAGGAGATACTTTTGTGGATAGAATGAAGAAATGAGTCAAGGATTAGGAAAGCATTGGGAACGATTATCAATATAGTAATGGATTATCAATATAGTAACCAGTGGCGTATTTACGGGAGATGCTTTCGGGCTCAATCCCCCCCGAAATAAATAAATATATAAATTTTATATATAATAACTAATATACTTACATAGACCCAGTATATATACCCAATTAGGAGAATGTGCATAACCCCTCCGAAACAAAATCCTAAATATGTCACTGATTATAACAAATCCATGTATTAATGGATTCTAACGAGTCGCGTAGAGTGCTCAAATTTTTATTACCCTTGGTGTTATTACTTTGTTTTAAGCTATTTCTTTTTTGTATAACTTTTCGGATCACTTTCTCTGTAGAATATAGTGGTTAAAGATATCGAGTTCATAGGAAGCATAGGAAAGGAAACAAAGAAAATTTTAGAATGATAGAAAATATATTTAATTAGAATTAAAAATTAGAAAATAAAATAAATATTTTTTAAAAGCATACTTTTCTTAAAATAACAAAACAAAATTGCATCAAGAAAGTATGAATTAATTTAACTAAAATCGGAACGCAAAAATGTCCCTATTAAAAAAAAAATAATCAATTATTTTATTTCGTATAGTCATTATTATATTTTTTTCTTACAAAATTTACAAGATGCATTGCTAACACACAAAATTTAATTTATAAATTACCAATAATTGCCGGAACTTTCCGTCATCCATTTGAAAGTATCAGAAAAAAATGTCCCGATTTCACACTCTGAAAATATGGTAGTTTTATTCATGCAGAAAGAATTGAGAGAGAAAATAAGTTATCAAAATTAACTGAGATCATAATGGAAGCATTTGCTTGTTACGACTCTTTGTTCATATAAATTTTAAATGTCAAATGATGCCAAACCTATAAATAAACGTTATAAAGAACTTGCCTCTGTTAAAGACAAAGAAAAAGCCTATAACATTTTTTTAATCCTCAGCAATTTACGCGAAAATTTTGTTACCATGACGTCAATACCGAAATTGTTTTGAATTCTTATTGTTTAACTATCGTTGTAAACATCAGCATTACCCTTAACACGTCCTGTTTTCTTCAGAATGAATTAATGGTTACGTCATGTGCGTATGATATAAAATAGCTGGTAGCATAAATAATATGGTAAGTGTTCTCATTTCTGTTATCTAGATAATTAAATACGATTTCAACGAAGGTGATATCGTGTAAATGGTTGTACTACAAAAATCAACAACAATAAAACTGAGTCAACATCCTTCGTTTTCACATAAACAATTAACCATTATTATTACCACATACATTTCCAAGGCCAAATTTGAATTCTTGCTTACAAGGAAAGCTATCCAACTCCTCGGCGAGTATCGTATTGAAACTTGCACAAGTGGAAAGACATATTGAAAAATGGAAATATGCTTACTCTTTCGATTCGCAACGTCATCGAACCGGAAGTAGAATGATCATTCTCCCATAGCCCCTGAAAGTTATGTACTCTGGTCATACATGCCAGAATGTGATACACTGGAACCTCTTTTCTCACGAAGACAAATATTGCAAACTCAAGATGATAACAGTTGGTGGTGATTAGGACCTCTAGTACGCCTTTGATACGAACCGATGTCAAATGGAACACGATACGATACACCGATCGTAAGTTCAAACGAACGCGTTTACCCAGTACATTTCTACCACCTTTGGTTTAAGAAGAGAATTTAGAATAGGGGAAAGAATATATTCTGAGAACGCTTAATTAATAGTAGAAACGGGGCCGCGGTGGCTCAGTGGTAGAGCGTTCACCTCTGGGTGCACGGAGTCATTAGTTCGAACCTAGCTCGCGTAAAGTGAGGTTTGTGATGGACAGACACCGTGCGCGTGGGTTTTCTCGGGATTCTCCCGTTTCCTCCCTTTTTTCATTTCATTCATTTCTCATCATCACCGTCTCCCTTAGCCTAGCCGGCATAACTGTGGGATTTAAAACTTAATTTAATTTAAACTTTCATTTAATTTTAGTAGTAGAAATCAGCTTTTCGTTATGTATTGCCGTTTTTATCAATAGCGATCAACGTCAAAACTGGTAGTGATAGATTTCTGCCATTTCCAGTTTGAATCGAGATTTAAGAGAGAAGATGGTGCCTACTTTTTGAACGGTAAATCGGTCCCAAGAAAAAAGTTTGTCGTTGTCCCTTTTATCGTTTGGATTAATATTGAAACCAGAAGTTGAAGTGAATTTCTATCAATTTCAGTTTAAATAGAGAGTTAAAGGATGGATATCAAATGATACTTGGGACTGTTAATTGACTTCAGGAAACCACTTCTTGCTGTCTATTAACGTTTTTACTCTATAGTTATGAACGTTAAAACCGGAAATGCTTGATATCTACTACTTTGGGGGAATCACCACTTGGATTAACTCTATCAACAAACAAACTCGACTCCTAACTTCTGACGCTGTACATCCTGGTCGAAATTAATGGTAATTAGCAGGTAGTGTTTAGAATTTTTCATCTTCTGGGCGGACAGAAACACGGATAGAGATGGCAAATATAAAAGAAAGGAAGTTTTGGTAAACCAATCTCCTTTAAAACGCTCCGCATTGGCACCTCCTTTACTTAACTAACTCTTCAATTCGTAATTTTCATAGTACAAGTAGTATCACAAAAATAAGTACAAAGCGTCGTTACGCAATTGGCAAGGAGCTTTTGACCACTTTGACCATTCTAGTAATCTTCTCCATACTGACAAGAGACACGGAAGAAATTGATTTATGATGATATCAAACAATGAAGGGTTCAAAGAAAATTGAAGGCACCGTGGCTGAATGGCGTAGCTCTCATCTCCGTTTCCAGAGATCCATAGTTCGATCTGCAGGCAGGCTAGTTAGTGGTTGGATTTCCTCTGCGTTCTCCTGTTACCTTCCGTATTCTCATTCCAAGAATTACCTTTATTGTTTTCGGTTTAGTTTAACGTCCCGTTCAGCAGCGAGGCTATATCAGACGTGGACCTACTGATTAACGTGGAATCCGAACCACATGAGCTGCCGCCGGGAATCGAAGCCGGTCTTCCACGTCTTCGGTATTACGTGAATGCAAAGTTGGAGTTTTATCGTTGTGCGATGATTCATGTCAGTAAACGAGTTTTTGAAGCGCAGGTATAGGAAATAAATAACTACAAACTACAGAAAGATTGCTGGATGCCTATCCCAACACTATTCATGAACTGACAAATCGCAACTCTTAAAAAATGTAATAAATTTAGAAAACATGAGCCATGGCAACAATTGCAAAGTGCCAGTTGGAATCTTAAAACATGCGGTGAAAATTAGGAGTGTTGCCATTTTGAAAGATCGAATAATGGACGTTTGGTGCACATTAGAAGCAGTCCTAAATTCATACTGGTTAACTATAGGACAAAAATAAGCATACCATTGGCTTTTTGGGAAAATTTGCTATTAAAATAAGGTCTCACATGCTATGGTTTTCATTTTTTAAAACTTTACTTAAATTCAAAATGGCGGATTTCAATATGGCTGCCGTCAAAGATACCCTTATCGTATCACTTCCCTCTAGGCATAATATGTATTACCGAAGCTTTTATGCACTAATTATTATTAATACGGGGTTAGAAGTGGAGGTAAGGAACTTATGCACATACTAAGTATAAACAATTAATACGCCTGTAACTTTTCCCTAAATGGGCGTATCTTCAAACTAACTTCACCATTGTCTTCCTGATTAAATTTTAGCCCGAAACTATGTATCATATTCCCCTATTCCTATTTATAAAACTTGTCCTTAATTCAAAATGGCGGATTTCAAGGTGGCTGCCGTCAAGGTCATACCTACCATACGACTTCCTGGTCTTATATGTATCTACATGGTTTTTCTTTCATTAACACTCCGTTTGCATAGGGTAGTAAGGGACTTCTGCAGTAATCTCTAATAACTACATCATAACTCTTAAAAATTATAGAAAAATAGAAAACATGCGCCATGGCAAAAATTTCTCTCATCACAAATAATACATACATGTTCTCTATCAGCAAAAAAAAAAATCATTGAAATCGGAGCCGGACAATTGGGTAATGTCCCTTGTTAGCGAAAGAACTGAAAATGAATCATAGGTTCAACAAAGATAAACAGAGTGATGTGAAAGATGTTTACCAGAAGTTTATGAAGTTACATCCCGATTTGTTTCTTAGAATTCCTGTGTCTTATAAGTGTATTGAGAACAACTTTCAATAAGGGAGAAGTTGCAAAGTTCTCTACAAATTAGTGCACACTGATGGAGAAATTTTCTTTTCCAACATCACAAGCATTGAACGCCGATGAAACTGGTATATCGTGTGCTCATGTTAATCCCAAAGTGATACGTGAAACAGAGAAACAAATTGTGGGCAAGTTGGTGTCGGGTGAAAGAGGTCAGAATATAACACTGATGTTCTGCATGAGTGCTACTGGCCAGTTTGTACCGTCCCTCTTCATATTTCCGCATCAGAGAATGAGTGAGAGACAGATGGTTGATGCTTCACCCGAGGGTATTGCTGTAGCAGAAAGTACTGGTTAGATGACGTGTGATGCTTTTTTAAACTTGGTTGCAACGCTTTGTGAAACTCTGTCATTCTTTCCCTCAAACCTCAGTTCTGCTAATTGTTGATGGACATGGCAGCCATAAGGAACAGAAAGTGATTCAATATGCGAGGGATCACAGTATTTACGGCTCAGTACTCCTTCACATACCACTCATAAGGCTTAACCCGAATACGATGTAGCGCAACTTGTTTCAGAGGGATACCGAAAGAAGTGTCACACAGACATTGCTCTCAGTTGATTTTGCGTTCACCGGAACATATTCACTGAACCCTCAGACATTCACAGACACCGACTATCTGTCCGCAAACGTGATTCGTGTTGCATAGTGTTACACTAGGCCTACCTGTGAAGACTCACAACCTTCTACTTCGGCAACGGTTGAGAAAAAGGAGACTGGCTACTTCTTGCTTATCGTCTGCAGCAAATCCACGTTTTCCACATATGACCAAGGAATCAGAATCTTCTCGGCCATCAATTAGTAAAGAGCTCTCCATTAGTGAGCAATTATCATCATTGCCGGAAAATCGCAAGAGACGTTAGCGTGACGAACGAAAAGAACTGGAGGGGGCGATACTAACATCTTCACCATATAAAACGCAAACTGAAAGAAAAGTGACTTCAGCTTACGAACTATCAAAGGCAGGTCGCAAGAAGCCAATGATCCACCACACCGAAAAAAAAAATCTTTAAGTTTCACGTCCCACGGTTATGCCGGTTAGGCTAAAGGAGACGGTGATAATGAGAGATGAGTGAAATGGTGGAATGAAGAAAGTGGGAGGAAACGGGAGTACCCGGAGAAAACCCACGAGCACGGTGTTTGTCCACCCCAAGCACCGGAGGTAAACGCTCCACCACTGAGCCACCGCGCCCCCCACCGCAAAAAGAAAAGACGGCCAGACGAAGAGGAAAGCACCACTGAATGCATAATTTGTGGTGAAACGTTCAATAAGGCTGGGTGTAGTGTGAATTCTGCGATGGCTGGGCTCATAAAACTGCACCTCTATCGAATCAACAGATATTCATTACACATGTGATCACTGTCAGCTGCGTGGGTAGGTGCTATTATTGTTTCTTCTAAGTGTTAAATATGATGTTTTTCAAATATCTTACGTGTCCAGTGGTACCCACCAATATTCGAAATACGTGAAATGTAACGACTTGTATTGTCACTTGTTTATTTCATTATTTTTGCATTTATGTCGAAATCTTTGGTTTGTTAATAAAGTTCACATTCCAAATAAATATTTCAGGTTTAATTTGGAACAATTTTACATCTTATTACCAAGAGGCAGCTCAATGTGTTAGAATGTCCAGGGCTACTCCTTTTCCCCTAAGAATGTGAAATAATATTCGCATGTTTAACATGCTTGATTTACTTTCGGAAAATGCTTTGGACTCTTCAGTTAAGTACTAATTTGTGAAAAATAAAAAAGCTGGGCGCCATTAAATTCCCCACCTGAAATTAGGGAGGCAATTCCCTCGTACATCCATCCCTCCGTCTTGTTATGCCACTAGGAGTTTTATGATTCCCTGATGCAGGCCTGACTATGTTTTGAGAACTTTTGTGTCCGTTCACCACAGGCTGTCAGTATGAAACAGATAATTAGGCTCGAATAAAGGTCAATAATGCGGTCAGAGCTGCAGCATTCACTTGTTCCACTCTTGAATCAAATTTATAAAATATAGTAACTTTCTTTTCCAGCAATTCTACCTGATTTGCTACATCTATGTGATGTGCATTGTTAAATCAGTGTACAAAAGCATTTTTTCTCGCTACAAGTGAATGCTGCAACAGGTCAACAAAAGATACAAAAATCGTACCAAGACACATGAAATCAATAGATTCCGTTCAAAACAATGTCACAAGTAAAATATGAACATTATCAACATGATTGTGTAGCACGCGGACAACGTTTTAGATATCGATGTCCAGCTAGGGGCGCGTAATGTAGGAATTGCAACGAATATAATCCTTTTGTACAGTATTGTCGAAAAAGGACATGAATAGGTACAAAAGAGGAATCAATGAGTTACCTGATGAAGACATTCAGATAGAAGACAAGACCTTTATCCTTACGGAATTACAATAAACATTAGATGACATAGTAGTAAATACGAATGTAGAAGGTGAACAAAACTTTAATTCAATGGAGCTTTTATGTTAAGCTTCATTCAGGTAGCCAATATAGAGAAGAAAATATATCCAGTGGAAATTAATCGAAATCAAGTCTGTAGGCACCATACCGAGAACAGGATAGAAGAAACGAAACATCGTAACATGAGTCAGGAGATACCTACGAGATCAACAATAATGGAAGAAAAGACAGAATGGGAAAAATAGAAGAAGTTCAAAGCAAATATGATAAACAGGCGAGCGTAGAAAATAAAGTAACGAAAGAAGGAAACATAGAAAGAAAACAATATAGAAAAGTAGATAGTAGAATAATAAAGATGTGTAAAGATAAAATAGAAGGCGAAGAGATGGAAGAATTAGTCAAAGAAGAGGAAAAGAAAAAGTACAGGATGAATTGAAGGACAAAAGGGATACAAAAGGAGGAATGATGGAAGGAAGTCTGAAGACGTAAAACAAACGGTTGATGCAAAGGCGAAGAAAGGGGTCAAGAAGAAAAAGAATGAGACAGAGCTGAAGAATGAGATCAAGAATAAAAAGGAGAAATTGTAATAAAAAGAGAGAAAAAAGAGAAATTTTTGCACTCTAGTGGTGAAATAGGCATATTAATTGAGGCATATGACGAAGTGAAAAAAAGAAAAGTTCCGATATAAAACAGTTGAATATTTATTGATTTTAATTAAAAGATAAAGAGTTGGATGTTGATTTCATCTCCTATTCCCTATTACTGACTGTGCTTGAGGGGCCCATACGATGTTTTGGAATATTTAAGATTTTGCTATGTTAATGGTGTTGGATGAATGTCGGCAGAATCATCGCGAGGCTGCGCGACTGTATGGTGAACAGTTTCCCGATCATGCTCGGCAGTCGAGAAACGTATTTCGCCTCTTGACACTTCGTGTGCAGAGAACTGGGCACGCCCATTCTCACCACAACAAATATCCGCAGAACAGGTGCCGTGTTCAGGATAAAAACGACCTCCCGACATCCTTGCCGTAGTCTATATGCAACAGCAAATAGCGACAAGACAGTTAGCCAGGGATGCTGCTATGAGCCACATGACAATTTGAAGGATACTGCTCAATAGTGCGTTCCATCCTTACCATGTTCATCTGCATCAGGAACTCAGAGAACAAGATTTATATAACCGTCCGGAGTTTTGTCAGTGGATGAGTGCCAGTAACTCACGTTTTCACTAGAATATTCTGTTTACGGATGAGGGACCTTCACGAGTACTGGAGATGGAAACATCACAACGCTCACTACTGGTCCAGCGAGAATCCTCACTGGCTACATGAAGTTGACAATCAGCATATCTGGAGTCTAAGTGTCTGGTGTGGTATACTGGTTGGCGAAATAATATTGGTTCCCATTTCTTCAAAAGTACATTAACAGGGGTAGGGTATGCAATTTTTTTGTGGGCTGTTCTTTGTGAGCTCTTGGAAGACGCTTTACTAACAACTCGTGCAATGATGTGCTTACAACAAGACGGTTGCCCTGCTGATTTTGCGAGAGTTGCTAGACGAACTGTTGCTCGTTTATTTAAAAACAGATGGATCGGAGGAAGAGGCCTGTTTTGTGGCCACCACGTTCTCCGGATCTGTCTCCGCTCGATGTTTCCTTTTGGGGACGTGTCAAGGAGCTGGTTTACCAACAGCGTCCTACTACAAGGCAGGACATGATGGAGAGGACCCATAATGTCTGCCATGGACTGCATGAAGTGCAAATGAAGTGTTAAGTCCAGCCAAAAATGCCCTGGTACGCATTTGCATGTGAATTGCAAGTGGGACGATCCTTTGAACGTTTATTGAGAGTTTTCTTTGGGTCCAAGTGCGATATATTGATAAAAATGTTCAGAATTTGCAGTTCACGTTGGTTATTTCATTTATTATTTTCAGTTTATTTATTTGTACTATTCTTGAACAATTATTTGTGCAATGAGATCCGAAAAGTGATTTCTATTAACATGTTTACTTAAGTAGCCCGTTAAGAAACCCAAGAGAGTGACAGTGATTTCATAAGCTTGAAACTCTTTGGATGTTTTATTGCAGGGACTTTACATCCAAAATTATGCCGTACGTAGTTTTACTTAAAACTAAAGAGTGTTTTTCTATGTTTTTCTGTCTTAAATGGATCTAACCCCGGAAATTAAAATAGACATTGCCCTGTAATATTGTTCTCGTTTGTTGATACGTGCACGAGATATGTGCACGATACTGAATGATGTAAAGAGTTTTCAACAGTACTATTTGATAGAACATATTTATCTGGTGTTCTTGTCATTGCAAACTAAAACTGTTGTTCCTTAGGTGCAATGCAACAACAAGTAACAGACATAGATACCAAACCGTAGAATTTAACGAAAACTGTTTCATTTAAAACTTGTTTCTGTTTCAATAATGTTTCCAAAGAAATCGAAAGTGATACCACTTCCCATTTGAAATTTTGGAGTTGACCTCCGTAGAGATATTCCCGCTACACCACTGGATATGGAAGCATCGCCATTTGATTCTTCACATACGATTTGGTAATTCAATTTTTTGTTTGAAGTGTCTACATGTATTACGAGCGATAAAAATGCGTGGGACGGGTGGTCTGATATATCCTGTATATATAAGGCCTCTTAAGAAGGTGCTAAAATTTCCATCGCCCAAGCAAATACAAGATTCATGCCGATAGAAGTGTGGAGTCTGTGCTAGGAAGAAATCATGAACCGAACATTGGATCCCCCAATCACCAGGGAAGGTCTTCTCTTCTAAGAAGTGGTCGAGATGCTGGAAGATGTGGTAGCCAGTGGGAAATATATCGGAGAAATAGGGTGGATAAGGAAGGGTTCAATTTTTTAACTGATAAAGAGCCTGAACTGTCCTTTGTACGACAACATGGCCATGTGATATGAATACACTATCTTTTTGCTTCTTTTAATTGTTTTGAGCCTTCACTTCCCCCTGCCTTGGCCAAGTTCTTTTGGTCTTATTTAGGGCAGACGCAACTGCCTCTTTCAAACTTTCTGTCTCTACTACTTCTGTTAATTCGTTTTCTCTCTCCTCAATTCTTTATGATTTAACCTCAACAGGATGAGGTGAGGCTAACTTCTTCTTGGCACGATAACTTTTCTATATTTAAATCATGCCTTATTTCCTTTTTTATTCACCATTTCTTTATTTAATTATTTGCTTTACATTACAGAAAAATTCCAAAAACTTAAAACTTACTACTGACCTGGAAAGAAGCTGAAAAGAAGTAAACTAAATTTTAAATGAGTTTGGCACTATGTCTGTTGACTCTTGTTGCATGCTACCGAACAAATTTGCTTTGCATTTTAAGGAGTTTAGCACTGTAACTATCTGCATTGATAGTTCTACCTCGCCTAAGAAAGACATGATGGATCATTTCCGACATAGACCACCATAGAACCTTTCTGTTTCAAGTGTGCCCTCAGAAAATATGTGAAACATACTTCGGCCTCACCCCCGCCACCTTCTTACGGAAAATACCTTTCCTTTGCTTTGCTTTGAGGAAAGAAATGAATGACCTCGCCAGTGTTTTCAATTTGTCATTCAGTCGTTTGGTCTTGACGAATGAATATCGGGCTAACAAGTCAGTGCACAACGAAGCCCGTGAAATAATTCATTGTGACAACACTTCCGCATCCAACCATTGAGGTATCTAGGCCAGAGCAACTTGTCCCTCCTCTTTCTAGGGAGATATGTGAAAACCAAATGTCGACAGCAGAGGCACACTTGAAATAAAAAGGCTCAACCAGTAACAACATCTTCTGTAAGTGAAGAAGTGGTTTAGGAAACCGTTCTAAACATTGATCACGATCCAACCACTGTCACGGAATACGATCGTCATAGGATATCTATTTTTTTCTTTTATTTGAAGTTACAATTTGGTACTGAACACTTCCCAGGTTATTTCTTAAACTCAGTGAACTCTGCACCTCCAGACGACAATTCTTGTTGAGTTGATTTTGGGTTTAACGTCCCGTTCAGCAGCGAGGATATATATGAGACGTGGACCTACTGATTAACGTGGAATCCGAACCATATGAGCTCCAGCCGGGAATCGAACCCGGGTCTCCCACGCCAAAGTCGCGTACGCTAACCGCTTAGCCACGGAGGAGCTCACGACAATTCTTGTTTGCAACTCTCAACACATATGGCATTCATGAGTCCCAACTCTTTCACCTTACCGATTTCCCAGATCTGCCGAACGACAATGGTATGATGTATACCTAACTCGCCTGCAACGGCACGAACACTTTTCCATAAGTCTGTTTCCACGGTGTTCAAGGAGAGCTCACCCGAACATGATGTTGGTTCGTGTGTAAATTATCATTTTCAATGTTGTGTCACTGAATCGAAATTTGACAAGCCAATGACAAGTGGTGCGTTCATTTGCCATTCCTCGCGCTAATGTCTTTCTGTGGCTTCCTGTGTAGAATGTCCCACCTTAAATTAATAACTAAAAATCACTCACAATTTTTGTCTTCCTTATGGTACACTTTAATACAGCCCTGTACAAAAACGCACTGTCTTCTGACTGTGTGGGTATCCCATTATATTTGATGGAGGTGCATTGAGCTTCTAACGTTATGATATTTCTAGCAATTGTCGTGCTACTAGCAGCCAAAAATGTTTCGATAGAAACTATTTTCTTCACCTTCGTATGTTTCTGGTATTTGTGAGGATGAATGTCGATCCCCCACCAAACTGTTTGTATTTCAAAAGTATCTACAAAAACATACTTTCCTTGGGAGAGAGTTTTATTTTATACATATTTTTGATTGAAAAGTTCTGACGCTCCAAAACCATGGTTGCGCGAGTTTACGAACACCCAGTAGATCATGAAACATTTCAATGGGTGTAGTGTGAAATTCGCAAACAACTGACTTTAATATGCGTATGTCCACGCATAAATTCGCCACAGAAGCACCGATTTTGGTATTTTTTGTTTGTTTGAAAGAATATTCTTTTAGTGTGGTGTCATGTAAACTTCAGAAGGATCCAACAACAGTTTCTTGAGATAGAATATGAAACTTCTGAATGGTTGACAATGTTCCCTTCGAGTAATTGTTTACGTATAATTCCGTAATGCATAGCCAGATTATATATACAGGGTAGAGACCTGCACGGGCAGAATTTTTTTGGCCCGAGCCCAATCCAGCCCGAATGTACCTAGACCCGGCTCAGCCCGGGTCCGAAAAATTTGGAGATTTTTGGCCCGAGCCCGGCCCAGCCCGGCCCGATAAGTTTTTTTAAAATTCTTGGCAAAAGCCCGGCTCGTGCCCGATAAATTTTAAAATTTCATTTTGTAATATTTTTCACGGGCACACTTCTTCAACGTTTATTCCAATTATCGTTTAACGAAAGTCAATAATTATTAAAGAATTGCAATTAATCGGCCCCAGCCCGGCCCGACCTGAAGTGAAATCAGTGTCGGCCCGCCCATGCCCGGCCCAAAGAAATAACAGAATCAGCCCGCCCAAGCCCGGCCCGCGGGCTGTGCCCTGCTTCGAGCCTCGGGTCGAGCCCGGCCCGTGCAGGTCTCTAATACAGGGTGTCTCGTAAGTCCCTTAACATAGGGTAGCTCTGTTATTATCAGAGTTACAACAAAATGTGAGAGGGGAAACCTCCAAATATGATGTTTTTAATCTAAAGTGAAGGATTTTTTAAAATCAGACTAGCCGTTTGGGCTGTATACTCTTTATGCTCCCAATGTTAAATGAAAATGCAACGTTGCCATTTACCTGGGTCCGTAGCATAAGTGAATGAAGTCGCATCGACAGGTTAACGTAAAAGACAGTTGTGATCATCATGTGGGTAATCATGTGGGACCCATTGACCCAACTTGTAGTGATGGAGGTGCTGCCGAATGGTTTGTCCACTCACACTGAATTGTAGTCCCAGTTCCTCACATGTCTGACCACTGCTCTCCTCAATTGCTATGTGAAGATCCTTATTTTCTACACGTGGTGTGTCTTCGAGTGTTTCATCACCGTCCTTAAACTTGTTAAACCAGTGCACTGTCCGCATAGTCACGACGCCATCACCAAAGTTCTTAAAAGCTGTGGCGGCGTTTAACTCCAGTTTGAACTCGTACAGCATACACGCCCTTATGACGCTCTGTGGAGGACCCATGTTCACTCTGTCCTTACGCAAGTCCACGGTGTAACTAAAGTACCACAACCAGATAGTATGTTAGATAACGCCAGACAAACAACTGACCTTCGCCTTATCTCAATTCGCGTTCAACTCACGGTGTGAGGCCAATTGAACACAGTCCTCCACGAAACGCGACAGAACTTTCTTGGTTACCTTTATAAAAAGAAATTTTGCCTCTGTTTACTGTGCACTCATATATTGGAGAATGACCTCCAATGACGTGTTTTTCCTTCCTCTAAAACTCTCTTTCAACTTCCTAAATATTGCCTGCTGAATAAATTAAACAATGAAAATGAAATGAAATAGTTCAATTTAACGTCCCACTATTATGATCTTTATGATAAGGAAGATGATGGTTAAGGCAAATGAATGATGAGAGAATTGGTGGAAATGGGAAAAAAATGAAATGAAATCTTTGAGTTTTACGTCCCACGTTTATGCCGATTAGGCTAAAGGAGACGGTGATAATGAGGGATGAGTGAAATTTTGGAATGAAGAAAGTGGGAGGAAACCGGAGAACCCCGAGAAAACCCACGAGCACGGTGTTTGTCCACCACAAAGTTCACTTGGCGGGGGCTGGGATCGCACCCGGGACCCCAAGCACCAGAGGTGAACGCTCTACCACTGAGCCACCGCGCCCCCTGGTGGAAATGGGAGTATCCCGAGAAAATCCAAGAATAATGTTGTCCATTGCAAACTTACTTGACTGGGGATCGAACCAAAGACACCACGCACCAGTGGTAAGCGATCTACCACTGAGCCACCGTGCCTCAAACATTAAGTGATAATAATTATAGCTGGTATGACTGAGTTTTGCATATTTTGAGTTGCATTATGCTCCGCAATTTTTGGGCAGGCTGCTACGGAATAAGGCTCCCATTAACCATGGGGAAAAAATTAAATCTTTCAGTTTAATCTCTGACGATTCTACCCTTTAGGCTAAGGTTTGATCTGATTTTGAGTTTAGCGTCCCTTTCCGTAGCTATGCTATATGAGACGTGAGCCTATAGCTTAATATCGAGATCCGAACCAAATGAGCTCCTGTCGGGAACTAAACCCGGGTCTCCCACGCCAAAGGCGCGTTCACTCCAGTTCGGTCACAAGGTCACGAGGAAGCTGTTTAGGCGAATGAAGAAGAATGATTAAGGCAAGTGAATAATGATGGAATAATCTATGGAAAAAATGAAATGAAATCTTTGAGTTTTACGTTCCACAGTTATGCCGGTTAGGCTAAAGGAGAAGGTGATGATGAGTAATGAATGAAATGGTGGAATGAAGAAAGTGGGAGGAAACGGGAGAACCCCGAGAAAACCCGCGCACACGGTGTTTGTCCACCACAAGGTTCACTTGGCGGGGGCTGGGATCAAACCCGGGACCCCAAGCACCAGAGGTGAACGCTCTACCACTGAGCCACCGCGGCCCCTAGGAATAATCTATGGAAAAGGAATGTGTGAGCAAACGGGAGTATCCCGAGAAAATCCACTGACACGATGTTGTATACCACATATTCACTTGACAAGGGATAGAACCAGGGAACCCATGCATCAGAGGTGAGAGATCTATCACTTAAAAAAAACACACACACACACACAAAGATCAACCGTTCATTACTCCGTTTCCTGAACACCGGAATTTCCTCGTACAGGCTTTTAACCTTACCGAAGTGGACAGGGAGACGAACACAAATATATCCAGGACAGTTAAAATTGAGACTATGCTCTTCAGAAGGACTCGAACCCCCGATAGATTCCGCCTCATGATCCGACGCCGAATGCCCAAGATCACTCGGCTATTGCCACCGGCTACCTCTGAACCACTGAGCCCTTTATTTTCCAATCGAGAATAGAATGGCGAAATGAAGGACGCTGAAACAGATTAGCCAATGACGTTCGAAAAAAATTCCCAGATACGCCAAAAATGACTCCTATATCGTAACTTGTACCCATAACTTCCATTTACTCTAGCAATTTATGGAATGCAAGAATTACAAGTGTATTTTCTCCTTTCCTTTCGATTGGCGTCATTGTTGTATGTGTGTATGAGACAGACAGAGAGAGGTTGTGTGTGTGTACAACTCAAAATGATTCATTCTTCTGTTACTCGATGTAATGATTTTAATTAAATAATCAAATAGCTAATTAAATAATCCTCCATTTACCCCAGCATTAGCGTTTTGCTTAACGGCCTACGGTAGTCGATTCTACCCCAGATAAGAAGATAAGTTGAATCTCTTTTAGCTTTAGGTCTCTCTCTCCCTTGTTTCTTTCTTTCTTTCTTGTCTCTTTTGATTCTTTAATCTTAAAGTGGGACTATATATATATATATATATATATATATATATATATATATATATATATATATATATATATATATCTTCTCTTAACCTGGTACCTAAACTTTAATCCAGGCTGCCAATTTTATTTATTTTATTCTCTGCTACGTACTTAATTCTATAAAGGTAACCAAGAATGTTCTGTCGGTTTTTGTGGAGATCTATGTTCAACTGGCCCTCACACCGTGAGTTGAATGCAAATAGAGATAAGGCAAAGGTCAGTTTTTGGTGTGGGTATATCCAACATACTATCTGGCTGTGGCAGTTCAGTTACACCGTGAACTTGCGTAAGGACAGAGTGAACATGGGTCCTCCACAGAGCGTCATAAAGGCATGCAGGCTGTACGAGTTCAAACTGGGAACAAACGCCGTCGCCGCTTTTAAGGCCTTTGGCGAGGGTTTCATGACTACGCAGATAGTGCAGCAGTGATTTACAAGCTTAAGGACGGGGTCGAAACAGTCGAAGACGCAACAAGTGTAGGAAGACTAACACATGTACAAAATGTATATCTTCAGTCACAATTGAGGCGAATAGTGGCTAGACATGTGAGGAACTGGGGCTACAATTCAGTCTGAGTAGAGACCCCATTCGGCAGCACCTCCATCATCTTGGGAAGTACTACAAGTTGGGTCGATAGGTCCCACATAATTCGACTATGGGCCAAAAGACAACGCGAGAAGACACCTGTATTTGTTTGCTGTCTCGTATGAGGAAGGAACCATTTCTGGAGAGGAATGTTGACATTTGATGAGAAGTGGGTCCTGTACGAAGCTCCACGGCGCCATCATCATTGGTTAGCATCCCATGAACCTGTTCCAAAACAGCCTAAAGCAGCACTGCAGCAGAAGAAAATCATTCTGTATGTATGGTGGACTGCACGCGGCATCCTGCATCTGGAAATGCTACCAGCTAGTCAGGGCATCAATGCAATTGTGTAGTGTCAGCAGTTGATTTGTGTTCAAGAAACAGTCAAAACTCTGGAGCCAGAACTTCTGAATCGCAAAGGATTTCTCCTGTTACAGGACAACGCTAATCCCCACGTGGCTAGGATGATCCGGGACACAATTATACGCATTGGATGGGAAGCACTATTGCATCCGCCATACTCAACGGACATTGCACCGTCCGATTATCACCTGTGCCATTCCTTAAACAATTACCTTAGAAGACGCCAGTATTTTTTAACTTTCAGGTACGTCTTAAGGAACGTATTGATGTTCGAAAGTAATGGATGAAAAAACGACAGAACTTGGTTACATTTATATTTTCTTACAGATACATTAAAAAAAAAAAAAAAAAAAAAACACGAGTGACATATGCAGAATTAAAGTGTAGATAAATCATTTGTTTTCTTCCACCTCATTATAATAGCTTTCCACCTTACTACTGATTTTTACTTCAATGCTTGGATAATACCTGTTGTTTCTCACCTATGTATTAATTTACGTTCTTGCAGTGGACTTTTCGTGGACAAACACAGCATGCATGGGTTTTCTTGGGGTTCTCCCGTTACTCCCACTTTCTTCATTCCACAAAAATATATCGTTTCATGTATTTCTGTCTGGTATAAATGTAAATAAAGCTATTTCCTGGCAACGTTCTTTCTGTAATCACCATCGGTAATCGTACGACTATAGTATTTTTACAACAAGTATTTGCGGAAAGATTAGGCTATAGAACAGATTGTCATTGATGACTATTGAAACTGTTAATATCCGATTAGTATCATAAAATTATCCTAGTAAGATCCGAATTCCATTACTACTTACAAGCAAGGGGCGCGATATCGAGACTCGAATTGCGCAATAAGAGTTACATATACTGAAAGAGCATCAGGTAGTTAGTAAGTTACCAAATTATTAGCTGCAGTCCGCCAGTAGGGAAAAAGTTATGGGACTGTAAAGTTCAGAGCCTGGCGTACGAAAACCACACAAAACTTTGCATTTGGCTTGTTCCTCTTGGTATTGACAAGAGATAATGAACTCTAACGTATTCCCATCACAGAACATGATGTTTGACATAAGAAAATCTGTATGAGAAGAATTGTTATTGTTGCCATCCATAGAATTACAGTGTTGCCAGAACAAGAATACCTCGAAAAGCTTGGTTTGCAGCGAATGAAAGAGTGAACACAACTGTGTTTTGTGACATCATGTTTTCGTGGTACGCACGGAACTACGTTTTACACAATACGTTATTTAGTTTGTAACAATCAAAGTAGTTATAATATACTTGTATTAACATTACAGAATATTATTTCAACAGAAATGTAAAAGCTACCAAGAGAACACTAGTATGAAGATGCTCCGCAAAGTAGACCTCACGATAAACCTGTGAAAATGTCATTCGGGTTTGAATCGGTTTGTTCGTTGAGCATTTATCGTGAGGCATACCGACAGACAAACAACACAAATGCCGAGCATCGCGAATCGTAAAACTCGGTCGCTGGCTATCGTCGGATGTCCATATTGTACTAACTGTTTTTGCTTGGATCACTCGATACTTTCTGCTCTTCATATCAATTGTGTGGCTTAACACTGTAATTTACATAGCTATCTCCCCTTTACAAACAAATACAATTTGTTATTGCACACACAAACAGGCTTTTCCTTCTGTTTGCCATAGTCTCCCATGTTCACTTTGCAGCCCCATAATTTTGCCCTACTGGTGGACTGCATCTAATAACGTGGTCACTTCATGATTGATGCTCTTTCAGAATATATTTTATAACACGTATTGTGCGACGCAAGTCCCGATTACGTACTATTTGCTTGCAAGCTTTTCGAGGTATTATTCTGGCAACACGGTAATTTCTATGGATGGCAACACTGACAAATCTTCTCATAGAGATTTTCTTATGTCAAACATTATGTTCTGTGTTGGGAATACGTTAGAGTTCATTATCTCTTGTCAATACAAAGAGGAACAAGCCAAATGCTAAGTTTTGTGTGGTTTTCGTACGCCAGGCTCTGAACTTTACAGTCCCATAACTTTTTCCCTACTGGCGGACTGCAGCTAATAATTTGGTAACTTACTAACTAAGTGATGCTCTTTCAGTACATCAAACTCTTATTGCGCAATTCGAGTCTCGATATCGCGCCCCTTGCTTGTTAGAACAGTATGAGACGTACACTTAAAAAAACACACACACACACAGTTTCTGAGCAAAGTAACTTACTCGTATGGTGGCAAAGAACGGAGAAAGACACTAAACATAGGTCAACACAAATGGAGCAGAAGAAGGCACCCATACCTATTTTTTTAACTTTAGCTGCACTGAGAAATACAATTGTAGGTGGCGTACTTAAAAATATAAATTACATGCGTAATTCCTGTAGTTTTTGGACTTAACGTACAGCAGACGTATAACTGAAAACGCATGTTTTATAATACTTTCTGTATAAGTGTTCCATCTATACGTATTTTCCGTATGAAACAATGTAGGCGGTCAGGACCTCAGATACAAATGGACGTATATACCATATAGCTGACGAAGGTAACATAAGTATATGCATGTGATATACGGAAAGCTGTTAGATGTCAGACATCCTGCAACGGCATAATGTAACATCTAAGGGCAGTGCCTATGTAGCACACGCATATCGTATGCTCCGTACTGATTTCCATACTAAGCAAGAGGATAACCTATATTTGTACAGCGGGGGACACTTCTAAATGGTACAGCCATATGGAGATTTACGGCTAAGGTGTACCATTTAGAAGTGTCCCCCGCTGTACAATATAGCGCTGTCCGGAGAACGGATTTTTCTCTGTGTGAAATTCGTGAAATGTAGTGACATTAATATGGACCAGTGAGGTACAATTTAAAATGCGCTCTGGCTCAGGCCAATATATATATATATATATATATATATATATATATATATATATATATATATATATATATATATATATATATATATATATATATATAATTTGGGGGCATTTCATTACACCCTCTTCCCTTGATATAATTGTTTGCTTAATGTGCGTAAGTCATTCATTTTGCGAACATTTATTCTATTCTGAGTATTTTTTTCTTTGTTTCGTCTTTCTACACCACCTAAGGTTTGAGCTACGGATATGAAAACAACTTTATGAAATCTGCATTTCTCTAATAATCGGACCGATACTAAAGTCCTTACCTTCCAAAATCTGCTTGGTAATCAAACGGGAAAAGAAAATATTTTCGTCCTTGATTTGATTGATTTTTGAGTTTTAATCAGGAAAGTTCTTTAAAACGTGAACCTACAGCTAAACATAGAATGCGAACCACATGAACTCCCTCCAGGAATCGAGCCCGGTTTCTCACACTAAAGGAGCGCATGATAACCGTTTAGCCACGAAAGAACTCATTGTCAGTGTTAACACTGAATCTTGATTAAGTTATATTTGCCTGCTACACGATTCTAGTTAAGTGTGAAGTAAGAATAAAACTTGAGGCACTCTTTCAAATCAATTAGAACAAAAGCTTAATTGAAATGTAAACAAAAGCTTAATTGAAAATCTATGGCCACCTTGAATCCAAGATGGTCGCTTAAAACCTATATCGAAAGGATAGGCATACCAAATTGCTGAAGCTAGAAAACCAAATTTGGCATGAATGTTGATCATAAGTGACGAAAAGATGCGAAATGTTCAAAAACGCGACATCTTGAGTTCAAAATGCCGCACTACGTATCGAATGCATGTCCAGCTCAAACCAGTGGTGTTGGAGAAGCGAAATGTGGTATTTATGTTTATGGTTAATAGCAGATATCCACAAAATATCAAAGAGTATCATCTGTAATCGAATATGGCTGCTAGTGTGAAAAAAGGGTATATATATATATATATATATATATATATATATATATATATATATATATGCTAGTTAGCTAAGTTTGTGCAGGTCGATATACTGAAATGCTTTACACGTAGTTTGGTACTGCTCGCCAGTCTTGTAAATGAATGTTTTTTGTATATTTGGTATTGCTTGAAATATTGCGATCAAAACAACGAATGGCATACAAATGTAACCATCACAAATACGTTACAATAGAGCCCCCAACATGATAAGTGAAGCAAGTTCTTTACGTATGAACTACGAATGACAAAATTAGAAAAATACCCTAAGGTATTCAACTATTCAACTTTCGCTTAGTATTATGAATAGGAATTCAGAGTTATATGTTCATCGCATATTCGTTATATTCACGTAAATGATATTGAGAGAACCGTAACGAACGTGCATTAGGACCAAAACATATATGTGTTGTTACGGAATGAAATAATAGTTAAAATGAATCGAAATTCATTATTCTTTATTCTTCCTATTGCTTCTAAATGCATAATAGAGAAAAATAGAGATTTAGATTTGTACTGTTTTTAATGACATAGGTTTCAAGCGGCCATCTTGGATTCCAGATGGCCATAGATTTTCAATTAAGCGTTTGTTTACATTTTGACCCGCCGCTATTTTGCAGAGGATTATCGTAGAGAGTCGTGACTTGCTCCATTTTCTTTCATTTTACAACACCTTTCAAAAGATGTCCTACTTAACCCCACTTGTCATTTGAAAATTTTGAGTTGTACCCCGTCTGGGACCCTGCGGGAGACCCTGGGAAAAACTTTTTTATCCCAAGAAGTGTGTCCTTCAAAATAATGGGATACGTGTTCGCCGAGCTTTCCATTTACCCAACAGTTGTCGAGCAAGTGACCCAGTTCAAACTATTTTGCCAGCTTTGTAGCTTTTACATTACAAAATATGTTGTAACTCACGATATTCCACTCGGTGGCACGTATAACTTTGGGATTCCTCTACTAGGGTGCAGCGTTTTACCACTTTTTTTTCGGAACGAAATGTAATACCTGGCAAAAGTGGCCCACCCACATGGGCATTACAGGTATAGATTTTTTTTTCAAATTGGATAATATCTTCTGTGAGAACTATTGCCTCAAAGTTTCAAACTTTCACTGAAAATTAGAAAAAAATACCAAAGTTCTTCATGGATTTTAGTTATGTTAAAGTAAACATTTTTTTTTTTTTTTTGGTTAAATACATGTCAGTTGCTTAGAAAACTGATATTGAAGTATACGAATGTCAGTTATGTGCCCTTGGGGGATAGGGATGCCTCCTCTAGGGCCAGAAAAGGGGGCAAATTCAGTACATTTAAACGGTTGTGTAGGTCCTCGCTCACCTGGTCCAAGCGTCCCAGAGTCTACCATGTGGAGGTGGCTGCACCTAGGGTTCCTGCGCCAGCCCTACCCAACCAACCAACCATATACAGGGACGGATGAACTAATCCAATTCGTCAGTGTTAGGAAAAATTATCAGAAATTGGGACTTTGATTGCAATTTAGACACAGCTTGCCTAGAAAGTAAGGTTGACCTGATCATCCCGTCCCTACCATCACTGCCACATACTCGATAGGCTGCTTCAGTGACTAATTTCACTATACTGCCATCGTGTGACAGGGATAGAGGATGGAGGACTATTCTGGCACAGTGTTGTCAGAAAGTAAAAGTTTGTCCATGAGCTATTTGTTTCATACCGTCCTTAGAACTGGTGGTACAGTTATTGAAATATCAGTGCTTTCTCAAAAGGTCATTTCAGTGTAATCTTTCGCCTCAAAATTCAGTCTTGGGATAATGTTATATCTAATAGTGTTATGAAGATTATCTGCTTCGTGTTTTCGAGCACAAAGAATCTTAGGTAATGCATCTTGTTCGACAGCAAGTAGACCATCAGTCATCATGGCGAAAAGAACATTCTCTGGGAGTACGAGAAATGCATTCGTCTGAATGGATGAACGGATTATAGCCTGGTATTCATTTGGTAAGTATCTAGACCTATGAATGGTCTCAAAGATGTGACGAGGACCATTAGCAATGGAAGACTTGAGATAAGTATCTCAGGTCTTTACTGAGTTTTCTGAGCTCTTCTGGCTATGATGAGGTAAGTCACATATTATTGGTTTGAATGACACCACTGGTAGCTTTTCACAGTCAGATAGTTTTCAACCTATGGAACCTGTGTAAGAATAGGGGCTTGCATGAGCGCCAATATGCGTGAAAAGAGCTCGGAAAGGCAGTTCATTAAAATGCAAGAGACAAATAGCCTGTTAGTTCCTTTAATTTTCGACGAATATCTCCCTTCCAACCAGTGTTAGTGTTTGTTCCATCACACCCAAGAACCTCAACTTCATCAAATCCACCTTCGATTTGGTTTATGGTGTAGTCGAAAATAGCCGTCATGTCCAGAGCCAGAGGAAGGTGTCACGTCACCAACGTATTGAGAGTTAGGTTCAGCCACAAGTAATAAGTGCTCTTCTCTAACGATGCCTGCGTGTGTTTTAGTGTCTTCCCTTTGACCATCAAAGTATAGACTTTTAATGAGATCATCATTTCTAGAACTTTCTTTTAAATTCCGAGCAACTTTAAATTTCGCACGCCTTATTTTGCTCCTGTCCACAATTAAAGCAGTTATGTTGCTAGATTGTTGAGAAGTTTTAATTCCAGCCTTTAAAGTTGCCTGAAGTACACTTGATGTTATATGTGCCGCAGCCCTTTCGCTTACATGGTATCTCTGAGCAATCATAGCAGTTTCAGTCAAATCTAGCTTCTAACCAAATATAGTGCTTGAAAATTGGCGCCCAATTTGAAGCGTATCCGGCTCGTTCCTGATAGTGACGATGAGTTACGCATATCGGGACAGGAGAAAAGCGTTGCAGTATTGTGAGGTGGAGGGGTGGGAGGTCATGGTGAAAAATAACAATGCTCTGCTACCACTATGAACCACCAGTTGAAGGAAAAGGTAAGGACGAAAATAGCTTAATTGTACTGAATTTACCCCCTTTGCCGGCCCCAGAGAAGGCACCCCTATCCCACCGCAGGGGCATATAACTGGCATTTTGAGACTTGAATGTCAGTTTTCATAGCATCTGGCATGTATAAATCCAAAAATATGTTTACTTTAACATAACTAAAAACAATGAACAATTTTGGATTTTTTTTTTGTAATTTTCAGTGAAATTTTGAAACTTTGAGGCAATAGTTCTCACAGAAGATATTATCTGATTTGAAAAAAACCTATACCTGTAATGTCCATGTGGGTGGACCACTTTTGCCTGGTATTACATTTCGTTCCGAAAAAAAAAGTGGCAAAACGACCCACCCTATTCCTCTACTTATAATATATCAAATGCAAACACAATTGTCTCGTTCGGATCTCAGCGGAGCCACTTCGTGACCCTCCATTGTAAGTAGAGTGCAGCGTAGACGTTATTGTTCATAAAATTACGTAGTGTTTATGAAGTTCTGCAATATCCACTTAATGAAAAACAAACTCTGTGGTTAGGAAAACAGCGTAGCAGTCCTTTGTATTTCCTTCTGAAATACTCTAGTAATTATTGCCTTAATTTTTTTTCTTAATACAAAAAGCTATCCATTTGTTCACAAGTTACTTCTATTCTAATAGTTTAACATTAAATTTTTTAGACTCTTTTTAATATAAACCTGGTTAGGATTTCAAGCAAAGCTCGAGGTTCACGTCTCATATAGCCTGCTAAAAGAAATACTGAACTCTTATACAAGAATCCAATTTTCTATATATCGTGTATGAGCGATTCGAGCAAACATAATGGTGGTTACTAATTCCTCTGAAATTGAGTTATTAGGTGGAATGTGTTGTGATTGAACCACGGAAGAGTATGTAGTTATATTTATTTCGTAAATGAACCTTATATTGCTTCCCCTGCTATCTGCAGGTAAAGACAACATGCAAATTAATCTATGTACACTTAGGTCTACATTATCCTCCTTTCAAATTACATTAACGGGGTGATAATGTAATTTGACAACCGTTAAACATTAACAATGTGCTAAAGAAGCTGAAATCTAATGAAACATTTTACTGTATGATTTTCTCGGCTGCACATTGAACAGTGGCATGGCAGCGAAGTCGAGGCAGATAGATGCAGGAGGGGATGAGGAGAAAGATATCTCAGAACATTGCCCGTTTGTCTCAATCATATCATTGGAGAGGCATTTGTCTAGCACGTCCTCTAATTAACATGTGGTACGAGGCTTTTGTGCACTGTTCATAGCCCTGCATGTTCACTACGTTATTCTGTCTTCTGGTCAATGAGCCGCAAATCTTAGCAGTAAGTTAAACGAGATGGACCATAGTAACGAACGATAACAAATAAATATATATTTGGGGGGGGGGGGGAATTGAGTTCAGTGTCCTTTTCAGCAGCAAGGCTATGTGAACCTACAGTTAAAAGTGGAATTGAAATCACATGAGCCCCTCCCGGAATCCGAACCGAAGGCGCGCACGTATTCACATAGTCAGGACGGAGCTAAGACAAATTGTCCTTATTGAAAATAGATACCAGGAGGACACATGAGAACCCTGAGAAGATCAACGCACACGAATTGAACACAACGATCTAACATCGCAGGGGTACAGGCGCAGTGGCTCAGTGGTAGAGCGCTTACCTCTGGTGCTTGGGCTCCCTGGTTCGATCCCCAGCAAATTGAGTTAGTGGTGGACTACTTAGTGTGTGTGGATTTTCCCGGGGTGCTCCCGTTTAATCCCAGTTTATCATTCCACCTAGGGATGCGCACGAGACGAGTCGAGACAGGAGTTTCCTGATAAAATTCGAGTCGAGACACGGCCCTTCCAGTAGTGAAATATACATTTTTCGAGTCGAGACATCAGTTTTATAGCACATTTTCGAGACGAGACAGCCACAAATCTTGTCTCGTGCGCATCCCTAATTCCACCAATTCTTCCATGATCATCCACTTGCTTTAATCATCATCTCCCTTAAAGGGCATAATTCTGGAACATTGAACTCAAATATTTAATTTTCATTTTTAATATCGGCAGGGATCAAATCTTATAAGCTCTTTTCAAATGACAGGTTGCATGGCCTTGAACGGGATATCCACTTTCTCCAATCTCAGTTACACGGTGTTGTGAATTTGTGGCAGGCAATAGTATATACTGACTTTTAGCACCACCGCGAATGTTGTCAATAGCAGAAACGCTACCTAGAAATATTGTATTACAACACTGGCGTCTCTAGCATGTAAAATTTGGGGGGGATATCAGAAAAAATGATTTAAATGGTACTATCTAGCCCAATCTGTTTATTATCTTCGATTCCATTTGTTACCTTTCTGCTTACCTTCACGGACCCCCTAACGTATATCAAGAACTCTGTTATAATCGTTTCACAGCCTGAATATTATATTCCAATTATTATTATTATTATTATTATTATTATTATTATTATTATTATTATTATTATTATTATTATTATTATTATTATTATTATTATTATGCCTATTATTTATATGGCATTGTGTCGTTAATAAATAAATTAAATTATAATAAAATATAGAATATTTTGTACTTCAAAATACTAGGGGGATGCGTCCCCCTCGTTCCCCCCGCCAGAGACGCCCATGTATTACACTCAGTAGCTGTATTTAGCAAGTAGAAAGTCAGTTATGAAAACAATATAAACCGCATGTTACTATGACAACTGGTTGTTATGATAAAACTTGTAAATGTTTACATACAAAACTTGTGAAACTCTTTAGAATACGTTGTCTCGCATAACTGCTTGTATATTTATAGAATCAAGATTTTGTTCAACACTTTTCTCCTATATGAAGTCTACCTGTTACCTATTACAGGTTAGTAAAGAAAAAAGCTTAATAACACTACTTGGCTCTTTGCTGGGAGATGTATATGTAACTGCTTATTTTTAGATTAACATTTCATATGTATAACCTAACACAAGTACTGTATACAAAGAAAGAAGAATGTTCTATTTACTACTATATAGAAAAACAATTTCAAAACAAATATGACACCAATAGTACTATTATAGAAACGCATATTGTATATACAAGGTGGTCTAAAGGTGTGGCAACGCACGAAGAATGTTGTCACTGTAGGTTTGTTATAGGAGTAGGTGAAAATGTTATGTTAAACTTCTGGAAAACTTGACTGGTCAGAAAATGTCGGCTACATCACTTCACGTGTCAGCCAGATCATCCCTCATCATGCCAGTCTGTGACCAAGGATATAAAGGCAGGTTTAAGTGGGAATTGAGGATTGACATGTGCTAGAAAAAAACCTCAATTTCATAGAAATAACTTTAGAAAACCCTTAAACTCAATTTTTCACGAAGTCCTACTATATTATTAGACTATTATTATTATTATTATTATTATTATTATTATTATTATTATTATTATTATTATTATTATTATTATTATTATTATTATTATTATTATTATTACTATAAAAATAATCAATAACCACTAACAGAATGTTCGTTACATAGATTAAACTACTTCAACTTTATGACAACGGATCTAGCATGGTTGCCAATCTTCACTTTATTATCATTATCTTTCTTCTGGATATACTAACCAAACTTCTGATAGTCATATGACAAAAAGTAGTCCTTTTTATTCACCTTCCTTGATGCATAACTTTAAGCAAGGTTGATTAATTCTTTTAAGTGAGATTTAAAATGAGAGTTTATGGTACGTCCATCTGAAAATAATGTATATACCTATTACTAAATTGACTATTTTATTTTAACCTTAAAAAAACGAATCTTGAAATTTGATTATTTAAATCTTCTTACTTGATTTCTGATCAATCTTAACTTGCTTACTTGATAGTTCTTTTATATTCAAAATATACGATAACATTTTATGACCTGTTGTAAAAATTGTATACCGGTAATGATTTTGATAAAGTGCTCTATTTTTACCCATGAACTGTCATCATTACGGAAAATAACTATTATTATTATTATTATTATTATTATTATTATTATTATTATTATTATTATTATTATTATTATTATTATTATTATTATTATTATTATTATTATTATTATTGCCTATAAATGTTGTACGTCTGTGTATTTCATGCTTTTCATATATCAGATTAATTGCAATCTTGCAATCTTGAAAAACGTTTCGGCTTCGTAATAAATTCCTACGATCAAATATAAGTACTTTGAACGTTTGTAATATGGCATATATATATATATATATATATATATATATATATATATATATATATATATATATATATATATATATATATATATATATATATGTGTGTGTGTGTGTGTGTGTGTGTAAGTCACTCAGTTCTCTAATGAACGACCAGACATGTAGTAATTAATAGCTATATATGCAATAAACTTATATATTGAAGCCAACATACGTTCAAAAGCGATCCATTTATTGTTCCCCAAATGTGATTTCCAGACTATTGATCGCAGTAAACTTTAAAGTTGTACTAATATTATTTTCAAGGGAATTGTTTGATCACTTCAAACACGATCAATAGAGTCCTCTGTATTGTCATATGTCTTTTACATCGATAAGAGCTGTTTACAAAATAGCGTGAAACTTTTAGGTCTCCAGCATTGTTGACATGTACCTGTATAAGTCATACAAAATGACTGATATTAGTGTACAATCCATAGTTTTCGGGGTCGCTGAAATAAATAGTGACGTTCCCAATACCATTTAAGTCCAAGTTTATTACCATCGCCACAGCGGATAAAGAATGAAAAATAAAATATCAAAAATGACTGAGATTAATTTCGAATTCAATAGTTTTCAATATCGGGAAACGGCTGACCTATTTGAATATTTAAGAACATAGATAGTATCTACCTCAATTTGATTAAAGGGCATATTCTACTGATATATTTTAATGTTTAGGCGAAAGTAGATTATCTTATATATATATATTATCATTACAGTTTCACTGAAATATGTATACTAAGGGAAAAGGATTTAAATATTTCCCATAAACTTATTCTTTCAGTACATAACAAACCCTCTCTTATATGACAAGAGTGTTCGGAAGTTGTACGAGTAATACTAACCCATCCTCTGTTTGGGAATCGAATGTCAATTGAAGAATGCTGAGACAGATCATTAGGCAATGAAGATTACCAAAACAATGCTAGGTGTTTTCAAAATTGTTAATCTGTCATTACTTCTATAACTTCCATTGTATCCCTAATAGCATGTTGGTTTGCAGCAAGTCTTTCACTATATTTGATTTTAACTTGCTAGACTTTCCGTGCATTGTACACCTGCTACAGGCGTTTTGAAAGATTATCCGCAAATGTCGTAATTTGATTTTCACTTGCTAGATTTTACTTGCTTCGGGGGTTTGCTGCAACTTTGTAGCAAGTGTGTCAGTTTTAGTTTCTACCAACAGATAGCACAAAAGTCTAATCTTAGAAATCTCCCGCCAGGCCGCCATTTGTAGTGAAGTGTGTGAAGCATTAGAACAAGTGGATAATTAAGATAATTACGTAAGTATCCAGTATGTACAGATAATTTATATTTTAAATGTGTATTGTTTGACAAAATTGTTGAGAAAAATATACTGTGTGATTTTTCGTATACAGTAAATGTTCGGTTTGTAAAAGGCATGCAGTGCAATGCTAGTATATACCTGCAGAAGACTTACTAAACTCACTTGCTGAAGACCTGCTGTAGACTTTCAATGCAAGTATATACTTGCAGAAGACTTCATACAAACTTGCTGTAGACTTGCAGTGCAAGTGGTATCCCTGCAGAGACTTGCGTCAAACATGCACTAACTTGCTGCCGACCCTTTGTGCACTTGCAGTGCAAGTGGAAACTTGTCATTGGCTTGAGGTCCAAGTAAACCCCTTGCAGAAACTTGCTTTGCAAACTTACCATACACTTGTACTGCAGGTGTGCTGCAAGTTTGAAGAGCGTCAACTAGGAAGTTTGCATTAAGCTTGCATCAAACTTACAAATTTGCATCACAAGTCTGCTGCAAGTTTGCCAGACTTGAATTGCAAATCTACTGCAAGTTTGTTGCATGTCATTTTTGCTATCTGGGATAACATCTATTACTTCTATAACTTCTATAGCCGTAAAGTAGAGCACCGTGCGTCAACGACTAGAACTTCACGCGGATACATAACTACTGTATATGAGAAATGCAAGAAATGAATAGGTATTTGTAATTCTAAATTGAAATATCTTAGCTGAATGTTAAGAAGTAAGAAGGAAGAGTTACGAAGAAATAAAAATATACTATGACTTTAGATGCGTAATACTACCACATACGATATATCTTACCGCCGTGACTGATATCTAAGAAATTAAAAGTAAAAATGTATAAAAATTGCACATGTTGGTCGTACTATATAGATGTGAAAGTTGCTCGCTGATATGTAGAGAAGAAAAAGGACAGCAGATTTTCGAAATCGAGGTTTTAAGAAAATATTTGACGGGAAAGAGATTAAGAAACGGAAAAATTCAGAAAGTTACACAACGCTAGATGCAACAATAGGTCTACCTACAATTCGCCGAATATTGTACGGATATTAAAGTCAAAAGGACTAAGATGGGCGGAGCTGTAGCACGAGCAGTATGAACTTCGAGATCTAGAGAAAGAGACCTCTCGGTAAACTAAGAAACAAAAGGGAGGAAAATAGATGTATATGGCAGAATACTAATGAACAATGATGTTTTCAGAAGCATCCCGGGAGCTACAATTTCCCCGGGGGATTGTTGTCAGAATTTCTCCGATTGTACTCAACATGAAATACCATCATTTTTGCAGCAGTCTTTAGCTTTGTTTATTACACTCCGTAGGAAGTTTCTGAAAACATCATTGCTAGGGACGTCACTGATAACAATTCTGATTTAATTGATTTGGTATAAGACAGAATTAAATTTCGAGCGTCTTTTCTGCGGTGGTTACCTTTCTAGTTATCAAAGAAATGGATTTTGATTACTTAAGTAATTACATATCGTATTGTATTTTCTGTTTAAATACTTCCTCAAATACAATTAATAGTTCATTTCAACAACACGGACACCTAAGCACAGCTTTCAAATCAGAACTCCCCCTTGGATAGGAAAAATTTATTCGAATTGTTTCTCGTTTAAACCATCTTTTCTTTTCTACTGCGCAACGTTGACAAGTAACCGAGCCGATTTGTATATCTGCCCGTTTTATTTCTATGTGATTTCTTTTTAAATAGTATGTGAATAAATGGACGGCCGTGTATCTTGTGGCACAATAGCTTTATGTACTATTTCCTACCTTCCCCTACAGACGACAGTGAAACCCAACACTTACAAATCTTGTTTGTTTCCTTTTTTTATTTCTTTCAAGATAATAATGGCACGAAACAAAGCAGGTGTGAAACATGATTCTGCAGTTAGAACTGCACCGAACGCCATTAACCCTGGCGATACAAACATGAAACTGATATTCAGAGAGGCTTTAAAAGCAAGTGTTCCGTATACATCGTATCACTCCTCGTCAGTGCCTTAGAAACTAGAAAAAATAGTAATGCCCAATTCAAGAAAAAATAATCACCACTAAATTAAGAATAAAATTATGTAGTCACCCTCAAATTAAGAATAAAAGCCTGCATCAGGTTTCTATCATACTTGTACATTTCTTTAATTATATATTAATAATACTAAGAGTCATCACCGCGGAAGCAAATATATTTTAGTGGATATCATGTTGTTTGAATCGGCCCCGTAGCTACACAGAGAAAAATCCGTTCTCCGGACAGCGGTATATTGTACAAATATACGGTATCCTCTTGCTTACTATAGAAATCCGTACGGAGCATACGTTATTCGTATGCTACATAGGTAGGGTTACCAGACGTACTCTTTTAAGAGTACATGTACTCTTTTTCAAGGCATGTACTTTTGTACTCTCTCTTTTTTCAGTGAAGTACTCTTTTGTACTATTTTTACGTGGGCTATAATTGATGTGAATTTCAACATGCTAACAAACAGATAGCCCTACTATATGTACAAATTATGTGTTCAGGGATTTTGTTATACTGCAGTTCATTATTAGATATAATTTTAAACTCAGGAAACTATTCGTAGTGACAAAAATAATAATTCTAGCACAGCATAAATGAACGAAAAATCACTCAAGTGATAAAATCACTGTTACGTCAAGCAGTGATCCTTTCTTAAGAAAGTGCTTGATAAGAAAGAGACAGTGCTTGATAGGAAAGATAATGCACCAGCAGTCACATTAGCAGCGCTGCTAATCCTAGCATAGTTTTGCGAAACCTAGCATAACTTGAACTATCTCAGCATCTGGCATTGCGTAGTCCTGCATAATACTTTACCTTAGCTGAGACCAAAATGTTATTTCTCTCTCTCTCTCTCTCTCTCTCACCCACACGGAGAGTAAGAAATACAGTTTTTGTAGTGGAGGGTAAGAAATCAAAAGGGGCGTTCAGTAAGCACAAAAACAACTGCCGGGTTCTTGGCCTTCCTTAAGGACGCAGATGTCTGTGAATGAGCATCGTTCGATTTCATATCATCTACACAAATAGCATCTTTAAGCTTCCTCGATTGTTGAATCTGATTTCGGATTTCATAACCTTATTTCAATGTCAGAAACGTACATAATCGCTGAAGAGGAAATCTGAAATCATGTAAATACATATTTATTTAGTTAAAGCTTGTATAAGCAACGAGTTAGAGTGCGAACAAATTCCTTTTGGTAGAAGTCGTGATTTTGAGCCGCATCGCGTCCTTAAAAAAATAAAATTGATTTTGACATATTTTCTCGGTTTCAAGAATGTCACCAGTTTTGCACGGAAATGAAATCCTTATGAAACACGCATACTGATACTTCCTACACGTTGTGTACAGGAAATAAAACTTCGATTTTTTCTGAATTCAATAGATACGGGTAAACGAAGTCTTTATTAAGTAAAATGTAATAAGGAAGAAAGCGAGTCTAATTTTGGCATAATTATATATAAAAGATCATAATTTTGTTAGCCTAGTGATGTAATGATCTGCTGTTTGGGTGACAACGCTGGGCAGCAGTTGAACAATCATTTTTAATTCGCCAATTAGTTCCTGACTGTGTGTTGATGACTTGGTGTTGTGATAAACTAAACAACAAGAGCATTATTATTTGGATTTTTTCGTGTCAATTGCTTTGAATCAAAGTGGTAGATAAAATGTCACGACGAAATTGCAAATTTAATGACGATTTACAGAAGGAATTTCCCGTGTTTAAAAAGACTAAAAGTGTCTATGAAGTGTTTTGTGAAGTGTGTAATTCCGTCGTATCGATAGCGAATAAAGGTCGCGCAGACTTGAATCAACATTTATCTTCAGAAAAACACAAAAAATGCATACGTAGTGCTCATTCATCTAAAACAGTGGACAAATTCTTCTTAAAACAAGACACTACAGAAGAAAATAAAGCATTGGCAGCAGAGGCTGCATTGGCGTTTCACACTGTGGCTCATCACCAAAGCTACAAATCATGTGATTGTTCAACGAAATTATTTAAGCCGATTTTCGGTGACTCCTCAATTGCCACCCACATTTCCTTAGCAAGAACGAAAGCAGAAGCTATAGTAAATTATGTTTTGGCTCCTCATTCCTTGAACATAATAGCAAATGAGTCCAACATTCAGAATATAAAATATATTGGTGTTTCAAGTGACACTTCCAATCACGGAGCAATCAAGATGTGTCCTATTTTGATTCAGTACTTTGATGCGAATACAGGTACGTATGTCACATAAACTGTTAGATGTTACATCAATTCCAGATGAAAAGTCTGACACAGTTTCGAAAGTTGCGGTTAATGCATTAAAACATAAAAACGCCTGATAAATGCATAACTTTCAGTGGGGACAATTTCAATAGCAATTTTGGTGGTCTAAATAGAAAGGGGACAAATAATGTTTTTTATCACCTTCAAACTTCTCTTGATAAAACTATTTTAGGAATAGGTTGTCCTGCTCATATCTTAAATAATTGTGTACAGCATGGTGTGGATGGTTAGGCACTTGACATTGAAAGCCTTGTGTTGAAGATATTTAACTATTTTTCAATTTATACCGTCCGAACTGAAGGATTAAAGGAATTTTCATCTTTTGTCGACATTGAATACAAATAACTTCTTTATCTTTCCAAAACTAGATGGCTTTCCCTGTTCCCTGCTATCAACAGAATACTCGAGATGTTCCCAGCCCTGAAATCATATTTCCTCTCCGTAGAACATCCTCTTGTTGTCCTAAAACAGTTTTTTGAAAACCCTTTAAATGAATGTTATCTCTGGTTTCTTCATTCATTGATGTTTGTGTTTCATAATAAAATTCAGGCAATGGAAAATGAGAATAACTCACTTGTGGAAATCATATCCATTCTCGCTTCCGTGGAAAGGACAATAACAGAAAGAAAAGAAGCAGAATTCTTGCCACTAAAAGTTAAGGAAGTTATTAAAAAGAGCCAGGAATGTGAGCATCAGTGTTTAGTTTTAAGAAAGACATTATTGTATGTATATGACAGCTGTTTGGAGTATCTGAAGAAATGGACTGAAAATTTTGATCAGTTTCACATTTTTCAATGGATGGAGCTCATAAAATTCCACAGTGAACAGATATCGAGAAAAGTGTAGAATTTATGATGGATAAAGGCATTAGTATCGAGGAGTCCCATTTCTTTGATCAACTTTCGAATTTGAAATTTTTTCTGGCGGAAAAGGAAAATGATAAAGAGTTCAATGAAGCATTGTCTCATAAGAAGTGGGTGAACTATTTCAGTGTTAATAAAGTATCGGTTTATTCTGAACTTTTGAAGATATGTCAGTTTTTTTATGCAATACCTGCTCACAATGCCAACGTGGAAAGGATTTTCAGTTTAATGAAATCACAGTGGACACAAGAAAGAAATAGACTGTCGGTAGATTCAGTTAAAAACCTATTGTTGACTCAGTACAACTTCAAAGACTTTAGTTCCGTCCAATTCCGTCCAACTTTGCTTGAAGGACAGGTACCTACTTCAGAAAGTCAGAAATTCATCGAAGTACAACTAATTTGTAAGGTAAAACTTAGTTTTAAACATGTGGTTAAAATATTGTAGACAATCGTAGTTATTTTAATTAGGATTTCATTTCCTTCCTTTTAATCATGATATAGTTAAGTAATTATCACAGTCAATTCAAAGTTACAATGTTTAAAAAATGTTACAGTAAAGCAACGATTATCCGCGAGTGCTGCGAAAAGGTGTTTCGAAAGCAAGAAGCAAAGATGAGTGACTGATTTGTTTTAAAAAGGCGTAACTGAAAACTTTTTTTTTTTTTTTTTTACAGAATAGTATTGTCCTTTGGTTATTGTTGTTTATTTTAGTGATTTAGACGTAGAGCAAAGGTTTCTGTTGTAGTGTACAGTATATTAAAAGTTTTATTATGATTTTTTGTACAATAGAATATAGTTTTTATGCTGAAATTTTTTTCGCGTTTGCACCTTATTTTTAGTCTTTCTTTTCGGGTAATCCTCCAATTCCGCGGATAATCGTGGCTTTACTGTATTTTAGTGGAAAGAATTTTGAACATTTGTTGGTTATCAAACTCATTATTACAATTATTTTATTAATAAATTATGGGAAACTTGTATAATATCTATATTATTATTATTATTATTATTATTATTATTATTATTATTATTATTATTATTATTATTATTATTATTATTATTACTATTATTATTACAGTGAAATTTGAGTTACACTTTATTCATTTATATTGTTTTTTTTCAATAGTCATTGCTAAGTGTACTCTTTTCTCACTTTCACGATCTGGTAACCCTATACATAGGCACTGCCCTTAGATGTTACATCATGCCGTTGCAGGATGTCTGACATCTAAGAGTTTTCCGTATATCACATGCACATACTTATGTTACTTTCGTCAGCTATTTGTTATATACGTCCATTTGTATGTGAGATCCTGACCGCCTACATTGTTTCATACAGAAAGTACGTATAGATGGAACACTTATACACAAAGTATTATAAAACATGCGTTTTCAGTTATACGTCTGCTGTACGTTAAGTCCAAAAACTACAGGAATTACGCATGTAACCTATCTTTTTAAGTACGCCACCTACATTCTTTTTTCTCAGTGTAGGTGCTTTAGTCTGCTGCGACCACCTTCAACCACTTTGAAACTTTTAGTTACATGTTTAAATAAATACATGTTCAGAAAATAAGGATTCAAGAATATAAGATGAACTCATTTCCACAACCCTTTTCAAAATAATCTCGGTCTCTTGTTTTAGTGCTCTGGTTATGGGAATAGTTCCAATCCATTTAGAATTATTACTACTCACATCCCCCTCGGAAATTTTAATTACCTATTTTCTTTCTCCTAGACTTAACTAAGATTTTTATTTTCGATAAGACTTCTAAGAATATCGTCATAAACCACTTTCGTGTGTCCCATGGAAGAAACGAATCCTGTCCATTTTTCATTATCAGCACCGTAAACTGAGAAATATTTCCAATGAAGCTGCCTGTTACCTAACATTTTCCTACTACTCATTTATAAGTATTAAATATCGCGCCAAAGCAATCGGATCTCTCTACACTACAGGTCAAAATCGTATTTAACTAATAGTTTTAAGTCTTTATATGTCCTAATAATAAATAGCAAAACATGTTTATGTTCAGTATCTTTATTATCGATTTTCAAATAATAGAAACAATACAGTTTTTAAGTTCCAATTATTTCGTCATAATATATTACTGTAGAAATACACAAATATTAATGCTAGAACATAAATATAGTTACAGCCATCCTATTTTGAAATAATTAAATTATAACAATAGCAACATTTTTTTAAAGTTGTAAATGAATAATCACCATAATTTTGAATGTGAAAATTGCCTATATATTAGAGACATCTACTGGCATCAGACACACACGTAGCCCAAGCACAACATCTATTGGCTTGAATGTGTACTATTCGGAAGGAAATGCGTACTCACACATTTCTTATATTTTAAACAGGATTGTTCTCAAAACTTATTTCCTACATCCATCAGCTTCTACTCATCTATGCTATTTAAGGCTCTATTTGCTCATCCATACACTACGACATAGGAAAAATCCAATATATATTTTAAAATATACTACTTTATTGAAATCAATTATTTTGGGCAGTTACAGAAATCGTCCTCCTTTAAAACTAATTATTATTCAATTTAAGTAAGGGGCGCGGTGGCTCAGTGGTAGAGCGTTCACTTCCGGTGCTTGCGGTCCCTGGTTCGATCCCAGCTCGCGTCGTGTGGACTTTGTGGTGGACAAACACCGTGATCGTGGGTTTTCTTGCGGTTCTCCCGTTTCCTCCCACTTTCTCCATTCCACCATTTCATTCATTTCTCATAATCATCGTCTCCTTTAGCCTAACTGGCATAACCGTGGGACGTAAAATTTAATGATTTCATTTCATTTTTTTCAATTTAAGTAAATAATGTTTCAGCTCAACAGTACTGTTTACATTGAAAGGCATATTGTACAGGGTAGTGTAAATGTGTGGAAACGCTTGAAGAATGTTGCTGCCACGGTAGGTGTGTAATAGGAGTAGGTACAAATGTTAGTTTAAAAACCTCTGGAAGCTTGACTGGTCAGAAATTGTCGGCTACATCACTTTAAGTGTCAGAGAGATCATCCTTCATCATACCAGTCTGTGTAAAAGGATATAAAGGGACGTTGAAGTGGGAATTGAGGAAGATTGACATATGTACCTCAATTTTATAGAAAAATAAGTTCAGCAAACTTGTAAACTCAATTCTTTAAGAAATCCAACCATATAATAATAATAATAATATGGTCGTATTATTATTAAAAAATAATCATTAACTAGAGACAGAAGGTTTGTTATAGAGATTAAACATTTTCAACTTTATGACAACGGATATTTCATGGCTGCCAAACTTCACTTTCTGATCATTATGTTTCTTCAGTATATCCTAACCAAACTTCTATGTTAGTCATATGATAAAAAGCTATATTTTTTATTTACCTTCATGGATGTATAATTCTAAGCAAGGTTGATTAATTGTTTTAAATAAAATTTAAAGGAAACTTTAATGTATATCCTTCTGAAAATCTAATACTACTAAATTGACTGTTTTGATTTTAGCCTTGCATTAGAAGAAAATTTGAATCTTGAAATTTGATAATGTAAATCTTTCAACAAGGGTCTTCACCTGATTACTTGATAATTGTCTTATATTCAAAATATAAGACAATATCTTATGATCTTTTGTAAAAATTATACAATTGTTTTGATAAAGTGCTCTATTTTCACCTATGAACTTTCAGCAGCATGGAAAAGACTATTATTATTATTATTATTATTATTATTATTATTATTATTATTATTATTATTATTATTATTATTATTATTATTATTATTGCCTATAAATGTTGTACATCTGTGCATTTCATGCTTTTCATATCAGATTAACTGCAGTCTTCCAATCCCGAAAAAAGTCTCGGCTTTCTAATTAAGTCCTACAATTGAACATAAGTACTTTGAACCTTTGTAATATGTCATCGCACTTAAAAGATAGAAATGACTCACTTCTCTAATGAATTACCAGATATGCAGTAACTAATAGCTATATACACAATAAACTGATATTATATATTAAAACCAACAGACGTTCAAAAGTGAATGTTCCCAAATGTGATTTCCAGTCTATTGATCGAATAAACATTAAAGTTGTACTAATACAATTTTCATTTGGAGGGTTTCAAAACACAAATAATTATTTTGTATTGGCATTTATGTCTTTTATACCAATAAGGGTGTTCACAAAATAGTGTATTCCCTGTGGAAATTTTGGATTTGCAGTATTGTTGACATGTAAAAGTAATCGAAAACGACCGATATTAGTGTGCAATCCATAGTTTTCGGAGAAGCTTAAATGAATAGTGTCACTACCAATACGGTTGTCCCTCCCAGTGATGCTCCTAGTTTAAGTCCAACGGTTAAGTCCCTCCCAGTGATGCTCCCAGTTTAAGTCCAGGTTTGAATAAAATATCAAAAATGACTTAGATTACTTTGTGGTGGGCTAAAGTGAACGTGTTGGACATAGCCAGTTTTAAAATTAAAATACTTAAATATTTGCACCACAATGGTGGAGTGCCCTGAATGGACAGTCCCAAGAAGTATTTAAATTAAGTAATTAACAGAAGTTATGTAAATGAATTATATGAATTACTTGTGATTACTTAAAATATTAAAGATATAAAAGAAATATTCGGTAGAGCTTTTTTTTTAAAAAAATTAAGTGATTTGAAATATACAAAATACTCTTCAACTCAGGTAATCAGTGGCTTTACTTCAACTCAGATGCTCCATTGAAATGGTCAGATTACAACCATACACCCTTCTCTGTACATGTTCTTGCCATGCTGTAAAAGAAAACATATGCGAAATTTTGCACATACCTTAATTGATGTCTGGAATCCGTACAAGAAAGACTTCCATGTTATTTTGTCGAATTTTTAATGTTGATAAAATAGACACTCCACTCCTCCACAGAGATCATACAGATTTTAAACACTGATATTCACACAGACACAAAAAGAAATTATTTTATATTCACACGAATATTAAGTTGAAGTGACCGGTCAAAAAAAATGATTTTTTTTCTTTTTATGAAAATTTGGCCATTATATATTTCTGTTCATAGTTCGTGCACGTATTGTTTCGACGTGTTCTTCATTGTCTTCTTCCTTCAGTCCTTTCTCTTCTCACTGAAGTTCGCTCGTCATCCAGGAATTTCCTAGAAGGTATCAATTGCTGCTACTGGGTGCTGCTCTGGTTGTTTCTCCGCTGCTCTGGTGTCTCTCTCTCAGTATCTCTGAATCCATTTGAAGACATCTGGTTTATGCAGTGTTACTGGACAATTATCATCTGGATTGCCTCAAAGTCTCTGGAAATGTTCTGTTTCTACGATCCAGTTCCAAAGTTCTCACTACATCGGCCACATATGACGCACTTAAAATTTTACTTTTCGAATTTTATACATATATCACACAGCAAACTACATACGAGAGTTATATGCTAGTATTCATTGTCCTAGCTGCAGATTCAAAACTCAGTCTCTGCATCTATATATATAAAAAAATAATATTCTAACTCTCCTTTTTTTAACATCTCGTCTCGCAACATGTGTTTCCCGTAAAGCACAGTTAAGTTCTGAGATGACGTGGAGTGGATTTTAGTTTAGCGTCCCTTTCAGCAGCAAGGCTATATGAGACGTGGACCTACTGATTAACGTGGAATCCGAACCACATGAGCTCCCGCCGGGAATCGAACCCGGGTCTCCCACACCAAAGGCGCGTATGCTAACCGCTTAGCCACGGAGGAGCTCGTTCTGAGATGACGTTAAGTTCTGAGAAAGACTTACTAGAGTTGATATTTCAGATCGAGACGAAAGAAAGAAAAAAAAACTCAATCTCGAGTAACGTCGCAATTTTATTAAAATGTGTCTATCTCACAAAACAGACCATTGTCACGATGAGTCTTGCACTAACAATTACAGAGGATGACCTCTGTATATCGCGTCTTAACATCAACTAACTCGCTCCTTCCCTGTCAAACAGTTTTCTTTCAGAAAAGACAACCCGATTTTCAAAGGCTCGCTCCTGACCTACCCAAAATTCAATGTATAGTCCCTTTTCGCGGACCCTAATGGTTTTGTCGCCAAAATGTCTGGGTAGTACACTTTCATGTTATCTTTCATTTATTCTTAAGTTATTATTGCTTGTCATCTGTATTGAGTTTGACCACCGAACAGAGGAAATACTAAGCTTTAAAACGGTGTATCATACAATTTGTTATTCTAATGTTAAATACTTGTTTTCATATTGTTTTCCCCGGCGTCACTGTACATTTTCTTTGTAAACAACCTTCCTTGCCAAACCCAGTCCATGTGCGTTTGTTTACATCGCCAGAGTACTCTGGTGGTGATGTCTCGCAACCTCCACACACACACTTGTTCTTGGTTTTCACTTTTTTTCACAATAATTATCATGAATCAACAATATATTCTATATTACATTGTACCTAATATTCCTCTGATTATATTTACATAGGATTCCAGCAATGACATTCAATTTAGAATTAATAATCAATAAATATACACATATCGGCTGCTATGACATTCACGGTACTGCGTATCGCTGTCGTCTCAATTACAGCAATGTCAACACCAAGCTCAGTAAAGTAATAAGCTTTTGTTTTAAAGTTAAGGTAACAACGAAAACATCTTTTCTGACCAAAATTACATCTTATCTTACATTTCTACAATTCTAAATATGTAATAATGCTAGGATATGATGCATTCATAATTTTCAATGGGGGGAAAACCCACTCGCAGGAAGAGCAGAAGCTCTTCCTTGTCGAAACCGCGCTTTGAAGAAAAAAATATAGGCTGGTTTTCTGGCGGGATCCAACCCAAGCTATCGAAGTTTCTAGTGTGAAAAATGGTCACTTAAAAAAAAATATAACACCTTATTGTTCCCAAGACTTCAAACCCACTTGCTAAAATATCTGAGCAGAAATACACAAAGGTAATGGGGTAGGATCTATGTCGCCAGGGCACTATCTGCAGCAACATTAGCAACTCTGCTCACTTCTACCTAACTAAGTTAGAAGTATGATTTAAATATATGACCTAGATAAAATTTCTCTCATACCACAATTCTTTTTTAACTTTAGATAGCAATCCTGGGTGCACGTACACAGCTTTTAACTGCTACGGAACATTTTTTCTTTCTTTTTTTTTTAAACTCAGTGGAGATTTTCCAAGTTAAGTTTTCTTTCCTACATATATTTTTATATTCCAAATAAAAATGTTTAATTCACCTATTTTATATGCTAATTAACCTAACATTGCATATATATATATATATATATATATATATATATATATATATATATATGCATAATCCTATGCATAATCCTATGCATAATTCCAAGAATACATGAAAAGAAAAATACTTCTATCCTAAACTAACTTATATACTCTTAATTAACATATAAATATGTAAATTATTCTAATATTATGCAAAATTTCGCGTGAAATTAACATAAAATTTCTAAATAGAACATAACTATATGTGTGCCTCCTATAACTTTCGAATTCATAGTTTTCAATATCGGAAAACGGCTGGTCTATATGTTTTTTTAGAACATACAGTATCCACCTCAAGATGTTTTTTTAACCAAACCAATTTGATTAATGGGCATATTCCACTGATATATTTTAAAATCCATGCAAAAGTAAATTATCTTATGTATTTTGATCATTATAATTTCTTTAAAATATGTATATTAAGGGGAAGAGGGTTTAGATACTGCCCATAAACCTATTCTTTCACTGTATAACGAACCATCTCCAATATAGTGCTCGGAAGTTGTACGAGTAATACCAACCCATTCTCTGTTTGAGATTCGAATGTCAACTGAAGAACACTTAGGCAAACCGTCAGCCAATGAAGATGTCTCACAGAATTCCTAGATATTCCCAAAATTGTTAGTCTGTCATTACTTGTGTAACTACCATTTACTTTGGCTATACCCGTAAGGTACCGCACCGTGCGCCAATAAATAGAACTTCACGCCGACACATAACTATTATATATGAGATATGCGAGAAATGAATAGGTACTTATAACTCTAGATTGAAACATCTCAACTGAATGCTCAGAAATAAGAAGGAAGCGTTACGAAGAAATAAAAATATATTGTAACTGGAGATGCGTGTTCGTACCACATACAATATATTTTATCGTCGTGACTGATATCTAAGAAATTAAAAGTAAAATCGTATATGGATGAATAAGGTCACTGTATGAATGTGAAAGCTGCGCGCAGATGTGTAGAGAAGAATCGGTAGAAAGGATAGGTGATTTTCAGAATTGGAGTTTAGAGAAAATATTTAACGGGAAAGTAGATTAAGAAACGGAAGAATTTGGAAAGTTACACAACGCTGGGTGCCACAGTAGCTACAATTCGCCGAAGATGGGTAGGACTATCGTTTGTAGAAGTAGCATGAGCAGTGTGGACTTGAAGACCGAGAGGAAGATAATTCTCGGTAAACTAAGAAGCAGGTAGCAGGAAACTAGGTCCATATGGCAGGATACTAGCAAACAGTGACAGTTAGAGAAATGCAACCAGCTGAAAGTCTTTCATCTTCTCTGGAAATTGTCATATTTTTAACTGATTCTTATTCAACTTAAATAGATAATGGTTTCAGCACAACAGTACCGTCTATATTTATATTGAAGTGCATATTGTACAGGGGGGTCTAAAAGTATGGAAACATTTGAAGAATGTTGCCACCGTAGATTCGTAATAGAAGTAGGTGAAAATATTATGAAAAATCTATGGAATATTTGACTGGTCAAACCAATATCGGTTCTACATCACTTCATGTGTCAGCCACATCAATCTCCATCATTCCAATTCATGTAAAGGATATAAAGGTAAGTTGAAGTAGAAATTGAGAAGGATTGACACGTGCTAGAAAAACCTCAATTTTATAGAAATAAGTTCAGAAAACTTGTAAGCTTAATTCTGTACGAAATAATTGTATATTATTATTATTACGCGTATTATTATTATTATTAGTCTTATTATTATTCTGTAATCCATAACCAGTAACAGAGTGTTGGTTACATAGTTTAAAATATTTAAATTTTGTGATAATAGATCTATATCATGCCTGCCAATCTTGACTTCATTATGTTTTTATCAGTATATCTTATCTAAACTTCTATGTTAGTCATATGATAAAAAATTATCCTTTTTATTTATCTTCGTAATTTTAAGGAAGGTTGATTAATTCTTTTAAATGAAAGTTAAATGAAATTTTAATGTACATCCTTCCGAAAATGATATAATATTAACCCGAGAAAGTCGAAGGGGTGCCTCGGAGGCACCCTGGTCCACTCTTAATTCAATTATTTTTAATAGATATTTCGTCCCGTGTCCTGCGCTCTAGAATTCTTCTATCTCTTTGAAATACACCCTCTGATTGCGTTTCCTAAGCATTTTTTTTATTTTACCTCAGAAAAATAGGTTACTTTTTATACTAACGTAAAGGCCTAAGGGATGCCTCTGAGGCTCATATTGAAATATGTACTTTTCTGATTATTTGATACTGTTTATTTTTTGTTACCATTGACAAATGATTGCATAGCAAAGTAGTGTCTAGCCTTTTCTATTGATGACGGAAAATAAAAATGGTCGCGGTGGGTTCAGGTAGCTTGTATATGCAACAGGGAGTCTCAGAGGTACTCCATGGGTCTTTTAAGGGTAAAATTAGCATGGGCTGTTTTGGGTTAAAATGATTTTTTTTTAATTTTAACTTTACATTAAAAAAGACTTAAATTTTGAAATTAGATAATTTAAACCTTCCAATAATAGTTCTAACCTGTTTACTTGATAAATCTTTTATATGAAAAATATACTATAATAATTTCTGGTCTGTTGTAAAAATTGTACAATGATTTTGATAACGTGATCTATTTTTACCTATAAGCTGCTTGCAGCATTGAAAATAACTATTATTATTATTATTATTATTATTATTATTATTATTATTATTATTATTGGCTCTAAATGTTTTACGTCGGTGCATTTCATACTTTTTAGATCAAATTGTCCGCAAGCTTAGAATCTAAAAAAAAAAAAGGTTTCGGCATTCTAATTAATTCCTAAGATTAAAGGTAAGTGCTTCGAATCTTTGGAATATATCATCGCATTTAAAATGTATAGAAAGTGATTCAGTTCCCTAGCGAGTGATCAGGCATGTAGTAACTAATAGGTACGTATACAATAAACTGATATTATATATTGAAACCAACGGACGTTCAAAAGTGATCCATTTAATGCTCCCGAAATAAGATTTCCTGTCTATTGATGGTATAAATGTAAAAGCTGTACTAATACTATTTTCATTTGGAGAGATTGGAAACATGATTAACTAAACTTTCATAAACTTTATTTCGTGGCGTTAATGAGTTCTTAATATATATCCGGCCTCGCGAGCAAGAAATCTTCATTGACAAAGGCCTCTCTAAATTAGCGGGGAAACTAACTATGTAATGGGAAAGCTGGATATGATTTATTGCACAAAAGAAACACTGGGAATGATCGCTTTTATATAATTACAAGAGAAGATTTTCTTTTCAGGGGGAATTTTCTGAGACAACAATTTCAGGTTCCAGAAGCACCTGATAGCTCCTCCAGGTGGAGCTAGGAGAAGTAGAATGCCCAAAGAATCAAGCTACGGTATCTAGTTAGTAAGAGAACATATATTTATTTTTACGTAGCGCCATCTCTAGTTTCTAATGGGAACTGTGGAGTACATTTTGTTTCTTATTAAAACTTTAATCTCCCTTTCCTACTTCCTACATTTCCTCATGAAAAGTACTAACTAGATTAGTCACTGAATTTACTAAAATTAGTTTCCCTGAGACCAGTCTAGGAGTATAGGTTGGAGCACGACAGTAGTAAACTGGCAGTGGTTGCTGTAAAGGGAAGTCGTGGTGCTCGACTTTCTCTCCTAAAATTGTAAAAACGTACTTCTTATAGAAGCAAGATATGCATGCTTATACCACCTGCCAACCACAAATAACTTGGTGTCACAGCGCTAAGGGAAGAGTCACGTTGTGAATGGAAGCTATTATAGCCAAATGTGAAAAAGTCAGCAATTCTGAAATGTTTTGACTTATTAAATTTCGAATTGCATATGTTTGTGTCCCAAAAGAAGCTCCAAGTACATTAGGTTTGAAATTTATTTGTGTAATTGTATGTGTATAGTATATGTATTTGATTGGCATTAGAGTTTCAGACATAATAAAGTTTGAGGAAAATTATTATAAATTCTTGTAAGATTTTGTTAATGGTTCTCACTCGCACACAAGCTAAGAAAGTTGAAGACGAGTTCTCGAATGATGAATTTCTTCAGAGAGCTAACATGCTCTCCGATAAAGAAAGTGATAGGTCTGAGCGCAGTGAAAAATATCACCCTCCATGTATCAATTAGATGCCACTAAAGGTTATGGATTAGACTCCAGTGGAAACACAATCAAGCAAATAGCTCAGTGGTAGAAGTAAGAGACGCGGGTAATGTAAATCTAGTTCCGATGCTAGACCAGATACTGGAAGGAAAATCAGGTCAGGAGTGAATCTAGGGAGAACACAGAGAAATTGGTAGTTGACATACAGCAACTCAGGCAGGAATCCCGAGAATGTCTGGAGATAAGAATCCAGAAGTTATAATAGGGCTTGAGTAGGTTAGGCAGGATACAGAGCAGACAAGAAATTAACTGCGAGAGAGTTAATTTCCGGTAACTCGAGGAAATATTAGACACCACTAACCAGCGTTTAGAAGCGCGGTTAGAGGCAGCTAACAGTAATATTGAAAAAAAGACTACAGTTGGTTACCGAACAGCTGGAGAACATCAAACGTCAACTCCCTAAGCGTTAACCAGCGAGTTGTGATCCTAGTTGGGGGCTACCAGAGTGGAGTAAATTGCACATATCAACGATATCATTGATAAGTTAGTGCAAATAGAAAAAATATTCTGAGTTGACAAATGGGTTGCAACAGGCCTCGTCCCAAGTGGAATAGATTGTTAGTGTCTCTGAAAGGGTAGAAAGTATTGAGACTACCGTGGCGAGTTTACATGGGAATGTAGGCTCGTGAAAGTGAACTTCGCTTTCCAGATTGCGCGAATAGGATGGAAACTCCAGCAGGTGGCACCTCTCTAAGAGATTCGACCTGAATATAACGGTAGCACACAACGTGTGCAGAAAACCGTAATGAAGTATGTGGCAAACTAGAAGAGAAGATGGTCCAGTGAAAAGAGTCGGTGGAGCGGGAAACAGCTGAGATTGTGGATGGGAGACTAGTCACAATGTCAGCCACAATACAGAACTGTCTCGACAACATCCACCAAACATCTCTCTTCGGGACGCGACCTGCAGGGTTCTCAACCTGTGAACCTTGTAAACAACCGTGAGACGGAATCTTGTAACGCCCTATTCCCCAGGAGTCAGAGGTTGAAAACTAAAAAAAAAAAAAAAAATCCTAAACCAACCCCGGACTCCACCGAAGAAGGGACTACGGCAGGTGGATTCGCGCTGCTCAAGCTCACCTGATTAACTTGTGGCTAGACTGTGATTATCCAGTATTCACTCTAGTATAAGGTTAAACAACAATAATAACAAAAAATAACCAACCAAAATTCAGTTTTCAAATAACAAATTTTATTTCAATAAGTATAGGTGAATATTTGCTCAAGCGTTTGAAGAACAGATATTCACCAACATGATTAAAAATATCCAAAAAAAATTTAAACAATGTAATTAAATTCCGGAGCAATTAACCAATTTTTCTTTATACTAAAATCTAGAACCTTCAGATTGAACCCTGAATTTATAGATTTCTCTCAATATTTTTTAGCTAAGAGCAATTCGTATTACTAGCAAAGACTCTAGAAAAAAGAATATTCAATATTTCGCACCTGTTCAGAGAAAATATTTTTATTGAGCAAAATATCTTAATTGATCAATATTACTGATTAAAGAAATTCAAACCATTCAAATGTTTTCAAATGCATGAAAATGCAAGAAAATATATTCAAAAAAAATATTTGTTCTTTACTGATTTTTTTTTTGGCAGTATTCGGAACTCTACCTCTTAATTTTGTCCGCGAGGCATTTTTTTTAAATACAATTTCTTATTGTGCAAAACGAGGTCCTTATCACAGATTATACTAATATAACCACAAATTAAAGAAATCAATTCCAGCTTAGTACGATTTAGGACCCAAAATTTCAATCCAATTCAATCAATCTGTCCCATTCAATTTCTTGAATTCAAATATACGAATTTACAATTTCAACCCTCTTAATAGCCTCTTCAATTCTGTCTATTCAAACTTTGCAAACAGCATTTCTGAAAACCAGTTTCATTATACCCAAAACAACTGTGACTCCGAGTCTAATAATGACGTGAGAATAATGACGTGAGAGAGAGTTTGCATTAAACGCTAAGCTCTGATCAAACAAATTAACATTAGAAAAGGTAATTCAATGAATACTGGACAATCATACCAAGAATTTCCACTCAAAAAAGCATTTAAGCATTACTAGTGAGGTGAGTCTAAAAATTTGGGGGGGGGGAATTTTCAATTTTTCGCAAAAAATCTGAAAATATCACTCTTATTCTCTGGAAAATACCCGAATACATGTCAGCGATTGAATGCAAGTTATATTAACCCATTTCCAGCTCATTAATGATACTACGTAACCAACTAAACCCATATGTAAACTACTAGTTAACTGCGAACTTACCAGGATTAAACGAAACGCAATTTAGCTCCAGCAATATTTTACCTTTGTAGATAATTTTACTTCCCTCTGGTTGGAACAGCTTATGTCCTATGGTCTAGTACTGACTTTCTGTTAACTTGGGCCCGAGACGAAGTGAGTATAATTGATTTTTTTCTTTTTGAGAAAAAGGCGGAAAAATAGCTTTAAGAAATTACAACACATTGAAATCCAAACAATATAATCAAAAATTGGAGCAGATTGGAGTCACTTTAATGGGCACTTTTGTCTGACCACCAAGGCTCACTCATGCACCGTCTCCTCGATGCCGGTTTAACTCCATTAAATTTCAAGAAAAATACTTTCCACAAGGGAACAAAATTCTCCAAGATCGCAATTACTAACAAAACACTCAGCTATGATCACTGAAAGCATTTCAATAAACTCACTTCACCTTTGGCCACTTTTATTCTTTCACTTTTAACTCTGCATTCAACTACAACACGCGCCATGCAAGCTATGAAACAACACACGGTGAACAAGCATACGCGAGCCCAACTCCACCAGCGGAGGACAAAACAGCAAATCAGCCTCAGGAGGCAGCTGCTTCGAAAGCAAGACTCGCCATACAGGATTGGAAATTCTCTCTCACGTTATTATCGCTCGTTACATTTTTTTCTCTCTCTCATTTTTTTAAAAAAAGAAACATTTTCTTTCAAAACGTCTGATACCACATAAACGTTAAATAGACGTTACTGTAGACCCACATATAATGCAAATACATCATAATTAGATATAATTATATTAAATATCAATAATATTTGACTAGATATTATTAATACAATTTTTGCATTTAATCAGGATTTACATTTTTTTTCTTTAATTTCAGTCAATACAAATCTCTATTTCCATGTAGCTGGAATGCTACATCCTCCACCGTCCAACAAAAAAAAATCCAGAGCAAGGATTTTTTTGCCTAAAAACACAAAGAATCACAATTAGTTAAACAATACAATTTTAGAACAATAATATAGATAAACCTAAACATAGTAAATAAGATCTGTAATCTAAAGTATTCAATTTTAACTTTATAAATATTTTTACAATAATATTTCCATTTAATTACCCAAGTTTAAGAATTAAAGGAGAATTTGGATTACCATGGCCATAGCAATCGTTAAAATGAATGAATCTTAATAAATATAGAATTTTCAATAATCTAATTCAATTTTTAGAACCAACACAAATTTAATTAGAAATATTAATTTATAAATTCTCTAATATAGTACTTATTTTTAATTTTGATGTTTCGATTGGATTATCAATTTTTGCAGAGAGAAATTTTAATTTCTACGCTCCCGGAACAACTTAACCTCAGAAACGTGAGACTTACGATATGAATCTTGAGTATCCTCTTCGTTAGAAACCAGCAACGTATTTGGGGTTAAAAATCTTCTAATTGCGAAAGGACCATTCCACTTCAGACTCAGGGATTTGGTGATTTTATCTCTCAGAGATGACTTAATATGGGTCTTTATCAATACCTTGTCACCAACCTTCAAAGTAACTTCTCGTCTTCGTTGCATCATTAGCTTCCGTCTTCTCTCCCAGCTTTTCTCCATGTTGCTTATGGCTGCAGTCCACAAGTCAACCGAAGATTTACCACCATAATCTGTTTCTGCGATGTTCCATCGTATTTCAAGAGGTGTATAATTAGGACGTCCATAAAAAAGCTCGATGGGACACATCTTCAAACCAGCATGTTCACTGATGTTAAGAGTATATTGCAGATCCGGGACCAAGGATGACCAAAGATGTTGTTTACTCGAAAAATAACAACGAAGCGACGATTTTAGGGTTTTTATGAATCTCTCAGCCGGATTCCCTTCTGGGTGATATGGACTTAATCGGATGTGCTTAATCCCGAGCCCAAACAAAAACTTACCAAAGTACTCCGATACGAATACTGATCCGTTATCGGTAGAAATTGCTTCTGGGAAACCAAATCTGGTGAAAACATCTTGCAACTTATTGGCTATGATCCTGGAACTAATTGTTCTCAATTTCTCAAGAATGACGAAACGACTAGCTTTATCGACTCCAATTAATATAAATTTATATCCTTTTGAAGTTGGCAAGGCCCCAATGATATCGAACATCCAATGTGAATTAACACGCTTGCTGAATTCTGACATTAGATGACCCATTTTCTTCCTGTTATCCTCTTTCGATAATTGACAATTCTGACACGATCTCACGTATTCATTCACATCTCTTACCATATTATTCCAAGTAAATCTTTTCATCAACTTCTTCAATGTTTTGTAAGATCACGAATGTCCACCGACCAACTGATCGTCATGATGATATTCAATCAGGAGTCTTCTCAAATCTCTAGGAATAACAATCTTAAAAGGATTTATGGCTGAATTTGTCCGCTTCATTAAGATCTTCTTATTTAAAACATATCCTGGGCAAGCTTCACCTTTCTCCAACTTGTCAATTATTTCATTTAACTCTGGATCTTCTCTCTGAAGAGCTTCTATAGGTTCTTTCACCAAAGGTAACCGCCACAGGTTGGCAAGCTTCATATTGTTGGAAAATGTAGCCAAACCAACTGGACTATCCATGATGTGAAATTCGTAAGGATCATAGACCCGTGTAAGTATGTCTGCAACTAAATTTTCCCCTGATCTAATGTGCTTGATCTTAAAATCAAATTGACATAATGTTTCAACAAACGGTCCATATTTCATGAGACGCTTTGAATTATTTAAGATCCATGTCAAGGCTTTATTGTCAGTAAGAATATCAAATTCCTTGACTAAATAATGCCTAAACCTGGATATAGTTTTTACCAAGCTTATAAACTCGATCTCATAAATAGATCTGTGTTTATCGGCTTCTGAGAGTTTCTTACTATAAAACGCGATCGGTTGGATTTCCCCGTTGCTGTTTTCTTGTGAAATGCATCCCGCGATGCTCTTCCCAGACCCATCGATGTTAACAATAAAACGCTTATTCAAGTCTGGTATTTTCAAAACTACATTTTCAATAAGTGTATTTTTCAATTTCTCCAAAATACACTGATGTTCGGTTGTCCAAACAAATTTGTTATTTACAGATTTAAGAGAACTCAAGGGTCCCATAATCTCTTGCATCTCAGGAGCGAACTTCGAATAATAACTAAAAAGTCCTAGGATTTTCATCAGCCCTCTTCTATTTCTCGGAGGTGGAATATTACGAATAGCAGAAACCCTTGCAGGATCTATCTCCATTTGATCACCACTTATAACATATCCAAGGTAATTAATTTTGTTATAAAACAATAAGCATTTATCAGGAGATATCGTTATATTATATTTTCTAAATCTTTCAAAGACCTTTTCCAAGACCATCCTATGTTCTTCAAGTGACCTTGAAGAAATTAGGACGTCATCAAAAAAAACTCTTACTCCTTCTGACTCTAGATCTCCCAATACTTTATTCATTGCCCTAGCCAGAATGTTACTACCAGTCTTTATTCCGACTGGAACTCGAGTATACTGGTAACACCCTTTGGGGGTAACGATGGTTGTTATTTCACGTGATTTTTCATCCAAATATATTTGGTTATAAGCTTTACGGAGGTCCAGTTTGCTGTGAATTGCTTTATCGGCAAGGCCTGCTAAACAAGATTCTAAATGTGGAGACGGATAACCATCATTCACAATTAACTCGTTGGCCCTTACATAATTCCCCACAATTCTAAACGTATTATTCTTGTTTTTTACTAAAAAACAACTACTAGCATAATTGCTGTGGTCAACTTCCACCAATATGCCTTGTTGGATCAAAGTTTGAATTTGCTGATCAAATTCTTTTTCTTTATTTCGTGGGATGGGAAATGGTGTTTGCTTAAATGGCTTATTTTCACTTAAATATAGCCTACCTACAAAATCCTTAATACAGCCAATTCGGTCCGATATTACATCGGAGTATTTCTCCTTTAACGAATCAATAAAAGCTAAGGTCCCCGAATCCCGACATCTCCAGGACTCATTAGGAATCACCGGTTTTTCCACCTGTGTGTTATCAAGGTTTTTCACCTGTATTGCCGATTTCAATTTTTTATTAAAACATGAGTTATCCGGAGGCAAATATTTCCTATTCTGGCTTATTAATTTTTTAAAGTTCTCTGACTGTTCCATATCCACATCTGATGCTTCTGAATCGGTAATCTGAAGTTTTCTATCCATTTCCCCTTTTGATGACAATACATGCATTTCAGCATCTGAAGAGTTTCCAACAGTCTTCTTGGATCCATCTTTAACAGAAATTTCAACAGCTGGTTTGCTATTATCTTCATGTTTCATAGATTCAACTCTGGAATCACTCTGTTTCTTCTTTCGATTTCTTCTACGTTGTCCTTTCGGAACACCAGGAAAACCAGAATCCGCTCGACACTCTTCCACCGATACTTCATTCTGCAAATTAGTCGTTGCCACCAAAGAACTACTATTTCCTCCAACAGGACATTCCACATGACTTTCAGGAACTGCCATTTCATCCGAATTCAAAACAAAATTTTTAGTGTCAATTTTGTCTGTGATAAATGCCAAATCAACAGGAATCTTTCCAGAACCACTTTGTTCCCTATTTCTGTTTAAATTTTCTATCAAAGTCCAAGGTAGTTCTTGATGCGACGAAATATCTCCGAAACCAATATCCTTAAACCCAGTATCCACTGACCGAGGTAACAAATCAGGACCCTGAACACCTCTTCTACCAAGTTCACACTCAACCACTGTCCTCAAATTCAACAACTGAGAGGCTGAAGGATGTTCAATTTTTAATAACTCAGTTTCTAGTTGTTCACATTCCAATTCACACTGTATTCCCTTGCTAGCAATTCCCAAATAATTTACATCCTCCTTAACAAATATCGAAGCCATACCGGAGTTTTGCCCAGAAAACCAGACTAAGTTCGAAGCACTATCGTTCCGAGTTTCGAACTGGTCACCTTGATCAACTGATCGCAACCACTTTCTTTTATCGTTTAACATACGCCGATAGTTCAAGCGAATTACCTTCTTTCCATTATTCAACATTATTCGATTGTTCACATAATCGATAACTGATTTGGTTTCACGCAGGAAAGGAGTGCCCAACAAACAGTCACATGGGAGTTGTTTCACTACACGAAAATTAACTCGCTCGAAATGACCGGACAGGTTGATATTAAGTAACACTTCCCTATTAGTTGAAAAAGTCAACCCAGACGGAGCATTCACCGTTCTTTCATCCGCTTCCTTCACAAAATGTTCAGCCCCACAACGACGCACAAGATCTTCAGTCACCAAATTGAAACTTGATCCGCCGTCTACGCAAATATCAGTCAATTGACTATTAACTTTCCCAACAACAAAGGATGCTATAGTGCCATTTAGTTCTGATGGAATATTTCCCCTGGGACTGGGTTTCTCTCCTGTGAAATAATTCGGCTTATTCGAATGAGTCTCTGAAGATATCGAATTTCGAGACCCGAACCCCTTTTGATTCGATTTCGAATTATTTTTATTAGGATGTTCCTTAAAATTATCTTTCCCATTACCATACAATCGATTAGTTCTAGCATTACTACTAGAAAGAACAACATTTGATTTATTTTTGATATAACCCGATTGTTTATTATAATCAATTTGATTTTTATTAATCAGGACGAACTGGTCAGCTATTTCCAAAAGTTCTCTTCTATCAACAGGAATATACGCATTTAACATTCTATGTCTCTGATTCGGATTCATTCCGCTCAGGATTATATTAACTAATTCAATCTCAGGTGCCCTCATTCCTAACACATTCATAGCAACCATGACTGATCGAACATAATTATTAATTAATTCATTCAATTTCTGCCTCCTATAAACACGTTCAGATATTAGCGTATGAATACATACTGGTGTCACAAACTTTGTCAACAAAGAATATCGTAACTCTTCCCAACCAATGTTATCATGTAAGGCAGACAAAATTATTTTCAAAACTGTACCTTCACATCGCGAAATCAAAGCTGTCAGTATCATTCCCAAAGAATAACTAGTATCTAATAAGATTTCTTCGATGCTAACCATAACCTCAAACATCTGAATACTATCATTTCCATCTAATTTCTTAAAATTTCTAAATTTATTCTCTAAATATTCAGAGGTTTTACTAAAAGTATGTTTAATCATGAGCTTATTCTCTACCTGAGAAACAAAATTTGCTGATGCATTTCCTGAATCACGATTATAACATTCGGGGTAATTCAAATTAGCATAGTTGACATAAGGTTGTTGCTCATTCCTAGTATTAACTACCCTAGGAGTTGAATTCCTGATCCTTGAATCTCTTTGATAGTATTGACCCAAATTCAAATACCTATTACTAGGTTCAGGATTCTGAGCCTCGATATTACTTTCTGGACACCCTATATGATTTCCTAAAGGTGGTCCTTTCAAACTTTCCGAAAAGGTTACCTGCCGACAATCCCGTCCATCATTACTTAAACTGGGATTCACTTGCCTACTAAATCCAAAAGTCGAATCATTTGTACTAGGCATTCCTTCATTATTCTGAACTAGTGAAGGCCTATGACGAATATAAAAGCTTCCTTGAGTCGGAGGTGTAAAAGACATATTAGCATAACCAAGACTCGAATGCTGATCTAAATCTACCTGGCCAGTCCTATCCATGGTTACAAATCCTGAGATATCAATAGGCATATCAATACTAACGTATTCTCTTTCATAATTTCGATTATCCATCCTTGAGATACAATGCTGATAAGATAATATCAATACCAAAATAAACAAAATGATTTCACTTATAATTAACATACAACCAAGTTACCACTAAAATCTACAAGCTACCAGTGACCAAATGGAAACAACCCATACAAGAACTACTAATCCAATCGAAATTTCAAAATTTAATTCAAGAAACTTTTTTTTAATATAAATAATGATTAATACTGTTCAAATTTCAAATAATATTACTACAAAACACAACCATCAATTATTTAACCGGAGGTGGAGGTCACAAATATTTATAAAAACACAATATATATATAATTAACAAGTGAAAATTTTCTAAATTTTAACGTAATCAGGAAAATAACAAATTAAAATTATTTGGGATTTGCTGTTTTGTCATTGTGACGCCCCATTCCCCAGGAGTCAGAGGTTGAAAACTAAAAAAAAAAATCCTAAACCAACCCCGGACTCCACCGAAGAAGGGACTACGGCAGGTGGATTCGCGCTGCTCAAGCTCACCTGATTAACTTGTGGCTAGACTGTGATTATCCAGTATTCACTCTAGTATAAGGTTAAACAACAATAATAACAAAAAATAACCAACCAAAATTCAGTTTTCAAATAACAAATTTTATTTCAATAAGTATAGGTGAATATTTGCTCAAGCGTTTGAAGAACAGATATTCACCAACATGATTAAAAATATCCAAAAAAAATTTAAACAATGTAATTAAATTCCGGAGCAATTAACCAATTTTTCTTTATACTAAAATCTAGAACCTTCAGATTGAACCCTGAATTTATAGATTTCTCTCAATATTTTTTAGCTAAGAGCAATTCGTATTACTAGCAAAGACTCTAGAAAAAAGAATATTCAATATTTCGCACCTGTTCAGAGAAAATATTTTATTGAGCAAAATATCTTAATTGATCAATATTACTGATTAAAGAAATTCAAACCATTCAAATGTTTTCAAATGCATGAAAATGCAAGAAAATATATTCAAAAAAAAATATTTGTTCTTTACTGATTTTTTTTGACAGTATTCGGAACTCTACCTCTTAATTTTGTCCGCGAGGCATTTTTTTTTAAATACAATTTCTTATTGTGCAAAACGAGGTCCTTATCACATATTATACTAATATAACCACAAATTAAAGAAATCAATTCCAGCTTAGTACGATTTAGGACCCAAAATTTCAATCCAATTCAATCAATCTGTCCCATTCAATTTCTTGAATTCAAATATACGAATTTACAATTTCAACCCTCTTAATAGCCTCTTCAATTCTGTCTATTCAAACTTTGCAAACAGCATTTCTGAAAACCAGTTTCATTATACCCAAAACAACTGTGACTCCGAGTCTAATAATGACGTGAGAATAATGACGTGAGAGAGAGTTTGCATTAAACGCTAAGCTCTGATCAAACAAATTAACATTAGAAAAGGTAATTCAATGAATACTGGACAATCATACCAAGAATTTCCACTCAAAAAAGCATTTAAGCATTACTAGTGAGGTGAGTCTAAAAATTTGGGGGGGGGAATTTTCAATTTTTCGCAAAAAATCTGAAAATATCACTCTTATTCTCTGGAAAATACCCGAATACATGTCAGCGATTGAATGCAAGTTATATTAACCCATTTCCAGCTCATTAATGATACTACGTAACCAACTAAACCCATATGTAAACTACTAGTTAACTGCGAACTTACCAGGATTAAACGAAACGCAATTTAGCTCCAGCAATATTTTACCTTTGTAGATAATTTTACTTCCCTCTGGTTGGAACAGCTTATGTCCTATGGTCTAGTACTGACTTTCTGTTAACTTGGGCCCGAGACGAAGTGAGTATAATTGATTTTTTTCTTTTTGAGAAAAAGGCGGAAAAATAGCTTTAAGAAATTACAACACATTGAAATCCAAACAATATAATCAAAAATTGGAGCAGATTGGAGTCACTTTAATGGGCACTTTTGTCTGACCACCAAGACTCACTCATGCACCGTCTCCTCGATGCCGGTTTAACTCCATTAAATTTCAAGAAAAATACTTTCCACAAGGGAACAAAATTCTCCAAGATCGCAATTACTAACAAAACACTCAGCTATGATCACTGAAAGCATTTCAATAAACTCACTTCACCTTTGGCCACTTTTATTCTTTCACTTTTAACTCTGCATTCAACTACAACACGCGCCATGCAAGCTATGAAACAACACACGGTGAACAAGCATACGCGAGCCCAACTCCACCAGCGGAGGACAAAACAGCAAATCAGCCTCAGGAGGCAGCTGCTTCGAAAGCAAGACTCGCCATACAGGATTGGAAATTCTCTCTCACGTTATTATCGCTCGTTACATTTTTTTTCTCTCTCTCATTTTTTTTTAAAAAAGAAACATTTTCTTTCAAAACGTCTGATACCACATAAACGTTAAATAGACGTTACTGTAGACCCACATATAATGCAAATACATCATAATTAGATATAATTATATTAAATATCAATAATATTTGACTAGATATTATTAATACAATTTTTGCATTTAATCAGGATTTACATTTTTTTTCTTTAATTTCAGTCAATACAAATCTCTATTTCCATGTAGCTGGAATGCTACAATCTGTGGCACAATCCTCCTCGTATCGATTGGGATTTCTCCATTGTGATCTAACACTGCCCAACTATCTCGGAAACGAGAGTGAAACTGAAACTCACAATTTTCTGGTGGATCTGGACGGGTATTTCGAGATTACTGGAGTACCATGAGAAACGAGACTTAGAGACATATTTAAGTGACGAGCGTCTTACCAACCTACGGGTCACTATACTTACTTCCCACTATGATGCTCGTGTACATAAAACTCAATCTGAATATCTATTAGATTTGCTGCATATAAACAGCATACTTGAGTCTCGCATGGCAAAAGCGACTTTGGTCAAGGTTCTTCCACGCCTGCTCCCAAGTTGGTTATTCCACTCTGTCCTCTCGTCTCAACAAACGAATATCTCGAAATTATTCACACTGGTCCAGGAATTCCAGACCTCGATACGAGATTTAAGCTGTTCTATAAGAGTAGCAATAATAAGAAAGAAGTGAACCTACTGCAAGTAGAAGTTGAACGCAGGGGAAAAAATTACTCCGGTCCTAGTGGTAGGCGCATGTCTCGAAGGCAATTCAGATGAATTCTAGACAAGGGGATACCCTACCAGACACGAAACAGTGACCAGAATCACCGAGCAGCCCACCTCGTAACCATGGAAACAACTGGGGTGTTGTGGCTTTATCACATGGTAGCCAAACCAGCTATCGCAACAAATCATCGAGTCCAGCAAGAGGACTGTGGAGGAGCGAGAAACCCCGTATAGCAGAGAAACGCCTGTAGAGGAGAGGAATCTCTACAGGCGTTGGAGGCGTATGAGCGAAGGAGGTCACCGGCTGACCAATATGTAATAATGCATCTGACATTACTAGTCGATCATCCCCGCTACCTAGGCAATGAAATGTATCGGTATGTAGTTGTGGGGACGGTAGGCTAAAAATATGTAAATATGTCCCGGCTGAGTCTGCTAAGTTAATTCCCAAGTATGTGAATAATGGGAAATTAGATTTTAGAATGAAGATAGAGAAACTGAGCGAGAGACTGTAGTAAAAAGAACTTTTGTAATGGAAGATAAAATTGACGAAAATTGTGCAATTTGTAGAAATAATATAAACTTACATATCTTAATGAGATTATTGTTGATAATAAAATTACATTGTCATGTAGAAATGGGCAACGTGTATAAATTGAAAGAGCAGTATTTTGAAGAAGCGTTTAATCCTTATATACTTTTAGATACAAGTCAGAAACCTCTGCCCAAAACAATGTAGTGTCGCTACCTCAAATACATGTAGTAGTCTCCACACAGGCATTAGATGCGATTCTGGACTTAGGCACTAGCGTGTATGTGCATTATCAAGGAATTATGGGATACCGTCAAGGATTGCTTTCTAAGTGCGAATAACCTTGGTGTAACTTCCGCGTTTGGTCAGAAGTCAGCTGCTTTAGTAGGTCAGACACTGTAAAAGCTAGTCATCCAAGGGAAAATTTTTCACACTATGGGAATTATTCTAACGAATCTGAATAAATGGTTAATCAACGAACTACAGGTGAATAACCAAGTAATAAATGAGGTGAAACAACAAATAGAAAAACAAACGGAGAGAAACCTAATAGTTATATAGAGTGCAAAACGAAGGAAGAGGAAAAGGAGATGACCATAGGTAAAACAACAAACACACACAGAATAACAAAATACAAAACACACACAATACAACATAGTACATAGTAACACCCTAAAACTGAAGTCAAGACATTATTAAGTTTTATTTTTTTGTTTTTTCGTTTGTTTGGATCTCGTTTTCGTTTGTTTGTTTGTTTGTTTGTTTGTCAATCCTTTGTGTGTGGTTGTTCAAGACCTTCCCTTCCTTTTCTTTTTCCTCCCTTTTCATTTACTTAAGAAATAAAAGATACGAAAAATAAAGAAACATTCGGATGATACCTCGCCGGTTTGAATGCTTAAGGTACCGGCTCAGAGTTACGCGAATGAGCGAATTTATGATCGTTAAGATTAGTTTCAAATTTTTCACTGAGTCCCGTACCACATTGGATTATGACAAGAGAATTCTGCATCTCACCAATCCACGTGACACTGTAAAACTTGTTGTACGCTGTCGTGAATGGGATATGGATTGCTGCGGAATATTTGAACTTTAGGAGAGTTTGAGGCTAATTGGTGTGATGTTTATTTTCTGTTAGAGAAAGGACGGAACGCTATGCTTGTGGTTATAGGAGCTACACAGGAAAGGAAGACCTCAAGAGAGGAAGCAATCCCATCGCTTACCTTGAACGACGGCAGATTCCCAAGTGCCCAGGAACGGGCGCGATATGTATTCCCACTGTCCAAGAGGATGAAAGTGAAAACGCGAGCATCCATCCGTGAGATTCAAGATTATGTAGACTACACAGATCTCACATATACGCAGAAAGGTAAGTTGAAATCTGTACTAGTAGAGCACCAGGCACTTTTAATATCAAGCTTGGTTGCTTAACTATATGTACGATATCGGAGTAACGGACGAACGTCCCATGAAAGCAAAATTGTACCGTATCTCTAGAAGTACAGGAAGAAAGTTAGTAATGAAATTAATCGATAGCTCGTATGGAGAATCATTACGCACCAAGCCACATCCTTTGCAAATCCTTTAGTTGTACTCGCGAAGGATGATGGGAGAATTCGTGTATGCATTGAGGGTCGTAATTTAGGCAGGATACCCCATAAATAATGTGACAGACCAATATCATCTGTGTGTGTTGCAAGACATGTGCGACAAATCATGGATTAGCTCTGTCGACGAAGTTGAAATGAATTTACAAATCCAAGTCAGAGAGTGCAATCAGAGATACCGCGGGGATCTTCCCGAGGGAATTTCTTACGTTTTCCAGAAGTTACCTCTCGGAACGAAGCAAATTCTCGTCAGGTGTACGTACGCTGGATTCGGTTCTCGCACCAGAAGTAAGAGACTATTGCGGACAATACGTTGATGATCTTGCCGTCGGCGATACTTCCTTTGATGAGCACATCCGTCATATTGGCATAGTGGTTGGACCACTCACCCAGGCGGCCTAACTCGAAGGCTAAAGAAATGCGAGTTTACTCGTAAGCAAATCATCATACTTGCGTACGAACGGGATAGGGAAAGAGAGTCAAGAGGGTAATATAATTCAGAACGTCAAGTATCTACAAGACTTGCGATCTTTTATTGGATACTGCCAATATTACCGTTGATTCAGACGGACAGATGAGGAAGTGTTATTTCCGTATATCAGTCCACTAAAAAAACTACGTGTCTACTGAAGTTCAAGTGTGATCAGTGTCATCAGGCAGCAATGAAGTGTATTAAGGAGATTTTCCAGGGGGAGTTGTTTTAAAGAAACCATTACCGACAAACAATTGATACTAGAATGACTGTAATTTTGCCTTTTTGTCTCGTCTGTACCAGAGAGATGATGGGGATGACGTAAGAATACCTGCTTCTCATCACAGGTGTTCAACGCAGCAAAACCTATTTATTCTATAACAGCAAAAGAATTTGCGGGATTAATAGATGGGATCATGAAGTTAAAACAATACTTGATTGGCAACAAATTTAAAATTCGTTCCGACCATCAAGCTTTGAAGTTTGTTTTGTTTTGTAGACTCACAAGCCATTGCATTTCAAAATGGGTAATTACACTCTTGAATCTAGTATTCGAGTTTGAATTTGTAAAGTTAACAATCACTCGCAGTATTCTCGGTACTTGAAGGGAGACCTATGAGGGTGCAGGGAACCTGTGATACAAGAATTGTTCATGTCAATTCTTAGGAGAGTCGCGTGTGAATTGCATGAACTTACCGGAATTCTGCCCGAAATAAATCCTCAAATCCCACGTATGGTAAGATCAAGAAATATCTTGAGGAAAACACGGACTCCCCAAAAGTGAAGGAGACCGTCACCGTTATGAGATATTAAACGGGCGTCTATGTAAAAGGGACCGAGAGGAAGTCCGTATTTCCATTCCGGAAGTGTTAGTAGCTTCTGTGCACGATTGTTATCATTCAGATCGTTGTACGCGTCGACCAGTAAGATAAACCACTTCCGTCAGAGTATTATGTGTGCCCCAAGATGCGCGATTGTGTGATAAACTTTTGTGCATTATGTCTTATATGTCACAAAGCAAACCTACCACACTGCTACTTCCCAGGACTTCTGAAACCTGCAGTAGTAGACCGAGCAAGTTTCTTGGTTTGACAAGACTAAAGCGGTACTTTGTTACCCGGTACGAGCGATGCCAAATATATTTTAGTGTTTTATGATGCTTTCTCTACGCTAGTAGCATTGTATGGGTGCAGGAAGGGTAAAACAATTACTGCGGTAAGAAAACTTAAGGACTTCTTGAAACTGATTCGAGGTATGGAAGTAGTCCTCACGGATAAAGGTCTCACACGGAAAGGTCCCACAAGATGTCTCTCAAATCTGATTGCTACATAGCGCTTAGATAAAACATCATTAGAAATGAGAATGAGCAAAATTTAAGGTGCTATGGACCAGAAGAATAGGAGCTACGGAGCTTCAAAATTTGAAAAGCCTCCAAAAAATATCATGGAAATATGTACGGTTAAAGCAAATATCTTGAAAAACCGTTAAAAAAATTAAAACAAATGTTGCAAAATATCATGAGAATAAAATGCAATATCGAAAACCACAATGTTACCACAGGGAAAACAGTGTTGCCAACTCAATATAAAAATATTTTGTTTGAAATAGCATCATATACAAGTCTGCACAGGTTTAAAATGCATTATCACTAAACATAATAGTGAAGTGTAGTGGTACAGTGTAGCACACTGTTGTAGCTACGTGTACTGAAAATGTACAATGGAGAAGTCTGATATGTAGCAACAGATGGTAATAAAGGAGTCTGGGTCTCATACTATGAATTTAGTTCAATGGGATAACACCGATAGAATAACATAGCAAAATGCCAGCAGTGTCACAAAATGGTGATGCGTTTGAAAAATGAAATTGAATGATGCCATTTTTATGTCTTTCAGATCCGAAGCTATATAAGACGGGAGATCCGAACCACTACGAAAGAGAAAGATAACAATGAAATGTAAGGTGAAAAATACACGTTGAGGCTAGTGGTCTACTATTACCACGCTTAATTGCATGCATGGAGAGCATGCCCGCGACCGTTCGGACTCTTTGATGGACGGATTCCACTTCCATAGCAACCCCCCTCCCGAAGTGGCTCGATTTTGGACCTGAGTTTTCGTGCACAAAGTGCACCGCCAGGATTTGTCCCCTAATCCTGACTCACCTAGGCGATGTAACCCCCATTCTCTGAGGGAGTGGGATACGCCTACTGCGCGGCCAGACCGAAGTCCTGAGTGACTACCAGTTAAACTACTGGTGGACGCAGACTGCTAGCGAGCCAGTCCTACCATGCTCTGCAGGCATGGCGCCCGAGCGTTAAAAGGCAAGCTTACCTACCCCCCATGCTCACCGTTATCAAGATTCCTGCGATTGGCTCACATGAGCTACCGATTCAAACGATATGACCACAGTCCGGCAGAGTTCAACCCAAATCTAAGCCCCCAGGAAATAACCGAGGGAGCTTGTTCAATCCCGGTCCTGCCTACTGCTATCATTCAACTGGTAACCGCCTTGCCGTGTAGAGGTCCGACGCACATGTCGATACCTTTATCTCATTCCGGACCTAATGGTACGTGTAAAGCCATGATTTGAGTTTGGTGCCGCCCAATATCCTACAGTTTCCTCCTTTCCGCGGGATCAGAGCCATTACCGAGGTTTCAAGCATTTGACCCTTCCTCCACCTCAGTTCAGTCCCCCGACAGGAAGGAATCCGACACTTCCCTACCCAGTAGAGTCGTGCAAGCAATACGAGGCTACCTATCTTAACTGTTTAGGTACCGCGTGCACGTTGTAGCAAAGCTACATGACCGAAACCCAATGATACGTGTAAACCACAATCCACACCCTTCCTCGGTAGGGCCGTTCGAACAATACAAAACTACCTCTTCTTACGGGAGAGGTTAACCGTACATTACCAGACCAATGCCTGACGTAAACTGCCTCCCTTTAAAGACAATGGCCATTTGGGAGCGGAGGTTCCCCTGGTAGGGTCGTGGCTTCTCCACCGAGTATACTAGAAAAAAACCCAGGGAACTGTGACGAAGGAGTATCCCCCATCAGGAAATCGCAGTCGGCAAGAGAGATTGCCGCCGTCCGCGGCGTCACGACGATCTACTTGCTCAAAGTTGCCGACCCTTTTGCCGAGGTAGCAAGCGGTCGAAAATCGTAAAAATATGCTCTTTGCAGAAAAGGTGCGTAGCAATGCAATGAAAATCAAGACGGATTCCCCCCAGTAATGTTGTACTCGGCACATACGCAGTGCATTTCTACAATTCTCAGTACGAATTAAGTGCCATATAGAGGGAAAGAATCTGGGAATGACTTACAAATGCTTGAAAGCGACCTAAAAGTAACAAGTAAGCAGCTAATAACGCCCATTAAGAATAATTCAATTATCACATCTGTGGGCATAATGTAAAAAACTCATAACAGTCAGTACATTTCCCCCAAAGCAATTTTTTCCTATCAGGACAAATAGGAACAACTATTCTATGCATTCAAAATGTGGTCCTTGCAAACGCTTTCTTCGGAGAAAAAGAGCCGCAGCAATCAGTCGGACCCGGGTTGGTCAGCGATTTGTTATTTTTACGACCATAAATCCGTACGCAGACAGAAGTTGAAGCCGAATTGGTGGAATGAAGAAAGTGGGAAGAAACGGGAAAACCCCGAGAAAACCCACGAGCACGGTTTTTGTCCACCTCAAAGTCCACAGTGCGCGAGGTGGGATCGAACCAGGGACCCAAAACACCGAAGGTGAACGCCCTACCACTGAGCCACTGCGCCGCCTATTTTTTAATAGTTCTATATAACTCACGCATGATGTCATTCCCTTGACATACACGCACCATTTCCACAATGCCTTTCGCGACATTATATCGTAACAAGTGTACCTGTCCGCGAAATATTCTATCCCCTGCACATACAGTGAAGCTTACATCGAAAACAACCACTTTCTTAACTTTTAATATTCCCATTGCCTGACTTTCACTCATTCTTCCTCACAAACTTAAACAAATTATCCAATTCACCCGTTAAATTTCCTAAAATTGGTCCGGGGATACAGCAATTAACCCAAATTTAGTACCTTGTGTCGTAGTCTTACCCACATAGACACATGGTCAATGGGGGAGGCATATACGAGCATTAAGTGCCGGAGTCGTTTCGTTCATTGTCTGCCGACCCTTTTCCGACTCGCTTTAAAAGGTTCATCAGCTTACTGTATTAGCTGTGAAACTTACTTTCCATATACTGTTACGCTTGCAAGTCCTATAGTACAAGAGTTATCTTAGCGTTTCGCCGCCTGTTCGAGCATCTTTGCCGTAGTCGGTCCGTCCGCTGTTTGCCGTCTTCTTCCTAAATGTTTATCAATGATCCTCTCGTACTTGTAATTTAATTTTAAAAATTTACTTCTCATATACCCTTTACGTGCAGTCCCCTTACTACATTTCTTTTCATACATTTACCCTTTTTATGGTCGGCACGCCGTCAGGATTTCGATGTCTTTACAACCTTTCGATGTCTTTGGCACGGTCGTTCCGTCCGTCGTATGCCGACTTTCTGCCGACTCCATTTCACAAGACATATTTAATGGAATTAGTGTCCACAAGAAAAACGTTCGGACATTTTCAATTTTTACCTAATCATTACAGAAGATACAGGCTCTATTCATTTTCCAAAATTCGACTCGTTGCCGCTGGTACGCGAAATTGAAACTTTTGCCGACGTCGTTTCTCAATAAATTGCCGGTAGTGCCTTTTTGCAGTCGTCGTCCGACTGTCTGCCGACTGTTCGAGAAAGCTTTATACGAGGGAAGTATAAGCCCTAATTTGTGTTTTAAAGAAACAAATTAACTTCTAACTCGCTCTGTTTTCTTTTGGTGAACGACTCTGTTTTTGCTCGTCACGGTCGAAAATCGCGCGGAAGTAAGCCGGTTTCCGGCGACGGCAATCCGACCGCGGCATCTGGTCGGCATGGACAAATTGTCCGGCTGTAGGCGGCAGGATCCTGATGGGGCCACTTCCTCAGCGCCCCTGAGGTATGAGTGTGCGTTAGGATACTAGGTATTCTATTCCGGACCCAAGAGCACGCACTACACGCCCTTTGAGGGCAGTATCTTCATCATCCTCCCGGTAGTGCGTTGGATCCGCCCACACTTTGAGCACGCCAACTACCTGCTCTTCCATACGTGTTGAGGTACCACGAAGCCTTACCTCCTGGACCCAAGGGCACGCCCGAGTTGGCCACTTCGGTGGATAGCCGAAACCTAAGCCTCCGCCGGTGGGGTCGGCAGGCAAAGACTACCTACCTCACTGAGGACGTGATGAGGCCACACGTACTCTCCCGGATCAAATGGTACGAGTTAGTCGCCCATTTCGGAGGATAGCCGAAAACTCACATCCGCCGGTAAGTTGTTGTCCTGCCTCCGGTAGTCGTACAGAAAGACTGGCTGATTTAAAGGACATTCGAGATAGTAGCTTGTTCCCAAGCCCCACTCGAACATATCTCCACCCCATCGACAACCAGTCCACAAGGCATGTGAACTGGCCAATATTGATGGGGTAAAAAGAACAACAAAAGCATGTCCGATGTGGGGTTGGTACTCACGATCCCTAATAAGTGGGTGACCTAGCATTCTAGACCACACAGCTATCTCGGCCGGCTAAAAACGAAATGAGGTAGTAACAAAAAAAATATATTTCCAATGTGGATATGGTATTACAGTGCACAGTAACATGATCATATGATATGTAAGAGAGGAAGTTAAACAATGTCACTTAACACGAAAGACATAAGCCAAGAAAGTACTCTACCAAATGTGGTTAAGATAATCTGGAAAAGCAGTTTACAGAATTAGAAAACACGTCTTTCTTTCCTCGCGTGTAACGTTTTGTTTTCGCGAGTAGTCTATTTATTCACCGAGGCTAAGGAAATGTAATGGAGATCCCTCACATTTTACCCTCATTCTTTTACTACCCTTTGTTCCCACATATCAAACTTCTCCATTTTACATTTTCAGCGCACGTGGCTCCAACTGTGTGCAACACTGTACTACTACACGTCACTGTTATGTTTACTGATAATAGGGCATTTTAAATACGTATGTGCACATTTCTATATGATGCTATTTCAAACAAAAAATGTTTGTGCTGAGTAAGCAACACTGCTTCACCTATGGCAACACAGTTTGTGGTTTTCGACACGGGATTTCGTCTCATTATATTGTGCAACTTTTGTTTTAATTGCTTTAACACTTTTCAAGATATTTACTTTAAACGTATATATCTCCATGATATAATCTTTTGGATATTCAAATTTTGAAGCCCCGTAGATCCTATTCTTCTGGTCCATAGCACCTTTATTTAATTTTGATCATTTTTATTTCTCATGGTGCTCTATCAGGTGCGCTATATGGCAATCAGATTTGAGCGACAAATTGAGGGACCTTCCCGTGTCAGTTCACAGCGGAGCATTGGATAGGTTGAAGTGGGGACTGAGGAGAATTGGCATGTGCTAGAAAACTTCAATTTTATAAAAATAAATTGAGAAAACTTGTAAATTCAATTATATAGGAAGTTAAACTTTATTATTATTATTATTATTATTATTATTATTATTATTATTATTATTATTACCCATATACTCCATCCATATACTACGACACGGGAAATTAAGCCAGTATATCTATCTATTTATCTATATATATATATATACGTCATTGAAATCATTATTTTAGTCAATTACAGAAATGCAACAAGCAGAAAACCTTCCATCTTCTCAGTAAATTGTCATCATTTAACTAATTTTTACTCAAATAAATAATGGTTTCACACAACAGTACTACTTGTATTTAAAAACATATTGTACAGTGTAGGCAAATATGTGGAAGCACTTGAAGAAAGTTTGTAATAGTAGTAGGTAACAATGTTATGAAAAACAATGATATATTTGACTGGTCAGGCTACTGTCGGCTACATCACCACGTATCAGCCACAGTAATCCTCATCATTTCAGTCTGTGAAAGGACAAAAAAGTACCTTCAAGCTTGGATTGAGAATAGACATGTGCTAGAAAAACCTCAATTTCACAGAATATACTTCCCTCAGATTCTCCTCATCTAGGCTATTTAAGGTTATATTTGCTCATTTATACACTACGACAAGGGAAATTAAGCTATTATATATTATATAAAAACTTCGTTAAAATCAATCATTTTGGTCAGTTAGAAAAATGCAACAGGCTGAAAATCTTTCATCTTCTCTGCAAATTGTCATGTTTTTTTTAACTGATTGTTATACAACTTAAATAAATAATTTATTCAGCACAACAGTACTATTTATATTGAAATGTATACTGTACATGGTGGTCTAAGAAGAATGTCGCTGACATTGTAGGTTTGCAATAGGAGTAGATGAAAATGTAATAAAAAAATCTCGAATACTTGAGTGGTCAAATCAATGTCGGCTACATCATTTCATGTGTCAGCCACAGAATTCTCATCATACCACTCTGTGTGAAAGGATATAAAGTATTTTTATTTGGGGATTGAGGAGGATTAACATTTGCTAGATAAAAACTCAATTTACACAATTAACTTTCATCATTTCCTACTCATCTATGCTATTTAATGCTCTACTTGCTCATCCATATACTGCGACACGGGAAGTTAAGCCAGTATATATATATATATATGTCATTGAAATCATCATTTTGGTCAGAAAATGCAACAGGCTGAAAGCCTTAAATCTTGTCTGGAATTGTCCTATTTTTAACTGATTCTTATTCAACTGAAACAAACAATTGTTCCAGCAAAACAGTACTACAATTTTTATTCAAATACATATAGGTCTAAAAGAGAGAAAACAATAGAAGAATGTTGCTGTCACTGTAGGATTACAATAGGAGTAGGTGAAAATGTTATGAAAAATACCTGGAATGCTTGACTGGTCAGAAAATGTCGGCTACATCACTTCACGTGTCAGCCAGATCATCCCTCATCATGCCAGACTGCGATAAAGGATAAAAAGGTACGTTGAGGTGGGGATTGAGAAGGATTGATATGTGCTAGAGAAACGGCAATTTCATAGAAATAACTTTAGAGAACTTGTAAAATCATTTTTTTAAGAAACCCTACTATATTATTATTATTATTATTATTATTATTATTATTATTATTATTATTATTATTATTATTATTATTATTATTATTATAAAAATAATCAATAATTAGTTACAGAAAAGATCCTTGATAGATTAAATAGTTTTAACTTCATGACAACGGATTTATCATAGCTGACAATCTTGACTTTATTATCATTATGTATCATAAGTACATCTTATCCAATCTATATTAGTCATTTGAGAAAAATTGATATTCTTTTATTCTTGGATGTGTCATTTTAAGCGAGGTTGATTAATTCTTTTAAATGAAAGTAAATTAACAACATCCATCCCTCTGAAACTAATATAAATTATTTTAAAATGGACCGTTTGGATTTTAATCTTATATTAAAAATCCGCTTGAATCTTATAATTTGTTCATTTAAACCTTCCGACGAGGGTTCTAACCTGCTTAGTAGATAATTCTCCTATATTCAAAATATAGTATATTTCCTGATCTGTTCTAAAGAAACCTTAATGATTCTAACATTTTTACGGCATGTTCAAAACGTCGCACTTTTTGGACAGCCTGTGTATTTTCTCAACTTTTAATCATCATGCAAAATTATTACTTTATTCATATAAAAAGAGAAGTTATTTCTCTTGATTCGCTCTGAACGCTTAAGAGCTGGTGAGAAACTCTGTTCTTTCTTTGCTTGCAGGTGTTTCCCAGACTCACTGTCCCCGTCGATAATACAAAGAAGTCACTCTTTCTGAACCAAACGCTTATCTCATTGGCAGAGTGCTTCGAAGCAGCAATTTTTTTCTTTCCTTGAGTGAAGTTATCAACTCATGATTTTCACTACTGAAACTATTTTGTATATACTATTCATATCAATAATTATTACCGCTTGGAAATATTTTTAGACACAAAATTGTTACATTGCAAGCAGGTGTGCATCGACCATTTCAGACTCCCGCATTAACGTTTTGTTATCTTAACTATCGTGGGAACAATGCTCACAGTCTGTATGAATTACAGACTGAATGGTTAATCTAAACAATTCCCCATGTGCATTCCTTTTTACTAAACTGTTTTGTATCGAACTATGAGGTGAAAATTCATCAGTTATGGACTGAATTTTTAAAGTTGGTCTGCAACACTTATTATTGCAATCTCCAGTTTTTTGCTCCCACGAACTAAAATACGTGTTGCCACAGCTGTTAAATATACCACAACTATATTTGTATCATGTAAGGATATACAAACTTCTATATTTCTCTTATTAAATGTTCAAATACACTGCCAACCAAAGACATGTTAACCGGGATTTTTCCAGGTGTTGACAGAAGCGGAGAGTTGGCGCTTGGTACTTAGAGAAGAAGGAACAAAAAGTCTACGGCTGACGAACTTACTTATGTGCTAGTATGTAAATGGTTTTGAAGAACTAAAACAAAATGTTTAAAACGAGTGTTTAAAACATGTTTAAAACGAGGGCTGTTGTTTTATTCAGTTTGTTTTAAACGTTTTAAACAAATAGTTTTAAACGTGTTTTTTCTTCGATGGTGGTTGAACATGTTTAAAACAACTAAAATATCAGATTGAATAAGTTAATTTAATTTTCTAACAAACAACCCATCCTCCGCAGGATTTGTGCATGGAGTAAATTACAAGCAGAGTTATATTCTTGTTATAACAGCAATTACTAAACGAAATTCTGCACATCAGTGTGTGTATAACTAAACCAACAGAAATTTGAATGAAGTATTTAAACATTTCTTAATTTCCAAGAATAACGGACGTTAAACACACTATACACTATTCTAAGATCCAAATTCACAAATTCAAAACTTGAATATTTTTGGTCACTATCATTTCCATAATAACGAACAGTTCTCACATCATAAACTAGAAGAAATGTTCTGATAAATACAACTCATAGAAAAGAGCAGTGAATAGCCTACAAGGAGCAAATGACATATTTTAAATAAACAGTTTTCAAGATACATGTCTATCTGTAACATGGGTAGCTAATAATGATTAATGTCTACGGCATAACAACACAATTAACTCTAGACGCCCGCCAATGATTTTAACAAAATGACAGACTCACGTTCGGGGCTCTGGTAATCCCCGTAATTATCACAGAGTCATGAGTTATACACCATTGGAAAGCTTATAGGCCACAAATTCCAACGAGGTAACATTCGTGAAATTCCCGCCGTATTCATAGAAAAAGAACAGACATAAAAAATCATTAAAAATATGAAAATATTGATTTTGCGGGGCCCTGGCAACCCTTGCAGTCACCCTACGCTGTCAAAATGATGCTAATGTGTAGGCCACATACTTGTGACAATAATATAAGAAATGGTAGCCATTGCTGCCATTGCGTAATGAATTCGTTTTATGTAGGAAGTATTTTCAAAAAAAAAAAAAATATGCGCAGAAAACATTCATTGAATTAGACATTCTCTCCCCTCCCTCACTATAGTACCACGTCCATATGCAAATCATTTTCGCTGCACACATCATGTATACGAACAAGAATTATGCTTCTAGACCACTTCAGTGAACTATATCTTGTGTTATATGGGACCGTCCCGAAAATAAATGTAAATAAACCAAATTTGACCCGGTCTTCCTCCATAAACAAGTACACATACAGGTTACTATCATGTAGGGGACTATCACATTGCTTCACATACCAATTTTTATGGATGTTCCACAAAGGAGGTAGGAATACCCGCCAAAACCTGATGAAAAAATTTATGAAAAATTAAAAAACGAACTTCATTCTCCCTTTCTCGGCCGTACATAAGTATCCCCTATATACATAAAGTGCAACTGACCGAAAGCTTCATCCCTCAAAAATACTTTGGTACCAAATCATCTTTCTAGCTTAATTAGAGGCTGAGCTATTGATGTTTGTTAAAAATATATGTAATTTACATCAAAAAACTTAAACTCCAAAAATTGGCTAACTTTGCCCCCTCCCTGCTACCCCATATAAGCAAGAAGTCCAAATACACGATATTACCATGTAGTGGCCTACTTCATTGCTTCACGTAACAATTTTTATGAATCTATTCCCCAAGAGGAGGAATGGCCCCAAAAAAACTGTTGAAAAAAACAAGAAAAACGATATTTACCCTCCTCCCATATACATAAAATGCACATTAACAAAGCTGCATCTTTCAGGAATAAATTGGTACCAAAACCATCTCCCAGCCTTAATTTGAGGTTTAAGACTGAGCCATTGAGGTTTAAAGCCCTGACACAGCCGTTGCGTCAATGGGCGTTTAAAGATTTAGAATGCAGACGACCAGTAGAATGTAACCCAAAGAAACTAAACTACATATTCCGTGAACGGAGATCGGGAAAATCTCGATTTCTTTCTCCGGAATTGAACATTTGGGCGGATCAAGATTAGGAAGTTCCCGAAATTTGATCTAGCGGTTGAATATACATGGCAAGCAATAACTAAGAGTGTAAAAATGTAATATATATGCCTATTTAGATTATTGTTTTAAACAAAATAAACATTTGAACATGTTTTTTTAAACAAAGTACTTTGTTTTAAACGTTTAAAACGTTTTAAACAAAAAAAACATGTTTTAAACATTAAAAACGTTCTTTTTGTTCTTTTAAAAAAACGTTTTTTTTTTCAACCCTGTGAAGAAGTAATAAGTTTTTTTTTTTTTTTTTTTTTTTTTGTGGAATCATAGTTACAGCATCAACTGGAAAAGAAGACGAAGTGTTGCTTACGTGACTACTTTACAAAGTGCATCATTTCTGGAGTTTCAGAGCCTCGTCGGAAGTTAGTGTTCCCTCCAATCCCCACACTTATTGCCCCTATTTCGCAGTGAAAGCCCAACTTAAACGTGAATAGTGATTTAGTGAATGTAATTACAAAATTAACCAAAGGGCTATACTCTTAGTGTTTTAATATATATATATCTACATATATTTTCGTGATATTAAGTGTTTTATATTTCTCAAGTGTGTACGCAGCGTCATTCGCTCAAGCATTCATGCTATATTAAGTGAAAATTTTGTGTGTTGTCAATATCCTTTCGTTTACTACATATATGTACATCTGTTCAATAAATAGGAATTCGTTCAAGGTAATATTCTCTTTTTTATTTGTGTGTGTGCGAATGCTGATGGATCATCAGCTTGTCAGTCGTATATACACGCAAGTGTGTGTACAAAAGTATGTACGATTAAACCTGAGTTTCCGAACCACTGAGGCTACTTATGTCATATCGCTTATTTTATCTTGTTACTGTCAATTTGCGCTTGGACAGGACACGAGCTCTGAACCAGATTGTTATCAACTGTTTCTTTAGAGACTATCCTGGAAGCCAGTACCCAAGGAGACGATAGGTAGCAATTTTAATGAAGTACTCTATTTTCAACTTTGAAATGTTATCAGCACTGAAAATAGGTCCTTTTATTATTATTATTATTATTATTAGTAGTAGTAGTAGTAGTAGTGGTGGTGGTGGTGGTGGTGGTGGTACCTCCAAATATGGTACACTCCGCATCAAAAAAATTGCGACAGCTAACGCCGTGCAGCTAGGCCACCCAATATACACCTTCTAATCCCATAATCGCGTCAGGTAAAGAGACCCACTCTCTCTCCTCTTTTCTTCTATCCTGTACTAAAATAAGGTAACAACATGAGCGCAATTCTTATTTCAAACTACACATGTATTAGTTCTTATTCAAACTCCACAAACAAAATTAAATAACAAAACCGACACGAAACAAGATTCATAAGTTGATGTAGGGAGAAACTGAAACATACAAAATGAAAAATTGAAATATTGATTTAAATAATCGTGAGAGGTCTATCTCGGTTTCGGTCTCCTTGCGGCTATATAAAGTCCGTCTCGATCTCGGCCTCCTCTTTGTATAGAAAAGCACGTATCGGTTTCGGCCTCGGTACCATCCCTACTTAACGAGCTTAGTTGATAACTCTTCTATATTCATATTAAAATATTTTCTGGTCTGTTCTAAAAAAAAATTATAATGATTTTAATAAAGTGCTGTATTCTCAGGTATGAGCTGTTAGCAGCGCTGAAAATAGTTGCTATTTTGTTATTATTATTATTATTATTATTATTATTATTATTATTATTATTATTATTATTATTATTATTATTATTATTATTATTATTATTAATGGTGGTAGTAGTAGTATTTATAAATCTTGTACATATTTGGTCCGTGTAACGTGGGTTCCTGTCACCATGGCATGACGCGTTCTCAGGTTGCGGATCGAGGAGAAGGCCTCTAGATATAGAGGTTAGGTGCGAATATACTGAATAAACAGTCATGGACAGACGACAAAGAGTGGTCCTCCATCTTGGAATTTGGGCACGGCTAACAACCTCATCCTGTAAATAAAAGGGGCTCTTGGTCAGAAACATTCAGAAAAGCCTCGGACAAGGACTGATAACTTGGCACGACCTCAGCAAAAGAAAACGGACATGAGATTTGGAACATGGAATATTAGAAGTCTTTATAGGACAGGCGCGTTAAACTCCGTAACGAGTGAGTTAGAGAAATACAGGATGGACCTAGTAGGAGTTAAGGAAGTTAGGTGGGAAGGTAATGGATCTGTGAATTCCGGAAATTTTACGTTCTTTTACGAGGAAGGAAATAAAAATCACCAATTAGGAACAGGGTGTTTCGTTCACAAACGAATATTACCAGCAATTAAACAAGTTGAATTTGTTACTGACAGACTTTCTTTTATTACACTTAAGGGTCGGTGGTGTGATATTATTGCTTTAAATGTACATACCTCAACAGAGGATAAGGATGACGATATAAAAGACAGTTTTTACGAAGAAGTGGAACGGATATTTGACGAACTCCCGCGATACCATATGAAAATTCTATTAGGGGATTTCAATGCGAAGGTAGGACGAGAGGATATTTTCAAACCGATTATAGCGAACGAAAGTCTGCATAAGGAAAGTATTGACAACGGTGATAGATTCGTGAACTTTGCAACATCCGGAAACCTTATCGTGGAAAGTACGAAATTCTCACATCGCAACGTTCATAAATACAATTGGACACCACCAGACTTAAACACAGGAAATCAAATTGGTTACGTTTTAGTAGATAGAAGGCAGTCTAGCATAATTTATGTCCGGTCGTTTAGAGGGGTTCATTGTAACACTGATCACTACCTGGTAGCAGCGAAAATAAGAGAGATATTATCGTTGAATAAAGAAATATTCACTGTCCGAAAACGGAGAGGTTTAATTTAAAGAAATTAGATGAGAGATATGTAAGAGAGGAATACCAGATTGAAGTTTCCAATAGATTCTCGGCCGGGGTGCACTAATGTTGAGGATACTTGGATTGAAATTAGAAATAGCATTAAAATTTCAACAAAAGAAAAGTTGAAAGGGGATCAACGAATTTAAGAATATCTATCAATCTCGTGCTTATATATTAAAGAAAGCTGCCAGAACAGTTCTCACTGATACGGATAGTCTCTTAAATAGATGGAAAGATTTGTTTGACGATTTGCTGAACACGCAGCCAAAAACAAACGTGCGTGAAGAAAAGGAAATACACACCGCAGAACCGTATATTCCAGAACCCAACCGAATAGAAGTAGAAAACGCTATAAAGAAATTAAAGAAACATAAATCTCTGGATGTAGACGAAATTCCGGCGAAAAATTGAAAAACAAGATATCCAAACTAATTCTTCTTATCTGGAAGATGGAAGAATTGCCACAAGAGTGGAAAGAATCAATCATTGTTCCAATTCACAAGAAAGGCGACGAAACTGACCGTAATAATTGTCGAGGCATTTCTCTTCGCTCAACATCCTATAAAATCCTTTAAATATTCTATTAGCAAGATTAACCACATACGGAGATGAAATTATTGGAGATTATCAGTGCGGATTAAGACGAAATCGATCAACTATTGACCAAATATTTACCATTCGCCAAATACTCGGAAAGAAGTGGGAATACAATATCCCAGTATATCAACTGTTTATTGATTTTAGAAAGGCTTACGACTGGGTTAGGAGAGAAACATTATACAACGTTCTTACAGAACTTGGAATACCGAGAAAGCTAATCAGATTAAGATATGTTTAAATGAAACCCAACGTAAAGTCCGGGTAGGAAATTTTTGTCCACAAACTTTCACGTTGAAAATGGCCTGAAACAAGGAGATGCGTTGTCACCATTATTGTTCAACTTTGTTCTTGAATACGCTATAAGGAATATCAAAGATAGCAACCAGGGCCTAGAGTTGAACGGTATTCACCAGGGTATGGCATATGCTGATGATGTAAATTTAATATGGGATGACAGGAGAACAATAGAAAGAAATGCAGAGATCTTACAAAACGCTTGCAGGGACATGGGTTTGGAAGTAAATGCAGAGAAAACTAAATACATGGAAATGCGTCGGGACCATAATACGGCAAATCATGGATGCGTTAAAATATTAAATAATACTTTTGATAAAGTGGACACTTTCAATTATCTAGGATCAATATTAACAGACGAAAATCATATTCACGAAGAAATTAAATGTCGACTAAAACTACGGAATTCGTGTTATTATTCAGTTCAAAATCTCTTGTCGCGAATTCTGTCTAGGGATTTGAAGCTTAAATATGTAAAACGATAATTATGCCTGTAGTTCTGTATGCTTGCGAAACATGGTCGCTTACTCTGAAAGTATTTGAGAACAAGATCCTGAGACGAATATTCGTACCCAAGAGAAACGGGAATGGGGAATGACGGAAACTTCAAAACAAAGAACTACATAATTTATACGGCTTACCAAACATTGTTAGGATCATCAAGTCTAGGAGGCTTAGGTAGGCAGTCAGGTAGCTAGAATGGAAGAAAGTAGAAACGCTTTCAAAGTCCTGACTGGAAATCCAATCGGAAAACGGCCATTAGGAAGACCTAGGCGCAGATGGGAGGACAATATTAACATGGATCTCGCAGAGATAGAACTGCAAAGTAGAAACTGGATCCAGTTGGCTAACGATAGAAGTCAGTGGAGAGCTATGGTGAACGCGGATTGGACCTCCGGATTTCATAGGCCATAGAGTTAGTTAGGTAGTTAGTGCATATTGGGTGTTTTTTGTTCATATCAAATTAACAGCAATCTTACAATCCCGATAAAAGTTTCGTCTTTCTGATTAATTACTACCATCAGATACAAATACTTTGAACCTTTGTAATATGTAACTGCCACTAACAAGTATAAAATCAATCAGTTCTTTAATGAATGACCAGACATATAGTAACTAGGAGCTATATAGAAAATAAACTGGTATATATTGAAACCAACAGACGTTTGAAAGCGATCTATTTAATATTCTATAAAAACGTGATACCCAGTCTATTAATTGTATAATCCTTAAAGCTGTACTGATACTACTATTTTCATTTGGAGGGATTCAAAACATGATTAGAATAAATTTCATGACAATTATTTTTTAATAATATTAATGAAACCTTAAGTTAGAGATGAATAGATAGATAGATTGATAGATAGATAGATAGATAGATAGATAGATAGATAGATAGATAGATAGATAGATAGATAGATAGATAGATAGATAGATTTGAAATATTCTAAGACATTCTATTGATAATAGTTCGATCTCTAGAATACTAGACTGATCAGGCTAATGTTGGCTACATCACTTCACGTGTCAGCAAGACCAACCCTCATCATGTCAGTCTGTGTGAAGGAAGATAAAATACGTTGAAGTGCGGATTGAGGAGGATTGACATGTGCTAGAAAAAGTTAAATTTTATGAAAATAACTTCAGAAACGTTTTAAAACTCAATTCTTAAAGAAATCCTACTATATTATTATTATTATTATTATTATTATTATTATTATTAGTAGTAGTAGTAGTAGTAGTAGTAGTAGTAGTAGTAGTAGTAGTAGTAGTAGTAGTAGTAGTAGTAGTAGTAGTAAATAATCAATAACCAGTAACGTTGTGGTTACTGTGGTTATGGTTCAGAAAAGAACGTTGCGTAGATTGTTTTAACTTCATGACAACTTATCTATTATGGTAGTCAATCTTGACTTTATTGTCATTATATGTGTCTTCAGTAAATCTTAACCAACTTTTTGTTAGTCATATGACAAAAAGTGATCCGATTTTTAATTATTATTCCTGGATGCGTAATTTCAAGCAAGGATGATTAATTCTTTTTAATGGATGTAAATGAATAACGCACATCTTTGTGCAACTTTTATATATAATTAATGAAATCGGCTCTTCGACTTTAATTTTATATTTAAGAACAGCTTCAATCTTGACATTTGATCATTTAAACCTTCCGAAAAGGGTCTTAACTAGCTTAGTTGATAATTCTCCTATTACCAAAGTATAATATTTTCTGGTCTGTCGTAAGAACTGTATAATAACTTTAATAAAGCTGTACTTTTACCTATGAGTTGTGAGAAGCACTGAAAATAACTGTTTATTATTGTTGTTTTATTATTGTACATATTCGGTGCATTTCATACCTTTCATACCATATTAGCTGCAAATTTGTCATCTCAAAAAAAGTTTGTTTTCTAATCAATTCCTACACCCAAGTACAAATACTTTGAATCTTTGTAATATGTAATTGCCATTAACAAGTATAAAAGTCAATCAGTTCTTTAATGAATGACCAGATATGTAGTAACTAATAGCTATATAGAAAGTAAACTGATATATATTCAAATTAACTGACGTTTAAAAGCAATCCATTTAATATTCCAGAAATGTGATTCCAAGTCTATTGATTGTGTGAAGGTTGAAGCTTGACTAACATTAGTATTTTTGTTTGAAGGGATTCGAAACATGATCACACTTTAAATTTTCTGACTTTTATTCTTTAGCGAAGATTATACACACACACAAATACACGCATATATATATATATATATATATATATATATATATATATATATATATATGGCCGACTCGGGTGAACTTAACAGTGTATCTCATTTTCTAACCTTCGAGTAAACTAGGAAAGATGAATCTCAACTATTCTCATGTAATTTAATGCAATTGCACATGCCAAATAACTGCTGGTACATTTAAGGACTTACAACAATTACACAATGTTCTGTGGTTCGATCACAACACATTCTACATAATAACTCAATTTCACCGAACGTGATGCTTACTATTATGTCCGTCCGAGTTGCTATATATAATATGATATATTCCGCGGCATAATATTGATACTTAGTTGAAAGACATGAAATAATGACTTTCGTCTTTCTGTAACATTAGGCTTACGAAAACTGATCTGCTAATAATCAGTGTTTCTTACAGATTATACTTTCGGGCGATAGCCCCCAGAATTAGCCATCCACCCAACACTTGAGCAAATACGTAAAAATAAAATTGAAAATAATTATATGTCATTTTTTGGAAAGAACATTCATTGTCAAATAATTTTGCAGTGCATCCCTCTTAGATTTCAAAGCCGCTCTCGGGATAAAAGTTTCCAGAAAAAAGCCTGATGCAACCAGAGCTAGTGACCCAGTTGGTATACCTATAGCACGTTTCGTCCTCCCAGCAGATTTTAAACCAGCGACAGCCAGTATTCTTATACACAATTCCATGGAGCATTTAAAAGTAATTTAGGCCAGTAAACAGTTTAACAGGGTACTTTCTAGTTAGACTATCGAATTTCCGTGTTTAGTGCTGAACCTCTTGGATTATTTCTAGTAAGAGGTTATGTAGTTCAAACATTATGTTAATCTGTAGGTTCATGTTTCAAATAGCCTTAAACATGTCAGTTTTATTTAAACCTTTCCTTAATAGGGGTTGGAGTAAACGCAACGAAGAATACACTGGAAGGTTGGGAATCAAAAGGAATTTCCAAGAGTGCACCCAATATTATCAACTAAAGATACCTTAATGCTGATAAGTCTCTTTTACCTTCCTCTTCGTTTTCGTCCAGTTTCCACTTGCTTGTATGGTCATCGTACATGTCTTTAGCGTGGGAAACCCGGGTGCGATTCCCAGTGTGAGTTGATGTACTTAGAAACGCATGTCAATGCATAAGTAACGAATCCTAATACAACATCGATGCTGATACTGAAAGTTCGAAGCTCCATATCACACAACCGAATTAAGATACATTCTTTAGCTACTAAATAACCCAAGCAAGTATTGTGCAGAAAATTATGAGCAAAAGTATTTATTTGAATCGAAACAGCACTTCTTTTGTGCTAATTTAAGAAGAAAATAAAGTAGTCGCCACTAAATTAAGAAGAAAATTCTTTACTCACCCGCAAATTCAAAATAAAGCAATAATCGCCATCGTGTCATGTATCTACATTTAATTAATTATGTGTTTTAATAAATGCTAAGGGTCATTGCTGCAGAAGCAAGTATATTCTAGTGGATGTTACATTGTTGGAATGAGGCACGTAGCTGGGAGAATAAGTCCCCTGCGTCCAACTTTAGACTTCTTGAGACTTTATTTTCCGATAAGGCTTTTATGAAGCTTATCATTCACCACTCTTCTTCATCCTATGGAAGGCACGCATCAAGTCCATGTTTTATTATCGGTACAATAAAAAGAAAAATATTTCCTATGTTGCTCCTTGTTACATAACATTTCCCTATTACTCCTTTAAAAATACTAGATATTGCGCCAAAGCCATCGGATATCTGTACACTGTACTTTACATTCAGTATCATTGTTATCCATTTTCAAATAATAGAAAAAAATACAGTTTAAGTTCCAATTATTGGCTCATAATTTATTACTCTAGAAATACACAAATATTAATGATAGAACATAAATATGGTTACAACCCGTGTCCTATTTTAAAATAATTAAATTAAACCAGTAATTACATATTTAACGTTATAAATGAATCGTTGATATCATTTTAAAACTGAAACTTTCCTGTATGCTAGTAACATCTACTAGTATCAGGTATATAGGTAGCTCAAGCACAACACCTATTAAGTTGACTGTGTACCATTCGGAAACAGACTCACGCGTTTCTTATATTTTAAATAGGATTGTTCTCAAAACTAATTTCCGACATCCATCAGTTTCTCCTCATCTATGCTATTTAAGGCTCTACTTCCACATCTATATTCCACGACAGTGGAAATTAGCCCATTACAGATTTTTAAAATATTTTATTGAAATCAATTATTTTGTATAGTTACAAAAATGCAACAGGCAGAAAGCCTTTCATCTTCTCTGTAAATTGTAATTTTTTTAAATGATTCTTTCTCAATTTAAATAAATAACGGTTTCACCACAAAAGTACAACTTATTTTGAAAGACATATTGTACAGGGTTATCTAAATTTGTGTAAACACTAGAAGAATGAATCTGCCACTGTAGGATTGTAATAGGAGTAGGTTCAAGTGTTATGAAAAGTCTCTGGAATGCTTGACTGCTCAGACCAATGTCGGCTGCATCACTACACGTGTCAGCTAGACCAACCTTCATCATGCCAGTCTCTGATAAAGGATATAGAAGTACGGTTAAGTGGGGATTGATAAGGATTGACATGTGCTAGAGAAACGTCAACTTTAAAGAAATAACTTCAGATAACTTGTAAATGAAATTTTTCAAGAAATCCGACTGGATTATTATTATTATTATTATTATTATTATTATTATTATTATTATTATTATTATTATTATTATTATTATTATTATTATTATTATTAGAATTGTCGGTTTATGGAGGTCGTCTCGATTTATAATAATCGTCTTTATTTATAGAGGTCTATCTCGCTTTCGGTCTCCTCACGGTTATATAAAGTCCGACTCGGTCTTGGTCTCGTCTCGTTGTACAAAAGCCCGTATTGGTCCCGGTCTCGGTACCATCCCTACTTAACCTGCCTAGTTGATAATTTTCCTATATTGAAATTAAAATATTTTATCGTGTGTTCTAAAAAGAATTATTTCGATTTTAATAAAATGCTGTATTTTTACCTATGAGCTGTTATCAGCGCTGAAAATAGTTATTATTATTATTATTATTATTATTATTAGTAGTAGTAGTAGTAGTAGTAGTAGTAGTAGTAGTAGTAGTAGTAGTAGTAATAGTAGTAGTAGTAGTGGTAATACTAATAAATGTTGTAAATGTTTGGTGTTTTTATTTACATCAATTAACAGCAAACTTGCAATCTCGATAAAAGTTTCCTATTTCTTATTAATTACTACGATCAGATACAAATACTTTAAACCTTTATGATTTGTCATCGCATTTAAAAAGTACAAAAGTCAATCAGTTCTTTAATGAATGATGTAGTAATTAATAGCTTGTTAGCTAGCTAGCTAGATAGATAGATACTTGAAATATTCTAAGGCACGCCATTGATAATAGTTTGATCTCTGGAATGCTAGACTGATCAGACTAATGTTGGCTACATCACTTCACGTGTCAGCAAGACCAACCCTCATCATGTCAGTCTGTGTAAAAGAAGATAAAATACGTTGAAGTTGGGATTGAGAAGGATTAACAAATGCTAGAAAAACTTAAATTTTGCAGAAATAACTTCAGAAAACTTCTAAACTCAATTCTTTAAGAAATCACACTATATTATTATTATTATTATTATTATTATTATTATTATTATTATTATTATTATTATTATTATTATTATTATTATTATTGTTATTATTATTATGCGATTATTTTATGTGAATTTTATATGAGATTAACTGCAATCTTGTCATCTCAAAAAAGTTTCGGTTTTCTAATCAATTCCTACACTCAAATACAAATATTTTGAACCTTTGTAAAAATAAACTGATATAAATTAAAACTAGCAAATATTCAAAAGTGGTCCGTTTAATGTGCCCTAAATGTGAATTCCCAGTCTATTGGTTGTATGAACGTTGAAGCTGTTCTAGCACAACTATTTTCGTTTGGAGGGATTCGAAAGATGATCACACGAGAATTTCATGACTTTTATTCTTTAGTGAAGATTATATACACACAAATACATGCATATATATAGTTACACAAATGGAAGAGGGTGAGTGCCTTTCACCTTCTCTGTAAATTGTCATCTTTTTTAACTTACTCTTTTTCAACTTAAATAAATGATGGTTTCAGCACAACAATACTATTTATATTGACATGCGCATTGTACAGGCTGGTCTAAAGGTGTGGAAACACTAGAAATGTTGCTGCCGAAGTAGGATTGTGATGGGAGTAGGTGCAATTATGTCTATGAAAACTTCAATTTTATAGACGTAATTCTAGAAAACTTGTAAACTGCGTAATTTAAGAAATCCTGTTATATTGTTGTTGTTGTTGTTATTATTATTATTATTATTATTATTATTATTATTATTATTATTATTATTATTATTAAATAATCAATAATCAGTAACAGAAAAGAACGTTACATAGATTGGTTTAACTTCATGACAACGGAACTATCATGGCTGCCAATCTTGACTTTATTGTCATTATGTGTCTTCAGTATATCTTAACCAACTTTTTGTTAGTCATATGACAAAAAGTGGTCCCTTTTTAATTATTATTCTTGGATGCGTAATTTTAACCAAGGTTGATTAATTCTTTTAAATGAATGTAAACAAATAATGCACATCTTTCTGCAACTGGTATAAATACTTATCAAATTGGGTGTTCTGATTTTAATTTTATATTAAAAAACAGCTTGAATGTTAACATTCGATCATTTAAACCTTCTCACAAGGATCTTAACTAGCTTAGTTGATAATTCTGTTTGATTCAAAGTATAATATTTTCCTACTTCCTAAAAACTGTATAATGACTTTATTAAACCTGTACTTTTATCTATAAGGTGTTAGCAGCACTGAAAAAAACTATTATTATTATTATTATTATTATTATTATTATTAACGTTATTATTATTATTGTGTAGTTTCAGTGCATTTTATATGAGATTAACTGCAATCTTGTCATATGGAAAATAAGTTTCGATTTTCTAATCAATTCCTACACTCAAATACAAATACTTTGAACCTTTCTAATATGTAATTACAATTAACCCACAAACGCCCAAGACCAGTTTTATTCGTTAGCAACTGCCTTGAACAATACCGTGTTACATCGAAAACCTGAGAAGAAAACTGATCGAAATTCGTACAACAAGAGAACGGGTAGAGTGCCTGAAGTGGAACAACGGTGGTTTGGCTAAATGAATGATATAGCCCGTGTAACGTACTGAAAAATAAAGTGGGTCACTGGTGGCACAAGGGGCGTTTGTGGGTTAACAAGTATAAAAGTCACTTAGTTTTTTTAATGAATGACTAGGCCTGTATATGATCGACTCGAGTGAACATAATAGTATATCATACTTTCTAACTTTCGAGTAAACTAGAAAAGAAGTTTCCAATTACTCCTATGTAATTTAATTCAACTGCACATGCCAAATAACCGCAGCTACTATTCCGAAATTAAAAGACTTACATGCTGTTCTGTGGTTCGACCACATCACATTCTACATAATAATTAATTTCACGGCACGTGGTGCTAGCTATTATGTCCAACCGATCCGCTATATACAATATTATATATTCTGAGGCACTATATTGATAAGAAGTTTTAAGACATGTAATAATGAATTTCGTCTTTCTGTAACATTGGGCTTACGAAAACAGATCTACCAAAAAATCATTGTTTCTTCCAGATTATACTTTCGTGCGCTAGGCTCTGGAGTTAGCAATCCACCCAACCCTTGACGAAGACAAATAAAATTGTGTCATTTTCGTGCAGGGAACACTATCACAGTGCACCACTCTTAGATTTAAAGCCGCTCCCGGGATAAAAGTTTCCAGAAGAAAGCCTGATGCAACCAGAGCTAGTGACCCAGTTGGTGTACCTATAGCACGTTTCGTCCTCCCAGCAGTATTTAAACCAGTGACAGCCAATATTCTTATACACAATTCCACGGAGCATTTAAAAGTGGTTTAGGCAAGTAAACACAAGTTATGACTTTAACAGGGTACTTTCTAGTTAGACTATCGAATTTCCGTGTTTACAGCGGAACCTCTCGGATTACTTCTAGTAAGAGGTTATGTAGTTACATTACGTTAATCTGTAGGTCCATGTTTCAAATAGCCTTAAACATGTCAGTTTTCTTTAAACCTTTCCTTAATTGGGGTTGGAGTAAACGCAACGAAGAATACACTGGAAGTTTAGGAATCAAAAGGAATTTCCAAGAGTACACCCAATATTATCAACTAAAGATACCTTAATGCTGATAAGTCTCTTTTATCTTCCTCTTCGTTCTCGTCGAGCTTCCGCTTGCTTGTATGATCATCGTACGTACCTTTAGCGTGTGAATTCCGGGTGCGATTCCTGGTAGGAGTTGATGAACTTAGAAACCCATGTCAATGCATAAGTTTACGAATCCTAATATAACATCGATGCAGAAACGGAGCTTTTGAAGCTCCATATCACGCAACCATACTAAAAGACTTTCTTTAGCTACAAAATAATCCAAGCAAGTATTGTGCAGAAAATTATGAGCAAAAGTATTTGTTTGAATCGAAACAACACTTCTTTTGTGCTAATTTAAGAAAAAATAAAGTGGTAACCACCAAATTAAGAATAAAATTATGTAGTCACCCTCAAATTAAAAACAAACCCCTAAATTACGTTTAATTAATTATTGTTTCTACATTTAATTAATTATGTGATGTATTTTAATATTAAGGGTCATTATTGCAGAAAAAAATATATTCTAGTGGATGTTATATTGTTGGAATCAGTCTCGGAGCTACGAGAATTGACGACTCGCTGTAGAAAACAATGTAAGTGCCACCTAAAATTGTTTCACTTATTTTATTTCTTTTTTAAATATGTTTATGCCTTACTTAGATTTGCATACTTCGTAATACACTAAGATGTATTTCTAAGCAATAGAATATGCATTGCAATATAAATAGTACTGTTGTGCTGAAGTCATTATTTATTAAAATTGAGTAAGAATCAGTTAAAAAAAGATGACACTTTGCGGAGAAGATGAAAGGCTTTCAGCCTGTTGCATATTGTACAGAATGGTCTAAAGGTGTGGACACACTTGAAGACACAAACTGTCGCTGTCGCTTTGTAATAGGAGTAGGTGAAAATTTTATGCGAAACGCCTGGAATACTTGACTGGTCAGAAAATGTTGGCTGCATCACTTCAAGTGTCAGCTAGACCAACCTTCATCAGGCCAGTCTGTGATAAAGGATATAGAGGTACGTTGAAGTGGGGATTGAGAAAGAGTGACATGTGTACCTTAATTTCATAGAAATAACTTTAGAAAATTTGTAAACTCAACTCTTTAAAAAATCCTGCTATATTATTATTATTGTTAGTATCATTATTATTATTATTATTATTATTATTATTATTATTATTATTATTATTATTATTATTATTATTATTATTATTATTATTATTATTATTATTACTAGAATTATTATTATAATAAAAATATTCGATAATCACTAACAGTAAAAACCGTGACATTGATTCAATTGATTTAACTTCATGACAACGGATCTATCATAGCTGCAAATCTTGACTTTACTGTCATTATGTGCCTTCAGTGAATCTTAACCAAATTTTTATGTCAGTCATTTGAAAAAAAGTGTTCTTTTCCATTCCTAGATACGTAATTTTAAGCAAGGTTGAATAATTCTAAATGAAAGTAAATGAATCATGCACATCCTTATGCAAGTGGTATAAATGATTTTTCTAAAATGGACTTTTTGATTTTAATCTTATATTAAAAACCGCTTGAATCTTAAAATTTAATCATTTAAACTTTTCAACCAGGGTCCTAACCTATTTAGTTGATAATTCTCCTATATTCAAAATATAACATTTTCTGGTCTGTTCCAAAGATACACATAGATAGATAGATAGATGGATATAATGATTTTAATAGAGTGTTGTATTTTCCCCTATGACCTTTTAGAAGCACTGAAAATAGCTGCTATTATTATTGTTTTATTATTATTATTAGTAGTAGTAGTAGTAGTACCTATAAATGTTGCCAATATTAGGTATTTTTGTTCATATCAGGTTAACTGGATCTTGCAATCTCGAAAAATGTTTCGATTTATGTTTACTTTTTACGATCAAATACAAGTACTCTGAGCCTTTGTAGTATGCCATCGCATTGTAAAAAGTATAGAAATTAGTCATTTCTCTCATGAATAACCAGACATGTATTAATTAATAGCTGTATATACAATAAACTGATATTATATATAGAAAACAACAGACGTTTAAAAGCGATCCATTTAATATTCCCCAAATGTGATTCCCAGTCTATTGATTGTATAAACGTTAAAGCTGTACCATTACTACTATTTTCATTTGGAGGGATTCGAAACATGATCACTCAAGAATTTTATGACTCTTGTTCTTTAGTGGAGTTGAGTTGATTTTGAGTTTGATGTCCCTTTCAGCAGCGAGGCTTTCTAACTTTCGAGTAAACTTGGAAAAAAGGTACTCAGTTATTCCTTTGTGGTTAATGCAATCGCACATGCCAAATAATGTAAGTACACTTCCGAAATTAAAATACTTTCATACTGTTCTGTGGTTCGATCACAGCACAATCTAGATAATAACTCAATTTCACCGAAAATGGTACTTACTATTATGTCCGTCCCCAAGTCGCTATATATATATGGTAGTTCTGAGCACAATATTGATAAAAAGTTGAGGTAAGATATGTAATAATGAATTTCGTCTTTGTGTAACATTAGGCTTATGAAAACTGATCTGTTAATAATCAGTGTTTCTTCCAAATTATACTTTCGGGCGCTAACCCCTGGAGTTAAAAAAAACACCTCAACCTCCTGAGCTAAGAGAAATTAAGTTGAAAATATACATCATTCTTGTACAGGGGACATCCTTTATCAAATAATTTCTCAGTGCATCCATCTTAGATTTCAAACCCGCTTCCGGGATAAAAGTTTCTAGACGAAAGCCTAGTGCAACCAGAGCTAGTGGCAAAGTTGGTGTAACAGGTTTCGAATTCGCAATAGTGTTTGAACCTGCGAGGGAAAATATTCTTATACAAAATTCCCGTGAGCATCTAAGAGTGGTTTAGCAAAATAAATGCAATTTACGATTTAAACTGGGTACTTTCCAGTTAAAAAAATTAAGTTTTTGTGTTTGGTGTGGAATGTCTCGGTTTGATTTCTATTAAGAGGTTATGAAGTTCACATGTTAATCTGTAGATCCATGTTTCAAATAGCCTCAGTACTAAACAAGTCAGTCAACCCTAGTTTCGAGAAATAGGCATCTAAGTGAATAACCTAAGGAAAAGTAAAAAAGTAAGGAAAAGTGAAATGTAGATATTAGAAAAAAATATATAATTACGTTGTATAACATGAAATTTGTCCTTTGCTTAATACCTAGCTAATGTGTTTCTCTAATGCATTTTTGCAAAGAAAACAGGAATCCGATTAGTGTCTTCATATCATGTACAATTGTTCCGAAAAGCACAATCTTTATACATTACGTGTATTACGTTAGAAACAAGTGTAAATTCTTATAAAGCTTCTTCTTTAAGAATTCTTTCTCTCCAGCGCTTGATAAGAGTGGTATCACTACCAGTTTAGCATTGTTACATAAAGAAATGTTATGGTGAATAATATAATGATAAATTTCTTACACAACAATCACCGTGCTGGCAACACTGACGAACAATCGCTGTCGTCATCTGTTTTGTGCTATACAACATGAAGGTTGTAATTTCGAATATTGCACGTGTTTGTAAAGTTTTAACGTTTATTTTGACTTTCTGCCAGCGAGGTGTGTATAAATAATAGTATGTATTCAGTGTATCAGAATGTCCCATGGGTGTAAGAATATCTCTGATTCACTTTGTTATATTGTATATCACATAAACTGGCGTTAAAAAGTAAAAAAAGTAGCCGTATCCCTGTTTTTCAAAAAAAAAAAAAAACATATGAACTGTATTTTGGATGCCGAGTAGGGAATCAAGATAAGCGAAGGACACCACATATCTGTTGCAATTCTTGTTCCAGAAACTTGCACAACTTCTTACAAGAAAAGTGAAGTGGTTTAAAGTTTCCCATACCAATGGTCTGGAGGAGCCCTGAGGCTACGTAAGTGACCGTTACTTTTGTTTGGCAGATGTAAAGAGGTTATCTTCAAAACCAAACGCCACATCTAATATACTAATTAGTAGGGTAAGACGAGAAGGTACACGACAATAGAGCTATTGTCTGTTAATTATTTTATTATTGCGGTATTTTCTTGTCAGGTCTGGTCGGACAGGTCCTTAGAGGGCCTTAGGAGAGGGAGGATTTATTGCCAGACAGTTAGGTGGTCAGACTGGTTTTTGGAAAGGTTGACCATTAGGGGTAGTTTCTAGAAAGGTTGAATGACCTATATCACGTGATTTCTTTATAGCGCTCTTCATAATATTATTTTTAATTGGCTCGTATACGTTTTTAATATTTCGTAATACCTTTTATGGATTGCTTCGAGATGAAGCTGATTATTTTAGGGATCGCTTTTAAAGGAAGCTCAGAGTATTCCAAAAATACTAAAAAGTGGGATCAAATTAATTATTTTTAATTAGTTCGTTTTCATTAAAGAGAACTCAAAGGAATTACATTCCGAAAATAAAAAAAACGAGTAGAACAGCTATGCTGTGATTATAAAAATTGTTTGTTCTTTCGTATTATTTATAATAATACTCGTTGATATAAATGGGAGGAAATAAACTTTATTTATGCAGGACTTAGTTTTATTCATTCCTAATATGTAAAATATTACTCGTTTTATGGAGTACGTATACAGAGCATGCTTTACCTATGTCTTTTGCTGTCGAACTCAAGAGACGAACTGAACTTTTTGCGCGCATTTTGGAAACCGGTTGGGTGACATTTACAAAGAAGACCGATGCCGCGTCGGGTAAACATCACAGAATGCCGACAGAGTAATAAAAACAAGTTTGGTGCCGCGGTTGGTGAACATAAGACATTGTCGGCGGAGAATACAAAGAAGATTGGCATTGTGGTACGCGACCATACTGAAACTTGCCCCTATGCTAATTGGCAATAGAGAAAAAGGTTGGCGACACGAATGGTGAACACGTGATTACCTTACGGGTATGAAAATATTTTAAATACGGACTATAGCGGGAAATATATAGAGAGACATCATGCAGCCCTTTGAGAAAGAGGAACCTTGTGATGTTAACATTGAAGCATTATCTGATGTTGAAACACATATATAAGAATGATCGTCAGATGAATGATATGATTTTGGTGCAAAGGATCACCAGTGCTAACAGTTTCACCAACCCTATCGCCATCTCCAGTTGTATTATCAAGAACATCACGATTTTGGGTTGTAGATTGTTGTTGTATAGTCAAAAAGCGGACCGTGAATGTATAAAGAAGGCTATTGCAAAATGGGATTTCAATGACACGTTAATATGCGACGGTTGTAGAGAAGGATCATATCACGACTTTGATCATGATTGTATGAATGTGCACCCAAAATCATTGGAAACCCATGCTTTGAGTATTAAAGCAAGCCCTACTGTTGAAGAGGATATGTTTTACCTGTACGCAAACACGCATATTATTGGAATATTAACAAGAGAAACATTTTATGAAACGTATGCGGAATTATTAAATGATACAGAATATCTCCCAGAATTACTGCACATTTTCATAAGAAAATACAGATGGAAATCGGACATTCCAGATCGAAAAAATGTATTCGAATAGTGCTAGTGTTTCATGTGTGTTATGTAGTGGTGAAAACATTAATGTCAATTGTGTATTAAAAACTACAAAAGTATACTTACGTAATAATAATCCAATTGAGTGCATGGAATGCAAGTTAAATCTTCCTCATGAGTGCACTCATCTTCATAATACTGGAACATTTGCAGCGAAGAACTCATCTCTTGATAAAACTCTTAGTGAACTCTTTGAAGTGTTTGAACAAGAACATAGTGAAAACTCATTTATATGGTTTATGCGTAAAACTTGTGGTGTTTTAAAAAATACAGAATTGTTGGACAAATTAAACCGTTTTTCATTCATTACACAAATAAAATTTCACCTTCCGTAAAACGGTATATTATCAATATTCAATATTTTAAGATGTCTGATAATGAATTTATCATTCGTGAGTTTTGTTTAACTGTATGCGATGATACAGTAAATTTCCATTGCTTGGTAAAATCACCAATAGATTATAATTTATTACACTAAGTTGTCAAAAACAAATTGATTGGTTAACATTAAATTTGCACGGTTTGAAGTGGAATAGCAAAACTGGATATACTGTATCATGCATACGGAACCTTGTATATCAATTATCTGCAAAGAATTCGACCTTTTATTGTAAGGGTTTAGAGAAATCTCTTTGGATTAAAAGAATATGTGCATTAGAAAATGTCATTGGTTTAGAAACAAAACATTGTCCTTCATTAAATGAATTATGTGGAGACATAATTGTTCATTTTACACAAATATTGTAAAGAAATCAGGATGTGCATATCGTAATGCACAACAGTTAAATTATTGGTGGAAATATGAAAGATCAATAGCTTTAACTAATGAATTATCAAGACTGTAATGCTTTCCTTAGGAATTGTAAATAAAATGTAGGAATGTAATTTTTTTAAAAAACTGTTGAAAAATTTAAAAAATTGTATATATGAAAAATTTTAAAATATAAATATAAATTAAACAAATAAAAAATATTGGTGTTTTCTTTTTTAAAAATTTGGTTACATGTTTATAAACGACATCGTCATTCTTTTTCAATTTTTTCTTGTTAAACATTTTTGAACACTTGAAATGAATGAGTGCGAATAATATGTTGCGAAAGGAATAACACAAAATATCCGCACAATACAGAACTATCATGTTGATATTGATGTTTATTCGTAAAATATATTTTAGTATTTTTGATAAAAAGTTTTTTATTTCCTTGGGAATGTCCATTGCAAGACTATCAAAGTAATGTCCATGTTTTTTCTCACCGATGTACACTGCAACCCATGTGATCCACTTGACTCAGATGTTTCGAGATTAATCACAAGTGCAGCAGGAGGTTCTACCGTTACACGAAGTCTGTCAATAGGGTAAATTTCAGTAACACTTGCACCAGTCACTTTATCAGTTAGTAACACTTTTAACAATTCGTCACTATACATGATGAAGATTATTATTTTTAATCGTGGTAGGTATGTAACTATCACTGCTATTCACATGTAACACAAAGTCATACACTTTTACATATTTACTATACAGTAATGCTTCATGAACACTACACCTATATTGTCCGAAACGATGCTTACTATGTGCACAGTTATAAACGTGAAAACTTAATGAAGTATACTTTGGACAGTTGATTTCTTCTAAATTTGTAACTTCTCTTTGAAAAATATCTTGAAAAAAAAACACTTTCTAGTTATTCCGTATGTGTACATTGTTGTAGTATTTGAACAATATGCATGAAGTATTTCCTTAAGATGTGAATATTCTACATCGCCTTCGTGCCAGGTAATGCCATACACATTCTCAGCTAGGTACTTCTTTGTAGTTATGATTGGCACAGTTAACTTATTTAAAAGAAATTGTGGTTAAAAGTCCAGTTCTGAAGAAAGAAAACATCAAGATTTACAATGGCAAGCTCCTTTACAATAAACTCATCATAATTATCGTGATAGGCAGAGAAGTGTACAACAACCCTCATCGTACTTATCTGAATAAATTAGAAGGTGTTGCCAGTATAAATATTTCTATCTTTGTCTACTTGTGCTAAGGAATCAAATTGTGCATTCACAATGCATTTAACAGGTTCAGTTAAAGTTTCTGAAAATGATACTTTTAAATTTATAGGGGAATCGCGTACTGTATCCCATGCGTTGCTATCTAAAGTTCCTGTTGGAGATGGAATAAAAGCATACAGAGCATATCTGTTTGGATATTCATCAAGAGTAACAGTATGTGACTAATTTTGATAATATATACCAGCACCTGAAATCAAAGTAAAGTAACTTAGAAGGTATATATCGTTAATAAAATAGGGGTGAGGAGGTTTGGAGGAAATGATTTTGAGCCGACTTGTAATTATAGTTTGTTAAAGTTTCGAGATTCAAAGAGATTAAGATGTGATTTCCCATTGAAGGCTGTGTTGGAGATGAAACCAATAACCAGTGGTTTAGCAACATTACCCACGACATTTCCCAATGTTGTAGGACTTTACTTGTGCAGGTATAGTACATATAAGATCTTCTCTCCACCCTTGTCAGAAATACCTAAAGCATTCGCGTATTTAATTGCATAGCTAAATCTGCTGTTACATCAATGCGGATTACATGAAGAATAACATCCTCAAGTGCAACTTTATAACTTGTATTTTCAGGAGACATTAAGCAAAAATTATCTTTACTACGGTGTAATTTTACAAGTAAATTTACTTTGTGGGAAGCATACGATCTAAACTTACAATATCAGTATGAAGACGTCGGTACATTTCAAAAGATTTACTACTTTTCCACGTTATTAGTACGTTTTTGAAAACCAGCATTTGTATTATATAATTTATTAAAATGTTTTGGAGTATCTTTATGCCACATGACACATACTAAAAGCGTTTCAGAAGCATCATAAGAATAATTTAATAAAATTTCAATGTATGCACGATAAGGATAAGATCCTGATGAAGAACTAATTAATTTACCACTTAACGAAATATAATTTTGACTAAATAATGAACGTAGGAAATTATTTACTGGTACAACAGTATCATCTTGAGTTAAAGTTGTACTATCAGCTTTCGTAATCTTAGAACGTACATAATGATATAGATATGCAGGATGAATAAATTCTCCTGTTTCTCCAAGAATAACAAATTTAAGAGGTCCTTCTGAGGTTAATGTAGAAATAGGACGATATTCAGCATTTGTAGTTGCTTCAATAGCTGTTTGTGTCATTGGTATAGAAAGAAATCAAATTCATTGGTACAACATTCAGAACTATTTGAATTTAGGAGAGCCATTATGAAAATATATCGTTTATATGTTTACGTTTTGTTGGTGGTCCAAACTTTACAATTGCAGGAGCCTTCCTCTTGCGTGACCGTCTCTTGCCTCTACCAGTTAGAACTGTCTGACTTTACTAATGGCTTTTGTCTTTAAACGATCACCAGCTTCTTTTGCACGTGCACGAACAGTCTTTAAATGGACGATTTTCTAATATATCACCCGGAACTTGAATACCGGTTTGTAATGCCTGACGTCTTACAGTAATGCCAGAGCGAAACGAAATAACCCTTTAAAGAAACTACCTATCACATGTCCCCTTTGATATACAGGTCCTGAAAAATATGGTATTCTACGTCCACGATAATAAGTAACCCGTCTTGTTCTCATCTTTACTATTATTATTATTTACCATCGCAGGAGAACGTTTAAAATGTAGTGTTACGGTCAATGTCCCAGAACGAAATGGCAAATTTCGCTCTGCATGATCTTTTAATAGTGTGGCAGAACGCATATATTTGGTTATTTATTTTATTTATTTGGTCTAGGAATTAATTCGTGCGGTTGGTACGCACACATTGAAGCTGTAGTACAAACACAAAATACATAAATACCTTAAGAAAAATATTGTCCATCGCTAGCCACCACTTTCGCCCATCTGTCAGGCAATGTACGGATTCCGTGGCGATATCTTCTGAAGAAGTAAACCGCTGTCCAATCAAATCGTTGTTCATGCAATCGAACAAGTAGTAGTCCGAAGGAGCAACGTCTGGTGAATACGGCGGGTGGGGTAAAACTTCCCATCCGACATTTTCTAAATAGGTTTTGACCGGTTTTGCAACATGTGGGCGAGCGTTATCATGTTGAACAATAAGTTTATCATGTCTGTTCTCCCATTCTGGTCGTGTTCTGGCCAGAGCTTGCTTCAAACGCATTAATTGTCGTCGATAACGTTCTCCATTCATAGTTTCACCCGGTTGCAGCAGCTCATAGTACACCACACCTTTCATATCCCACCATATGCACAGCATAACCTTTGCACAGTGAATATCTCGTTTTGGTTGTGATGGACCTGGTTCACCTGGTTTCACCCAGGCCTTTTTTCGTTTAGGGTTCTCGTAATGGATCCACTTCTCATCACCCGTAATAATTCGATGCAGAAACCACTTTCTGCTCTGTCGTTGAAGCAGCAATTCGCAAATGGTTTTTCGTCTTTCAACGTCTCTGTCTTAAAAATTCATGTGGAACCCAATGTGACATCTTTTGAATCATTCCCATGGCTTTCAAGCGTTTGGAGACTGTTGTTTGATCAACGCCTAATGCTGCTGTAAGTTGTTCCTGCGTTTGACACGAATCCTGCTCGAGCAATGCTGTCAATTCTTCGTCTTGAAATTTTTTTGGCTGTCCAGCTCGCTCTTGGTCTGCCAAGCCGAAATCACCACTTCTAAACCGTGCAAACCACTTCTGACACGTTCGCTCAGCTAGAGCATGGTCACCATACACTTCCACCAAAATACGATGACTTTCAGTCGCACTTTTCTGCATGTTAAAGTAATGCAGCAGGACACCCCGCAAAAACGCTTTATCAGGCACAAATTGCGCCATGTTTACTTAACTACAAACTGGTGTTGTTGACGCTTTAATCCACTGCCCTATACTACGAACGATACGCGATGACAGGGGTTTTTAACACATGTGTGGATACACGGAACTGTGGGACGCTCCGTTCGTTGCGCCATCTCTTGTCCACCCGCACGAATTAATTCCTAGACCAAATAATTATCTATTTTTGACACTTTTTTCACGTACAAGTGAAATTCGGATATTAATCATTAAATTATTTTCAGCAAAACAGAGTTAAGAAAGAAACGAATAACAAAACAGATTGGATAAAAGCTTGACATTGCATTTAGTTTATGAAATGATTATATAACTTTGGCATTAAGGAAACTACAATTTGGCAGATTATTCTAATTGTTAAAAATGAGAACAAAATTTAAATTATGTATTACTGGAGATAATTACGGAAATCTAATGTCATCGAGCTTATAGAATGTTTGTCAACACTGACGTGAATTTCGGGTATGTCAGAACTGCCAACTATCGCGGACACAGGCATTCTAGGGATTGTAATCGCTGTACATCAATGACGAAATTGAAAAGTTTCCTGGAGCAGAAAGAGAACACGCTTCTGACGTCATGGTGAGAATGCAAATTCCAAATTTGAGGAAGTCAACAAAAACCAGAAGATGGAAGGTTACGGGGGAGTAGACAGAGTTCGGCAGAGATAGAGGTAGCTTAGTAGAGAAGTAGAGGCGGAGAGGACTTCGGTGAGCGAAGCCGAGAAGTAGTATTCTAAGTTAAAAAACTTACACGTTTACAGTCACCGAGAAGAGTTGAACTATAAAAAAAAGTAGTTTATTTTGAATTCAGTTAAATTATATTCTACCGTTGTTACCATGAAGAAGTAGAAGATTACGCCTTGCTGTTTGTGAAATTCACCCAAGACATCCAGGAGACCTAAGGACCATCGATCACGCCAATCATCTGGGATTGCCATTGCGGAGCTGGCCATCATTTCCAAGGACTACTGGGAACGTTGGAGGTATGTGTTACTTTCTAAATCAGTTGTCAGCGGTTCAATGTTTAGAAATGCCGTATTTGATCTGGCAGGAACGAAATACCCGAATTGGACACACAACACATTACACAATAATTTACACATTAATTGAAAATACATGAACAAATTATTTATCGAATTTGAGTTATCATTTCATGCAGGCATTACCTCTCCCTTAGTCTATGTTTACTTTCGTATTTCCGTTCATTTTAGGTGAACGGAAGGTAACTTTCTTGTGTTCAATTTTATGTCGTCCCCAAAATTTAGACACTGAACCAGGGAGGTTCACAATAGTATTTCGATAGTGTTAAAACAAAATTTTGGAAGTAGCATATAATGAATCGAGGTAATTGTTCAAACTTTTCCGTATTTAATATCAGAGATTGTTGCTATACGTAGCAATGGTGTTTTTGTATTACCTAAAAATTTATATTGTGTAACATCTGTATAAATAAAAATTTGATGTGGACATCCGATATTTATGTATGGTTATTTGAATATGCGACGTTCTTTAACAAGATAAGATATTTCAGAGAAACCTAATTGTAAGCCTAATGTAGGCGACAATGTAACTGATTCTATACATTCATTACATTCAACATGTACAATATATGAAAAACTAAATCTTATAAAACTTGGTGTTCCGCTTAATTCTTCTAGTAATTGATGAATGTATGGATAATATCCAACAATATCTTTACTGTTCAAGGGAACTGCATTTTTACTTTGTACCATATAACATATTCACCTTAGGTAACATTATAACATGTTAATGAAATATGTTCTTCACTTACTCCTACATATCAAGCGGATTCTGATAAACGAATATTATTTTTAATTGATTAATAAAATGTATTGGACTGTTTTTAGGATACACATCTGCTCTAGCATTTGAAACTAATGTAACGTAAAAACTATCATCAATACTTTCAGGAATCATTTTCCTTTAAATTGAAGTGTTAGGTTTGAAGTTCCAAAACGAAATGGTAATTTAACCCGTGTTCATCTTTTAAGTTTACTTTCATCGTATCAAAACATTTCTTTTCAATTTTAACATAATGCGATGTGAAACACAAAAGATTTTACATGTCCGTGTTGTACATTATATACACTGAGTTTTCGAACTAATGAACATATATTTTGTTGTTGTTTTACAATATCAACGCACACATTACTTGTATTGGAAATATAATCTAAATCACATTGGAATATTCCAGGTGTTAATATTAAACCAACATTTCTAACTTTTCTGTATACCACATTTTTAATATCAACTGTATTTTTATTAATAAATCCAAAAACATGTTGTAATCCTGGTAAAATGCCATTCATACATTCACCTAATTTTAAAGAATGTTAAATATCTCTTTTATTTTTATTTTGTAAATAATGTAACATACGAACATTTTCAGGAATCAACTGTAGAATAGATTCAATCGATGAATAATATCCTGGTGTTAACTGAACATGATAACGTTCAACGTACTGATCGATAACAGTAGTAATTATAATTTCATCATTTTCCACTACATTATAAAAACTTCACGTAATATTAATTTGGGTTAATGCAACACCCCATTCACCATCACTTAAATGAATAGGTTGTGCTAATTTAACTCGAAATAATGATGTAGTATTATTATCAAAAAGATAGCTACTTGAATTTAAGGAATAGTAACTTAAAATTCGTGTGTAAAGTTCGAATTCATTTTGCAATTTGAATAGAATCTGATCTAATCCACGAATTCATACTTGATGGATACCCCAACTATTTTCCATACATCCACCCATTTTTACGTTTCAATAATTTTTCAATTAGATCAGTTTCCTTTGAATTTATAATTATTTCTGTAATTCTTGTACATAAAATACTCCTTTCATTTCTTCACCATTCCAATCTTTTAATATATAAGTGACAGGATCTGATTTCATATATTTATCAACAATAAATATTTCTTGTGACCATTTAGGTAAATATCCTTTTTCTAATATATGTTATACTTACTAACAACGGACATAATCACCCGGACTAAATTTACAAATTTTACTATTTTTATTCATTTTATTTTCTAATAATGTTTCCTACACTTGATTCACATTGGAATCATTTACTTGTGCAGGTGCCATTTTAATACCTGAATTATATGAATAATTATAAGTATTTACAATTTGAACTAATACATTAATATAACGATAAGTATTATTTACAGTAAAATAACGATACAATCTCTCTTTTAAGGTACGTATAAAACGTTCTTGCTAAAGCAACTTTAATTTCGGAATGAACACTATAATGATTAATTTCATACTCGTTAAATAATTGTATTACATCATGATTATAAAATTCACCACCTAAATCTGTTTGTACGTTAAACACGGGCAACTTGATTTTTTTTAAAAAAAAATATTGTTATTGCTTTACCATTTGAGGAACTTTCTTTGTTTTTAATGGAACACAATACGCAAAACATGAAAACTATCAATGCAACATAATATATATTTAAAATTATTATTGTGCTTTGCAATACTTTGCATTCTGCTAAATCCATTTGTAATGTTTCATTTGGCGCACTAACATAATACTTTTTACGTTCAAAAATTTTACGCGTTGGTGTTTGTAATGTTTATGTATCTGGATAAGCTAACCATTTCTTAATTTTCTCTTTAGATAACTTTGTTTTGCGTTGTAATGTTTGTATACTTGATAAAGTATCAGGATTTTAAAAATCATTATATATATTTTTTATATTTTTTTTCATTTTTACATAGTACATTCTTTGAAAAGTTTAAACAAATTAGCTACTACAGCAGTACTATGTGATTTTCTAACTTCACGAGTACGTTGTCGACTACTACTCTTATTATTCACTTTGATGCTGGTGTTTTTATAGGTGTACCAATAAATTCTTTAGGAACTTTAAGATATTCTAATATTTTTTTTAAGTTCATGAATACCTACAGGACTTCTAGAATTATTTCTTGTACGAACAACATCATTTACTAAATCTATAATATTAGAAGCAGTTATTGTTTTTCATGAATGCGTACTTAACAAGATCTATCCCACTGAATTTTATCAGAAATTTTCAACTGTTTTAAGAATATATCTTTTTTCCTACGAAGTGTTTCGGGAGGGACTGTAAAATATCTCATACAAATGTTAAAATAGAAGTATTGTTATCATGTTTGAAAGTTGATTAAGAAGATTTTTCTTCTTCTTACGAGACAGGTAAAGTAATAGGTTTATGTGAAGATGGAGTATCCTGTAAATAACAATGCAAATCTTGCTGATATAATTTCCACTTCTGTTGTACACTAAGATCACGGCATTTTAAAATATTATTCATTTCATCTAAACAAGAGTAGTGTGAATCTATGGATTTTGGATTAGATTGAATTTATTGTACAGCATTTTCAGAAACAAACAATTTTACGTAACTCTGAAATACTTAACGACTAAATATACTACTTCCTACTGCTGCAAGAAGCGGTCCCAAGATTAAAGGTAGAAGCGCACCACCTCATTGTAGTAGCATGTTCTTTTTCTTCAATGCAGTACGCTGCTGAGATAGAGCACGTAAGAACTTCTTATGTCTACGTAAACGTTGCTTGTGACGAAAATTTAAATGGATGTTTCCTTTTATTGTGTTTTATCTATATGAGAAATTGTTCTTATTAATTCCCCTGAAGCATTTTGTAAAATTTCTTTTCCTTTTGTATTCATGCATTTGCACATAGCACGGAGCGTGTTGTAGTGTTCTTTCATCTTCATCATCTTGATTCAGACAAAACAAAATTTTCTGTATCCATATATTTTACGTTAGCGTGCACATACATGATTTCATTGGGAAAATATTTGTAGGTATACGCAATGCAAATTTCTTTTGAAAATAAATTTTGAATAATTAATATTACAGTTAACTTTTTAAGATATGCATACTTTGGAAATAAATTAGCAATATTACCATTAGTTTCTGACATTAAATCTTCAAGTATTAATAATGAATTTTCTTTAATTTCAAAATTATTCATGTCAGATATTCCCTCTACACAACGTATTTTTGCATTTGCATTTAATTTTGGTATTACTGCGCCATAACACCAAGGAATATCATTAAATTTTATACTAAACTTTTGATCGCGTTCATTAAGTAAACGATTTATAAAACAAGTTTCACCAACCCTAGAGGAAACAGCGATTAAAATAGTAGATGAATATTGAAACTTTATCATATTGTACTCAAATGAATGCATACAATAGTGCATTTCCTTTATACACACACATATCGAGAGACTGAGAAAATATAAAGAGTTTTCTACGAAAAAGAAACGGTTAAAAGGTCACTGGGTTGTAAGAATATTAAAGCTTGAAACTTTTAAAGCTCTTCAGTTTGCATAGCAAACGATCCAATAATTAATTAGCAATGAGTTTTGACAGAAAACGATCCAATGAATAACACGAGCTTCTACAAGAATTATTAATATTTTCACAACCGAAGATTGTTCAGAGCTTCCATAGGAAACGATCCAACAAAAAAGGAAATAAATTAAAAATAAATTAAAAAATAAATTACTAATAAATAATTTGAAGTGTTCACAGCACGAAAACAAATAGAAGGGACATTCATACAAGTGACATTCAATCGTTCGTGGGCTTATAACCTTAATGTACATTTGTACGTTTTCGTCTGGGTTTATCATCAGTCACGTCATATTCGTCAATACGTTTCCGTTTTTTTGTTTACTTCAGGGTCTGTCTTTGTCTTTATACAGCTAAAGATACGTAACCCTGGTCTACGCACGATGCTACTTGGATTTTCTATTAGTGTGGACTCTAATTGTCAAGACACTAATTTATAGAAACTCTCAAAGTTAATTTTCAAAGAGGTCCTATCATTTAGTGTTATCTCCCTAATTTTGAATATATGCCGAACATCCCTTGGGCATTTTTTAGTTTTGGCGCCTAAACCGATGAAGATCGTAAACTCCCAGCCTTCTGGAATTTCATTTGCCACATCACCCAAATATTTTCCGAGCGGTAACAAAGATTCCTTATCTTTTTCTGTGGATACATGATGCTGTCAGTGTCATAATAGATTGCTCTGTCTGGTTCTACAGTCGTCAGTACTTCCTACAGTCTAAGTCTAGCCCACGAAGTTATAAATTCGGCTGGTATTACATTGGAAAATTTTAACGGTACGTTTTGTTTCAATGTCTCTGTAGGTGATAATCAAATGGTCATCACAAATTGGGACCACACTTTGAATTTCATATCTTGCCGTGGTTGACCAGCTAAGAAACGTTACCTCATCACTAAGGATTACAATCTGTGATATGCACGATGTCCCCATTTTCCATGCAATGAATTGAGGGTAGTTTCGCATATTGCCTCAATCCCGGGTCATCCTAATCTTATCATAATTTAATCGTATGCCTTTGTTGGCATAATATTCTTCGATATAATTTTGTTTGCCTCCTTCCGTTTTACAATAAGAGGGAAAAACAGAGGCTTCCTGCTTCATCTGAACGAAGCAATTCACATAAGTCTTGAACAGACCACCTGAATTCCCCTCTTCAGGATCCAATGGTTCAAATTCCCGTATTTCATGTATATCGATTATTTTGCAACTATTTTGAAGAGCAAGGTGTAGCTCTGGTGTACAAAATCTTCCTCTCAGAGCACACTCAGCATCACTATGAGTACAATCGTTAGTGTTTTCTTCTTCCATGTATATGCAGCAAAGACCGAAGAGCAATTGACCTCCCGCAACGCATGGCAAGATCGGAAAATAGAGGTCTCTTGGAGACAATGTGGTGCATTTCACTACACCGTGAATACTTTCCACATCTGGAAAGTCCGGCCCCGTACGAATCCTAGGTCACTTAACCGGCATAGGTTTACGTGCCATCACCCATGGTTAGAAATTTGTTACATTGGCACACGAGATTCGCTCATCACTCGCACAATTGACATAGAAACGAAAGACCTCCATGCGTCACCGTTGTAACAATTCTTGGGAATAAGAAAATCAGGCAAATTTGTACATCGTTCTTGAAAAAACCCCTGTACTTCCTTATCCGACTTTATCTCATTCTCTAAAGAACGTTCACATATTTCGTATAAGTTTACACCTATAGTTTTCAAGTACCTACGGCACAGCATGGTTTGCTCATTTCCATTCTCCATCGTATTGTACGATTATTGAGCGTCGTGCAGAATGGTATCACGGTTAAAAGGGAAACAAAGCCTAAAGGCATGGAAATAACACCGATAACATTCAAAGGCAACGTTGGGTCCTTCGTGTCATCCATCGACCTTGTAATTACCAATATACATTTCCAAACCTCTCCTAGCATGCTGGATTTCTATCCCTAATTAGACTTCCATATGCATAAGCCATTGAATACCTTTAGTGCTATATTTGGTATTATGACTGAAATCCAAAGCGGCAATTACAGGAAAAGTCTTCTCCGGTAAGTGCAAGGTACGATATGTCTGCATCGCAAGACTTCTAATGGTTGACGAAGTAATGAAACATTTCAAACCTTCATTTTTCTTCTATTATTTCGCTAAATTTGATGACCGCTTCTGTTACAATTCAAACGTCACAATAGGACAGCATTTCCTCCTAAACTCCTCGCCATCAGGATTCTTCGCCTACAGTCGGACAATTTGTCCATGCCGGTCAGATGCCGCAGTCGGATTGCCGGTGCCGGATGCCGGCGTCTTTCAGCGCGATTAAACCGCGACGAATAGTTGCCTTGCCGAGCAGTCGGCAAACACCCGTAAACGCACTGTAAATGCGCCGGCGCCGCCGTCGAAAGGAGACGGCAGAGGGTCGGGAAGAAGCCTATCCGACTGTTTTGCCGAATCTGAAGGTCGGCAACAGTCAGCAAAGTTTCGGCAAGGAGCACTTTATTTTAGGATTTTCGACCACTTGCCGCCTCAGCTAAAGGACGGCAACTTTGAAAAAGTAGATCGCAGTGTCACCGCGGACGGGTGCCAGCTGTCTCAGGCGGCTTTCCACCGTCGACGCCTCCAATCCCACTTTCCTACCGCGACTTCGTGATGGGGAATCACGGAAGAAGATACGATTACCTATGCTGATATTAAAAATCCTCTGACCCTGGATAAGAACACTAGGCATAATATGCTGCTCCCCTGTTAGAGTTTTAAGGCAAAAGAGGCAATCGTAGCTGTCACTACTGTTATGGGTGATCGCTATTATCTTCTGAAAAACAGGACGCTCTACTAACACGTGGTTAATAAAAGCCGTCATCGTTTTAAAAAAGAAAGGATTTCCAACATTATCAGAGCATATTTTACAAGGCTTATCTATGCCTTTATTTATACAGGCGTGACAAACATGGCGACAAAAAGACCAGTAAAACTTCGTGTTCCCATTCACCGCGCTCATTCGATCCTTCAACATTGTCTCTACATTATAGGTTATGTACATAAACCTATTGGTATGATCACCTCTGTCTCTGTATAAAACATGTGTGACTTGTATAACCATGTGCACGGCACGTTGAACAGAAATATTCACCACACACGTGATCACATTTTGGACGCCTGTTATCAAGCATGACACCACAATCAATACAAACTTTACATTATCACATACAGATCTAGCCGCTTAATTACACTTCACATGGGTTTCAAAACACGCCCTCAGCAAACTCTCTATTTCATGCATTGCAAATTTATTTTGTTAGCCGTATAATCACGCTCGTATGTTTGTTCGCAGAAAGTACACCGAGTTTCACACTTGTGTTCACGGTACCTCTCATCATAACCTTCCAAACAATAATAACAATACTTCCGTGCCTTGAGGAAAGTTCTAATGTTACGAATGGGCTCAAATTGACTAATAGTGTCACCTCTTTAATAGTGGATAAATATCTAATTTCCTGAAGTTTTTCCTGAGTAGCGAACTATATATTCTCGGTTATTCTTTTCATGCCCCACATAAATCACGATTTGGCACCCCCTTTCAAATATGATTGGAAAGCATCAACATCTGAAAAGCCACAGCCTCCCATACTTTGAACGTTAACTCCTGCCATTTCGCAGAGAACTTCTGCTTCAAGAAGTCGTGTATACTGGTCTTTTATTCTTAAATTACATAAAATTGTTTACTTGATGTATGTTTGCTAATCCAATATACAATTGCCAGGGGAAGACAGTAAATATTCTTATTTTCAATGTGTATTAAATGCTTTTCCAACTTAAATGTCTTTTTATTTTGAATATTTGGCAACGGCACTCGTTGTAGTGTTTTTTCTGGCAATGCATGCTATCGGCTATGTGGAATCGAAACAGTACTTCGTGCCCCAAAAGGAACACCTCATTCAAATTTAGTACACGTTCGATTAAAGTGAGGACTGAACTAGCAGATAAATTGCCATTTTTTCTCCTTGGAACATACAGTGGCTTGTTGTTGGTACTGTAGCTACTATCTATGTATAACCCAATGTAGTCTGAGGGGCGTGCAATGGAGATCATATGTTCCAACGCAAAATCGATTAAACTTTCGATATAGGCGTCTGGGTTGTCAATATTCCGTTCACCCACAGGTCTAACGGCAATGTCATGTCTCGTAAGATGAAACTTACGAAACCTTTGTCTGCTTTCTCGAACAAATTCGAAATTACTATTTCTTTGATTTTGCCCGTCATTATTATTATCACTACTACTACTGTCACTTGTACTATCACTACTTGTACTATTCTTGTTGATGTTGCCATGTCCAACCATTGCTGGAACATTAGCATATAACGGGCCAGGCTGAGGAGAGAAAACCTTTGGTTCCCATAGTCATGATTATTCTGTACAGACTTTTGAGGGGTATTGTATACAGAATTTTCTCCCTGGACCTGTTGCGTGGGTATAACCACAGCGTTGTCCTCATT